>NC_136468.1:21223200-21830332 GCF_902686455.1 Sciurus vulgaris | reverse complement strand
ACTACACTGCCTGTGCCAAGGGTTTCTGGTGGTGCTGATCAGAAAAATAAATTGGACAATAACATGAAGACAATTACTATATATCTCCTGAATTCCTATTCCTTGGATTAACTTGTATTTGTTCAATTTAGATTTAGATTTAATGTTCACACTACTGAGACCAAATGGCCAGTCAACTTCTCTTCCAATCTATTTCACATCCAGAGCTGAAAAACACAACCCAAGTTCATCCGGTTCATTTTATACACAGTGAGTGAGGCTCCGAGTTCCTTGTTGGCTAAGGGAACTCTTTAAGGTCAGGAAGTGAATTGATTCTAGGATTCCTGCCTCTTGACAGAGTGTATTTCCCATCACTCTGGTTTTATTTCTTCATGCTGACTTGAAGTTAGAGGAAGAAAATGTAAAAACGACTAGTCAAATATCGGTAGCTATTTTCAGCACTGCTTCAACATAAAGAGGTTTTTAAAGATTTTCCGCAACAGTTAATGTAAACTGTTCTACAGTATTTTCAAAACCACCTGTATAAGATGGCAGCTCATGATGAGGAATTATCTGGGAAGGGTGAAGGAGAGCAGCAGCAGAAGGCAGGACGTCTGACTCCTGCGATGGAAGACAAGAGCACGGCCACGCACGTTCTGGGTCAGGCTGATGCCCTTCACAGCGGGGTTTCTTTAAAGACAGATATGAAGGGCACATTCTCTTTGTTACCCATGTAATCTGATTTGCTAATTAACACAAAACAAAATGATGACAACAAACTGTGAGCGGGTCTCAGATGTCAACTTCCAGTTCAAACAGAATGTAAACCAGCAAACTAAGGATGAGTTGATGTGTTTGCAAGTATCAATTCCCTTCAGAATTGCTTCACTTATGTAGGACGGGCTGATTCCATCCAGCTGGACCCATGGAATACAATCTAATCCATAGATTCTATGCAGCAGTAAAAGCAATAAACTAAGCATCCAACAATTAAGCTTTAATTGCTTCTTGGCTGCTAACTCATGATCTTGGGCAAATTCTTTTATCTTTTGGGGGCAGTTTTCTTAATTGTGAAATTTTGGGAATAGGCTAGGTAACATATCTAAGATCCCTCTAACATTCACATTTTGTGCATTCTATTCATCACAAAATTTCTTCTATAACTCATTTGAATCTTCTATACAGCTAGGCCAGAGGAAATTCAATAAATGAGTCTGTTCTGCTGCCAAATTGCTGGAATGTGACAAGCACACATTAAACAGCATTTGGAAATAACCATGTAGATGTGACACCTGGTTGCCGGGGGCAGACACTGCATGGCAACAGCGATGCTCCCTCTCTGCCTGACTTGGCACCAGCAGGGGGTTTGCAACAACTAAAAGAGGGCCTTAGCAATATTCACTGGGCTGCTTCCTGAACCTAAAGCCACCTGAAAAATTACAACAGGTAAAACCGAGGCTGGTTTTCTAAAACAAGTTCAACTCATTGCTGTTAACCAAATCACACTAGTTCCAATTTTCTACATAAAAATGAGGAAGGCCAGCAAATAATCAGCCATGTTTGTCTCATTTATGGCTCTTTACAAAGGCTGGCACAGTGGAATTACATCATATGCACAATTAGCTTATGCAAACTCAACTAGCCAGGTTGAATGGGTGGAGAATAATTCATGTAGTCCAAGGAATTCTACCTGCTCCATGAGGAAGCCAGGGCAGGAGACACTCATCAGTTCTACTCTGGGCCTGTCTCATTCCCCACATACCCTCATAGAGAGCACATCTTTTCCCAGTGAATTTTCTAAAGATTGAAGTCAGACATATTTCATTCACATACCCCTAAAATGAAAGCCAGCATTTTCATCTAGTGCTCAACTAAAGAAAACTACTGACTCAATAATGGAAGGAAAACTAACAGTGTTGGACTCTGAAGGATAATTTTGAACCAAAGAAATTTTTACCTTGTGTGCAGATTGGAAATTTAAATCCTTAAGTTAGATGTAATTCAACCATATTCCAAGGAAAACGGAATTTGGAAAAGTATTTTAGAGATAAAAATTACTTAAAAAAAAATATCCTTGACAATAACCACTGGTAACCAAAGTGTGGCAGGGTATTTGGCCCTTCATAACATCCCGGTATCCCCCACAACCCAAAAGTGAGGGGATTCTTGAAAGTCTTTAGCCTCTGTACAAAGTCTCCAGTTTATTTGACCAAGGGAACTCAGTTAAGAGATAAGATGGTGGGAACGAACACCTCAGGCTTAAAAAAGTCAGAAAGGAAAGAAGACTCAGAAAGGAGGGATGGGAAGCTGGGAATATACCCAGAGCAAAGATCACTTGGACAGAACAACAGAATACGCCAGATGAAAATAAGCCACTGGATCAAGTCCGTTGAGGGATAAGAATACAGAAATTACTGTCAGTAGGAGAAGCCAGGCATGAGAAACAGTCAAAGACCACAGAAGGGCAATTTGCCCTCTCATCTCATTCATTCCTTGGACCTGGCTACTATGGACTTAGCTTTGCTCTCATCCCTATTTATACTCTGATATGAGAGAACCATCTCAAAACCTAGAATCCCTTGGAACACTGCGGGTGTTTTAACCAGAGGTTTGCTGCCCAGAAACTGAGGAATAGACATTAACCAAAAGTCAACCTAACAATTTTTAATATCCTTCATTGCTTTTAAAGGCCTATACAACATAACTGTACTGAAAGCCTCACTACATAGCACCATGAAGAAAGTACTGCAGTTTCTACACACACCTTTTATTTATTTCCTTATTTTCAGTAAAGGAAATAGTTGCTGATAAGAGTCATGCCTGAAATCTGTTGCTGGAATAGCTGTCTGAGGCAAACAGAATCTATGGCTCTGCCCACTGGAGCACACCAGGCAGACCCTTCTCCAGGTGTGGACCTAGCTTTAAAAGGCAACCTCATGACTTTGATTAGGTGTTACCTGCTAGGAAGTTAGAATATTATTAACTACCTGTCTGCTCTATGGTTATGGCTATCATTTTAATTATATATCACCTTTTTGGCTCAAAATTATCTTTCTGTATGATTTGCATTCATCTATCATTTGATCAGATGCTCGACAGCTCCTAGCAACTGTTCAGATTGAGGAGTTCATTGATCAGATCCCAGCCTGGAGGAAAGTGAACCCCATCCTCAAGCCTTAAAGTCAACTTTAAGTAAATCACATATAAAATGATGATCACGATGACAAATCTGGAGTAATGTTTGATGTCACATTTCTCTGCTATTAAAAATACCCATGGGCTGGGGTTGTGGCTCGGTGGTAGTGTGAGGCACTGGGTTCTATCCTCAGCACTACATAAAAATAAATAAAGTATTTACAACTAAAAATAGTTAAAAAAAATACCCAGACAAAAAGAGAATCCTATATATCAGAAGCAGAAATATACCTCAGAAACCAAGGTCCACAGGTATTAAAGATGCTTTTAAGATCACAGAGTTAGTCATAGCTAAGAATAGAATACAGATTATCTTGACTCACATTTTAGAGTTGGCACACTAAAAAAATCTCAGATATTCTTTAGAACCTGCCTGTGAATGAGCAAGAATCCAAAAATAAAAATTCTTAATATGTTATCCCAAACACAACGTCACCCATCACGCAGCCCCCCACCACACATGCACGCACACACGCATTAGCTGCCATTTGCATTGGTGATCATATACAGCACTTCTAAGATGTAATTTCTTTGGAGAGGCATTTCTATCTGAGATGAGCACAGCACAGTGGACAAAGAAATTTCAGACCACAAATCAATACCGCTGCATGAAAATACATTCACCGAAAGTAATACATACATATGTTAAACATAAATAACCAAGACAAGTAACTCAATTAGAATGGTAAGAGAAATCCGTCGCTTAAAGCTCTAGTTTGGTCCTTTAAAATTTTTACAATATTAGCAGCTACTCCATTTTTTAAAATGTTGAAATGTTTTGTGATCTTTGCCATTTGTCACCTTGCACAGAATATTCCATGCTACAGTAAAGAATTAGTGCTTTTTCTAACTGAACTAAAAAGACAGCCTGTTTGCTTTGAAAAATGGCTACCACCTGCTATTAATCTAAAACTGAAAACAAGCAGTGTAATGACATTTAGCAAGTTAACACCCCCTCTGCCACTTTCCTGAAGGAAGAGCATAAGAGACATTGCATAATCTTAGCAAAGAATTAAAAGAAAACTCCTAAGAAATAGGTTTATATTTTACTACTAATAATGACATATGAGATTATTAAAAGCAGACACTGTGCTCCTGCAGTGTGACAAGCTGGTTTAAGCACTGAAGGAATCCCCTCCCAAGCCCCTCTATCTTTCTCCTTTATTCTTTTTGTCTGCTGTCAGATGAATACAGCAGTAATGATGACATGATCAAGCAAAAGCTGACAACTGGCTGGAATATTTGTAAAAGACTGCCTAGCTGGTCTTAGCAAGAAGCTATCTTTGTCCTACTAAAGCTTTCTGTCACCTGAGGTAGTCTGCATCCTCAGGAGATGAAATGCAACATAAAACTATTAATTGATGCATTGTCCAAATAGTTCCTATAACCCTTTGAAGAACTTTCCCAATTTGGTTGGTAGGAAGGCTGCCCACCAACCATCCACTCTAAGTAAGCACACAGACACAATTCAAGTACACTACACAATTCACAAGAGTCTATAAATGACCCTGGAGCATTCTGGCTATGACTGCCTGCTGGAATAAATAAAGCATACACAATAAACATGTTAACATGCTAAGTTAAATGCTAAAATATTTTACCCAACTGAAGAACAAAACCAACTTAACATATCTATTCATTTATTCAACAAGTACTCAATGAAAATCTATTTTGTGCAAAACTCTCAGACATTGAGTTGGACATGGTAGACTATAATAAATAACTACACCCATTACATCTCATTCTATGACCATAAACTATAGTCCTAAAGTTCCCACTTACACGCAAAGCTATAAAACTACTAAGAATCCTTTCCTGTCTATAAACACTGTCTTTCAGGAATCACAAATTGGGTAGAAGGCAGCTGCACAGGTTATATACACAAACAACCGTAATAAAAGATAATGTATGATAAGGACAGTAAGTGCTGCAAGGAAAATAAAGGACCTGATCAGCCGGACTAGAACTTAAAAGCTGGATAAGTAGGATTTAGATGACCAGAGACCAGGTCAAAGGTCATCACACACAAAAAAAGGGACAATAATCAGGTACAGAGGAGAGAAGAAAGGAGGTCCAAGCATGGGTATCAGCTGAAGAGGGAATTAGAGTAAGAAGGCAGAAAGTAAGCAGGAAGGAGACTGCAGGAAGATTTAACAGTCTGGCTGAGAGATCTAGACTTCATCCTGCAAGCTGAGGAACAGTGGGGGGAGCTCTAAAATTTTTTGAGCGTGATGAAGAGTAGTTTAGAAAGATTGATCTCAGTCTATAGGACAAATCAGAAAGAGGAGAGAAGGCCAGTGGGAAAACATTAAGGGAGCTGCAGAAAAGATTCAGGAGTCAGATAGCAGGACCTCCACGAGCTGAAAGACAAGTGTTTCCACCAATGCTTTCTAAATATGACTAAAGTAAAAGTATAAAGCTAGAGAGAGGACAGAGAACTGTAAAAACCAAAACAACAAACTATGCTCCAACACACAGCAAAATGTACAGGAACTAATAAGCTGACCATTCAACAGAAAGTTTTCCAAATAGAAACAACCACTGAAAATAAGTAATTTGGGGGTAGGTCATTGATACATTTAGGAGCTCAAATACACCTTTCTAAAATAAAATTAAAGAAAAAAAACCACAATTAATGAAAAATTAGGTATATCACCATGAGGTATTAGGAATTACTTTCTCCAATTCCCAATTTCAGTCTATGGTTGAAAATCCAGTATTTAGGAGAATTACATGTGCCACCACATGAGAAAGTATTCCTGGGCATCTTCCCATGTCCAGCTTGTTACAAGTATACCAATGTCCACCCATCAAAAGCCCAAATTGCTAAAATCTAACACTAGATTTTAAGTCCTTTATCCTAAATGAAAGGTTACTATATAAAATCTCCAACTTTAGTAGAATCCATGTGCCTCTCTACATGCTTTAAAATATCCTAATTTTAGTATTGGTTCAAATATTTCACTGAGACATTTAGTATGCCACCCTTAAAACATGAATCAAAGTAACTTTTACTCTGTTCTTAACTGATAATTTAACTGATAATTTTACTTTCTGATCTTAAAAGTATCCTTTCATATCAGAGGACCCTGGTTTCTAAGGAAGGGTCTAAAAGTTAAAACTCTAGCCTCTCCCACAACGAAGAGATCAGCCTTTTTAGTAAGTGGCCAAGACATCCCAGGAAGTGGGTCAGAGCATGAACCCTGCCCGAGTATTGGGGCCAGCCCAGGCAGGCTCCAGTATACTTCAATAAAAAGAAAGACGGAGTCAAAGGGTAGATCCCTGAACCCGAGTCTGGGGGAAAGCTGCTTCTGATAACAGCAATTAAGTAGTGCTTCAGAGTTTATAACATTCTTTTGTATTCATTATACCACTTAACTCAACTCTTACACAATGCTAGGACTTAACCAGATTCTCAAAGCTATGCCTAGAACATTGCATAGCACAGGAACAGTGAAATGAACAAACTCTACCAAAATTACCACCCCAGGTTGGAATTGGCCCAGTTATACAGCCAATAAATGGTCAGGCTCTTTTTAATCAATGGCTCTTGCATTATTACCACAACTGCCTTCAGCACCTTCTTCACTCAGCCAGGTCGGGCTCTCCTGGCTGTTCTCCTTTACACACTCTTTGTGACACTCGCATCCACAGCACACAATTCACTTAGTGATACTTAAAGAGGAACTCCTAGGTGTGAGGGATTTTCCAAGAGCTACTGCTTAGGGGCAGGAGCAAGAATAAAGAATGAATCAGAATCAGGGTCGCCTATGAAAACATACATCAAGAAATAATGCAAGCATCTACAAAAACATAATGAGCAAAAGTACAACTGTTGGAGTCCTTGAGGCAGGGAGCAAATCTCTCCATCACTCTGTGACTAGAGCCTAGCACAATGCCCGCAAGTTCATAACAGGTCCTCCGGGTGGCTGGAGAGTGGTAAGGTGGCCTCTGGTTCCTACACTTGTCCACATTGCTCAGGTTCCTGACAGACCAGAAAGGCTGAATGAAATGCATACTCTATATTCCTCAACATTTTTGAACTTACGAACTTTTGTGACTTCAAGTATTAGCTTTTTGACAAAGATGAATAGGAAAAAGTTATCTGTAATCACCCTTTGCATGTGTCTTTCCATTTAGTACTGGGTATTTATAGGTGTCATTTGTTCTGTGTCCCGGTGCCAAGATCTAGCTCCAGGCAATCAACCTATTTCTGTTTCTATTTGTTTCTGTTGGTCCAAGCTGATTCCTCAACTTCATCAAACTGAACAGAGCCCTGTGTTACTCATCAGGGAAGAGGTCACAGTTAGATGCTCCCGAAGTGCAGCAGATGGGACAAGAGTGTCACCATTCCCCTCACGCCTGTGCCCATGGCGGAATCCCTCAGCCTCACTACCTTTCACTCATGGAGTCTGAGTGGGGACTGCACGGTGCTCACTCTGCTCCAGGTAACTGGAGTGGGCTGGCTGGCTGTAAGTACTATCCGGGCGACAGACATGCTACAGATGAAAGAGTACCAGGTGGGGGAGGGGGTCAGAAGACAAGGAGGATTAAGAGAGAATAACTAAGCAGGTGTCATCACAGATGAAGCCAAGAGAAGGCACAGGCCACTCTCAGCCATAAAGCATCCAGGGTTAAAAGGGTGTGGAGAAAATGGCAAAAAAGCTAGAGGAGATAGGAGTCCCGCAAATGCACAGCAGGGATTCAGGAGCTCCAGGAGGCATGCCCCGTCTCTCAATGAACACCTCGACACTGAGGCAGGGAGTGAGAAAGCAGCCCATGCTTGGGCAATCAGGGACTGACATGGACATCAAGGGAAGTGGGCCGACCCAGGAAGTGGCAGAAGATGGCTTGTTACTCCTATCCAAATAGCGAGGGGCCACCTCAGGGCATCACTGAAGTTTCTGTCAATGTCACCTCAGGCAGAACAGCAAAGGCTACCTCAGATCATATTGGTAGAAAGGAAGAGGTCTATTAATATGGTGTCCTGGCAACCATCAGGAGGCAAACAGGACACAAGACGGACACTGCAAATGGGCCCACTAAAAGGCCCAAGGAATGCAAAGGCCTGGGCAGTTTAAATTACTTTCATTCTTCTCCTCATAAAAGTTCTATGAGAATCCAAAAGTTTGTTGTAAAAGTGAATAAAAAGTGACTTGGGGGACTGTAAGTGGTATGTATTGAGGTGTTGGAACTTACCTTTGGCCATCCCAACCTCAGCCTACCTGTATCTTCCTCTTGCTGCCTTCCCATTGATGTGGACTGTCCTTTGGCTCTTCATAACCCTTCTTTTCTCCATTGCCCCAAGCAGGTTAAATGTTTTAGACTTTTAACAACTACCCAACAGAAAGAACACTTTTGAAGTGAGTGAGTTCACTGATCCTAAACCAAACTGACCTATACCACAGAATACACAGGCAATAAAAGTGACACACTGAACGTGAATGTGTCCTGTGTCCTCCTCATTCCTTCTTCTCCCTTCGATTGCTACTCACTTTTCCATCTTCTGGTTTCCTTACCATCGATAACACAGAGAACGCCAATCACACCAGCCAATTCAGAAATGCGTCCTATGGAGAACTCTCCTTTACCCCGTATGTGCAAATAGTCACAATACCCTCCCGATCTGTATTTTATACACCACCTTCTGCATTTCTGTCATAAGGGCCATCATTTAAGACCTATTGCTATTTACTTATTTTTTTTTTAAGTTAGCTCACTTTAAAAGTTAAAAAATTATAAGGGAAATCTTTCATAATTGCTATAACTAGAAAACCAGACTCAGCTACCATAAATAGAAGACAGCAGGGAAAATACAATGAAAACTATTTCGAGTTAGAAACTGCTCCCTGGTCCAAGGGTCTGAGCTGAGACATGCTTGCTTCTCTTTGATAAAAAGGTAAACAATTGCTAGTGATTAAAGGCAAAATATCACCACAGATGTTGGCAGTAGGGTGTGGGTAGGCAGAAATCACACCTAATCCACAGATGGAACTCTAGGTTGAAAATATGGCTTTTCTGCCTATTAGCTATGTGATACTGGGTGATTATTTTACCCTCTCTGCTGCTTATTTCCTCATCTATAAAACAGAATATTAAAAGTACTCCCTCATAAGATTGTTAGGAGGCTAGCGGTGTTAATATGTAAAGTGCTTAAATCTTGCATATGTTCGTCAAATAAAAAGTGTAACCAACGGCAACACTGGGTCTTGCCGAAGGGCCTATTGCACTGTGACAACTAAAGCATCACATCGAGTGCGATGAAAATGCCAGCGCTTGATAAATCAGAACCCTGTCCGTGTCAAGGACACAAGCTGAAGGAGGCAAGAGGAGGAGGACATTCAGACTCCAACTGAAGCGAAGGAAATGCACCTGCATTTCTTCTGCTTCAGCTAAGCCACAGATTTTGCTACCTGCCCCACCCCTCCGGGGTTAACCACCTTTGGTAACTGAACCAGGTACAGCAGTGATGATCCTGACACCAGGATCTACAGGTCTCACGAGACAGTGTTGAAAACTATGATAATGATGACACAAGAATGGAACTTCGGGAGGAAGAAATTATGCCCGTGGAGTCTGAAAAGGGTTCACTAGAGGAAGTAAACTTAGCGATGGATCCAGGAGGCTGAGTAGCTATTCATTCACCAGGCAAGAGAGGGCACTTGAGGTTCAGGGAATATGCCCAAAACCATTTGGGGGGAAATCAGGAAACACTGAAACTCTGATAACACATGCGAGTGCCCGAACAGTTTCCTTCACCTTGTTTACACTAAGAAAGAAAAATCACCAAATATAAAGTCCTTCAACAGAGAGGTCTACTGATGCTGAGGCAATGACTTGTTGACACGTCCTGCTGAGGCTGAACAAGTGTAAAGATGAATGACAAGCAGAGGCATTCCAGTGGGCTGAGGCCAGGTGGCCACTAACACAGGGAAGGGAAGAAAGATTTTTAAGATAGCCTGAAAAATAACTGTCAGCAACGTGACATTGACGTAACCAGCCGGGAAGTAACTACAGAGAGAGATGACACTGGTGGGCAGCAAAGCCACTGGGTGCTTCTGAAAACATTCTGTCCCTTCCTTTGGAATCCACTATTGATAGGGAATTGTTCTAGGACCCCAGTGCAGAAATTAGAATCTTTGGTGCTCAAATCCCTTAAATAAAAATGGTATAATATTTGCATATAACCTACACACATCTTCCTATGTACGTTATTTAAATCATCTCTAGATTACTCACAATACGAATACAATATAAATTCTATGTAAGTGGCTGTTACATTGTATTGTTTGGGGAATACTGATGAGAAATCAAAGTTTACATGTTCAATATAGAAGTAACTATCACAGGCCTTACCAAATCACAGTACATGAATGAGAGGCGACCTTGGCCGTGTTCAAACAGCTGCAGAGATCTGCGCAAAGGCGGGCAGCTCCAGCAGGGTACTCCCACACATCACTTCATTTACATGGATTTAGCATTGTGCTCAACACGGGGAATTCAAGTTTTGACTTTTTGAACTTTGTGGAATTGTATTTAAAATATTTTTTCAATTCACCACTGGTTGAATCCGTGGATGCAGGAACTTCTGATACGGAAAGCCAACTGTGTTTCAAAAGATGCTTGGATGAAACTCAGGGCTATCAACAGCAAAAGGCTCTCTAACTTGTGATTAATTTAGAATGCAGTATCCAATCAAAGAAAAGGGACTATGAGTGTTGTTTACTTATCAGTGACTTCTACAGAATATTTGAGAAATGAGGTTTCAACGTTCCTCACCTAGAAATGAGGATGCGATTATGTTCATTCAAGGTGCTCCCCAAATTGGTACTATTACACGTGCACTCAATGGGAAATATATTTTCCTACAAAATGAGAAAAATAATTTTTAAACCTTAAAAAATATGATCTGGTTTATGCATTTGTTGTGATGGGTATACCATAAAAATCCAAGGAAATACAAAAACATTTCCTTTCCTGGACAGTCTTCTTCGAATGTTCCCACCCACTAAACCTACGAGTAAGAGCAAGGGGTGCAGCTCTGGCAAGCCCAGTGCATCTCATGCGAGAGGAGCCACGAGGAGGCGCTTGGCAGAGATGTCTGCGTGTGAGTGCTCCAGGACAGGAGAACAGGGACGCTGAAATGATATATAATCAGATTACTGAAATACATCAATTTAGAAACAGCAGGGAGGAAAGCCTCCCTGACAAAACTAAAATAGAAAAGAGAAAGAAAAATTCAACAATGAGAGACTCTAAAATCTTATATACCTCAACAGGCTTTCAAGGCACCCACTGGAAGAGAGCAGCAAGAAACCAAAACTGAAGGAAGGGGGAATGGACTTGAGGGAAACACGGTCAGGAAAAAGGCAATCCTGGCAAGCCCCTAAAGAGATAGTGCCCAATTAGAGGGCAAAGGCATGAGCCAGGAATCATGAGGCAGTGCTGGATGGAGCTGGATGGAGGGCAGAGGAGGAGGACCATAATGGCTCCCTCATCCCCTTGCCCCCGATGGTTCCTTTTTGACTCTTCACCTTTCCCATCTCCTCTCACATTTATCCTTCCACTTACAAGCACATTCTTTTTGTTCATTTCTTCTTCATCTTTGATTTTCTCACTCGCTATCCTTGCACTTAGTGAGCTACATACGGGATGCATTAGAGTTGTACTGAAGTTCAAAGAAGTCAATTTGAGGATTTCATATGTCTGACTCGGAATCACCAAGTATGAGTCCCACCCCAAACACCTTACTTGCTGTCTGATTTCTTTTTTCCTCAAGAACATCAGTAGTGCTTTAGAGAAAAGATTTTCTATGCCTGAATAAGCAAATGCATTCTTAGTTCTTTCAATCTCTGTTCATGTTGCTGGTTTGCCAATCTTTTATCTACTTCTCTAATTTTTAATTTTGTAAGCATGGGGAACAGGGGGTACAAAAGATACAATACAGCTGGCATATATAATATTGTGACGCTCTGTGGCGAGATATATAAAACTAATTTTTTCCAGAAATGTGAAATATTTTTCTATGATTAAAATAAATCCAGTATTATTGTTCTGGGATTTTGCACAGCAGAACTGACCCATATGGGTAACAGTCTAGTGGATAACTATGCCTCTCCACTGAAGGTACATTTCCAAGTGTCTCTTGTCCACTGATTATCTATTTTTATAACTATTTCCCAATAATCTACCTAAACAATACTTATCTCTGAAATTCATTTTTTAAAACAGTCACACTTCTAACCTTTAAATCCATTATCTACTCTTCCACTCTTCATTCCAACTGGTTTATTTCTGTGTGGGTCTACCATTAAAGTGCTCTTTTAGAGAATTAGAAATAATAAGTAAATCACTCAGCAGGAAGGAATATAAACTGATACAAGAGAGATCTTATTGAGAAGCCTCTTTATACCTAAATGTATTATTTCATACCACCATTCTTTATTTTCCCTAGAATGAAAAGAACATGATAGGAAATTATATACAATAAAGTCTAGAAATATAATTTACTTTTAGTGCATTAAAATGTTACAGGCTGAATTCAAATTTATGATTTCCCCATTATTTTTTTTAAGGTAAACATTACGTATAACTACAGGACGTTGTACTTGGCTGGCTAGTTTACTATTCGGAATCTGGACAGAATCTAAAACTATTCTATGCAATTCCAGAGAGAAGATTAACCAAAGGACTTTCTTCTACCAGAACTAGTTCCCATCTTTAAATTAAATCCCTCCTGTTGAAATTGAATTCTTTAAAAAAAATATTTAATCCCATACTCAGGTGTAGCTAGAAAAGAGCCATAGTAATCCTCTACATAATACGTCTACACATACTAGGTCATCCACCCAGCCTTCTCCTCTGTTAACTAAATATCTATAGTATATAGCAAAGTACCCCTTCATCCAACTTTTCAACTGCAGTAGGATCTTTTTAAACACTTAGCTCCTCTAAGTTCACTTGAATTCTATGAACTTTAGTTTCTTCATCTAAAAAAACTAGAACTATTAGTACCTGCTTTATTGCTTGACCGTGAGAATAAAATCATATGCTAAAAGCATTTTTTAATGAGGAAAAAACAATATGCTCAAGTAAAAATGTGAGCAAATAAGAGGAAAGAAGAGCAGAACACAGAAAAGACGCAGGGACAACACAATTACTAGATACACGTCAAGCTTTGTCTGTATTCCTCACACTAAAATTAGTTAATCTATTATATAATATTATATAATGATATATAATATGTATAATAGTATATAATAATATAATGATAATATATAATCTACTATATAATATTATATAATAATATGTTCACATACCTGTAATCCCAGCTCCTTAGGAGGCTGAGGCAGGAGTTTTTCAAGTTTGAGGCTAACCTTGTTAATGTGGTAAGATACTGTCTCAAAATAAAAAATAAAAAGGCCAGGGATGTAGTTCAGTGGAGAGCACTCCTGTGTTCAATCCCCAGTACTAAAAAATAATAAAAATAAAAAAATAAATACATAAATGATTCTTTAACAAAGACTGGCTTGGCAACTCATAACAAGCTCAGATCTCACCTACCACTATGTTCAAAAACAGCTATTGCATTCAAACATCTTGAGCTGGCTGCTGGCAAAGAGAAGATATAATTAGGAAGAGAAGGACACAGAATCTCTGATCCAACATAGGCAATCTAAGCTTTTGATTCCCCATCAGTAAAATGAGGGTAACAATCAAACCCTCCTTAATGGGCTGCTTGAGGATTAAATAAAGGAATTTAGGAAAAGCTCAGGCACAGTGCATGATAAAAGCACTGAGCATAAAATCAAGACCAGTAAGTGACATATTTAAAATACAAAGTGACAAAGGATTAAAAACATAAGATGTGTAAATTACTTTATATATTAAGATATAATATGATATCTAAGTAATAAAATCTTTACCAATTTTCATGTATCAGAACAGGATATCGGAGTGGCTCTCCCGAGTTCTCTGTAGCCCTTCATCATGGATTATCGACAATGGGTTTCTCCAAAAGTGAGGACTAAGAGACCCTAAGAGCAATCTGAGTGCAGAATCCTTTTAGATTTTCCCAATTTTTCACCCACTTCTAATTCAATAGCAAGTTTATTAGTGAGTCAAACGTTGGTTTTTTCCAAAGCACTCAGCTTATTTTTCAAATAGCAACAGCTGAAATGATGTTTAATTAATTTATGTAATAAACACAACTGAAAAACAGGTTTGCAAACAAACACAACTGACTCGCTAAACATCCGATTTAACAGATCAGGTAAGAAATGCAAAGGAGGGTCGGAGGTCAACTAGTGACGAGCATCCCTGTGCCACAAACAGCACAGGCAAAGTGGGGGAGGGAATGGGAAGTATCTATGCCACTCAGGGGATTCCCTGGAGGTCAGAGGAGAGTTTATGCTATTACTGAACCATCACCATCATCATCTCCACCACCACCATTACTTTGACCCTAATCTACTACATATTTAGGTTTGTTCTTTTAAGACTCCACACAAAAGAGTCACCTTTCCTTGAGCAAATGATACCCTCGATAAGTTGATCTGACACGTCCCAGAAAACTATAAAAAAAATTTTGTTTTCAACTTGGCCAAATCCAGTCAGCTGCCCCCAAGGTCAGTCAGCAGTAATTCTAGCTTGCAAGAGTCAAAGACAGGGAAAGATCTAAGACTATTAAACACAAGGCAGATTAGTTTGGCTTCCCTTGTTCACAAGCTTCCATGTTAATCCAAATAATTAGCTCTTTAAAACAAGCACTCCTCAAAGACCTTGCAGCTAAAATCGGATGTGTGTCAGACAGCAGTGAGGAATCTGACAAGTGAGCTGAACCCGATAAGGAAGTACTAAAGATCATGACTGATTTATATGTTACCCGAATCAAAGAAGACTTAAGGTTCTCCCTGTTGCGCTCATTCTGTGGGATTCTGAGATGTTTTTCTAAGTGAGAAAGAAAGGATAAGGCAACACCTAGAACACTAGAGATGTACCCAGTAACCACCCCTTCACGGACCTCTTTATCTAGAATATGGGTAGCCATGGAACACTGCTGTACGCATAGAATACGAATCATCACCCCAAAACAGGGGCCAATAAATTAGGGCCCAAGAGCCAAATCTTGTCTTTTAGAAATAAAGTTTTATTGAAACAGCCCCACTTATTTATGTGTTGGCTATGGCTGTTTTCACACAACAAACACAGAGTTAAGAACTCCAGGAGAAGTTATGCTATAAAAATCTTGAAATACTGACTACAGATCATTTAAATTTTCTGAATGACCTCACACACACAATAAAAATCAGTAAGTTCTCTCAACTAACTGCTTTGGTTAAATACAAGAAATATAACTCATAAGTAAAAGAGGATATTATTTTCTGACTATGGTTTTATTGATTGTTTATTGTCATAAAGAAGCATAACTAGTAATGGAGTTTCAGGATGTTGACAGCATGCTTTTGTGTGTTTTAGAGGCACATACCTTGTGTCCAGGCTGGGTGCTCAACAAATGACCCATTTCACTTAAGTTCAGGCAGTTGGCACTTAGAATCACAGGCTTTCTATGCCCCCCAAATAAGAATATGACCATTTATCACTTGTTAAAATGTTAATATACATCTGCATTTTTAGAAAATGCTCTCAAATTAAAAAAAAAAAAAAGCTATCTAAAGATTACCTAAGAACCTGGTTCTATAATTTATAATGAAAGCAGTATTCCAAACCACACCTCCTGAAAAAGCTCAGTTTCTTGGTGGGTAGTTCTAAACATCGTCTCTTTTCTGCCCACTTACCCACACTTACTGGCTAGGGAAGGAGAACATTAATGGACATTGCTTTGGGTAAAATAGCGATTGCAGATAGAGGTTATTTCTCAGCTATCGCTGCCAGTTTCCTCATGATAAATCACCATCACATAGAAGCAAAAACCATGGAACATCATTAAATGTAGAGTAAGAGGGGGAAAATGATGATATGTGTAAACTGAACAGTATTTTAGCTCTATTATTATATTTAAGTAAATTATGGCCCTAATTTTAAAAAGATTTGAGGGTCTATATATACATAAGCAAGAAGTTAAACTACACTCATAATGATAC
This sequence comes from Sciurus vulgaris, assembly GCF_902686455.1. Lineage (NCBI taxonomy): Eukaryota > Metazoa > Chordata > Mammalia > Rodentia > Sciuridae > Sciurus > Sciurus vulgaris. The sequence continues at coordinate 21,814,055 of NC_136468.1, read as the reverse complement.
TCTAATTTCGTAAATTTCTTCTCTACCAAAGAATTCAAACCAATTATATATTCCTGAAATACACTTACACCACTACTTTCCTCCAGGCTCTGAAATTTCATTTAAGAAATGCAATAAAAGCACGTAAATTCCAAGGCTGGGACACTTTCAGTATTCACCCCTGGAAATAGTTTTCTTACAAAGTAAAAGATTAATAATCTACAAGTATTAATCTACTTGTATATACAAGACTTGATATACAAGTCTCTGTATATCAAGGTTCATCCTAAAGTAAGCAGTAAATAAACCCAATACTTGCTTGAAGGAGGTGTGAAAATTTCCAATTTATAGATAAACTGAAATAAAGTAGAGTTTGAGACCTTTACAAAACACAAGACAGAAATATGTGAAACACACATAAACAAGAAAAACACAAGAGATTTACATAAGTCATCTTCCAATACTCAATTCTAAGGCAATTGTTTGGAATTCTGAAAGCATTTTTCCATTAGAAAATGGTCCTAAGGCAGCCTGCATGGCCTAAAGGGGGCTTCTTATCACCAAGTCTCAGAGGTTGATGACACTGGGCCAGTGAGAAGTCTAATTTCCCTACAGAGCATACACCTTCCACAGACACAGAATTTATAGTTTCAGAGGACTTGAGAAACCTTTCAGGCTGTATCTCCGTTCAGAGGAGGAAACAAAGGTTCAGCAAGAATAAATGACTAGTCAAGGATGTACAGCACAAAAGAATATACAGATAAAGCAAAGAAGTGCTATCTCATTTCTGCATCTTTTTCTTGGTGTGGTGTGTATCTGAGCTAGACCTCATCAGCTTTTCTAAGCTCACAAAGAGAGCGCGTGAGGCAAAGGAAAACTGTTCTGAGGTAAGAGTCAGGAAGGCGGGTAAGGAGGCAACGGCTCTGGGGAGGACGGATGTACACATGAGGCTACCTGAGACAGTGAAGAGCTGGCCTGGGACAGATGCACAGACTCAAGGGCAGGCATGGCACAGGCACAGTACCCGTAAGAGAGAAGAAGGGGGTTGGCCAAATCTCTCCTGCCTCAAGAATCTGTTCAAAGGCAAGAAATGAGACCTCTTCCAAGCAAAATTACTAAAACCATCACTAAGCATCTCTGCTCATTAATCATCAATCCTTGATTCAGCTCCAAATCCCAAACACCAAAGAGAATGTCAGAGTCTTACAGACTGCCAATATCCCACTGTGAAGCATCTCATTTATATCAGTTGACACCAAGCCCATGGCCCATATTCCGATCACTCATTAAATGAGGCCTCAATACTGTATCCCTGTTTCTTGTACATTTAATATTTAAAAAAACAAAAAAGAAAACTTACTACCAGGTACTATTACTATATCTTAACTTTCTTCAAATGCAAATTATGGCTTTGAAATGAATAAGCCATATTTTCCACATTAGCAAGAAATATTCTGATTATTTGAGTTCCTGATCCAAGTGGGTTGACCAATTTTTAGGGAGTAATAGTCAGTCCTACAGTTCAGCCATGGTGGACTCTCAACCTTATCTTGGGTTTACTTAGGAACATCTACCCAACATTTCAAGGACAGGGTAAACAACCAGCAAAGCTTTTCATTTTCCATAACCTTTGGCCAGTTATGAGGAAAATCATTCCAAATACTTTTACTTAATCAAACCTACTCCAGCTATGATTATGCTGAATGTTAGAACTTAAATGTAAAAGCATTATGGAAAAATATATTCATTGTCATACATGCTGAAACTGAAAACGATCAGGAAGGAAAACCAAAAAGAGTCATTTAGAATAGAAATTTAAAGGGCTGGGAATAGCTTATTGATAGAACACTTGCCTAGCATGCATGAGGCCCTGGGTTCAATCCCCAGTATTGAAAAAATCATCATCATCATCCTAGAATAGGAACTCAAGATATTCACAAGAACGATGTGCTCAAATAGGAGCAAAACATACACCTTTCAAACATATGTAATAGCAGACACTGTCACAACAACATCATAATAAGCATTTGATTAAGATTCAAGAGCATTAATAGACTCTTCTAAAAAGTTTGTTTTGTTTAATTATAGGAAATAATATTTATGTCAATAATCCTTCTTCAAAAAATTGGGTTGACATTTTAGTTGGTGGTGACACTGTTAGATGGACAATGGCTATCCATTTATAGACATTTATGTGTGACTGGACATGTCAAGTCCAATTTTTCTATATGGATAGGAGAAATAAGATTAGGTAGAGATAGAAGTAAACAAGCAAACTATTCAAAGAGAAGAAAAAAATTTTGTTCCATTTATACAAAGAGCAGATTTCCGGGATGTGCAACCAGCTGGAATATATTACTAATTGTCAATGAATATTTTAAAAAATTCTTAGCAACAGGGGTATGAGAGTATATAAACATGACTTTATATGAATTTTAGGATACCTTCTGATTTTCATCCACAAAATTACATATAAATTAAGCCAACAAATCAGAACCCAAGTGAGGTATTTTTTTTCTTAAATTTAAATGCAAACAAACACACTTTTAAAAAATAAGTTCTGCCAATGAGAAACATACTAGAAGATAGAACTCATATAACATTCCAAACACTTTTGGCTGTTAGTCTCAGAAAAACTTAAGTAAAAATTTTGCCCTCCCTAAGATTAAAAAAAGAAACAGATACATGAAAGTTCAACTGGATTTACAGGAGAGGGAAAACTTAAGTATAAAAATTAATGCATAAATATTCCTTAAACATTTATTAGTTCTATGCAATAAATGAATGGTAATTCTGAAGAATATTGCCAAAATCTTGTATACAACAGTAAGAAAACTCTGTAATTCATAAGAATAACCTTAAATTTATAAATCTTAGAGAAGATTCAATGCTACTGGAAAGAAATGAGAATTTGACCATGACTAGAGAAATAAAGAATGGGAATTAAAGAAATTTTGGCACTGAGATGTAAGATTAAGATCAATCATAATATTGATAATAAGTGACGATGATAAGATCGGGGGAGAAAGAGGACTCATTTAGCAAAATATGAAATACATGAGATAAAAATTCTGAAAACTCAGAACAATCAGACAGTCTGGTCAGTGGTACACTTAGGCCTAATGTTATCTAACACTAGTTTCATGATATTATGGCCCAAATACATGAATTCCTGGGTAAAGAACAAAGGCAGGGTGTTCAAAATAGCTAACTCGTTTTTAATTTATAGAACTATGGATTTCTTACTGTTATGGTCCAATTTATTATTTCTGGTTTTCAATATAGGTAGGTGGCAGTTGATCTCTCCTATGAAAATTTCACACTGAGAATAAAAACAACCTAGTGTCTTACTGGTTCTGAGTAAAGCAAGGATTTTACAAACTTTCTTTTTTCTTTAATTTCTTTTTTAAAATATTAATATCATTCAAAATTCTTATGACAAAAAAGTATTTTTTAAAGGAAATCTTTAAAAGACTCCCAAGTCGGTTTCAATAAAAATAGTAATATTTCAACACGAATATGCACCTTTCAGATGTTGTCTTAGAGTTGTGTGTATGTGGCAAGACAAAGTGTATAAAATACTAAATTTCCAGCTCTTGCTGTCTACAAACACACACACACACAAACACACACACACACACACAATGCACACCGGGCCACAGAACTCGGCATGCAGTAATACCAAGCCATCTGAGTACACATGCTTGGAGAGAGATCTAAGGCTGCGACAAATTCAACTAGATTCCATTTCTTTAAGGTCCAGCACTGAAAAGAACTGCTGAACACTGGGGGTGAACCTGTATCCCTTTGATCTCCATTGGAACAAAAAAGCAAAATGACATGCTCAAATGAAAAATCATTTATAATGGATGAAAGAAGGGCGATTCTTTCTTTGAATTCTATCTGTTTGGAGGAAAAGGATGGGGGTGTTGAGAAGAAAAATTAATTCCCAAAACACAAAACAATCCTTATGAAACGATAATATCAACAATGGAGTGGGAGTAGGTGAGGCGGAGTAGAGGAGACGGTGCAGGGGAGAGTACAGGGTCTATAAAGAAGGGGAGGGACTCTCACTTCTCAAAACTGGGAGGGAGAATATTTCTCATTTAAGCAAGACTAATTTTGAAAGAATCGTATACAAAGCTGCATGTACAAACCACTGATATCGTGGATTAGCCCTGTAGTATTGTAACTCCGAAATCCATGTCAAAATAACTAAATTTCATTACTGCTTTCAAACAACAACTTATCACTTCATAAGATATAAATATTGGAAGTAATAAATTTGTCTAGTTGCTGTCTTTAAATGTTCACAAAGGATGTGGTTCCTTCCTAGTTATACCTTCAAATAGTACTGGGAAATTTTTGGTAGTTTGGTTATTTTACAGAAATTTTTAAAAGATCTGTGACTGATATTTTCACCCATGACACAACCTTCAAGAACCTGGTCATGTTAACACAGCTGTTATAACATTGATACATGTAATTTTTTAAATCAAGGAGGATAATTCAACTAAGACCAAAGGTTTTTCATGCTTTTTAAATTTATTTATTTTTTTAATTAATTAATTATTATTATTATTTTTTACAGACAGCATTTTGATTCATTGTACACAAGTGGGGTACATCATTACGTTTCTATGGTTGTACACAATGTAGGTTTATTCCATTGGTGTAATCATACACATACATAGGGTAATGATGTCTGTCTCATTCTATCATCATTCATACCCCCCTCTCATAAAAGAACTGGTATATATAAAAACAAAATAAAAATTCTATAGAAGAACCTTGAACGTGGAGTTAGTTGTAGTTAATTCTAGTCCTATAACCACTGAAGAACACTTAGTTACTTAATATTGTATGATGTTCAGTAAACATCAATTATACACATTTGAATCCCAGATAGGACACAAGATGCTGGAGAAACAGAGAAATACCACATCTGATTGGTCCTCTAAAAGCTCACAGTTCACTGGGAAAATGAGGCAGATAGAGAGAGAAACGCAAACTTCACAGTGGATGGAGACTGTTAACAAAAATGCTTTCAAAAGATGGGACTCCAGAGAGAAGGGGGAAAGATGCAGAAGGCCTTAAGACACAGGATGACAGCATTCAAAAGCCCAGCAGGTTCAGAGGCCTACCAGTGGTTCAAGGAAGTGGAGTCTGAACTGTACTTAGAAAAATGACCAGTGTTAAGGCAGCAAGAGCAACCTCAAGGTGGACAACCAAGATGAGCCTCTGCCACACTGAAGTCCCAGCTTTACCTGAAGACCCTGGGGAGCCACTGCAGGATTTCTAGGATGGAAAATGCACATCAGAGATTCACTTGAGAAACTCCAGTCCAGAGGCAATGTGGAACACAGAGGCAAGTAAACTAGTTGGGAAGTACAGACTCAACATTAGGAGGGCCAGAACAATGTCCAGGGCCACAGGTTTGGATTTCAGAGTCATAAGGAATTAGATAAGCAGACTATGGAAAAGGGGTGGGTATGCAAGGAAGACAGCTGTATCTCTGCTATAGATGGCGGAGAGGGAGAACCAGTGTGAAGAAGCTGGCCGGTAGGAAGAGAAGCCTGGTTCAGTGTTCATGCTGGAAGGACGGGCTGAGAAGTGCGAGTCTGGGGTTGCTGGTTTACAGCTGTTGGCTGATGCCAGGGACTTGGAGAAGTTCACACAAGGAGGGAAGAGAAACCGAAAAGGAAGTGTCCCTGCTTCAGAGCACTTGTGAGAAGCCGGAGAGACACCACATGCACCTGCATTCCACACGATTACTTTTTGTATCTTTGTTTTTGAAAAATGCCAGCGTCCAATTTGTTTAACAAGAGGTTTTGCTATCTGTCTCTGTAAGAGCAGCTCTCCATAGTATGGGCTGTGGATAGGATTAGAATTCAAAGTCCGAGAGAACCTTAGGAAGCACGGCTATTAAAACTGCTCTTCTTCACACAAATTTTGTAATCATAAAAGGCCCCTTAATTAGATCCACAGTTAAACACCCACTATTATCAACCCCAAAATACAGATACTGTGGTCCGTTCCCCAAAATGCAGAGTCAAGAATGGTTTCACTGAAAGACCTCTGTTTTCTACAGACCACTAATGCATCTGATCCCTTTCGCAGCCGTCTTTATTAACCCCAATGAAGCTAAATGGGAAAGTCCCTCTGCTTTGAACACACACACCAAATCTCTGGAACCTCTGGATTCACTTCAAATGTCTCAACTGCCATCAACCAGACCTGATAGGTAGATATGAAACAACCTACACATGTTTGTCAAGCAGCAAAACTAGGTACTTGAAAACATATGGAAGAAACCTCAGACTCCACAAGTCTTGGACACTGTACCTTGCCCAGGCCTTTTCTAATAGTGTTCCTCGGTTGCTAGTAAGTTCGACGGAAGTAATTGGTTAAAAACAGCTTAAATATCTGTAGCAAGTGTTATTTTTCAAAAAATGAAAGACTTAAAATAGTTCTATCACTTGCATATCTATTAAACTTTAAAACTGACAATCCTTAATTTAAGGCTATTTTTGGAACTAGATGTCCATTTCTACTGTCAGAGAGTCAGAAGAAATTTCAGAAGCACTGGAAGAACAGAATCTTAGGGCTCATAAGTATGTTTCAGCAAGAAAAAACCAACCTGACAGAATACGAACCTGTCAGATGTCTTTAAGACTTCATTCTCATTTTTTAAATAGGCTCCACTTTCTCCAGAAGTAGCTTGATTTACTCCCAAACTTAAGGATATCCATATCCTGAAGGAGCTTCTAATATATTCTAACATATTCACTTATTCATACAAAATGAACTGACTTACACAGTTGTGAAAAGGGCCCATAAGGCAACCTGTCTCTGTCCCTTCAAAGTTAAGACCCTGTCAGGGTCAGGACGAGAATCCATCAAGCCTCAGCTAAAGACTGTGGGATGGGGGCCAGAGTCCAGGTCTGATTAGGAAGGTGTCCCCACCTTTTTCCTTGTCAGGAAGAAGAGAACAGAAGACCTGTAACATGAAGATACTGGTATCAGGGATAAAGATAATAACTGAAAGAAACCAGTGGTCCTGTGTGAGAGCTGAAGGTGGGGTGGATGTGCTGGAAAGGGGCAAATTAAGTCAGGCAAGAGACAGCAATATCTGATATCTCAACTGTCCTACCTGACCTTGTTCACCTCGGGTTGCCTCTGCGCCCGACTCCAAAGAATAAGTGAACCAAGCACTAACAAGAAGAACGTAAAATCGACCAGTACCATAGCTGAGAAAATGGAGACCATGTGAACACAAACTTCCCTCCTTCCACTCAGATCTGCTCAGGCCATCCTTGCTTTCTTCTTCTCTCACTCTGCAGACGGAAGGCTCTCCTTCCCTTCCCCAAGACTGTCTTTCCTCTTGAACCTACTCCCTCCCCAAATCCTGAGATTTGTCCTCATCACTTTCTTACCACCTCTTTCTTGCATTTTCCTTCCTTCTCTTGCCACTGGCTTTTTTCCACAACTCTCAAACATACTAATCTCTTTAAAGAAAACCGCAAAACAAACCAAAAAAAAAAAAAAAAACCTAATTTTTCTTCGAGGTACATATTACATATCACCTTTCTTTCAAAGTTAAAAATCTTGACAAGACAATAACCACCCCAGCTTTTCCATTTTTCCTCTTCTTCAACCACTAAAATCTGGGTTCTGATTCCAGAGCTCTGGTCTTGATTAGGTACATTATGTATGGACAGCTACTTGATCAATAACTTCCTAATTCGACAGCCTCTCTCAACTGGCCCTTTCTGGAAATTTCACCTCCAAAGCCCATGGCACTTCTAAAAACTCTCTTCTGTTGGCTGCCTTAACACTCTACACACTCTTTCTCTCCTTTCTGGAGGCTCCTGCTCAGTCTCCTATGCAGTTCTGCCTCAACTTGTTGTATAAAGACGGACATCTTCTAAAATCCTGCCTTCACCACCTTGTCTTCTCTTCATATACTACTCCTTGGAGAACTCACCCATTCCCAGATCTTCATCTTTCAGGATTCCCAGACCTCTCTATACTTAACCCTTCTCAGTTCCAGACCTATGCTTCCAATTTATCTAACAAACACATTCATATGTATTTCTTGGATTACCTCAAACAGAGCAATCTGAACCATAACTCAGCATTCAACCAATCACAGCTGCTGACATCTTGCTGGTCACTGGGCTTTACAATGAAGTCATCTTTTACTTCACAACACAGGCCATAGCCAGAGCTCTGGTGGGCCTAATGAGACAGGAAGGGAGGACACAGGAAGCTTACTCTAAGCCATAAAAAAGCAGATGTTTGAGGGTCCTCAAGGACAACATAGAGTCAGAGAACCTGTGGTTCTGAATGCCACTAACATGGCAGATTATTTCTGTAAGACAGCTGGAATGACCTCTGAACTTTTGGTTTACTCCGTAAGGATGGAGGAGTACAAGAAGAAGCCTCATCTAGGTACTTGGGACCTTATATGCCCCCAGGAATTGCTTGTTTGATGGTTAAGTCATAAACCAAAGTGAGAGAAATCTTTAATCATAATGTGATTCTCACCAGTCTTCAAAGCCAGAGTGATCTTTAGTGTCGGGCCTAGCTCACTCCAACTTTCTCACCTCTCACTTCTAATTTTACTCTCAACCAGCAATATCTATCCTACGCCATCTCCCTGTTTGGATTCATACAAGCAACCCTCTAACTCAGAGCACCTATTTGGCAGGCTGCACCACGTCTCTAACAGATTTCACCCTTCCTCCCCTCCTACACTTTTCATCTCTTCCACCAGAGTACCGCTGGCCTGCTCTCTACCTTCCAAGCCTATCGACCATGACCACACTCTCTCTCCCAGATAATTCTAACTACATTAAGTCACTCATCGTTCAGAAAAAGGACCCATGTTCTCCCATCTCCATACACTTTTGTTTCAGCTATTACTCAATCTGGATGCCAAACACATTTCAAATCCTGACACCGCTGCCTTTTGAAAATTTCAGATCAGATCATCTTTTAAGAAACGGCGCCAGGTTCTCACCTCATTCACCCTATGACTCCACCCCACACCCAGAGACTGAATCACTCATTCAGCCCCTTTTCACTTGTGTTTCTATCTGTGCCCGTTTCAGTCTTCTGAACTACACTTTATAAGACCTGGAGAGTCACCTCTGTCAGGTCGAAAGCTCTAATATAACACGTACCAAAGGAAAGCAGAACACGGCAGTGGGAAAACCACAGACTTGGAGTCATGAGTACTGGTTCAAATCATGACTCAGTCACATATATGGCAGCAGGGATTTCTATCTAGTTCCTTAACTTTTTGATTCTCAGTCCCCTCATCAATAAAATGTAAAATAATAATTCTTATGTTTGGATTTACTCAAAGGACCACAGGATACACATGAAAGTTCTTTGAAAAGCAGTATGATGCAAACAAATATGAGACAGAATTATTATCGTGATATTCTGCAAAATATTTGTTGATAAGGATTAACCCAAACTTACCTTTTTATGAAAGACTGCTATAAATGATTAAACACTTCGTTACAAATAGAAGAGACAAAAATGTCCAAAAGGTTTGCTCACTGGTAACATCTGATCTCTTTAAGGTCACTGCATTGTTTTATCACACTGGTCTATAAAGTGCTAATCAAAGCATTAAAACTAGATTTTAAAATGTAGTCTTTTGTAGCTTTCTGTAACTTCAGGCATTAATTTGGATAAACCAGTCATTATGCTCCACTCATATGCCTAAATGCTCAGTTATGTCTTCAACATAAATGTCAATTACATGAAATAGCCTTTGAAAAAGAATGTCTATTTTTTTTCTTATGATTCACCATTAAATCACCATGACTATCTACGTTCTCACTGACCAGTGTAAATGAGCTTGTAAATTTCAAGTTCTGTAACAACATCTTCAATGCAGTCCCCATCCCCCTGCCCCCAACACACACATTTAACACCATGTCTGCATTATTTCTGAAAGGAAGAAACCCACTGTGCAGCAGGCGGTGTGAAATATAATGCAGCTTTACACTGCATTATGAAAGCAAGAAAACAGCCAGCTGTGAGTTAGAAATAGAACAAAATTTTGAGTTGCAAACCCAAGGGACCTTAGGTAACATTGAAAGTGCTCCTTAATGATGAATAGCTGATTTTATTTCAGACCCACTAAGGACACCACAGGATATAGTTAACATTTTAATTTTTAGTTTCAAAAGCAATAAACCTGTTGGTCAGACAGAAGCCTGGCAGTCACAGCGGCTCATCTATCAATCAATCCAACATGACCAAGCTCTGCCAGCAGCCCCTGACACCAATTAGGAAACCGCAATAGAGAACTGCTGCTACCAGGTTACAGTTTTGCCAATTAGAGCACGTCGTGGGTGAGCCGGACCTAGGAGCACTGGAACTCAGGGTCAGGAAAGAGAGGTGAAAAGCAGCTCCTGTAATGCGACATGAAAAAGGAGGATTGCAGGAGGGACACAAGAAAAAAGCAAGACAGTCTGGAATCAAACAGCACATTTTATTGTTCACTTGTCAAAGACATGCAGACACTAAGACAAAGACAAAGCAAGACGCTTCCCGTCTCTGCCCTGGAAGGCTCTGCTCGTTGGCCTACACGACTCGGGAGCCAATGGCTGTCACACAGCAGCGCTGAAGCTGCTGGCTCCAACTGTTCCCTTTTGGTCAGGATTCACAAGTTAAGCCGGCTCACACAGGGCCTTAACGTCAAAGGCAGACACATATCAAAGTGCTGCAAAGGCAATGTTTCAAATCAGGCTCATTATGAGCACGAAAACCTTTTCTGCTAAATTTTCCCATTTTTACATCCTACAAAATTTTAGGGACCTCCTTTCAATTTTTCCACCTGAGTGCCTCTTCCAAACCATGACTCACACTCATGGCTTACCAAACTTTATAAAATCTAAGGCCCTCACAAGCCTTTCCCTGGAGTCCCTTCATCTAGCCACTGTTTTCCTGCCTCAGAATACCTTCTCTTCACTTCATTTAGATCTTCTGGCTTTGAGGGCTCCCAGCTGATCCTTTCTGTCCTGTGTCATCTGACAAAGCTAAAGGCTAGAGCAAAGCTGTCACAGAAACCTTGCACATGATGCAAGTTTGGGACCACCGAGGTCACTTTGAGATCCAGATATAAAACCTAGGTCTTAACCCATTTCATAAATCTATTAAGCAAATTCTGGTCTGAGTTAGATGAAAACAAAGAGATAAAAAATGTCCTCAACTTTAAAAAGAACTGTTATTTCAAACACAAAAAATGCCATTATTCATTTACCAACTGAGTCACCTTTGCTGTGGTATACTTTTCACAGGACCTGATGTTAATCTCATTGTGGTGACTCAGACTGCATTGACAACTCCACTCTCTTGTATCAGTTCTGCCACCATTCTGTAGGAAAGGGACTGCTCAATTTCTATGGTCTGCTCGGTGAGCTACACCCACACAGCTCACAAGAACGGTGCATTTCAACAATGGAGATGCAATCTTAACATCAACCAGGCTTTATCATAAGAACCTTCTAAAATGTTCTCTGGCCAAAACAACACAAAGGATATGTTGTCCTCTAGAGCAAGGGATCTGGATCTTGGCTGCCTTTTAGAATTACCTGGGGATCTCTGAAAAATTGCAGAGATGCTGATTTTAACAGTTGGGAGTGATGACTGAAAGAGAATCAAGATTTCCTGTAAAGATCCCTAATCTGACCTGGCTGACACCTGGGTCCACTGGTATCTCCCTCTAAAGCTACTGAATGGCAGAACATATCACATCTGAGCCAGTGCAAGTAAGAGTATGGTTTGGATATGAGGTGTCCCCCAAAAGCTCCAGCTAATAAAGGAATGATGGGAGATGAAATGATTCAATTATAAGAATCCTATTCTAGTTTGAATGGACTAACCAGGTGGTAACTGTGGGCACATGGGGCATGGCTGGAGAAGGTGAGTCACTGGTGGCTTCCCTGAAAGGGTATATCTTCCCAGTGGCCCTGTCCCCAATCCCTCTCTCTGCTTTCTGACCTGGCCATGAGCTGAGCAGTTCTCCTCTGCTGGGCCCTTCCCCCACAACGTGCTGCCTCAGTTTGAGCCCAGAGCCATGGAGTTGGCTGTCTATGGACTGAGACCTCTAAAACTTTGATCCCCAAATATACTTTTCCTCCTTTAAGTTGATCTTATTGGATAGCTTGGTCACAGTGATGCAAAAGCTAAGACAAAGAGAAAGGAGGATTACTTACTCAAGCATAGGAAAGATGAGCAAAATTCCCAGGCAATGGGGATAACACGTTGAACATTCTTAATCTGAAAATCCAAAATACTCCCATTGGAATAAAGTCTATGTATATATTTAAAATAAAAAACAAAACAAAAACCTCTGATATCTGAAACACTTCTGGCCTTAAGCATTTCAGATGAATAATACTCAACCTGTGCTATTCGGGCTTGAATACGTATAGAAGGATTGAGGATGTGTTAAAAAAATACAAATTGTGCTTAGTCCGCACCTTTGATAAGCTTCCAGGCGATGCCAACAACACTGCTCCAAAACCCACATTTGGCCCTATGATTTGAAACAGTCTCCCCTTGGTTACAGGCCCTTCACAAATAAAACCCCACCATGATCTTGGGCTTACACACCCAGGGTCTCTTAGGAGGATTCTGAAGTCCTAGGGAAACTAAAAATCCATGGGGTGGGGCACAGATCAGAGGAGAAATGCTGCCGTCTACAACTCTCTACCATCTTGCCTTACACTACTGTTCAGCATAGCCTTACCGCATTCTGAACCTAAGTACACATGTATGCATCTATTGCTTCCTTATTTATTGCCTGTCTTCCCTCTAGAATATACACCAGAGAGCAGTGACCTGTGTCTCTCATTCCCACAATGTAACCCTACGACCTACAACTCCACCTAGGACAGAGTAGTCACTTGATGAAGATTTGCTCATGTGCTCAGGGAGAACTGGACAAGATGTCACAGCCACTGTGTCAAGATGGTAGTAGGCTGTATCAATTTATGCCACCAGTTCATTCCAGGCAAAGGCAAGTAAGGCAACAACCTCCACAGAACCTGTTAGCCAATATTATTGAAAGGAAGAGAGGGGTGGGGGGGGGGGAGGGAGGGAGGGAGGGAGGAGGAAGGAAGGAAGGAAGGAAGGAAGGAAGGAAGGAAGGAAGGAAGGGAGGGAGGGAGGGAGGGAGGGAGGAGAGAGAAAGAAAGTAGGTGAGGGAGGGAGGGAGGGAGGAGAGAGAAAGAAAGAAGGTGAGGGAGGGAGGGAGGAGGGAGGAAAGAAAGAAAAATAGGCAAAGCATACAAGAAGATAAAGATGAGACCATTCTGTATCTGCTCAATTGTTTACTGTATCCAACACAACATGGACAAAATGGAAATGGGATAACTGGAGGAAGACCATTTTTCTCCTTTACTTTCCTTCAATTGCTATAATGAACCTGCCTGGCATAGAAGAACTTCAGAAAGAAAGCGAGGCAGCCTCTGGAAAGCCAGGTTCTGAGTGTAACCAAATAATGTGAACTCCACTGGACCCCCACAGGACCATGATGAAATGGCCATGAAGAACTTACAGCCTCAGGAACAGCATCGATCCACCCCAGAAGTCAATCACTCACAAATGCCCACTGGCAAAACTATTCAAGGTCTCACAAAATTAGAAAACCAACAAAATTAGGAGTACAGTACCTGAGGCAGCACATGAGCAAGAGTAAAACCAGTGGAACACAGATTTCACTGACCGGCAGGAACCCACCAGGCCAGCACGGATTCTCAGTGGTTTTCAAATTGTAGGTTGCTACCCATTAGTGGACTGCAAAGTCATTTTTTAGTGGGTCACAACCAGTATTTGCAAAATGAAAACAGAATTAAATAAAATAGAAAATAGAAGAGGGCAGAAAATAATGAGAATAAATCACAAGTAGTATTATTTCTTATGTATAAATTTATATATGTGGGTATACTGGGTCATGATGTAAAGTGTATTATTGGGGGTCAAAACTTTCAAAAATGTTTTTTAAGTATCTATCTATACCAAGAAGGATAACATTTCATATGATCCTAAATAGGTAATGTCCATACTTATGTCGGGAGTACATATTTATGCTAAGGAAGTAGCTTAGCATAGAAGCCCAGAGGATGAACCTGGAGCCAAACTGACTGGCTAGATAAATTAACTACTCTAAGCTTCAGTTACTCCTATTGTGAGAGTCACCTGGCTACTTTGAGTTGGTCCCAAGCGTCTCAATATCTCCTCTCTTGAATCCTGAGTTCTGGAGCAACACGTAATGCAGCCACCCTCTAGGCCGCCATCTTCCAGTTACTCCTATTGTAAGGACAACAGAATTACCACCTCATGAAGTAACAATTTATTAAAATATAAGTTGAGTCCTTAGAATAGGGAATGGCATGAATAATCACTCAGTAACCAGTAGGCATTATTATCCCTTCTTAAACACAGGTGTGACATGCTGCTGTTCCATTATAGATGCTCCTTGACTTTCGATGATGGGTTCATATCCTGATAAACCCTCATAAATTGAAAAAATAAGTCAAAAATACATTTAATATACCCAACCTACTTAGCAAGATAGCACACTGCAGAGTCTGGGTCCTTCCCCCGGGTCACTGCGTGGCTGAGTGGGAGCTGCCACTGCTCTGCATTGTGAGAGAGGATCAGACTGCACCTCCCTTTTCCAGGAAAACATCAAAGCCCAACATTTGAAGTACAATTTCTACTGAATGGATTTTGTTTTCCCACCATCATAAATTAAAAAAATCAGCAGTTGAATCATCATAAGATGAGGACCACATATATTTCTATGACAAAACACTGAAGAACGGGATAATTCTCTTGTGAGCAAAAGACTGTGGCTGCTACATGAGTAAAAATTGAGGAAGTCATCTAATTCTGGAAGAATCCATTTGAAGTAAGAGCTTGCCATTGCAAAAGGGCAAAGATGGGAGAACAGTGTACTCAGGGAAATGCCACCAAGTTAAGACACAGCAAGGAGAGAGAGTACAGGTCAATAAAGGCACAAATTAGATTTTCACACCAGCACACCTGAGTCTCTTCCTACAACTCCATCTTCTTTTAAACTGCTTTTTCAATTTGGCCCATGAAAGTATGTAGGACCTTAAGCTTGCCCTATTTCCCAATCTTATTCAAGCTGAGAGGAACCACATGCTGTGTTCTTAAGAACCAATTATTAATTAGAAGCCCTGGAAAGCTGGACAGTGCTCATTATTATTAAATCCAATATCAAAAAAGGATGTGGATAATTACTATATTTGCTTCTCCAACTGGTCTTGATGAAACATGCTAAAGTTATTCTTGACACAAGTGTCACCACTGGTAAAAGCGCTCAATTCGCTGGCATCTCATCAATGGCACGCTTGAAGCTCCTATTGCTTGCTGTTAAACTAACAGTTTATATTAGGCTAAACACAGTTTGGTAGCCATTGTCAAGAAAATTGGAGTTGCTCAGGCATGACAGAGTTACTGATGTTATTTGTTTGGAAGCCTTGTGATTTAGTGAATCACTAGCAATTGTTAAGCAAGTAATTAAACTATAAAGCCAAGACCTGTGATTTTCAGTCTTTTCAAAGCAATAATCATCAAAATTCCAAGTACCATTTAACTGATTCCCTTCTAAACATGCTGGCAACATTCATGTTGTTGTCATTCATCCAGTTGTACAGTTCATAAAAACCAGATTATGGCTTTTATTAGAATTATATACTGCTAACTACTTTGCAAAACACGAGAGTTTAAAGGGAAAATGCACAAAAAGTAGTAAATGAGAACTGGACACAAAAATCTCAATTTGCTCAAGCATACGGTTATCTTGGGTTTAAAAACAACACAAAAAGTCCTATTTTGGGGACTGAAATACTAAAATAACTGGACTATTGTTCTTATAACCTTTTCCAAACATAAGAAAGCATTATATAAATTTCACAATTCCCCTAAGTGCCTTTAAAATTACAAGCAATTTAGTCTATGATTCATGTACCATACTGACTGCATGAGTTTTGTTTTTTTTTTTTTAACTTCACATCTCAATTATATCTTAATATTATAGGCGCTGAAATGCATTAAATAAATCATATTTCACAGACTCCTGGTAAAGTAATAATACTTAACATGCATTTTAGAAGAAATTGGGTCTGCATTATAAATGTATTCATAATGTCATTACCTGGCTTTCCACACAGACTGAAGTATTAGGCATCTATGCCTACTTCGAGCTACTGATGGAGGCTTTTAGGAAACCTTATGCTTATTTGTGGCTGGCAATTAGTTGTGTTAGTTAATATAACCCTACCTTTACAAATAGCAATTTACCCAATATATAAACCAACTCTTGTAATTAGTGCAACATTGTTACTGATTAAAATTTAATATAGTGGCTGGTATTCCTGCACTACGGGACATAAAGAGTCTGACTCTCATTTGTCAAAGGACACTGCCTTTTCACAGAACATTACTACTGCAAGGTGTTTTACTTACTAACATACTGCCATTAAGAAAATTAATTCATTAAAAATCTGTATTATTTAAAAGTAAGATATCAGCAATTCTATAAAATGATAGGAATAAAAAAAAATAGCAAAACTTTCCAACAACTTATAAATATTTATATTTTGGAGACCTGTTAGTCACAGCTATTGTTCTAGCTTTCCAATTATTAAACATTTTCAATACTTCTATCTTTAATTTATATCCCTTCCTAATAATCCACAAGGCATTTTCCACATGTATTGTCTCAAAATGTTCATGATCACTTTGTGAAGGACATATTGCAGCTAGCTATTAATCATTCTCCATTTAACAGAGGGAAATACTAAATGTTATGGAGGTTACATGACTTGCTCATGGACACAAAGCCAGGAAGAACAGGATTCACACCCTAGCTTCCTGAATTCCAAGTTCAATAATCTTTCCTCTTCACTACATTGCAGACTTGATATATCTATTTCCAAAGCTGGGGAAAAGGGAGTAACTCATCAAGAAGAGATAGAAATAAAGACAGTACACAACTTTTGAAAATGGACAATTCCAAAAAGTCATTTGTAATTTGATTTTGGAAATCACTGTGTTTTCCTGTAGAAAACATGGCCAAGTCACAAGCCAGCATAGGCGAGTATTTGTTGTTGTTTTTGTTGTTAGTTGCTTGTGTAGTACTGGGAACAGAACCCAGTGCCTCACACATGGTAGACAAGCACCATACCACTGAGCTACATCCCCAGTGTGGCAAGTTTTTATATAATTCACTACATAGCTGAACTACATTATCGTAAAAATTCAGTAGTCCTAGGGATACTACTCTTTACGTAACACTGTCTCTAAGGAAATGCATATTGAATGAAAATAAGAGTCCAAGAAATCAACATCCAAGAACTGGGAAAAGAACCTTCCAACCCCATGATAAATTAGGGGAAAAAATACTTGAAAGACATACAGGATCAAATCAGTATGTGATATTCCCATTTACATTATTTGCAATCATAATTTCTTCTATGGCTCAAACTGATTAATACAAACTTCTTCTCCCCAGAGTCCATCAACTAATAAATGGTCCTTATGGACATGCTCTCTTTTGAGTAAAATTATTAAACACACAGCTCCATAAATGTATCACAGGGAAAATTACCTCCTCTAAGGAGGTGGTTATCTAAAAGGCGTGAGTGATAGAAGGTAAAAACATAATACATTTGTCACACCCATTAGCAATATTAGTGCTAATGAGAAAGTACAGGAACAAGAACATACACCTCTTAATTTGAATGTGTTACAAATAAAGACTAGATTAATCACAGCTACTCAGATTAAATTTTAGCACTTAACACTGAAATACTACATGAGGCAAGGCTTATGGTGGTTTTGCAGCACAATTTCAGCTATTTAATTACAGTTTTCAAACCATTTAACACCTTTCAGCACATAGAAGCTAGATGTGTATGCACGTGCGTTAGTCAGATGGTTCAAGATTTTAGATGTAACTCAATTATCTGCCATCCCTGGGAAATAAAGTGCTCCACCTAAGTACATTTTCTCTAGAACTGAGGTTTATCCCTTTATGCACCCCTTGGCTAAATCTGTGGCCATGTGTAAGGAAAATCTTTGCTCAGAGTATTTCATTCCCTGCATCCTCAGAGGCAGCTGATAGAAAGTGGTGAAGCCTTTCATGGATTTCTGCTTTGTTTTATGGATGAGTCCAGGCCATCATGAGGAATATTCATCACTGAAGTACTGTAATACAGTTTCTACTTTCTATATTCGGTCTCTTCCTTCGACGTCAGACTCCGCAGTCATTTCTCCCATAAATGCTGTGACGGCTTTTAACAGCCACAGAATCTGTTATTCACTTCAGTCAGAGTCTGTTAAATCGACTGGGGAGAGAATTCAAGAACTGGCTAAGAAAAACATATTCAACAGGTGTCAATAAGGCTAGGCAGGGGCACAAGGTGAAAAGCATGTGCTTTCTGGAACAGATCTGATTATTACTCAGAAATGGATGAGTTAAGGTATTGTTCCATGCACTCTGTCAGTTTCCATTTTTAGTAGAGGAGAGCAGGGAAATTTTGGACTGCAGACCCTGTGTCCAGGATCCCAGCTCCACCGTAATCAAATAACATCAATGGCCCATGATCTCTCAAAATACTTTCAAAGCGGATGCTTCCAATCTTACATGTGCCTTATTCTGAGGCACAACCCGTTTTTATCTATTCTTACACATGATTCTACCTGCTAACACATTCTAATCTGGTGTTCAAATATAAGAAGAAGGTTCCTTGCATTCTGTCCTCAAATTCATGACTATATCTTACCTAAGAAGTAGCTAAAGTAAGTACTTAATAACAGTTCTTGGATTCAGGTCATCCCTGAAGGCAGAATTTGAACAAGAGGCCTGATTTCTCACAGCCACGTGCAGGCGAGTTCCCTGCAAGGCTGCAGGGAGCACGACAGCAACTCCGCCACGCCTCTGTGAGGCCATCCTCAGTCAAGAGACGCAGGCTCTCCGTGCTGCTCAACATAACCCACTTCAGCTCATGCCAATGGCCTTCCTCAAACTCCTCGAAACATCCCCACTAAGAACATCAACCCTCACTGGAACAGCCACTCCTAGACTGCAGGACCACAAGGCCCTGCTCTGCAAGGGGCATGTGTAACTCAAGAATCCATCTCTTCAACCCCAACCTCCTTATCTACCATCTTTTAATCCTCCTCCTGAACAATGTGTAATTTTGAAACCCTCCACCACCTTTACCCATCAATTGTCCACTTCCTGGGGGGATACAGGGTTCCTATCACTGCCAGAGACACTAAAACTAATAGTGTTCTTTTTCATATCATCATCTCTCCTACTTCTCCACCAAAACCCTGGGTCTCTAGGGTGATCTGACAAGACAGGAGTCTAGACAAATAGGCATGAGGACATTTATAAAAAGCACAAGGCAGGCTAGGTGATCACAAACCAAAGCTTCTGGCTTCCCATGTCCAATAATGGAAATTACGTATATATTTGCCATCCTAGCAACATTGGCAAGAAAAACCCTAGCAATAAGATTTTAGTGTCTGTCTACTAATCACAATTTAAAAAGCACTTTTGCTTATCCCTTTGAATTCTCAAAACAACCTCTGAAATAAGTATCAATGCTCCTCTGAAAGATGAGAAAACTAAGCAACAGAAAGTCTGGGCTGTGCCCAAAAGAATGTATTTAGTGAGCAGTTCAATGTAAGGCACAAATTGCTCTAAATTCACGTAATTCCCGAATAGTCCGAATAGTCACTGCTTCTTCCTTAGGACAACTTCAGTCCTGTCATCGCTGGTTAGAGTCAGCCACTTCTTTCCAGTGGAGAAGAGGCAGAAAGTGACACAGGCAGCAGAAAAGGAGAATATTATTATATTCATTGAAAAAAAAAAAACTCTATAGTGACTACTTTATCATCCATGATAAAGACAAGAACCAAGGTTGATATAAATTATTTATGATGTGTAACAGTTTAATGGAGTATAAAATAGATTCCTTTTTTCACAGTTAGTAAAAGTTGTGGGGTTCTTAATGTTGTCATATCCAGACTGAGCATGTATCCTACCCATCCAGACTTTTGACAGAAGCATCAATTTTCTAAATTGTTCTCTAACAACTACAAGTTAAGGAAGAAAGAAAATTACTCACGGTGTTAATAATTGCAATTCTCTGAAGATTCTAAAGAACCAACTATAATTTCACATTACGAATCCTGTGGCTTTATATATTGGGAGAATTTTCAGAGTTTCTCTGGTGTGTTCTTATATTTAAAGAAGATATACACATGAACTACGTTCAAGAGTTAAATATGATGATGGAATCTAGACTAGAATTACATAATGACGGTCTATGAAAAGATCTGCAAAATATCAAGAGAGAAAAACATGACACAAAGGTCCTCTGAAAAAGTGGCAAATAATAGAGAACTTTGGATTGTGTAGAGGGAAATGAGGGGAGGGGAGAAAAGAGAGTGGACTGAGACAGACATCATGTATGATGACACGAATGGTGTGAGTCTACATCGTGTACAACCATAGAAATGAAAAACTACTCCATTTGTGTACAGTGAATCAAAATGCAGTCTGTAAAAATACAAAGCCGCAAGTAGGGGCTGAGATTGTGGTTCAGTGGTAGAGTGCTTGCCTGGCATGTGTGAGGCACTGGATTGGATTCTCAGTACCACATAAAATAAATAAAATAAAGGTATTGTGGCCATCTACAACTAAAACTATTGTTTTTAAAAAAGCACCAAATAATTCTCTGCTTATGATGAAAACAAGAAAATTTAACTAAATGAACTTAGGTATACAACTAATGTTACTTATTACAAGTAAGAACCACATCTCACGCATGGTCGACCACTAGGGATCTGATTGGTTACAAAGGTCTCCACTGGTTACAAACATGATAAAGGGTTGGCTAGCATGCACAAATAATAAAGGATCTGAAAACAAACAGAGAGAAAGGGACCCAAGCAAACGATGAAAGGAGGAAAGAGAAAGGGTAAGGAATAATCACTAACAGATCCTTTAAGAACAAACCACCCAACATATCTAAATGTTAGAAGCACAGAAATGTTGATCTATATAGATATTCCAGATATTGCATAAAGGTATCTCTAAACAAACAGAAGGGAATACCCAAGGGACACAGTATTAAAATGTTCAATGAAGAGAGATTAATGTTCATTTTGAAGAATAGATAAAACTTACTGGCAAAGAATTTGAAAACTAATGATTATAACTAGGAATTGCCTTGACAAAGATATTTTTGAAAGTATAAATAATCTATGATAATCAATAGCTAGTACTGGCTCAAGAACTGGTAAATATACCAATTGAACAGAACTTAAAGACCAGAAACAGCCTTCATTTACATTAAAACTTGATATAAACTAAACAACTCAAGTCAAAGGAGAATAGATAATTGATTCAGAAAACTGATCATGGCAAAACTGTACAGAAAAACCTGGCTAGACACTTATGCCAAAATAAATACAAGATTAAATAATGATTTCATTGTTTAAAAAATTAAAAATAAAAATAAAAAAGTGACTAAATAAATCTTAAAGAGAGAAAAACATTTCTGAGCAAATATTTACTATAAAAGGAAAAGGAGATCAATTTGATATCTAAATATTAGAACTTATTCATGCAAACAGTAAGAAGCTCTTGTGAAAATATCTTAAAACAATACTGCAAAGTGAAAAAAAGGTTATAAGTAATCCAAATTAGCAGTGTGTGTATGTGTGTGTATGTCTACTTCTATCTCTCCTAAGAACCACAAACAAAAACAAGAAAGCTTTCATTTTTAACTTTGTAACTAATAACAGAAATTTTAATACCAATCTAGAAAACTGGACAAGGAACTAGGAATACTCACATATTGCTGGCAGGAGCAGGAACTGATACAAACTTTCTGGAGAGAAAAGTATGCGTGCCTGTGATGGTATATGCATCTAACAAAATATTAAAATACACCCTTTCATGCAACAACTTTGTTTCTAGAAACTCATTGAAAACCAGAAAATTAGTCATAGATAATAACTAAGATTTATATTAACTAAGATTGAGCCAAGAAGATGTTCTTCTTCCTGGAATTTTCAGGATATTGATGGAAGAAAAAATAAAACCCAAGTAGAAAGTGCCCAAATATCCAAACTACAAAGAATGTCACAGAATATTAACAATATGAAAAACTGTTCATAATATACCACTGCCACGAAAGAAATTTTAACATGGTAGTGTACAAGATGAGCACAAATTCATATTTCTTTCATCCTATCCAATCGTACATTTAAAAACAGGAAGCACACATAACAAAATACAAACCAAAATCATTACAGGAGGAATAGATTACAGGATAGTAATCATTACAGGAAAATGGATGTTTTATTTGTTTCAAATCAACCAATACAAGTTTTTCTGCAATAAACATTTGCTTTTGTTTCATTTTGATGTGAATGTTGGTGTTACATAATTATTTTTCCAAAATGGAAGCCTCCTCTAAACTTTCTTCTTTGCTCCCATTCCTTATTGTTACATGAAGAAGGTCACTGACTTTTAGCAAGCTACTATGAACTAAATTCTCTCACCTTGTAAAAATTTACATGTTGACTTCCTTGGTTTTTCAGGTGTACAATTTTCAAATAATGGATATTTTCCTTCTTCCTTGTTTTTCCTTCTATTTTTTCTTCTATCTACTGAACAATACAAATAGTGGACATCCCCATCTGTTCTAGAAGTTAATGGGAGTGTTTCTTTTAAATTGATTTTTCATTTTTTTTTTAAATTCAATTATTAAAAAGGTTCATCTTAAGTCAGCATTAACATTAAAAGGATTAATCAAATAAATGCAAAAAATGTAAAAATATTCAGAAATCATACTTTTCAAAAAAGGTATGATAGTCCAGAACTGGTTTTTGTGACAAATGAATATAATGCAATGGATGAAATTTCTTATACTCACACATAAGTTTCATGAGTAAATTTCTCAGACTCATACAATATGTATCAATGGAGTTGCCAAGCACCAAAACAAATTTCTATTGCAATTTATATGAGATTAAATGACCCCAACTTCTTTGCTGTAAAAGTGATAAATAAGGGCTGGAGATGGAGTTCAGTTGTAAACATTTGCCTACCATGCATGAGGCCCTCCTAGGTTCAAGTCCCAGCTCTACCAAAAGCAAAAAACAAAATGTGATAAATAGCAAACATGATAGTGGGAATATACAAAAGAGAGATTTAAAAAAAATACATCAAGAACAAGCTGAACAAGGAAAAGTGGCACTGCTATGAGGAATAAGCAAGCATTTGTGTACACTCACTTAAGAAACCCAAGTTGCTTTAGTCAAATTTTGTTTTAAAATAGCTTTTCAAAAGAAAAACCAAGCCCCTCAGATGAAGATTAAAACAACCAAACTGGAGGCCACTGGCACTAGGCACAATAAGCACTCACAAGATTTTCTGAATTAAATTTTGAAAAAAAACCAAAAAACTAGTGTAGTGTGTTTTTTTTCTTTCCATGAGACTGTTCAACACAATCTACATAAACACCAGTAAGCAGTTATGTTCATGAACACTAGAAATCCTATGAGGCATAATCTTTAGAGGGTAGATTTACATAGGTCAGATAAACATTTTTACTGAAAATGATAAACAGAACCATCTGTATGCACACACTGTCCAAACATCCAACTAATAATTATAAAATGGATAAAAAGTAGATACACTATTATTACATAAACATTAAAAAAAATGCGGATGGTTAATCTATTTAGCCTTGATAAGATGCTCAGTTAACCATTAGGTTAACTAATTCACTTTAGTTGGCCATTATATATTTACTTTGGGAAGAGAACAGTGAGAAATGCAAGATTATCTCAACACCTTTGGAATGTACCTGATTAGTGAAAATATGCAACAACATGCCTGGCACATAATAGGCCCTCAATAAATACTTGAATCTGGAACAATAGCACATGCCTGTAATACCAGTTACAGAAGAGGCTGAAGCAGGAGGATAGCAAGTTTAAGGATTGCCTGGGTAACTTAATGAAACCCTGTCTCAAAATAAAAGGGGGTGGGGAGACTATGGATGTAGCTCAGTGGTAGAACACCCCTGGGTTCAATCCTCAGAACTGAATGAATACTTGCTGAATACAAACCATTCAATTTTAGATTACTAGAACTGGAATACCACTGAGAGCTCTTTATGTGACCTTGCTCACACTTAATTGGGAATGGCGAATAACAACTTTTAGTTGTTTCAGGCATTAATATGAAGAATTTCTATTCAAAATTATTAGTCTCATATTCCAATTTTATAAATATAAAGGTAAAAATTGGCATATATCAGATTGTGTTCCAAAGTGGTGGGGTCTATTTTTATACAAACTTGCATCTCTATTACTGAGCTTGTATCTGATATTATGTCATCTCTTATCAGATGAATGGAAAAATAAGCAAATTACATTACAATGTGTTTAGGTGACTGAACAAGAAAAAATATCTAAATTTAATATTTTTATTGTTCATTT
The DNA here is from genome assembly GCF_902686455.1 of Sciurus vulgaris. Lineage (NCBI taxonomy): Eukaryota > Metazoa > Chordata > Mammalia > Rodentia > Sciuridae > Sciurus > Sciurus vulgaris. The sequence goes on along the minus strand of NC_136468.1, from coordinate 21,789,482 downwards.
TAATGTTAAAATCCACGTAACTTTTATAACATCCAGAAACATTTGCCAAGCCACTGAGGTTTATTACTTGTCTATTCTACCACAATGTACATGAATCAGCATCCTTTTTTGCTAAACAGGCAAAAAAAACTTTACTAAATCTCAAGACATAGACTAATGAGTTCTTATTTACAAAATAGAATACTCTGCTAAAACACTAGAAAATCTAATAAAGATTGTGGTTTTCTATGTAAATAAACAGGCTTTCTTAAAAGCCAGTAGACAAAAGAAAATCTTAACAAAACAATCTTATATTATGGCTAATTATTCCTATTAATGCTTTAATTATTTTATGTATTATCATGGTTGGAGGTATAATTTCATTAACCCAAAATTGAATGAAATAAGTCAGGTAACACAAATAATCAGAAACAAAAGATATTTGTTATCTCAGCAGACTTTCTTGACTTTTGTATCAACTTATTTTCCTTCCTTCCTATTCACCTTGCTTCCAAAGCAAATTCAGTAGCATCTTTACTTTCTTTCAAAACTTTATACTTGAAGTTACATGGTTGAAAATAAAAATTCTGATGACCAATAAGCATGTTTAAAAAAAGTTTCTAAATTACAGCCTTGAAACAAGTGAAATACCAAAATACCATATAAGGTCAAAAGAAATACTCAAGTGAGAACTACCTTTTTTTTTTTTTTTTTTTAAATTCTCTTTAAGTACTGGGGATTGAGTTCAGTGGAAGAGTGTTTGCCTAGCATGCATGAGATCCTGGGTCCTAACCCCAGAACCGCCAAAAAGAAACGAAAAAATTTCTCTTTAAATAAATATCAAGTTTAAAATTTAACAGATATTGAAAGACTTGACTTGAATGCTTAGTGTAACTGCTGGATATCTCAATTTATTTTCACAAGACTACACTTTTGAAGCAGTATAGGTGGATGACAACAAAAATATAAGATTTGATGATGTTATAATATCATAGCATTTGATAAAATAAATCTACATAATTATGATTTAAAAAGCATTAAAACCTTGCTGCCAATTTTGAAATGCTAAACTAAGAAAGAATTCTATCAAGTAGCCAATTTATATAATTAAACATTGAGTGAAACTCAATTTCTTCCTGTGTTGTGTCACTTTAATTAGTGTATTTCAAATATGATATACAGATATCATTAAGATTCCAAAAAGACTATCATCATAACATAAAAGTGTGACAATGATCCCAGACAGCCAGTGGCAAAACACAGTCACTACAAAGAAATAGGCACAAATTCAAAAATAAATGAGCAAATAATCCACAAGGTAGGGATGTGGCTCAGAGGTTGAACACCTGCCTAGTATGTGGAGGCCCTGGGTCGATCTTCAGTACCACAAGAAGAAAAGAAAAAAACCTTCAATGTCACTGTCAGCTAGTACGACTGACTTTTTAGAAAACATACACATCAAACTGTGATTTCCTATTTTGGAACTTAGTTCCTAGTTGGTCTACCAAAAATTCAAGAAAAGTGATCTCATCATTTTCTAGTCACTTCTACATAACTGAAAAGATTAGTTTTACCACCCCATTCCCAGTCTTGACTCCAAATGATGCCTGGTTCTTCCCCCAAATCAAATCTATTCTCAACTGGTGAAGATTTATCACCTTGGGGGATTTTCAAAGGAATGTGCTTTTTAAGGCAATTCTTGAAAGAAAGAAAAGATGTGTGATTTTGGTTTAATTTTAAACAATTCTCATTAAATTATAGTCATAGTTATGTACGGGCATGAATTGATTGACATTAGAGTCTCTTTGGTGTTTTTTGACCAACAATAATACCCACATTCAAGAGGAAAATTTTACTATGGAAAATCATCCACTAATGTTCAAATAACACACGTCTATTCAACATAATATATGAATGGCATTTTTAGCTTAAGATTTTTTTTTTCTGCATTATACCACTGACAATTGACTTTCTCACAGCCAAAACTTTCAAATGGCAAAACAGATTTTTGAAGACATTTTCTGTAATTAAAAACGGCTGCTTAGACGCTGAGAGAGAATTTCTCAAGGATAATGTTGCTTTTCACTTTTCCCTTGAAAGATTCAAATGAAAGAGAAATGTGTTGAAATCAAGTACTGTAATTAGAATTCCATTTGGTCCATCACCCCTTTTCAAAATTTATTTAAAGATTCTAGATTTTACTGACAACTTTTTAGCACCACAATATCTAGGAAAATAATAGTATTTGGTGTTTCCCAATGAATATATGCAATCAAAAAGTCAATATGATTTATAATCACAAAGGAGTTGTGGAGAGATGTTAAATATCTAAATACTTTCTAAAATTGGCTTTGCATCAGAAAGCTGAAATGTCAGTTTTGAAGACCATGTAACTGGCAGATGTTAACCCCTCATAATATCCCTCTTGCCTTTATCAATCATAAGTCCTCTGATTTTCAGCAGGGCTCATTATCTTCCTGGAAAAAAAGTATTTTCTGGCTTCCCTTCACACTATGCATGCACAGAATGTGAGGAGAAAAGATTTGCACCCCTTCCAGATTTCTCATGAAGAAAAAGGGAATACCCTCCCTTCAAGCACATGATACTAAGTTTTCTTGGACCTGTGGAGGAGAACTGAACACAATATAATGTTTAAAATCACAAGTTCCATCTTCTTATAAGCCTATATTTGTCAAAGTAGCATAAAAGCAAAGGCATGTTCCAGAATGCCAAAATGTATGAGATGGCCTCCAGAAGAGGAAAGCACCGCTCTATAATTCAGGATACTGATTCTAAACTTCAAACCTGCCAACAGTTAAAGCGGGTGGGTGTTGGGGGGCATACACAGCAATGGAGAAAAGACCTCATGCAGTGTCAATGTCTCAGACGAGTAAGAAACGCCAATATTCTGATGGTAGAATTGATAAGATGTGTATTAAGACGTGAAAATCAAATTATTTGCTTTCCAAGCACCAAGAAAAAAATAAAGAGAAAACAACATCTCGCCAAAGAGGTGAGAGGAGGGTTGTGTGGAAATGTACCACTGGTGAGGCTATAAAAGTCATCCCAGAGTAGCACAGAATGGCTAAAATGACATTAGACAGAAGGGGTAAAAAGCAGGGTTAAAAAGCAGACACAAGTCAGAAGCCCTGGCCCTACTGATTGTCAGCTGCAAAACATGACACAGCAGCTTTCCTCTTCAGACGTTCTCAATTTATTTTGGAAAATGGAAAATATCTGACTCTCAATCCTCTTGTAAACCTTAAGTATGAAAAAAAAAAAAAACTACATATAAGAGAATACCCTTACATGGATGTTCACAAAGAACAAAGAGCTATGCATTCATGCTAAAAGTACTCCCTGGTTTGCATGTTTAAAAAGTAAAAAGTCACTGTGTTTTTTAAGAAAATAAGTCATTGTAAATGCAGTCTTCTTTCAAAAATCTAATACAGATCCTCTCTCCCCTATCCATGACATTTCAGGAGAAAAGACATAGCTTAATTTGCTTCTCTGAAGATTTCTCCTCAAAACCAAAACCAAACAAGTAAAAACTGACCAGTGTTATGTAAAAATAGCATGTACCCAACCAAGCATTTTTCATGAGAATCACATAATCCCATGATTGATCATAAGACAGAATGGGAAAGAGCCAAAGACTTCCAAGCACAAACCAGGAGAAGGCCTGCTGTGGAGTCAAGGGTGCTAAAAAAAAAAAACACAGCAATTTTCTTTTTAATTTGTTAAATCAAAGTTTCTATTATAAAAAGTTTTTTTTTTGTTTTTTTTTTTTAAATTAACTACCTTAGAATGCCTGAAAAAATAATTCCCGGGTAGTACATTAAATGCTGTCAAATGCGTTATACCCCATAGTACGTTGCTATGTGGTTTCAGTTTTATCAAAATTACATCTGAGGGAATGAAAACCATTTGTCTACATTTAAAATTCCTCATCTCTACAACTCAATATTTTTCCTTGATGCATTCTAAATGCCCTAGTAGAAATTATTTTGAAAAGAAACCATTAAAGGTATGCTAATGACTCTGGATTGTGACAGATGCTGTGGAAACAGGCCTGTTGGCTGAGGCGCAGCACCATTAACTATCTATCATAAAGTACTCTGGACTTGCTCGTTTATTACTGCTGTGTTGCTCAAGGGGGGAGGAAAAACAGCAAGAGTTTCTCTTTCTGAGGCAAAAATCATAAGGCACTCACTTATTCTAATGTCATGATCCCCACTGTTTATCTGCATGATAATTAGGAAAATCAGAAGTAGTGAAATATTGTTTTAACAACGTGATTAGAATTAAACCATTGAAAAGGCCATGGAGGAAGCGCCACATGCTTCCTGACTGGTGGGTCCCCAACTCGAGATGGGAACTCCGTGCAAAAGAAGTCCTACTTCCTGGGAATGAATCAAGGGGTTCAATCCTGAGCCTCACAGGAGGGTGCAGGGCTGGAGAAGACTTCAGAAAGCGGTCACAGAAACACATCATCCTTCTCCAGCCCATCAGGAACATTTTATTGGTCATTCATTTTGATGGGGTCGCTGATTCAGCCATTATGCTGTGTGCATGTGTGTGCACACATATACACATTTGTGAGTACTATACCTGATATACATTTGATATATTTGGCACTGCACTTCTAGGAAGTGCTTGCCTATATATTAATTCATTTAATTTTATCAAGAAAACTATAAGGAAAATACCATCTTGAGTTTTGAAGACAGGAAGCTCCCGTAAGTGAGGTGACAGATGAGGCATCACCAACTTCTGAGTTGTAGAGGCCACAAGGCTGGTGTTTTTTCTCTAAGATCACATAAGAATGAAATGGCACTAAGGAAGGTCAAGAAGAAAGAAGTTTTCTTTCCTCATAAAAATACAAAGAACATGATTCTACATGACATGTTTAGTATAGATTTTATAATCAACTAATGTGGAGGGAGTTTGACAGTGTTTGTGGGCACTGAGGCCTTGGTACCAACAAATGGCCTTGCTAGTCTAGCACCAAACCCATCACTAGGCTGCAAAGCAGCACCAAGAGGACGGTGAGGCTTTGCCTCCTTCTTATCCTCAAACAGCTCTTCACATTGAGGATCAATCATTAGAAGTGTGGATTTAAAAAATATACATACCCAAATCTCACCCTGTAAGTCTGAGTCTCCTAGGGCATTCATTTTCTGAAATAGATTGACAGGGGGCATTAATGACCAGGAAGACTTGGGACCTCCAGCCCTGAATTACACAACACTTCTGTTTGTAACTGCACCCACGGTTGGTGGAGAACATGAAGTATGTCAAAATTCACAATTTTAAAAGTTGCCTATAGATTTTACAAGAGCAAGTGAGATACAGGAAATGTACCAAAGAATTAAACAAGATACGATCCTTCCCAAGAGGGTAATATCAAGTCTAAGATGTTTTTAACTACAGAAGGGAAAGCACTCAAATCAGCCCTGAATGGAAAGATGAGAAATTCACTTTCCCAGGAAATACAATAAACTTAGGCCATATAACATTTGCTGATTACAGGTATCTGATAAAATGTGTTTGAATACCCTAAGCTCAAAAGTTTGCACTCACAATTTGCCAATGGAGTCAATTACAGAGTGCAGTGAAACCAAATGATCATTACTCACAGAAGGATTTTAAATGCTCACCTTTTCAAAGGGAATTAGCCCCTTGGCAACAAAGAATAATGACAACAGGGGAGGTAGCAGTAAAACACTGTGCCTTTAGAAAGACCTTTGAGGTGGTCTAAAGAGGTCTCTCAGTCGTCTACAAAGTGGAAGTCAGTGTATCCATTATTTATTTATTTTACAACCATGTGGTAATAAACTCAATATTATACTGGATACTTCACTTCATTACACCAATTGCTGCCTGCTCTGGCCAGTGGAAAGAATGTTTAAATGGCAAGGTCTTCATTTATATGTAAAAGCCCATGAACTAATGTCATCTAGAATCTTCATCACAAAGATTCCTCCATACTGAGTCTATAAAAAGAATCTTACAGAGTCCTCTACCTATATCATTTTTAGCAGTAACCTTATAAGTGATTATAACCTTCTCAAATGCAAGGAGTTTAATAGATTGCCAGGAGGTGTTTGGATTTAATGAAGACTCTGAAGATAGCAACCACAGCACGGGAACAGGGCCCCATCGCCTGACTGCCTTCTGTCGGCCACAGAAGAGGCTGTACTTCCTGCTCCACTAAGTTCCTACGTCCACTTGGATGGACCTCCCAGGAACCATAGTTGCACCACTTTCCAGACTGCTCCTGAGGACTCCCTGCCTTCCTGCCACACCTCACACAACAGATATCTGGTCGACCACAATAGTGAGAAGAGGTACAAATGCTATCATCGGAAGACCTGGAGTATGGGACAACCTGGCTGAGTCTCCCTGGCCCCTACGCCAGCCATTCAGAATGATCTTCTCTCTGCCATTTCCTGAGGATCCCAGCAGGCTTGCTCAACTTCTGACACCTATTACAGACAGCAAAAATTTCATTCAGCAAGTATTAGTGAGCTCCTACTGAGTGTAAATCCAGTGAGAAAAGCAAGTATACTTTGGTTTAGTTCTTTTGGCCTCTCCCACCCAAGTGGAACTCAAATTCTGACGTGAGAGATTAATACGTACATGACCAGACTATACTCCAACAGCGGGTAAAGGTCACAAATAAGGTGACCATGCGTCCTGGCCTGCCCAGAACATTCCAGTTTATATGTATTGTCTCCATAAAATTAAGAAAATCTCTTCTCACTTTCCCAGTGTGGATGATAAATCATATGGTTGCCCCAGTTATAAAAGAGTTGAAAGAGTTGTTGTGAACAAAGGATTTTGAAAATACAGAAATGACTATGATCAGTCACCAGGAAATCAGGAAGGATTTTACAAAGGAGATATTAATACTCTCTTTGCAATAACAGGCAAAATTTAAATGATAGGGCTGGCAGGCAGAATAGGAAAGCACAGATGACATTTTGGGACAAGGGACAAGGAAGGTTAAAGAAGCAGGGCATGCCTACCTCATGCTCCTGAGACACTGAAGACTCAGTCTTATTTTGTATATGGTAGTGTGCACTATAGCTACCCTAAGCTTCTTGGGAGCAACTATTAGGCTCCATCTTATATTTCCCACTCCCCTACTCCCCTCTCTGCCAACACAGGAGACACAGAAACCTTTGGGTTAATAAGCATGTGTTGTTATTCAACTGAATGAAAGGGACAGCATCATTGTGTCACCTATGTCCTATTACACAGCTCTGCTATTTCAAGGGGATGATTATGGCCATAATACAGCTTGCAGTTTAGGAGAAACCAGAAGAGACTGAGCTGGTAGAATCCATGTCCTTGGAGACAAGATCAGAGGTTATCCTAAGGCACTCATTCGGAGACAATATTTTATAGAACGATTGAAAGGTGAAGGGAAGTGACAATGCCCACATGATGCCACCACAGTCTTCTCCTGTGCTTCCTCTGGTATCTCAGCTAAAACAGGACTCTACAACGTTCGAAGACAAGAAGAGACTATAGCTCCAGCCCCAATGGCTCTACAAAGGTAAGCCCCAACATTCTACAAAGTTCTGCCCAGAAAAGTCACCAGGGCAGTAGCAGTCATGGCCACTGAGAGGCAGAGTAGAGCAGAAAAATCTCTATGCTGCATGTAGTGGATGTCCCTCTAAACCTGCCTGCCTGGGTTCCTCTGGATATCCATACATTTGTCAGGAATGAGGTCCACTTTAGCCTTGCTCACTTAAAGCATGATTTTAACCACAGAGTACCTATAATATCAACACTTAGCTACTTGTACTTCATGGCCCACAGATTCCTCTGAAATGGAAGCACACAATACACTACAGAGAGACATCGAGGGAATACAAAGCAAGAAACCATCAAAAATGGTAATCACAACTGGGGAAGGGTCAGCCAAGGCCCCACCCTGCATGGGCCTATGAGCTAAATCCAGTTAAGTCATAAGGTCTCAAATTATCACACTATGCACCCAGGCACATTAAAAATACTGTCAATCTGTGAAGAAGACTCTCTCTTAGTGTGTGTGTGTGTGTGTGTGTGTGTGTGTGTGTGTGTGTGTGTGTGTTTCATCAATCAAAGTGTTCTCCCAAGGCTTTGCAAAAAAGACTCATTATCATGGTAATAGACAAAGCAAACACCTTCACATTATGGAGCCACTGGTGTGCATGTCACCAGTGTGACTGTCCAGAGTTCTACAATGTCATTCAGAAGACAGGGCAAAATCTTCTTAGGTTTTTCATCTAGAAAGTAGAGATGATCGCTGTGCAGTTCATTTAATGCATCAACTTGCCTAGACTATGGTTGTCCAGATGTTTGGTCAAACACCAGTCAAGCTATTGTTGTGAGGTGTGCCTTTTTATTTTATTTTTCAAAGTTCTGCTTAACATCAGTAGACTTTGAAAAAAAAAAATCAGTAGACTTAGAGCAAAATAGATTATTGTCCAAAATATGGGTGGGTCTATCAAAGAAAAATTATTGAATGTCACATACTCAAGATGATAAAACAGTCTTTATTCAAGGGAAGGCGAAGGCAATAGATACAAGACTCCAGTGCAATGGGGTCTTGCTCTGCAGGAGAGACTGGACTCAGCCACATCTCTAACAAGGACAAGTGAGGGTTTATAACAAAGGGGCAAGGTGGGGGTCGGTGGATAGAAAGTGACTAAGGGGGAACAACATGGATAAAGAGATTTCCAGCAGAACCAATCTGATAGGATTCTTGCTGAGGGCAGGCCAGCATGATAAGAGATCACAGGTAGTCAGACACCAAGGGTGGGGGATTGTCCCCAAACTGACTTTGCAGGATTCTTGCTCAAACTGGATTCTACAAGAACAGAAAGGGAAACCCAAGGATAGCTAAGTCAGAAAGGACTCAGAGAAGCCTGGCTAAAATTTTGGTCAAAGGAGAAGGTGTCTGTCAGGCTTCATCCAACTGTTGAAGGTCTTTAGAGAAAAACACTGGGGTCCCCTAAGGAAGCAGGAATTCTGCCTCCAGGCTGCATCCCACTCGAGGCTGCAACAGCAGTTCCTCCCTGGAGAGCCAACCCTTCAGCCTGCCCTGGAGTTTCCAGACTTGACAGCCCCCACAATCTCACAACGCAATTCAGCAGTTCCTTAAAATAAATCTCTCAAGTGCGTGTGCACTCTCCCCACTCCACCCGCCCCTCTCTCTCTCTCTCTCTCTCTCTCTCTCTCTCTCTCTCTGTATATATATATATAAGTTCTATTTCTCTGGAGAATCTAATTAATACAGATTTAGCTACTATTAAGACCATACTGTGTTGTACAGATTTTCTAAATATTTTCATAAACACTATATTCTGACTCAATGTCAAAACTGTTCATAAATATGAAAGCAAAAGTGCCCTGAATAATTATAAAGCATTCGATAGATGTAGAATGGCACAAAACAATGGCCAAGAAATTGAATTACAGCATTAAATTCTGCATTAACTATTTTTATTCCTTGAGGGTTAGCGCAGCACCCTATACCTCTAGTTCCTCAGTATTTGATGCATGAGCATTAAGCACAGCATACACCAACCCCTTCCATAAAATATAAACTCTATTAGGACAAGGATTTTTATGCATATATTTTGATGTACCCTCAGCATAGAAACTACAACATCTAACATATGGTGGGCACCTGATAAATAATTCTTGGATGAATGGAAATGGAAACAAAATATGTAAACAAATACATACACACAAAGAAAAGCCCACTACTGCTAAATTCATGGGCATTGATTATGATGAGCAGGCCATGTTATAAATTATACACTTTATTATAATTCCACATAAGTACAATATAAAGTTCTTTATAACCACACAATGAAGTTTATCATTGATCAACATTCTCTGTATTCAATGACCATATTTCTGCCTTTGTTTCAAGGAAAGAACAGAGAGAGACTAGGGACATTTACACTCTACCTTACCTGTTATAATAGTTCCCTTGAAGAAAACTGATAAATAGTGTAGGGCTTTTCCCCCCATCATTTAAGAGAGACTGTGGTAGAAGGCACCTGCTTCACTGTCTAGAAAGTTATCATGTTAATCTCTGCCCAGTCACTCAAGGCTCTTCAGTTAGGAGGTAGGTAGATGGTAGAAAGAACAGCTGAGAAAATGGCAGCGTATCAGGAGAGGCTGAGAACAGGAGATGCACTATACAAAATCAAACATACAGCCTCACAGCTCTGTCCAAGAACCACCAATCCCAAATGCCCCCTGTGTGCCTGGCTCACCCAGCCAGGGAGCTGCCCCTCTCTGTACAACTTCTACTCCTACGCCAGCCCAAACACATAGAAAGAGCCTTGGTCTTCTGGTTCTCTGGTCGGAAATCCTTAGAGTCCATCTGGAAACCACGAAGAGGGAAATGAAAAATACCCTAGAGAGGGAACCCAGAGATCTGGTTGCTGCTCCTGTCTCTGTCACTTTATTCCTAGGAGACACAAGCCTCCTTTTTCATAAGAGGAGGCTATATAGAATATTCTAAGATCTCATCAAATCCTATAAAGAAGGTACAGATAACTTGCCTGGCATATGTAAGGAACTGGGTTCAAACATCAACACTGAAAGAAAAAAAAATCTAGCAAGAAGCATACCAGTTGTGCAAGATACTTTGCTGCCATCTCCTCAAAGACTGATTGGCCACCAAGAAAGGGGAGAATCAGAAGTCAGGGTCCTAAAATAGCAGGTACAGGGCAAAACTGTGAAATGGCTGCACCACTCCAATTTGATGCGGGTCTCCTATCACTGGACATCCAGGCACACTCTGTGGGACACCTTCTCAATTCCCTTTCTTCAGTGAGATTCTGAAGAAGACCTGCTTGGCGTGTGGCTGTTACTGGGAACACCCGGTTCCTATCAAAAGGCCCTAGGTAAAGAACGATTGACTTTGGGTAAACCCAGTATTGCACATCTAAAAGCCTAGCTTGTCAACAAGTTCAAGTTTACAGAGACCTCTGAATCAACTAAAAGGCCAAATTATCATTTTAAAATAAGAACTGCATCTGCCAAGAAGAACAGGCATATGGGACCTCCTACTGAGACAGGCTCTTACTGCAGATGATGTGTGTGGAAAGCCAAAGCATCACTGGAGGGTTATTTGGTAAGATTTATGACCTGAATGTGTGATGGCATGAGGGAACACCTATGAGGGCCAGGCAACTGTTAGATGAGGCAGGAGGGAGGACACAATCACTGTCACTGCTTACCTTTTTAAATCTCTTTTTCCCTTTTATATATTAAATTCTTCTCTGAATAAGTGGCTGGCAATGTATTTTGTTTTACTACAAAAACATAAGTATATAAATTAATATTTATTTCAGAGACTCAGGTACATTCAGAAATGGGTTTTTTAAAGTATAAGAAAAAATTAAAAGGAAAACACAATCCTACTACTAAGTTTTCTGTCTGTGCAGATACACAAAGATTAAAGAATATCCTGACTTTTATTATAGTAAACAAATCGTAAGCATGTCTCATGCATTAAATAAACTTCTTAAAACACTAAAGACTGAAAAATAAGAACTGCCACATATTAATATCTTCAAACCAGTGACAAGCATGTCATGTCTTGCTCTGGAGTCACTCAGCATGTTTTAAGCTTTGTCACAAGGAACTATTAGAATCTTATTTCTAGGTTGTTGAACTTTATTTTACTGTGTCCATAAACCCAAAATAAAAATACCCTGGCCAGTTACAGCCTTTAGGCCTCATAGCATAATGACAAGGTGGCAACTTGACAAACTAAGAGATATCATGATACTTGGGAGAGGAGGAGCAGTGGACCTCTCTTCCTCAAATACCATCTAGAATCATTTTTGCCCAAGCAACACGTATACATCAATGGTGGTCTTGTAAAATTAAATACCACTTCACTCTTCCCCCGTAATTCTATTTTGGAAAAAAAAAAAAAAAAAAAGGAAACAAGAATTCTACACCAAATAGAGAAGAAATAGAGGTCAAATCAATGAAAAGTATATTTTGGAGGAAACATAAGCCAGCAGCAGTAGCATCAAATCACATCATTCCTCTACCTAAAAGTAAAATGAGCGCTAATTCCCCAAATTAGCTTATGCTTGCATAACCAGAAACTTCTTCAGCCTTCTGCAAAATATGTCCTACAAATCTGAGAAGCAGCCCCAAAGTCTTATATCAAACTGAGACACTATACTAGTATTCTCTTAATACACAGTTGCCTGTTACTGTCCTGTCTCCAGAGATGGGGGACAGAAACATCTTTTGTACAGCTTCTCTCTGATGACAGACCTTAATAGAAATGCATGGATGGATTTACAGCGGGCATGGATCAATTTCTAGTTATTTTACAATTATCGATTAGGGAACTCAAACAGGCTTTGCTACTTGCCAGACAAAAAGCTAACCCCCTCCCTTCATAAATCTTGAGAAAGAGCCAAAGAAACGTGAAAACTGATGTATTCTGGAAACAGAGCATGCCAAGACAAGATTATAACCAACTCAAAGCTGAGAAGAGTAACAAATGTGTCTCCAGAATGGAGCCTGAGAAACGTGCCCTCCCTCACAGCAGCCACCTTTGTTGCCATCAGAACTGACGGAGGCTTTTTCACTTCAAGTCAAAGATTTCTGTCAGGGTGAACATATTTTAATCCACTGCACACATTTGTACCATGTCATTTACAAGGACAAAACCTGACTATTTCAAGAATCTGCTTTTGTCGTGTCACTCTACAGGCCCAGTACACATGTTCCCAAGGCTCGCTTACATGCATCTATTCAAAGAGAGGAGAACGCAGGAGAGAGGAGGGGCAGCAGTATTGTAACATGCATGCCAAGCATATGTACTGCCTTGGGGTGATCAGCAAGATGGCGGCACAATTAAAACATGCTGCACTCTAAAGAAGGCTGCTATTTAGAACTTGTTCTTTTTGATGCCTTTAAGGTTGGAACTGAGCCAGTCTCTTTATAATATATTGAGTCCCATCAGGAGGTTAAAAAAAAATAATGTCTGAAACACTGATAAATTCTTCTGTCACCCATGCATGACAGGGATGACAAGGAACATTCTAAAGATGCCACTGTCCATATGCCGCAAAGTTAACATGGGGCAAAGGAGTGTTAAAAAAAAAAGGCAGAAAATGAACAAGCAGAAAATACAATGATCATAATAAAAATTAACAAGTGATTTCTCATGATCTGAATAAAAGAAAATATAGTAAACATTTGAAAAAAGCATTTTTGAGCTTAGAAGCAGCAAAGGATTAACAAACTACAATACAGAAATTTAGGTGACAACTTTTCCCCACTGTTCTTTTATTTGTCCCCAGTTTTAATGAGTTATATTTGATAAATAAAAATTACATGTATTTTAGATGAACATGATAGCTAAAATATGTATACATTATAAGATGGTTACTATGATCACATTAATTAATACATCTGTCACCTGAAACAGTTACAGTCTCCCATATGGTGAAAATATTTAAGACCTACTTCCACAACTAATTTTAAGAGCATAATTTATTAACTACAGTCACTATGTTGTAACATTAGATAACCCAGAACCTATTCATCTCATAACTGAAAGTTTGGAAGAACAATTATCTTCCCATTTCCTCCAATTCCCAGCCATTCTAATCTCCACTTACATGAGTTCAACTCTTTCCGGTTCCACATATGAAATCACACAGTAATTGTCTTTTTGTTATTGTCTAACTTATTTCACTCACCATAATGTCTTTCAGATTCATCCATATTGTTGCAAACTTAGGACTCTTAATTTAATAGTCATTTCCTTAAGATATAAATATCCAGTTTCTGTTCCTTTTAATTTGGTTATACACATTTTTAAATATCAATTTAAATTTATTTTGCTAACAAGACTGAGTTTTCATTCTAAGGCAACAAATATCCTAGCCTCTTATTTCCAAGAAAGGGACTCATCTCATTTTGACCTTTCAATACAATGACTGTCTAAGAACATTTATATCTGTGCCTGTGACCAAGGCACTTCTACTAATCAGAATAAGTTTTCAATAACAAAAATCCAATTTAACCAAGAAAATAGAGGCTTTCAACTTTAACTATTTTTCTTTCTTTTTTTTGAAATGAACATTTTTAATAACTAAAGAAAATTAAAATAGATGACTTCTGGAATTGGTAACCTATTCATAAAACAAAATTACTTTTATGAAAAGTCAATTTATAAGTATATAGGATTTTGAATTCTCTAAGAACCCCTGTATTTATATATTTGTTCATCAAGGCAACAGACTTGAAAGAGAAGTACATTAAAGACCTTGTCCTCATTTTAAGCAGATGGAAACAAAGGGCATAAAGAAAAGGAAGCAATTTGCCTAAAATTACATGTAGTAGAACCTGGAGGGTGGGGCAGAGGGACAGAAAGGAGGCTATTTCATAAGAAATTATTGTTCAAAACAATGTAGAAAAATAAGAAAGAAGTTTACCTTCTAGTGGTGTTCAATGACAAAACTTAGATGACTGCTACAGCTTTTTTGGCTCACAAAAAGGAAATTTCCAAAATATTTTTCCTTAACTCACAATATAGAATATTAATCTGTATGTATGAATGACAGCCTTCAACTCTCCCCTTGTTTTTTTTTTTTTTTTCTTTTGGAGGGGGTATCCTACTTTTTTCTTTCTAAAACCCTGGCAATGACAGCAAAAGTTCAAAAATCAAAGTTAACACAGTCTTCCCATCCTAACCCTGTTGTTTGCAAATCATGCTTATAATGGAATTTTAAGACATATAACTAGATGCTATGCATGATCCTAGAATAAGTCCTGCATGAGAAAAAAGGCTGCCATAAAAACACTGTTGGGGAGATTTGATAAAAATTAGAATCTGGATTAAAGAGTAAAATGATCATTAATGTTAAGTTTCTTGACTTTGACAACCAAACTTGCTTACATCAGAAACATACACTGATTTTTAAAAGAAAAGTATTAAAGCATAAGCAGGTATGATGTGTGCAACCCAGGCAAAATGATGACCCCCCAGACATACAGTACATGTCTATATAAATACAAATAGATATTTACATAAATGGTAAAGTGAGTGCAGTAAATGTTTAAAAACAGATAACTGAGTGAAATTCTTTGCGCTATTCTCAAAACTTTTCTATAAGCTAAAAACATCACAAAACCATTTAAGAAATAAATTTTAAAATTCTAATTTCTTACACTGTCTTTATATTTACCACAAGTAATACAAATAAATTATACATACATACAATCCAGCAATGTTTACAATCAATTTTTTATTTTTACATAAAGTAAAAAAAAAAAATAGTTACCAGCTCTTTCTCCTCATTCTGCCAAGTATGTGGAAACAAAGTAATTTTTGGAAAATAAACTAACTTTTATTACCTGCTGTCAATAAGAATTACTCCTTCACCTAGAAAATATAACTGGAAAATTAATGATCACATAACTATGTCCTTAAATTTTTGTTTCTTTTTCTTTAATCCAATGAATCTCCAAAATGGTCAATGGCATATTATTTGAATTCTATTCAGAATTTGAGTTCACAAGACAAACCTGTAGAATATATTCACTTTAAATTTCTCATAAAATGCAATAAATATACAAAATTGAATCCAGCGCATGAGTCAAGTGTGTACTGCTAATATACATCACATTTACTCTTTAAAATAATTGATTGCAGCAAGCCTATCTATTCTCCTCAACAAACATCCTGCCAGGTTAACACATCTTTATTATCCAAAGTGAAAAACAAAAAACAAAAAAACTGAACTATCTATCCCTGCCCATGTAAACAAAGACTTCACACTACAGATTAAAAAAGGGAAAGTTTCTCCCAAATTATGAAAACCTCTAGCAAAACTTTTTTTTAATTAAGCACATGAAAGTCATTCATATAACCAGTATGCTCTGCAATGTAGGGACTCATATGAGATAATTTTTTAATATGGAAATTTATAACTTGATTTGCCAAAACTTTTAAAATTCAAAATGGTTTAGGTAGAAACTACTTCTTCTATTTTGTATTTCTGGATGCCCTGCTCTGAAACAGACTATTCCTAACCCCTGAGAATACTATGATTATGCATGCATCATTTCCTCTAAGCAATGACACAGAGGCCGAGTAGAGTGGTCAAGACTGCCTACCTCTATGCCGAGTAGGCCCATAATGCTATGTATGTTTTCTTCCTGCACAAGTGCATTAAGGATGTGATTTCTAGTTGCCTTTTTTTTTAATCTGCAGTAATTTCTTCTTTGTCCATGTACCTGTGCCTAACAGTTCTAATATAATGAATCAAATTCACTACAGGTTAAAATATTAATAATCAATTTGGTAAGTCATTCCCCAAATCAGATCACCTAAGCCCTGGTGAGTTGTAGCTCTGGCTCTATCTGTGCAACTTTAGGTTCATGATCTCTTTAAACATCTGTTTGATCATCTCTAATAGGAATGATAGATGCCCTACCCATATCAAACACCAGATGAGACACTAGATGCAAAATCTTCATACTAGCTAGGAACACTCTGCAACTTCTTTCAGGTTTGGAGCTATGGTTCCAGGTGATCAGCAAGTTATGCTACAGGGAGTCAAATATGTGACCTCTGGATCAGTAAGGCAGGATTCAAAACAAGTGCATACACTGTGCTAAGGAAACTGTAAAAGGGTAATGTTTAATTTCTAAGCAGAAAATGTATATTGAGTTGATTTTATAATCTCCAGTTAAACTGGCCCATGACACTGATTAGTGACCTTTTCTATCAAGGAAATATTAAACAAATCTAGAATTAAATTTACATCCTATTTGGGACAAGCAAAGATATTTAGACACAGCTGAATATGCAACTGTGACCCATTTGTCATAAAAGAAGGAAGAACAGTTAGCTAGAAGACTCTGAATGTTTCATCAACAAATTTCTATGACAATGAAGACATCTGATAAGTTTACCATAAGTAATCATAAATTATTGGTGCTGATCATTCCATTATATTTTTTGAAAATAGCTGGGTACTGTCTGAATAAATCATATTTTGCCTGGGGCTATGTAGCTTACCTCGAATTATTTCAGAATCATCTAAAATGACTCATTTTTCTATTAAAATGATAAATGGACTAAATGAGGTATGTAATAAATACTGCAGGTTTGTAAACAGATTCCTGCTCTCTAGCGAATGGAGGCCTTACTTCATTTGGTAATTCTGCCCCTCAGTATTTTCAGAAGAAGTCATCCTTAAACTATAGTTAGCAAAGAAAAGAGTAAAGTGAGTCACATTGGAACAAAATGGCGAATGCCTTTATGGTTAGAGGGGAATAACCCCAGAGTTGATTCTCTCCCTTAACCACATAGTAAACATTCCCCCACATATGAGCTGGGCATTGGTCAGTTCATCTAGAACACAGAAAGGACACAACTCAGTTCTATTCAGGAATTATACCTAAACAAGAATGTAGAAAAGAAAGAAACACAGAACTGGAATATTCATTTATGTCCAGTACACAAAACTGAAATAGCTCTCATTACACATGGTACATCACATAGTAAACAATACTGCTATTCAATTTTCTACTGAATTCACTAAACCACGGGTCCACGAAGAATAGCTTGAAAGCAATTCACAAAAACTATATCAGAACTGACAGTCATGAGACTTGCCATAAAGGTAAACTGGAAAGATTACTATTGAACAAAAAGGAACTCATCTGCCTTAAGTCTCAGGCAAAACACAATGTGCAAAACACTTACTTGGGATTTGCAAGAATCGACAGACTTGATTATGCTTATGTTAAATTTTTAATATGTTACAAGTTAAAGAAAACACCGAGGGCCACATTTCTTAGCCTCTTCAAAGGAAATAAGATTATGACATTGATTCAATAAAATCCCAAGGCCCTAATGACAGTTCATTTCCGAGCAGCCCATGAAGCAAATATATTAACAATAAATGCCAAGTCATTATAAAGAGATGGAATTATAACCAGTCCTTTGCACGTTAGTTACCCATGGATTTTCACTCAGTGCTCTCCATATCTCACCTGGACACCCATAATGACCCAAGTGATAGGATGTCAATAAGCTATTTATGGCAGCACCACAACAGAGGACACCACTCAAGAAAAGTTACCCTGAGCCAGTCAGTTTGCAAGCAACTTGATGAATTTTCCAAAGTACATTTAAAATGAAAATATAACAAACACATCTTAAGTGTTTGCTTCCCACAGCTGCCTTCAAATATGGCTCCTTATTTCCAAGAACTTCAATGGCATTATACTCAACTGTGCTATCTTCCTCTCTAATCACTTTCTCAACAAGGTCACACAATCTAAGACAGTCCCTTGGAGAAAGCCAACATAAGCAAACTGTAGTCACCTCTAGACTGTGTTCACTGGGTAGGCTCACTAATTTTAATGAAGCAGTTTAATCTACACTACCAAAAGAGCACTTGGTCTTTCTCTTCCTTCAGGTCCCTCAATGTCTGGTTAGCATGGTATCATGCTTCTCTAAGGTAATATAGTGATTTTAAAAGCCTACATATTTCTGCCTGCCTGGAAAAGGAGGGGGCTCAATAAAGCACATTTAAGAAATATATTCAGCTGGGTAAGTTTTCAGCATATAGGCAATATTTAAATCTATAACTGCAAACCTACTCATTCTTAGGGCTTCTTACATAAAAAATAGGCTGGCAAACTGGAATGAACCAAGTTTCCCCTCTTCCACTGCAAGAGCAAACATACCTGAAGCTGCCTGCACTACACAGAACAGCTGATTAACAATTTCTTCATAGGGTTGTGTGCTTTCCAGCCAATAATAACACTGCCACAATACACAGGAAGCAGGACCACATGCGACAACAAAGAACATAAAAGAGGAAAATAGACTCCAAATGCTTTGTCTTGGAAACTGTAATGCCCTGCTAAATCCAAATGCACATGAGGCAAAACAACCTCTGTCTCACCTGTCTTGAGGGATGCTGCCCTTTGAAGTTCTGGTAAGCTATTAACTGAGCCAGAGGTAGAAAGAATGGGACCTGCAGATGGATTCCAGACCCTGCTTTCACCAATAACCTTGAGGAAAATATCTTAAACCAGGCTCAAATCCCTCAAACATAAAGTGGAAATTGTACATTTAAATAGTCTTCAAAAGCAAAAGCTCAAAATCATTAACTTCATTTTTGGCAATCAAAGCAAACAAATACTCTACACGTATCCAAATAACTGGGGCAAGAAAACCAGCACACAGTTTATATAGCCAGAGGGAGAACTTTAATAGAGGTTATAGTCCAAGTACTAAATTGCACCAAAAAACCAGGGAAATTTTTTTAAAATTATCTTTAAGTGTCCAATAAAAGAGCCTGAGATAACCACTGTCACCATGCAACTTCATTCACCTGGTTAATTGCAATGATGCTAAATACCCCAAGTGATCACTCTCACCCCTCTGTACACATAAATCTTGTTTGCTCATTTCAAAACTACAAACCCCAGTTGTATCCTTCGCCCTTGGGCAGAACCTCACTTATATCTGGACAGCAGAGGTATTCTTATCTACTTCCTTTAATTTAGTCATTTTTCTCCATACCCTTTTTCTCTTTTAACATAAAATTTCAACTGTCACAGTTTGAAGCACAAAGAAAACACAGAACTGAAAAGCACACAGCACAAAATTAATCAATTCTTCTTCTTGATTGCTTCACTGGTGCATTTCAGACAAAAAGGAAACTGGGGATGAAAAGTGACATTTTGGTGAAACAGTCACTTAAATTTGCAAAAACTAAATTTATGCATTTACCCACCCAATTTTTTTTAGTGTTACATTTTTCTAAACAGTATAAGGTTTTTCAAGTTCAAAAATTATAACATAGGTAAAAGAAGAAAAATCCAAGGTAAGAATGACTTTCCTTATAAGGATTACTAGAGACTCTGAGAAAAGCAACTAATTTGCATCCCCAGCAACCTCCAGTGCCTAGTACACAGTAGGTGTTTAATAAATTTGTGATGGAGACAAACAAAGAGACCAAAGAACCTACTGATTGAACATTCTTATCAAGAGCTAAAAGTAATGATGCAGTTATCTGAGGCCAGGACCTTCCCCAATTCTATACTTTACAATGTACACTTAACCCAGGACATTTTTTAAAAGCTGATGTTTAAAATTTCTATTTAAGATAATATAGAGCTACTGATACTAGAAACCTCTGTAGCTAGCCTTGATGCTTCTCTCAATCCTTAAAACATCAAACTCTAGTAATACCACTTCCCAAGTATTTCTTACACCTCTCCTCTGCATCCCTGTGGGAACTGCCCTAATTTAGGTACCACCTGTTCTCACCTGGATTAATGCCAGGTCCCCCCACTGGTCTCTAGGCTTCCAGTCACAGCTCCTCTGTTCTTTCCTTCACACAGCTCTATGAGCCATCGAAATGTTTTTTAACCATTCATTGCCCTACTTCAAACTTTCCTACATATTTAGTCCAGTGTTCTTTCGCAGGCACATCTGTCCTCTGTGTCTTGGCTGTGACAACGACTTGTGCCTCATCCCTCCATTCTCCTTGCCTCATACTTGCCACTCAAGGACTTTCTGTAGTGTTCCACTGTCCCCACGTAACCATGCTTCTGCCTACAATTGTCCAAGGCTATACTATCCCCACTCATGCACCTTGGGGACCATGCCTACCCATATTTTAAGATTCAGCTCAGGTACTACTTCACAGAAAATCCTTTCCATTCTTCTCCATTTCCTCTCCTCCTATTTCCAGGACTTGAGTAGATTCACTTCTTCATTTATTCCGTCAACAAATATATATTGGTACATTTACTCAATCAACAAATATTAGACATTTAAAATGTGTTGGAGGAACAAATGCAGATATAATGAGCTAGAAGACAAAGTTTCTGCTTTCAAAAAAAATGAAGATTGTCATAAGACTATGAGTAGCATGGCTTTATAACAGATATAGCCTTTGCAAGCATTATTCTTAATGTAGTAGACTACCACGTTATACAGCAAATTTCTTAAGAACATTTTGTCTTTTCATTTCTATATCCTTAGTACCTAGCCCAGTAATTTTCAAATAGTAATAAACATTCAATAAAACACCTGTCCTAAAAGTGAAGAAAACCATTTCATGTTCAGGTTTACAAGTTCCAGAATATTTAAATAAATATTGCCTTATGTAAGTAAACTGAAGGTTACTTTTAAGTTTAGGTTTAAAAAAAAAAAAAAAACAGAAAATACTGCATAGTTTGGTGATGGATAATAAAACATAACTAACATTAAACCAACATAATTTATTAACAGAAAAAAAGAATCAAAATTTTAATCATCATTTTAGAAATCAAATGTAATTACAAGTAAAAAAAAAGCTATTATTCTTAAATTTTAAAAAATTCCAATAACACAGCAAATACAGATAACACGTACAAGATCTTAAAAATACACAAAACGTCAAGTAATATTAACTTCAGAGGTTTTCTTGGTCCTGTCCTTTCAGTCTTCATTCTTTACAGAGGTGCTTTCCTGTTTTCAAGCAGCACATCTTTAACATGAATTTCACTTACACAAGCAAGTAAAATAACTAGAGGATGGTGGATTAAATGGGTTGATTAAAATATTCGCACAAGTCAGTGCAGGATAGAGGAGCTGGTATATTCTTCCTGGGATCTAGCATGGAAGTAACAGCTTGCCCACCCAAAGCAATTCTTCCAACAGGGAGAGTTCTGATCTGATCCAAACTTCAATGACAGAGCCATCCTGACTCTATAATAAAGTTAGCTGCTTTAAAGCTGTAGGAGGAGAAGCCTGGACTCACAATTATGGAGACAGTGATCTAAATGCCAATTGTTAGTGAGTAGGAAGAATGGGGGAAAGGGGGTTGTTGTATTTCACAGAACAAGCTGAACACACAACGTCAAAATCCAAAATGCTCCAAAATCTAAAACTTTTTGAGTGCTGGCACAATGTCACAAGTGGCAAATTCCATACCTGATCTCATGTGATGGACCACAGTCAAAACACTGACACACTAAAAACACTGGATAAAATTATCTTCACATTATATGCATATGTTGTATAAGAAACATGAATTTCATCTTGAGATTGGGTTCCTATCCCAAGATATCACGTTAGGATAAATATTTCAAATCCTAAAAAAAATAAAAAATCCAAAACACTTTTGGTCCCAAGCATTTCAGGTAAGGGATGCTCAACCTGTGGCCTTCCGACCCTCACCCCAGTTCTCCTGCTCTCTAATTACTTCAAATATGGAAACCCAACTCTCTTTTCTAGCAGGCTGCAAGGTCTGGGTTCTAAATAAAAAGGAACGAACCAATGTTTGGCCATCATTCTAAGAGCCCCACATGTTAGGGTTAAGAACAGCAGCAATGGGGAAAAGCACTCACAGCAGGATAATGCTAACATCCTTGGGGTGACTTTCACATGAATTGTGGGTTTGGAAGATGCCCACCCCTCCACTGGGAATCAAGGGGTGTGGGACAAAAGCAGGCTCACAGTTCACACCACACCACAACTCTGTTTTAGAGAGTGCTAGGATGCAGAATCTGAAAACTTAAAGCCTACATGGAATATATATGTGAGGGAGTTGGAGGGGGGAGACAGAAAGAACTTTGTGCCTCTAACCATTAATGATAGATGACATTATTATTTTCTTAGTAATTTTTATATTTTAAAAATTTTCTATAATATAGGCTTAATAATTAGGGGGAAAACTCATTGAAATACATTAAAACGTGATCACACAGAAACCACGTTTATAGATGCAAAAACTTTTGCCATTCGGTATAAATGTCTTCAAATGTGAAGGCTTTCTAATTTCAGAGTATAAAAATATGCAAACTATAATCTGTCTTTGGGTTATACATTTACACATACAAATAAAATATACAAATTTGGTGGCAAGTAAAAAAACTATTTAAATAATAAACAGGAATATTAGTATAATTATCTTTGCATCATGACAGTTGATTTTAATATTTTTTGGATTCATTTTCTCATTTTTTTCAATAAATAGATATATTTACTATATTATCAAATATTGATAATTGGAGAAATATGGTAAATAACTTGGGAATTATCTAGTATCTTAATTGCCATAAGCATCTATGGGCCATAACATACCATTCAAATGTCTAAGAACATTCAAGTTAGGAAGAGACCTCTGAATCAGCTAGCATCCAACTATATAAATTCTACTTTTATTCCCTTAGTGCTTTGAGGACTCTATTTGGCCAATATTGTGATAGATGGTGAAATTTAGGAGTAGTGAGTACTGTAATTTGCCATCTGTACCATACAATCCAAGAATCAGTAAGAAAGAGATCTACAAAATAGAATGTACAGTATCAGTTTCTTATGCTTGACCAGCTAAACAACAACAAAAGTAAATAAATAAATAAAAATGAACAATAGACAAGATTTATTAGGCAAAAAGAGAAAATGGGCTGAATATACGCTGTTCCACCCAAACTACATAATATTTGAGTTACTTCTAAATAAATCTTTTTATACTTTCACATTTCTTGTGAACACTCCCCTCTTTATATACCTAGCCACGTGTGTCCTCGTGTGTACTTAATGAGTTTTTTGAGTTTTATAATCTTAAACTAAGTGAACGAAACATTATATTCGAAATCAAGAATAAGATGCAAAAGGCCAGAAAGTAGGAGATGAGGAAATGCCAATCAAAGATTCTTCTGCCCACCGGAAAAAGAATTTTCCTCCCCCACCTTCTTCAAACATGAGCACTTTTAACCCTCCTTTCCACTCCATCCTTAGCCTTCAACTTGGGAGACTGCAACCAGCATGGAAATGACCTTTCAACCCACATGCCTGACATTTTTCATACTTCCTCAAAAAACCCTTCAGCTTAAACATAGAGCAGATGTAATTATCAATTAGATTACTCAACCCTTGGTGTCTTTAATTCCAAAATTATTCCCCTTCCACAGTGACTGTGTCACTTACACTCTCTGTCCCACTCAATGTGTGGCTGCCAGTCAGTCCACTGACATTTCTTTATCGGTGCATCACCTCTGTTCTAGCTTAACATCTGCATATGCAGCCTGGACCTGCATCAGTCACTGAAAAAATTAGTTTATTATAATATTAACTTTCCTTTTCTTTTCTTTTCTTTACTTGGATCTGGTCAGAGGTTAGCTTTTCAAATAAGTGACTGAGGTAAAGAATAGGAGAGAGGGGCTGGGGCTGTATCTCAGTGGTAGAGCATTTGCCAAGCACATGTGAGGCACTGGGTTTCATTCACAGTATTGCATATACATAAATAAAAAAATAAATAAATAAAGGTTCATTGATAACTAAAAATATATATATTTAAAACAAAAAGAATAGCACAGAATAGTTCACAACAATTTATTACACATTTCACAAAGAACTCAAAGAGAAATGTTTGAAGCTTCCCAACCCAAAGAAATGATAAATGTTTAAGGAAAGGGAAATGCTAACTACACTGATTTGACCTTTGTATGTTGTATACATATACTGAGTTATCACCTTGGAATCTCTAAATATGTGCAATTATTATATGTCATTTTAAAATAAATGAGAAGAAAAATGTCAAACTTCCTAAAATTAATATTTTTCAGTATTAATAAGTACTGCAAAACAGAGCAACAGACAGACAGGCTAGGAAAGAACTGAAACTGACCCTTCTCTTACAAAATTCAGCAATTCCCAACAGCCTGCTGAACTAGGAGCTCTGGCATTCACAAGTCCTCAACAATATGGTGTCTCCCTGTCCACTGAGGACTGTTCCTGGAGAACCAAGGTTCTGAGGAGTCACATCTTGGATTCTAAGAAGGCTGTTATAGCAGCTGAGAGGCAAGAGCACAGGTTTCAACCAGAGCAGGTCCACTTTTACCTACTGATGGGCAATCATTTAAGAATTTATGTTGAATATCAAAGGTAGAATATTATTCAGCCATTAAAAACCACATTTCAAAAAAATGACCTGTCATACAAGAAAATATTCAAGATGAAAACCACTATATATATAGCATTATCCAAATTCTTAAAAATGTAATAGACCTAGAAAAAAATATCCTAGAGGGAAACATACCCCAATGTAAACCATGGTTACATCAGAAAGATGGCCTTAGGGGTGCCTTTTAAACTTTCTTCCTTCTATTAACAATCTTTTTTTGAAAAGACATTTATGTATCTTTTTAAAAATAAAAAATATATTTTAAAAATTACTGGTTCCTTTCAAATTAAAAGATGGTTCCATAAAGCCCTTGGCTGGCATTTTCCCTTCCTAAAGCCCAGAGAGTAACTGACTCACCTTAATTCACTTCGAGGGGGTCTTCCCAGATGAACATCTGGTAGTTGCCAGCAGAAAGAGAAAGAAGGCTGGGCAGCTGGCCCCAGAGGTTTCAAAGATAATAAAACTCAAAAAGAGAAAAATGCCAACAGCCCAGCGCGATACATTTGCCTGTCTGTGAGCTGGTCTTTCTTTCAATACTTCTGAAGTTACCTCAAGTCCTTGGTGGTTAATCTTTGTTATTTGTAAAAAGGTAAACCCAAGAAAATATAAGCAAAGAGAACATGAATATTCTCAACAATAAAAGTGGCACAGAGTACTTAGCTCTTTCCAAACATCCAGGATTTCCTTGGAGGCAAGAAATATTTATCAAGCTTCAGGACTTACCAGGTGCTTGGCCTTGGCACGCTCCTCCTCGCTGGAAATCCTCTCTCGAAGGATGGCTCTGGTCAATTGCTCATTAGCAGCAGCCCTCTCTCGCTCCAGGTCCCTGCTTTGCTTTAGTCTGAAAAGACAAGAAAGGTCCACTTAGAAAACATTTTATCAGTTGACATTATATTTTGTTAAATGAAATAATTAAATAAAGTGCAGCTACATACCATTGTTAAGTGTCAACAGCTGAAATCATCTTGGCCCACAATTTATAAAAGTTGGTACCAAAGTAAATTCTCATGCAGCCTCTACCCACACATTTGAGAAAACAATTCAAATCAATGAGACAGCTTATTGATTTGACTGTCAAACAGATCTAAGTTTTACAAAGTTCTTCTGTAAAACTGAAATCTCCCCAACTAAAAATTTCACCACTGGTACTCCCATCTATCTTCTAGAAATTTAAGTAATAAAACTAACAAGCCATGGGGATCTGCTATGCTATATATGGTGTTTAGCATCTTCAATATTTTCTTGTATTCCGTTAACAAATATTTGAAGGTTGATGATTATTTTCCCCCTAAAATTGACTCAATCCAACTATTTATTGAACATGTACCAGGCATTGTGTTAAGCACTGGGACATAGTGGTGGTCAAGGTGGACAGATTCCTGTGCTTATGGATGCTACATTACAGCAGGAATGAGCTAGTAACACAATGAAGATATATTATGGCCCAATATATCACTCCCATTTTCCAATGATCCTCATATGCAAATATGGCAACCCCTTTCAATAGCAGGCAACTCACTTCTGGAATGACTCCAATGCTTCTCTAGGCTCCAAACTACACCTAGCATTCCAGACACTGCCTAGCAAAATAAGACAACAGAACCTCAGCTCTCTGAATCCAAACACAATACTAGTTCTATTAACAAGGCATAAGATTGCATTAAGTTTATCAGTAACCTCATCACACAATTAGACCATATGAAGTTACAATCCACTAAAACCCCTCATTGTACATGATAAAGATAAATTACTTTGGCACTGATTTTTGCCATATTGCCAGGCAGAGAAAGGCATTCAGTAATCACTGAATGAGAGAACATTTTAGTCTAATCTCATGGACAAAGATTTTCTGATTGCCTTTTCTTCTTTGATAGAATAACTCTTCTATACCATCATATCCCCAAAGGTATAAGCTAAGCTTTAAAAGGAAAAGGTAAAATTGCTACACTGATATAAAACTGAATGATACAATAAGTGTGAAATGATGAGCACCAAATTTTACTCAGTACTAGCCTATCAAATTTTAGCTTTAAAAAGATTCTTGAAAAAACTAAGAAGATAAAAAAACTTCTTGTTATTATTTTTAATTGCCACATCATCCTGATACTTTGGAATTCTCAGAAATCAATAACACAAATTTTTTTAATAAAATATATTTCAGTCAGGAACCATGGCAAACGCCTGTAATCCCAGCAGCTTGGGAGGCTGAGGCAGAAGGATACCAAGTTCCAGCCAGTCTCGGCAACTTAGCAAGGTCCAAAGCAACTTATTGAGAAACCTGTCTCAAAATGAAAAATAAAAAGGACTGGGATCTGGCTCGGTGGTTAAGTGCCCTTGGGTTCGGTTCCTAGTACCGAAAATAAAAATAAAAAATAAAAACAAATTAATAAGATATATTCCAAAATTCTAAGCTTTTCATATAAAAAACAAACATGTGTAGTTTTGTGTCTTGAAGAAAGAAGAATGACAGAAACAAATTAAGACCTATACTTTTAAATTCTCTAACGTTGAGTAACCTTTAGGAAACTTCCTTAACCAACAAACACAATGATGCACACAGGAACAAAATTTCTCTAAGTTATTTCATAAAGACCACACAACAAGTTCAGCAACAGTGATATCAGTACATCAAACTCCACTGGACGTGCAAGAGAACAGCAAGAATTCAAGTACTTTCCCAGAGCATTTGTTCTAAAAGTGTGGTCCACAAACCAACAGCAACATCACCCAGGAACTTGCTAGATATGCCAGTTCTTGGACACCACCTCACACCTATTGAATTAGAAGCTCTGAAGGTCTTAACAAGCCCTCCAGGTGTTCTGATGCATGGTCAAGTTTGAGAACCACAGTTCAATACACAAATCCTGGCAATACACCAAAGGAAAGTGACATCAAAATGGAGTGGTCCACATGAGGATATTGCACTGATAAGTGCTGAGGTCATTAAATCAGATTACAGAACTGTGCATTTAAAGCACTTTTGTGAGTATATTACTACAAGTAAAAAACATTACCTATTTTACATGTGAGTTGGAAACTGACATAAAATAATAACATTACTATCTTTATGGATTACTTACTACATGCCAAGTGTTGTACTAGGCAATTTACATACACACACACACACACACACACACACACACATCACAAAAATGACATTAATTAATTCATAAATATAAAAACGAATTGTATAAACTATATTTTATCACGTAATTGGGTGTATCAAATTTTGAAGTACTATTTAAGAAAAACTTTTTTTCTTAATGAGTTTATTTATATTTCAATTTTAATTACAAATGGAGTTATAAGTGGTTCATATTAAATATAAGATCATAAATTTTGGCAAGTAAATGAAAAAGAAACAAAAACATAAGCACAAAATCTCCAATGTTATAGTAAAAATCCAGGCTACTTAGTTTGCCATACCTGCCCCAGACGAATGAACTGTGAAGCTGGAGTCCTGAGTCCAAGTCAAGGCTGCACCCTGCTAGCTGCGTACTCTTAACTTCCCTGAGTCCTATTATTCTCACGGGAAATGAACTCAGGTGATGCCTACCCATAGCGTTCTCCTAAACAAACACGTAGTCTGAAGCTGGCACAATGACAAGCATCAGCAAGTGTCAGCCAACAGTAGCCATGACAGTACCCAGGACAGGTCAGGAATACAGAGAAAGCAGAGATTTTCTGAGAAGAAGGAAATCCCCAAATTCACTAAACACACTGTGACCACCAAACAGCTTCTCTTCCCAATTTTTTGCCTTACTTTTCTTATCAAGGATTTCTTGATAATAGGAAAATTTACTCTGTAGACACTAGCAGCCCTTGACTTTCCCATGGGTGTCTCTCTCCCTCTCTCTCCCCTTCTTTCTCTCTTCCCATTTGCCTGTGAACTCCATAAAGGGAGGAACTGGGTCTAGTTTTGTTAACTGCTATGTACTCAGTACTTATAATCATGCCTGCCACATAGTAGGCACTCAATAAAAACTTGTTGAAAATATGCATGCATCAACGAATGAATGAATAGCATATTTCTAAACATAGACAAATATGAATAACAAGCTACAGATAACAGAAGACTGAGGGATGTATGAAACAACCCGAAAAACAAGCTGGATCCTTGTCCAACATACATGCAGCACATATGTGATATGTGATAAAAGCCAGACTACAGCAAATGACCAACAACAGAAGGGTGTGACCCTCTCAGATCTCTTGGAACATCCACATCTAACTGAGTTTGATCAGAATCTGAGAGATTGCTACAAAGTCACTAAAAAGAAAATTATTTTTCTTTCTTAATAAATTCTTAGAGTTACTTTCATTTATCTTTACAAATAGAACTGCTCAAATTCCCAAACAGTTTATTTTAAAGGAATGTGTGTTCTGCACAGTGATTGTGGAAAAAATAGAATTCTGTATGTTTGGGCATTTGGCAGAAGGACCCAGAACAAATTCTCATTTCCTATTAGCTACTCAGCTGTAGAATCTAATAAACCTCAGTTTTCTCACCTTTAAAATTTGATGGCTGAACTACATAATTTTAAGATCCCTTGCAGCTATACATTTTACAAACACCACACCTGAAACATATTATTTTCATTCCATAAAAATGCTTGAAAAAGATGGTAGCAAGGGATATATGAAACAGAGAGGTGTCATCTCCAAATTTTTATTCAATGAACACTTACATTTCTACTAATTCTTAGACTTCCCACTACTTAACAAAAATGGTACACTAGGTAAGAGTAAATGGGATTCACAAATTCACTCTGTCGATGATCACTGGGTGACAGACACTGTTCTGGTTATTGAGAATAAAGTGATGAGGAAGAGACACAGTCCCTGCCCTCATGAAGCTTAATTAAACGTTAGAAATGATCCATGCATTATTTTTAAATAAAGTTGCTATGACCCTACATGGGTGGCAGTGCTTTGGACTTGATGTCTAAAGGGAATTAACTGAGCTACATAGGGAAGGAGAAAGTGTCTTAGGCAGAGGGAATGCCAATCAAGTCCAGAAACACCTAGAAAGAATTATAGAGTCTCATGATGACCTTCAAAGGGTCCCAGAAATTTTAAATGGCCTCTGCAAAAAATGTGGTTTTCTTTCTGATTATTTTGGAGCACAGAGTTTGAGATAAATGGTGCATTAATTGAGGCTTGTCAAGTTCCTTTAGAAGTAAAAGCTACAGATTAGAAACTTTCAAATTGCACTCTTCCTCCATCTCTCCAACCCTCCCCTCCAAAACATTAATCTACAGCAATTTGTTCCTCTAATAAGTTTCCTCTTCCAATGAGTCATTTAAATCATTTAATGATGTACACCACTTCACAAAGAAAAACTGCTTATATGTTCAAAAGCTCCCAATTCTTTCTGGAGATTCTCTCTGATCCCCTTGTTTCAGATCCCATCAAGATACTCTATTCACTGGCCATCTATGAAAGACAGATGTCTGTGTGGCCAACCAGTTTTTCTTGTTTTGAGCCGAATGAGATGACCCTGCTCTCTGGACCTCTGTGAACTCTACTGCCCAGTGGTGGATCTAAACATCAGGAGCCATGTTACTTCAAAACACTCCCCCGGGGAAGAGTGACACGCTCCCTGCCAACAGGAGGCAGCACTTCACTTGCTCTGTTAGGTGAAAGAAGCATGGAACCAAATAAGTCTTTCATTATTAATTGAGTTTCCAAAGATTTAAGAATCATCTCCAAACAAAACTTAACACACCCACCATCTGAGCGAATACATTCCCCTTTTTATTTATTGGCATTTCTTACTTATTATTTTAGATCTCATGGTCTAATATTATTCTACATTAAGCCCCTGATTTAAGTTTCATTTAAATTTCCTGCTTTTAAATACATATCTCCCCTCATTTAAATTCTCTAGAATTTTAAGCAAAGAAGTAGGAGTTTAGTGTAAACTTTTCTTATTTGCATTAAGTAATTGGATAGCTTGCCAAAGCTTAATGAAACAAATACCAGTTGGTGCTGCCCATACACCCCAAGTCCTAGCAACTCAGCTTTTCTCCCAATCAGGTGGGAGACTTAGGATACACCAGCAAAATGAATTCCTAAATATCAGCCCAATCTCCTATAATGAATATTATTACATGTCCTTCTAAATGAGGGGGTGGGGAACCTTCTCATATATATTCAACTCACATATACATCTGATATACAATCCAGTTCTATATATTTCAGTCCTGGAGTAAAAACCAGCCAGTGTGATTTCATTCTGAAGAACTTAAAGGTTTTAAGAAAGTAGAAGGGGAATTTTAAAGATAACTTTATCGAGGCATTTTTTTATGTACTGAACTTTGTCATCCTTCAAGAGAGAAGCATCCCTACCTCTATTTTTAACAATAGAAAGCTGAGACAACACCAGAGGCAGGAAAAACCCTGATCTGATTTCCAATGCCACAGTTCTTAAACCTCCTTAAGAGTAAGCCCCACTACAAGAATTAGTTTCCATTCTGTTATTCATTTTTATGACCATATAGGACAGTTTTTAAAACCTATAGTATTCATAGCTATTTTGAAATGCTTTAATTTGTTTTCACTATATTAAGGCTTCCAATAGCCCTAAAAGTTTCACTGAATCTAAATGCTGCTCATTTGACCACTCACATATACTCAGATTTATCTTCATGTAGGTTGACACATAAGTAATTCTATATGATTCTAACTTAGAAAATTACTTTATAATTTAATATATAGGGTCATTATATTACTGAGAAAAGGTTGATAAGAACCTCAGATAATGGGTAAGAATAAATGGGAAAATGCAATTGTTTAAGATAAAACTATTTGACTAAATGATTTATCTAAAATTGAACTGTGGCCATTAAATACAGATAATATCTACAAACTATTGCAGTGTACTTGATTCAGAAAGACCGTTTCAAACACTGGAAGAGAAAAATGAGTAACTATAACCTCAAAGGTCATTTTCAATGCTAATGATAAATTTTATTTTAATGCATCATACTTTGTCAGAACATGCTGAACTAGCATTTGAAATACTGTTTACCATTCATTTTTAAACAGAAAAGCTGAGCTGGGTAATCTAACAAACTAATTATTAGACTATTAAAATAATGATAGAATAAGTATACAGTTCTCCATTTATAACTTTACAAAAATAAAAGTACACAGAATACCTAACATTTTTCAGCACTAATTGTCTCAAATCTTAGAAAAAAATATACATTGATATTTCAATATAAAATCCATGATCATGAATATGCATTAATATAACCATGCTTGTCCATGATATCTGACAGATAAAGAATTAATATTTTCTTATGTTTACTTCATACCACACACAGTTCTAAGCACTTAAGTATAATTCATTTAATCCTCACAACAATCCTAGTGAATAGATTATTATATTTCAGAAGGGAAGCTGAGGCATAGAGAAAATATGTAAAACTGAGTCCTACAAAAGGTATAATTAACTTACTGAGTGTGTGTCACAAAGCCAAGGATCAAACTCGGTACCACTATAATACAGACAGTGGGTAGTGTCTGGCTCTTGGTAGGCATTCAATGAAAATAAAGAATGAATAAAGTAGGAGCATATTGCAGTGGTTTATGAAACACAGGTACTCTTTATGTAATGATAATCCAGCAATATATTCTTTATAGAATGATAATTCAGCAATAAACAGCATTGTCTTAGAAAATAGAATGATCTACAATCTAGCAAACCATATACTAAGTAATAGTATTTAACCAGCATTAATACCTGGTTGTGAAAATGAGCAAGAGGACATTAATTCTGGTCATCTATTTTCTATGCAAATATTACCTAAAATGGCAGTCACAATTTAACAAGGGAGGCTTCCTTCAACTGTGGTTTGGACCTCGAATGTCTCCCAAAGGTCCATATGTTAAAGTCTTGGTCCCCAGGGAGGCACTGTTGGGCAGCAGTAGAATCTTAAAGAAGTAGAGTCTAGTGGGTCTTTAGGTCACTAGGGTGTGGAACCCTGGTCCCTTCCTCTTCTCTTTTGCTTTGTGGCTGGTAATTAACTGAGCAGTTTCACCCCACCACATGTTCCTGCCATGATGTACCGTCTCACCACAGGTCCAAAGTAACCGTGCTGACCAGTCATGGACTGCAGCCTCCAAAACTTTGAGACAAAATAAACACACCCTTTACAAGTGGATCATCTCAGGTATTTCTAACAGTAATGGAAAACTGACTCACAAATTCCTTTCCACATGAACAATCTAAAAATATCATTTTTCTTTAATTCACACTAAAATTTTGTCACCGTCTATACATTTGCTTGAGTAGCTAGCTTCAAAATGATGCAGAAGGAAAAAGAACACAGCCCAAAACTAGAAGCCCATAACTATAATTGGGGATTATTCATAACCATAATCCTAAATGGTCTTCATCTTTCCCTTCTAGATGATGGACTCCTATTTACACACTGTATATTATTTTGTACCTGAAGTTCTTTTTTCAATTCTCATTTGGGAACAAAATACCACCTGCCCTGGATTTCCTGGGACCTCCTTCTTCACAAATATTTTCTGTTACAGCACTGAAAAGTACATTTATATTTGCAAAGTATTTTGATTTTGGTTCACAAATTAATGTCACCATATACACGGCACGGCCCCTGTACCCATTTTCCCTCAACAATTCACAAACTCCCTTGGAGGAATTTATACAACCTAAAGCACTCACATCTTCCTCTACTAGAATGACCTATAGCCACATCTTTGTCTGGCTTGAACAGAATATTTAGAGGCATCTTGAACCAAGATGATCAACTTTTTATATTAAAGTACATCAACTGTCATAATTGTCAAAATATAGTTGAATAATGGTAGAGAAGGTAAAGACACCAACCATTAAAATGTGCCATATAAACAGGGTTTGGATAAAACCTGTTTTATAGAAGGTAGAGAAGAAAATGCTCATGCATGACCTATTACTACTAAAAACTTGTTTAGAAAATATGGACGCCCCTCCCCTTGCATCCTGGCCTGGAGCATCCTTCCTTGAAAGAGTGGTACACCTGCTATGTACTAAGATGCTGGAAGAGCACAGCCATGAATTCAGCTGGAAGAAAAAGGAACTTGAGAACAAATGCAGGCATCTCAGGTAAAACCCTTTCATTGGTCCCCACTGGGCAAACTATCAAGTCCTTGCTCTAGGCAGATGACAATGTGAAACGGTGGCAACCTGACAGACATGAGTGGGTTCTCACAAAGAGGACTCTAAGTTAGAGGAAATCTCAGTATATTGACATATATGCAACAGACATCAGGCCTTTTACATTGTTTTGCACTGAAGAGTGCTTTTTCATACAGGATGCATTTGCCAGGACACATACTTGAAATTATGTCACTGGCAAGTCTTAGGAACCCTTAGAGATGACATTGCCATTCTAAAGTTTGTGGAGGGGCACAGTCCATACTTCTCTTCTATTTCAAAGGACCTTCCAGCTTGAACCAAAGTGCCACCGTCACCCCCCATCAGCAGTTGACCTCTTGACTGTAGAGCTGGCAGAGGTGTCGTGGCTGGACCCGCTGCTCCCTGAAGATGCACATGAACACTCCAACTAACCTGCCCCCACCCTTCTCATGGGAGATACTCAACATCAAAGCCTGGCATACGCCTCCATCAAACCCAGAGTAAACATTTTTAAGAAAAGCATGATTCCACAAATTCCTTTTTTATTTCTTTAAGTCCAGTAGTTTTCAAATTTCTAGTCATTTTTTATTCATACACTGAACTAATTTGATTGACACATAAAGGTTAATGACTGTTGTCTTTACAAACTGGTTTGGTGATTATTGCATAATTGTGCTTTGCTATTCTTTTCAGAGCTTTTCACCTTTGATTGTGCCTTTTCTCATATTTCTTTTTGTTAGGTACAGCTTTGCTAATCCATGGATCTTTAACCTTTATTAAGATTACAACAAATTACTTTTGTCTTAACTGCATTTAATATAAATACTATATAGCTCGTACGTGCGTGTTTAATGTGTGTGTATTAACAATCTAGGAACCTTGATCTTAACATGGGTAACTGTTCTGTCACAATTATTAACAGAATAACTGAAATAATTTATTTCTTCCTTTTGATATTATTAACTACGAATTTTACTTTGTTGTCTCTTTTTTCCCTTTGCCTTGTTTTCCTGATTCTCTCAAGTTACCATATACCCCAAATGAACAATAACTCAGAAAAAGATGTATGGATTTTTCTATTCTAGCAAATGTTTCCATTCTGAACACTCACACTTTTTCCCTATTTTCATTTGAAAAGTTTCCACTATTTTCTCAACTACTCCCCAGCAAACCTGATAAGATGAATCATTTGACTACTTGGACTTTCCCCACAACACAATTCTTGGCTAAGAGATCAGTGCTTTTAAATTCATACAGTTCTTAGACTTTCTCCTCAAGGATTTCTCTTCAATGTCAAGAAACCTTATTAGCACATTTATGAGATGTTCCCAGTCTGCTATTCACACATGCAAGCCAAAGACTGATCCCCACGGTTGCTTCCCCTCCTCTTCGTCTTCATCTCTACTGTGGTCTCTGTGGTAGCTAACATGGTCAGAGTCCTTCTCTAAGTACCCTCCTAGGATGGACTACTGTGTTAGATATGTAGCTATGACTCTCAGCTTCCCACCCCTCTTCTACTTTCTGCTTCACAATTGGGTCTGCAATAGGGGATGACAATGGGAGACTGCAAGGCTGGAGAAAGAACAAGATCTCTCTGGTCTGCTCCTGTCATATCATTCAGGCCTCACTGCTTCACACCAGTGGCCACCTATGCCTCCTGCAACAGCAGAAATCTGGGATATGGTTTGTTCAAGCTTACACAAGCGGTCTCACTGCAAGCCACCTGGAGACACTAGTCTCAACCACTGGCACACCAGTACCAGGCACGATGTACCCCATTTCAGAGGTCTGAGTTGTGGTGTCACAGAGACCACCTCCAAGCTTCACTGTTTGGACAGCTCCCACCTCTTCCCATCATGCCTCCAGCAGAGACATAGTGCCTACTTCCTGCCAGTGCTGCCTCTGAGATGCCCTGAAGCTCCACTGTCCCATAAGGTTCCCAAGAGCCCTGTGCAGTTACTGCACCCAAGAAACATAGCTAGTACAAATAGAGATAATCTTAAGTAAAAAATACACAGTGGAATTTGAGAACTCCATATGGGAGGAAAAAGGATGTGACAGGTTTCTTTAGTTAATTTTATATTGACTACATTGAGGAATATAAATACAATTATTTTATCTATTTCTTTTTGCTTTAGACATAGCTACTAGAAAGTTAACTACATAGATGATTCATATTATACTTCTATTAAAGAGCACTGCCTTAAGAGTTAGGTTTTTTGTTTGTTTTATTTTTGCCTTTAGAGCTTTTAAATGCTCATTAACAATTCTTACATGAAATTCTTCCCATAAAAATAACTCTTATGTTTTGTCTCCCTAATGGACTCTGCCAACTAGCTGTTTACATTAATATATTCTCTAAATCCTGACATATCTGTGGTCCTGTTTTCTCCTGAATAGGTGAGAGATAGCTCAGTGGATGATTCTGGGATTTCAGTTCTTTGGCTTGGAAATCTCCAGGTGTCATTCCATCTTCTGCCTTCCGGTTTGCGGAAGCAAAGCCTAAACCCAGGATGATTCCGTTTCCTTTACAAATTAGTTGTTCTCTCTGTTTGGAAGCTTATAAGATTTTCTTTTTTATCCTTTGAAATTTTTTCTCTTTATCCTTCAGAAATGTTAGCAGTCTATGACTAGGTGTGCATCTTTTCTCATCAATCCCACCTAGAAGAAAGCATCCTTTCAATTTACAGGTTCCAGTTTTTCTTCAGCTCAGTGAAATGTCTTATATCATTTAATTATCACCTCTCCTCTAACTCTTTCCTTTGTCTCCTTCTAGAATTTAGTCTGCTTCATCAAATATACCATGCATAGGGTTACTGACCCCCACTCTTTAGTATGAAATCAAGATGCATCTTAAAATTGATGGTGCCTTACAATCAAATGGCAATAGTTGTCAATGGTACAAATGCCAAAGCACCACTACAATGTTCCAAGAAGTCTTGCAAGAAACTGCCTTTCCTGAGTGCCCTTCTCATTTGGCTTTTACTCTTTGACCTCAGTGTCTAGTGGATGCCTCTTTATTTAAGCTGCCTACTAATCTGTGCCTCAGGTCCAGCTGCTGGGCTGCCTTAGCTGGGGATGTCTGCTCAAGTGTGGGAGATGAGGCAGTCTCTGCCTCAATGGCCAGTAACATACCACCAGTTGACAAGTTTGCAGCCCCCTCTCAAGGGAACCTGGAAAGAGTCTGTTACCCATATCCCACTCACCCAAATCAGTTGACAAGAGACACGGATATGAAAAAGTTTTCTTGGGAACATTTACACAGAGTGAGGCCAATTCTCTGGATGCTTGTGTTATGCCAAAACCAAGCCAATGGCTCCCACCATGGCTAAACACTCTTCCAAGAATGCAGATGGTAATGAAATTGACAGAGAGAAGAGAATGGAGGTGCTCCATGCCTCCAAATTCCTAGAATCCTCTCCACTTTTAAATTTTCTATTATATCTTTATTTAAATTAGAAGGTTATTTAAAGAATTTTAGGGCAGAGTTAATAAGTGAAAGTTAGATGGGGCAATCTAGGGGCCTGTACATTAATTTTTATGGAAATAATTTCTCTAAATCACCTTTCTACCATCAGCTGCATTTTCAAAAAAAAAAAAAAAAAAAAAACAAACCTGAAGATTTAATGAATTTCCCCCATACTGGAAGCACTCTGAACTCTCCATTTACAGATAATGAAAACTATTAATACCAAACACAATCAAATAAGAGTAGTAGTGACAGAACGACACGAACCATCGTGCAGTTCACTAATAACACTCAGACATGACTCAAGTCAGGTTTTAGATAATCAAGGAATAGATCGCCCATATTTCAGATCACTATTTTGGTTAAATATTACACAGTAAGAAGTCCAAGATTACACTCCTTGGCAAGCACCTGTTCTATTATGCTGGTGATAAACATAGTCAGTCACTGTACAGGTTAACCAAAATAAGAAAGAATGACATCCTCTTTTGAAAGCTGAATACCTAATGAAGTGATATGAGAAAACAGGAAGACCATCCTTCTCCAAAGGAATACATGCTGCAAAACCAATTCGGTTCTCAAAACTATTTGAAACTCAGAAGAATAAATAGCTGCTTAAGAATTAAATTTTACATCACTGGGCACAACTACAATGTTTTACCATTAGCTAGTTAAACAAGAACCTTCTAAAAGAATCTCCACTCGTCTCACTTCTGAATAAAGATAGTCTATTTTTCACTTTTTTTTTAACCTCCTTTACAACCAACTGCCAAAGAAATCTGAAGAGTTGATGGGGACTGTACCTCAGACCAGCAGCGTCTCTCTGATAAAAATCATCGCAGTGCACGGTGGAAGTGCACCCGACAACGCAGCACCCACCACCCGACTCCACGAGGCCCTATCCTTAGATAGCAGCGACCAGTTTTCATGCCTCTTTGACAGTATTCATCAGCTCAAACTTCATTTCTTGGCAGATGCTTTATTTCTGGTATTCCTTATGAAATCATGCTAAAGAAAAACAATACAAAATACACTGATCTGAAAACCACACTAAGCAGTATACTGGATCTTATTTTACTTTAATTTTCACCTTAAACATAAAATGAGATGACAGAATAGTGTGAAGAAAAGAAAAAAAAAAGTGAAATTTTCAGTGATTTTACCTATTGTCATTTTAGGATAACTCTTGTTCATTCCCTTATTTGACATTTTCTCAATTTGGCTGCTTTATTAAGGAATGACATATAAAAACCTGTCCATATTTAATGTACATCTCTCTGTGAATGCGGGAATAAGTAAACACCCACAAAACCATTACCATCAAGGCCATTAACATCCCCATCACTCATCACTCCCAGAGTTTCCCTCCACCCATTTCATTGCTGTTGTTGGTGGTGGTTGCTGGTTTTGCTTTTATGGGGGGGCGGATGTTTAAGGAAACTTAAGATCTACCTCTCAACAAATTTACATATGCAGCACAGTATCTTTAGAAGGAAGCACTCTGCTAGACCCTCATTTGGTATTTCTTATCTCCAGTTCAAAAGTTAAATCACAGACACATTTCAAGAAATAAGAATTACTATGCAGAATTCACATCAATGACAAAAAAGCAACAACAAACAATGAAATTGCCTGAAATCAAAGTGCATTAAAAAGTATTTTTTTTTTGCAAATCTAATGTGTAGATCATAGTGTGAAGACAAGAAATCAACCAGCAGGACACATAACATCTATGCTTTGCTCTCACAAGGTCATCAAGACACACGATTTTAATTCACTCTAACAAAAGGCATCAGACCCATGTGGTCCTTTCACTTTCTAGTCCATTTATTTTGTTATTTTTAGTATTGATGATACTAACACATAACTCATGCCATTTAAGCTTTTAAAATGCATAATATTTGGCTATTAATATTATTATAATAGCTACTACTAACTTGTGACAGGTGTTTTATAAATAGTACTTCATTTATTCTGCACAAAAACCCCTCAGAGGTGTTGTATTCCCCTTTCAGAGCTAAAGAAACCAAAGCTGAGACATGTTAGATAACTTGCTAAAAATTGCTAAAAATCACATACGGCAAATCTGTAGTAGAATTCATCTTCTAGATTTATGACGCCAAAAATCACATGGTAGTCACTATGCTACATGATCATGATGCATGAACCAAAAAGTTTAGCTGAAGATTCTCAGAGTAAAATGCTCAGTGAAATGCTCTAATTCAAATCCTGACAGACTTGCCTAGTCTTGCTGCCCTCCCCTAACGAAGCTCGGCCTCCACAGTTCACTTGCACAGGGCGCGGTCAGGGGATCTGCCATGAACTCAGCCCTCTGCAACTGCAAAAGTAAACACAGGTATCACCTATCGACAAGCTGACAAGAATGTGTTTTCACTCCTCTTTTTCTACTCACAGACTGAGGTTGAGAAATGCGGCTGAAAAGCTTTTTCAAAGGTATAAATCTGCATGTAAATTTACATTAAGTGAAGAAGTGTAGAATAAAAGGTTGTAGTCAAATTGATTATGACTACAAAATACTACGTGTAACATTACCCAAAACTTAAAAGGTTTATGATAGGACTTTTCCCTTAAGAGTTACTTAAGTTGAAAAGGTAATTTAAAGTTGAAGATGCTTCTGTAAAGGCACAAATGCATATGCAGTCACCCAACTGGGTAGTTACAGAGTAGTGAGTTTCCAAACTCCTTCACCACTCAGCAACACAACTTCCAAGTGGGAAGGACAAGGCAGGAATGATGTTGCCAGGCAGAGGCAGCCAGGCTTTTGAAATGGACCATTTACTACAGAGCAGCCTTTCAAGAAGAAAAACACTGTGGAGTGGTAAGTGAAGCAAGGGGGAGGAACGTGAAGATTAACTACAGTTAAAAATATCTTGGGCATACAGCCTACATGTGCACAAATGTTTAACATCCTAAAAACTTCAAAATGACTAGGCAAACAGCATCTACTTATACAAATAAAACTGAATTTCCACGATGTTAACAACCATTTCTAAAATTTCAACTACATTTCAGGCCCGAGGAATGAGGCTTTTTAATTATGCAATATTAGTCATTGACATAGTACTCAAACCCCACGCAGCACGAACCATGTTAGCTAAACTAACAAAATGAATAATTTAACTCTCAACCAGCAGGAATTCACTATGCCACCTTCATTATTTACTTCACAATATCCATTTCTATGGTGTTTGAAGTAACAGCTGTAGGTGTTCAAGATGAGCCCACTGGCTGCCTATCTAGTTTTTGATCCACATATCACAGAAAAATTAATCTACCCTCCATTCAAAAAAATCTAGGTAGCCAAGTATGTTCTTAGATCAACCCATACTCTTACTAACCTCCCTCATTAAATTCTAATTCATTACATGTCAATAATAGCTGAAGTATAATGTAATCAATATAACCACACTTCAAATAAAGCTGATAAGCTGTTATTACCACAGTGCAAAAACACAATGTATCCGCTCATCAACTGTGAATTTTCACACTTTCTGCTATTTGAATTTTCTTTGTCAATCCAAAATGAGAAAAAAAAAATTCTTTTCTTTTTTTTAAGGAACAAGTTTAAACACAAAAATGCTCTTGTCATTTTCCTTCATAGGAAGAATTTTATGGCTTCTCACTGTAACTAATAGGGTTGTGAAAAGCAGCAAGACACCAGATGCGTTCACAGCAATCCAGAACAAATTTTGTCACAGAGACTAAGGCCTGAGCTAGATCACTCTCTTACACTCTGCTGAATATCAGAAGTTTCTCAGTTGTTCCATGGTTCATGAGAGGCCTAAGCAGCTTGGACTCTGTGCAGATGGTAGTCTTCCTGGAGATTTGAAAAATGGCCCCTGAATCAGAGAGTGCCATTCATAACCAGCTGGAAAGGTACCGACTCATATTCAACTCCCAGATAAGTAATTTCAAAAATAAACAAACACTATCAGGGAAGAAAAAATTTAGGGATAACTATAAATTTCATTAAGATATATAGCAGATGTTACGTGGAAAATGAATATTCATTCCATCTGGCTTCTACTGCAATCTATTTTGTTTTGCAGTGATTTCCAAATATTCCAACACAAAATGCTTACATTGTACTAAAATTCAACTACAACACGCTTGTGGTACAAACAGTTTGTCATTTTTTGCTTAGTTCAACATGACTAAGTTTGTTAATGTATTTTGACAGACTTGCATAACATCCTAAAATGTTTTGAACAATGCAGTTTAGGCTGCAATGCAATATTAATGAGTGAATAATGTTCTTGAATATAAGTTTTAATATTTAATGACTCAGAGTGCTGCCTGGATTTGATGCAGAAGAAAAATGTGGTTTGGAATCACTGTACTTATCAGGGGACTTGAAAAAAAAAGACTATGATGCCAGGCAAACCTTTAACCTAAAATTGGAACTGGGGTCTCAGGTGTGAAATTGATGCTTCACCAACTGAATTTCTAGTGCTTATCAGTATTCACAGGATCACACCATTTATCAAGTGTCATTTATCAGAATTTTTAAATTACTAAGAGTTCACATGTCTATGCCAAGAGGTGAAAAAAAAAAAAAGATAGTGCAAAAATAACACTGGGTATTCTACACTAAAATACATTTAGAAATCAAATCGGCCATTTACATCAACATGCCAATTTGATTATTCCTCTTTTTTAAAATGTGTAAAACCGTAAGTTCACTTTCTTCTATAAAGGAAAGCACTTAATCTAAAATATCACACAGCAAAGTTGGTCAATGTGTCAATCTAATCCAATGGAAAGGTAATTTACACATGTTACAGGACTAGGCTCATTTCAAACATTCATATGTTTTTAAAATAAGCCTTAGAGCAGAGAGCAGAAATTACCAAAATTAGATAATACCCAAAAACACAAAGCTACGAAGAAAGGACTTTAAAGTACTCCTAAATGGAATGTTAATATTACTATGATTTAAAAATAAAACACTATTCAAAGGATGAAAATAAGGTCCCATCCCTAACATGCATCTGCATTTATGGTTCATAACAGCCAGGCCAACAATTATTAAAATTTAATCTAGAGTCAGAACATCTGGGTTTAAAACTCTACTCTGAATTTATCAATATAACCTCTCTGGGCCAATGATTTTCTCATATGATGATGGGAATAATAAGAACCTATGTCAAACAACTACTGTAGACTCAAATTAAGTGATACTATCAAGTTCTAGATCAAACAAAAAAGAAAACTCTATGTAATATTTAATGAGCACCTACAATGTTTCAGAAAAACACTTTCCAAAACACTTTGCACTGTAGTTGGTATAATAAAAGAAGAAAGCAGTGACAATTTCTATACTGTCTCATTTCATTTCTATATACAAGGAAGAAAATAAGCACAGATACATGTGTAAAATATTTTCTAACATCTGTCTAAGCTTTCCTTAATGTCATATTTTGAATTTACAAAGTATCTTCTTAATTTGGAAAAAGACAAATTATCCCTGATACTTAGTACTCTTAGTTATTCAAGTTGACATGTTTTAATCATTGATTAATACTTATTGAACATTTGTCATATGCTTAGAACAGTGTACAAAGTATTGTTAAAAAATTAGACTACCATCAATTACAGTATCATCGTTACTTTATATCATGAGATTTCTATGATATTAGCTAAAGCCATTCTATCCCACTTTTACCAGATCAGCAATTTTATCAACAAGAATTTTTTTAAAAATAAAAGATGAAAATAAATGCTTTAAATTTTAAATGGCAAAATCTTGAAAACTTTGCCCATGATAGGTAGTAGTCTTCATTCAGACAAGACCGTCATTACCTCCAAAGTCAATAACAGTCATTCTTTGAAACCATTTAAAAGAACTGGGGATAAAAAAGTCAATGAAAATTCATCAATTCTTCCTCAGCACCTGTCTTGATGTTCCTACCAGGTGGGTGGTATCTCTTTAAAAGTGCACGTAATCAGTAATTTCACTATACTCAAGTATAAATAACTTGAGACAAAAAAAAAGGCACACAAATATTCATTTGGTACTTTATACCCACCACCAACCAAAAATCTCTTAAATTACAGCAGCTTTTTTTTTTCCTCTCTCTTTAGTAAACAACATACTTACAGAAAGAACATATTCTACTTAGAAAAATTCTTGGAAGAAAAACTATTAACGATGGTTACCACTAGAGACTGAGATGGGTTTTAGCTTTTCTTCATTTTTGTGATGCCATTGTTACAAAATCATCTCATGTTTAAATAAAACAAACTATGTGAGGGCAGCACTAACAGAAATACAATGCAAACAACATTATGTAATTTAAAAATTTTCTAGAAGCCATAATTGAAGAGCAAAAATAACCACTTCAAATTAATTTTAATGATGTATTTTATTTAGCCTAATACATGTCAAATATTATCATTTCAACATCAATCAATATAATCAATCAATTCTTAAAGAGAGTTTTATGATTTTTCATTCTGAGTCTTTCAAATCTGCTACCTGTTTTATACTTAGAACATACCTCAATTTAGATCAACCATACTTCAACTATTTAATAGTTACCTGTGACCACAGGACAGCACAGGGCTATAGCAAGTCTCAAAGTCATATACCCAGGTACAAGTTAGGTATTTTTCTTTCTAAATTTCAAAGCAATAAAGAGGTGCTTATTAAAACTTCTCTCTCATCAATTTTATCTCATGGCTTACAGCTGTTCCACTGTTAATTTCTAAGATCTTCATCAGGGTTTTGCTTTTCATGGCCTCTTCCTCACCAAAAATGATTTAATTTCTCTCTGAAAGGTCTGAATTCCACTTGCTATTTGATGCCTTTAATCCCTGCACTTTATTTACCTTTTGCACAT
The DNA here is from genome assembly GCF_902686455.1 of Sciurus vulgaris. Taxonomy (NCBI): domain Eukaryota; kingdom Metazoa; phylum Chordata; class Mammalia; order Rodentia; family Sciuridae; genus Sciurus; species Sciurus vulgaris. Next base: position 21,745,037 of record NC_136468.1, on the reverse strand, counting down.
AAATGAGAATTCTTAAAATTACATACTTGTGTGCTATACTACTGGCTGTCTTTACTTCAGGGCTTCAACTCTAGCTTTAGCAAAGCTGGCTACTGATACCCATCTGGATCTCCTTTAAAAATGTCTTTTAAAAAGTCAAACACAACTTTAACCCCTCTTTCACACTGAACACCGCAATATTCCAACAGTAGAGACCCCTGGACTTTACAGAGGGTCTCCAGTTCCCTGAAGATGATTTTCTGAGCAAATACAAAAAGTAAAGTCATCAATATGAAACCATTAATCATTTAATACTAATATCAATTTTTAAACTTCTGTGAAAAAAAGCAATTGTTTTCAAACTAAAGGTTAAGTTAAATTTTTTGATTAGTTGTAAATCTGATGAGCAAACTCTTGTATTCCTGCTTGGCACTCATCTTCCTAGCTGGGCACAGCCTTAGAGGAAGATAAGTGGTTACTGCAACAGAGAAGTTCATCAAGCATCACTGGCTTATTTTCCTACATTTCACAAAGAGATTTTCTACAGTCCTTACACATTGTAAAGATGTGAGAAGATGAAGAAAGGGCACCTTTAGAAGAAAGTAGACAGGTTTTTTGTTCCAAGAAAACAATTAGTACTCTAGGAAACAAATAGTCCTCTGAATGAGGGGATTGATAAAATAGATAATGACATTTATAGAGCATTTACTATGATTCTGTTTGAGATTCTGTACTTTACATGGAATGACCCATTTAATTCCCAAAACATTAAAAAGACATTGTGAAAGCAGATGGGTTTTACTGCCCTGCATCTTATAGACAAAAGTAAGTAATGAACTACACTACATGGGCTCAGAACCAGTAACCACATAAAGCTGGGACTCCAACCCTAACAGGCTGACTCCCATGAGCACTTTCTCAACCATCACAGTCAACTAACTCTTCAATGCAAAGAGAAAAGAAAAATCTCTCTGTAAGAATAAGCATTCTGTATTAAAACTTCAATGTGTGGTAGGTGCTTTACATATATTACTTTACTTAACCTTCATTTGAAAGCAGGTGTATGCAATAGGTATTCTTATTAAGTGCATTATCTGATTGAGGAAACTGAGGCAAAAAAGGTTTAGTCACCTATTCAGGGTAACAGATTAAGAAAAGCAAAGCTGGCATGTAAATCAGATCTCTCCAACACCAAGAAACATTAACTCTTGGCCCTTGGGTTTTTTCCCCACAGATTTAGGTGAATTTCATATTCCTACAATTGGAGAAATCCATGACCATCGGGCTTTTCTGGTACTAATTTTATTTGTAGTGCATAACAGGTAATGAAGAGCATTCCTCATATAGAGATAACCTGAATAAAGGTAAGCACTACAAAATAACAACAACAACAAAAACTTATGGAAAAAAGACTATTAGAGGCCACAGCTCTGCTTCAATTTCTAATTCTTTTCAGTTTGATTTAATAGAATTAACTCTGAATGGGAGTACAATTTAAAGACAGACACATTTACAAATTCCTTTTCTTTTCAAATATCTATAGAGCCCTTTCCAAAATTGCTCTTCCATTTAATGTCACATAATAATGATCACCTCCTGAAACCTCAAACACAATGCACTCATATCAGCAGTGAATGTGGCAATGATATTAACTTACCATTCATTTAAACAGCAATTGAGCAAGAATAAAAATGAAAATCAGTAACCCTGTCATATAGTTTCATTACAGTTCCCAGGATGAAATGAAACACCCAAGTTATTGAAAAATACAACATATATTTGAGTTCTCAGGAGTTGGAGTATGTCGGTTATGTCTACCAGCAAGGAAATGAGTGGAAAAAGATGTAAAAAACCAATGAGGTCAATTCCAATAGTTTATGAGAAAATAAATCCTAAAAGTATTAAAGAGATATATGAATAAATAAAATTAATCAAGATGAACCTCAGAAGGCAGTATCTCAGGTAAGATAAATGTTTCAAAGACAATGTACAATACAATTTACAAAAGAGACTGTTAAAAGAACATAAAACACCCACTATTGCCAATTCTTAAAAATTCCCTTAAGATTCATATTTACAGTGCTAAAGGAGTGCAGAGTTGGCAAACATGGTCTTAAAATAGTTAGAGACCTGTTTGCTTTTAAAATGGGCTTCAAATGGCAAATTAACCTCTTTGGATTTGGTCATTCCCTTGAGAAGACTAGATAGACTGTTAGTTTTTAAAAGCAGAGTTAAGAATAACAAGCACCACAACTGATCCTTTATCTTTGTCTATATGAGACACATAAAACTAAAGATATCACATGACTCCAGGCATGATCATTGAGTAAATGATAATTTTATCATTGTCCCTTAAGTGTGACAGAGAAAAAGGACCACATGGCTGTAAAGACCATTTCTTCTATTTTTCTGTCACAAGAAAATGCATTCCAGTTTACAGTTGTCACGTTCAAATTCATAGTCTTGTACTTTACACTTGCTCAGGCTCAATGCTTCAACTCAAGCTCCTGCCCAATCCTTAGCCTACCTAGCTTACGACTACAAACATACCTGCTGAGATAAACATATACTGAATAGGGTAACAATAGATCAATAAGGGCATATAATACCATCTGTATAAATCAGTTTAACCTGAGCCTTTTTAATACTTCAAGCACATTGGAAATGATCTTCACCAAGACTCTCCATTAGAAAGTCAACACTTAGAGTTTTGGACTTGAAAGACACGTCAAAGATTTAGCATGAAAATTACTGTGCTGCTGGGGAAGAACTATAAAAAAAAAAAAATAAAGAACCAACAAGGTTTCCACATACGTTACCAACCAGTCTGTCCATCACCTGGAGGAGAACCCTGGAGCAGACTGAGAATTCATGAAAGGGAGAACTGACTGCCAATGTGGGCCATGAGAGCACACACTAAGTGTCAGAAAGGTCACTTTAAAGTAAAGGGAAAACACAAATAAAACCAAGATTTAAAGCTGCCCAGCCAAGGGCAGTTCAGTTCAGGTTAACTAATCCCGTGGTGGACACTGAGTGATGGCAGATGTCCAAAGAGGGAGTGACCACAAGAAGACCCGGGAAAAGAGAGAAGCAGAAAGGTGAACAGATTCTAACACTGACCTAAGAAAGGGGAGGGGCAAAAGAAATTTTTAAGAATAGTGTAACACTGAAATGCAAACAATTTTCAAATGTAGATGCAGATCTTCAGGATCTGATCACCACAATATGGCAAACTGAAGAAAGGAAGGTTTAGGTATTGCTGAGTTAACATTTATATCAGACACCCAGAGTCACATTTGTAATAATGAGGGTGTTGATTCAAGAGACAGTTACAGAAGTAATCGTGGTAATAGTTAGCATTCCTAGTTTTTATGAAAAACAGCACCATCATTAAAGTTTATAAATTCAATGCAATTTCAACATATTGTTTCATCTTTATAACAAAACTCAGAGGGAAATAGTGCTTTTATACTTGTTTCCATTTTTAAATACAAGAAAACTGAGCTTAAGAAAAATGATTCATTCTTGATCAGTGAGTAGATAGGCAGGACTAGAACAAGGTCTGCTCTAATTCCTATTCTGGGTTATTTCTGCTTAAATAAATAAATCTCTTCTATATCTAAAATGTCATTTCTGTGTTCCTTATACTAACTTAGCATCATGTGGCTTAAGGATGAAGTATGCGTATCTCTCCAGGTTCATCCTCAATCCAGTGTGAATGTAAACAATGAACAAGACTTGTGCATCTGCTCTTAGTTTGGAATCAAGAAAAGTTCCAGAGCCAGTTCAGGTGCAGTGCTCATGTCTGTAGTTCCAGCTACTCAGGAAGTTGAGGCAGGAGGACTGCTTGAGCTCAGAAATTTGAGGCCAACCTGAGCAATATAGCAAGATCCTATCTTAAAAAAAAAAAAAAGCAAAAATATTTATTTATAGCTTTGAATAATAATATCAACATTTTTAAAAATGTGCCAATTACAAAAGGAATTTTAAAATCAGATCAGTTTGGAGAATCAAGAAGAAACAGAAAAATCTAAGCTTATAATTTTGTTAAGACTAAAGTTCATTCACTCATTCCAATTCCCGCAGATTTTCCATTTCAATTTTCTAATTTATATGCATTTTTTTTTGTAGAAAGCAAAAGGCAAACACCATATTATCCTTCAAAAGATGAAAGAAATGGTCAAAAATGGTCAAATTCAACCACAGGCAATTTTTAAGACGTACTATGTACATGATATCGTTTCACTTACAAAGCTGGAAATATGGAAATACTTTGAGCCGGTTTATTTCTTCTATGTCACTTGATCTTATGACACAATCACACATTTGTAGATGTAGTATGGTGTTCATCAGTTAACTGAATCATACTTAGGAGAGATCTGTTTGGGAAATTTCAGAAGCACTGAAGTTCACTCCAGTACAACTGGAGAAATCACCAGCTATACATTGAAATGTACCTATTATATAACTATTGTCTTTCATCAGACATGTATAGGTCTTAGTGATAGGATTTCTATCTAGACAACTAACAAGAAAATATTAAAATTAGATTTTCATATTTTTAACTATACTGACTTAATAAACCAAAATAACTTGTCAATGTTTACTAAGTGCTTGAACAAAGAACATCAAAATATTCTATCTCATTAGGAAAATACCAGTCAAATAAATACATATAATGATAAGGCATGGTCATGTGGGTATAAAACAATACAATATTAGTTTTACTACTATATTCCCCAAATTTGCAGCAGTTGAGAACAAAACAGAAATGGACATTGGTAGTTAGCTAACTAGTACGATCTCTTGAGAGTAATTTAAGAATAATAGTATTTTATATAAATTTTAACCTTTATAGGAATCTACCTTAAGGAAATACTGATTATGTAAGGATATTCAATGCAATGAGTTCATGACAGTAAAATATTCTGAATCTTTTATTTAAATCCTAAGTGTCTAATAATGAACTACCATAAATTTATACTCTAATAAGATATGTTCAGGATACATCTTTGGAGCAAAAACAAAGCACTTCAGAAAAATAGTAACAATATGATAATCACTTATGTTAATTTTTCCCCTGTGGGTGTATACCTGCATACCAAAATATTTACAGTGGTTTTGTGTGAATAGTAAGATGGGCAATTTTCATTTTCTTCATTTTGTTTAGCTGTGTTTCTAAATTTTCTAAACAGTGTGTGTTATTTTTTTAATTAGGAAAAAAACACTTCTTATTACTATCATGTGTCACATGGTTCTTCACTTTGACCTACAGATAGTCTTAGGCTCTAGGAAGATATCTGTGTGTAGGATGATAGCAGAACACAGAAAAGCAGGCCAGGCTACAATCATGAATAGACTGGAGGACAAGGTAGGAGGAGTAAGCAGAAGCAGACTCCAGGGAAGAGGTCCATTTCACTATTTAGTTATTGTCTTCTTTTCAGTGGCTTTGGACACATTCCATGACTCAGTTTCTACCATAAGATCAGTTAACTGTTCTGGAGGCTAGAAAGCTTTTCATCTTGGTTTTGGGTTTTCCCTTTGCCTCCAAGCTAGCCTGTACTACCTTCTATGACCCTAGCAAGCAGGGCTGCTGCTCAGGGACCAATGCCTGACCCACCCCAGCAGTGGAGAGATAGGCAGCATTATCAGTGCAGCAGGCACCAGGTTCCTTCAGCATTTAGAGGCTCCAGGGTAGAGAAAAACGAGGTATTCTCCACCTCCCTAGGGAAGCCCTGCTGTGTGTCTGCTGTGCCTCCTCCAGACCCCCCACCACAATACATGTATCCCAATCTTTTGATTCTTTTAGCTTCTTGATTAATTTACTTGCCCTTTCAAAATATCCTCTAATCCATTACAGCCTTCCTGGAATTGCTGTCTGGCTTCTCAACATGTTATATCAGATGTCCCATAAACAACGGGACTATTATATTAAAACCATGAATTAGACCCAAGCATCCTATTTCTCCCCAAGCCTATTAACTTGATGTTCCACAGGTTGAATCTCATTTAATTTGCCATTTACCAGATAACCTTTCCAGGTATGTCTCTCAAGTCCTTCCTGCTGCTCTGGGTATCTCTTAATATCTATATGTTGAAGAAAATCATCTGAATGAGGGAAAAAAATTAATTGTTTTTTCCATCAGGAGATGAACACACAGTGCAAGAGATTCAATACTGGACAATATCCTTAAGAGGATGCTGTCCTGAGCAGCGTGAGAATGAACTCAATGGGGAAAAGCAACGAATATTTGTCTTTGACAATGACAAGACTCAGCAATCAAAGGGGTCAGCTAAGGAGATTTCCTATTCTTTGACATTTAGCCATTAGTTATACAGTAAATGACATCTGTCTTTGTGCACAGAACTATCACCAAATGTATCCAGATTCGACAGGTTAGACTACGGATGGTTTTCTGAACTGGAAAAGAAAAAAAAAGAACTATCAATCAAAATCGGATTTTTCTGTCTTCTAACCACTTGTAAAAAACAAACAAAGATTCCAATGGGGAGGCAGGTATACTTATATATCACAAAAAGAATAATTTCAAAGAAAGAAAAAAATTCACTTCATAACCTCTTAGTCTTATACTGCATAAGAATATGTTAATAATACAGATACCACTGGTGAGCCATAAAAAATACCTGAGACAAATTTAAATGACCACCATAATAAGGAATTTGATCTTTTCCTTTTATATTCTCCCTAGGCTTATGTCAGTAAACTAGAATAAACATGTTATTAAAAGAGAATCAATAGGAGGCTTTAAAATATACAGTACCACAAAAGGTCAAGCCCTGGTATTGATTTTAATATAACATTTTTTGTGCAGCTTCCCAAAGGGTTCTTTTCTAATATTGTTCTTCATTTTTCTCTCACTTTGTTCCCTGACTGGCAAATTTGTTCTTCTTGTCTGCAAAAAGCTGTCTAAGGCTGAGTTTGCTGAGCGTGTGTCATTGCTATGACAAGCTGCTGGAAAAGAAAAAAAAAAAATCAGAAAAAAAAAAAAAAAAAAAAAAAAAAAAAACTTAAAGGTAGTGAGTGGGAGGACAAATACACGAAGGCAGGAAGCACAACACAACTTTCAACTCACAAAATGCCCAGGCACGTGATGAAACTCAGAACACTTTGTCATTGCAACGCCACTCTGGGCTTCTACCTTCCCTAGTGCCTCAGGTGGTAGCCGGGCACTCATTTCCAGAGGCTAAGGAGGCCCAGGGGATCAGAAGAAGGGAAAAGATGATCTCTCAGACTTCAACAAAAACCCTCACCTAACCAGGTAAAGAATGCAGAGATTCTAGATCCAAATCCATGTTACTCCACAATCCTTTTGACCTTTAAGCTCCATGTGTTCAAGGGCCTAGTGGAGTTTCTTTGACCAGGTCCATGGGGATGGGTCAGAGGTATATGCCCACAGACACGGAGTACTTCCTGACTATCCCAATTGCCAATGCTCAAGAACTTACATGAAACATGTTCTGATTCAGTCTCCCATGATATATAAATACACAATACAGTATATGTTTTGCATAGAGTTACAAATTTTGAATGTTTTTGGCCAAAAATAAAAATAGTCCAAAGCTTAGATTATATATATTCTCATACTGTCAGTTTTTACTTTTAGACAGTGTTCACTAAAAATGAAGCAACCTAACTTATCTCAGGACAGGAAGGAAAAGTAGATCATTTTTGCCTAAATCATCTGAAACACACACACAAAAAACTTCCCATAAGGGCCCTATATCAAAACCTGAAAACCAACGAAGCTTACTAGAAGGGAAGACACAATCATAGCTACCTCCTAAGAACCATGAAAACTTGAAGAAGAAGTACTGGGAAAGAAGCCTGGGTAAAATGGAACTGGATTTGAATCTGAATATTGTCTTGTGTCAGTTACACTGCCTAAGGTTAGGTATGTAACCTGTCCAAGCTGCTTTCTGATTATAAAACATCCCATAGAAAGCAGGTTATCACACCCATTTGCTCCCCAGATTAAGGGGGAGGTTACCCACCCTTGAATCCTGGGAAGGAAAGAGAGGGAGATCTCTTCCGGGCTATATAACCTGCTACGTATGGCAGGCAGAGGGCTTGCAGGTAGTCCAAGCTAAAGCATAAACATATACCAGGACAGCACCTGGTACACAGTAGGTAATCACTAAATGGTAAATGTTCTTGTCATAAGATAACTCTCCTGTCTCTTTTTCCTTTTGGACAAATCACATCTCGTTTTAATCCATTTAGCTGCAACAGTAAAATAATATTGGAATCTAGTAATCCATTCTTTTTGGCACTTCCTGAACAATGAAGTTTTGCTCTCACACACCTTTACATCCAGTAGGAAAGAAACAAGAAACAGATAAGGTGCTACAAAGAAACAAAAGCAGGAAAGGACAGCTTGAGTGAGAGGAGAGAAAATAGGAGAACACTAGTTATTTTCCACAAAGCGACCAGGTCACGCCTCTCTGTGGGGTTGAGAAGAACTGTGACAAGCAAGAGGGAGCCAGCCATGCACAAAATGGGGAGCAAGCAGACTGGATAAAGAGCTATTCGCACCAATAGGTTTAGCGGCCAATGAGATCCACGTGCTCAATGAGAGGGTGAGAGTGGGGGCTCAGAGCGTCTGAATGTATGAAGGCAGGCAGAGGACAAAAGTCAAGAGAAAGGGCTTGTACTTTATGTTAAGTATAATTAAAAAGCCGTTGGAGGTTTTAAGCAAAGAAACTAGCAAGAGTCAAAATACATTTCTAAAGCATGCTAACAGCACTTTGTGAAAAATAGAATCGAGGGGACAAGAGTGGCTCCCTGCAGATGACTCTGTAATAGTACAAGAGAGAAGGATAATGGCTTAGAGCGGGGTTTCTCAACCTTAGCACTATGGACATTTTGGATGGAAAGATTCTTTGTTGAAAGAAGCTGTCCTGGTCACCGGGGCATATTTATTAGCATTACCCGTCTCTATCTGATAGATGTTGGTAGTATCCAGGAGGTTGTGACAACCTAAAGACATGGCTCAATGTCCCATGCGTGAAGGGAGCAAAATGTCCGACAGTTGAAAACCACTGGATAAGACTAAGGTGGAGGAATGGAAAAGGACTGGTATTTTAAAAATACAGACATTGAGACCCAATTAATTGGAAGGAAGGGGGAAAGTCGAGATATGAAGGTAGAAAGAATTAAAAGTAATCAGTAATCAAAATCCTTCACCTTTTTATTAAACTAACATTATTCACATTTTCAATAGTTTGAGGAAAGTGTTTTCTAAGACACACCTATGTGAAGTTATCCAAGTAAGTTACAGAAACTCACTTGGAAAATAGTTTGGACTTATTTTCTTTAATTCTATAAAAACTGAATTGCATAGTTGACAGATATATTCATAAAGAAATGCACAATTTCCAACAAATTGCAGCAAAATCTACAGAAATATTAATCTTCACCCACTGTTTGACAGTATTTTGACAGTTTTATTTCAAAATATAGTCATGTGAATTAAAAAGAAACAAAAACACCAAAAAAGTCCTTTCATTTGTGAATTTCTTTTTAAACTGAATTTCTTATTTATTGAGTTCCTTAATCAAGGCATAGCTGACTGTGCTAAAAACCTACAAAATATAAACTTTCAGTAAACTGGTTCAAAGGAAGACTGAGATGGAGCATTCAGACATATAATAAGCACATCGCTGTTGGACCAGAAAGCAACTTAGCTTCTGAGCCACAGTCTAGGAGAGCAGTGATACATGTGACCTGAGATGCCAGGCAGCCTGGGTTCAATCCCAGTGCCTGCCTTTCCTGGTAGCATGACTGGAAGCAAATGAACTTCTCTGGATTTCAGTTACTTCATCCACAAAGTGAGGAGACCAGCAGGTCAGAACCTGCCTTGCAGGAGAGGGTGGGAATGGAATGATCAATACAAGCTAAGTGCTCGGACAAAGGTGTTCAAACCCCGGGAGCTGTTACTATTACACACAGTCATGCATTATCATATATTTCAATTAATAGCATTACTTTTCCGAGGGAAAAACCTTTTTAAATGGTGTCTATCATCCAATCTAAAATCTACTTGAGATCTGAATATACTGAGGGGAAGAAAGCAGGTTATACAACATTATTCCATCCTGCTTTGCTTTCGAAACTATATATAACATGCTAAGAATACATTTCTCCTAGGACATGAAAGTGTGTGTGATTTTACGGAGAGAAGAACAAAGGAGGGTGGGTGGGTGGAAAGGTATATATTTCTTTGGTCTATCTTCCTCAAACCACTATTATCCATGATTTTTAGGAGTTTGAGGACTGACCTTTTTTAGTCAAATATACCTGGTTTCATGAAAATAAAAGAATTGCAGAAACTTTGTTGGATAATGTTTTTTTAATTAATAGACATTTCTCACATGAAATCAGGGGTGTCAGTGAGGTTTTTTGGTACTGTTTTGATATGATTTGGTTTAACCCATCAATCCCACCATGAAGACAGAACACATTGTAATTTATGGATTTTTGAAAGATTTTTGTTTTAACATAATCAGCACTCACAATGCAGAATAATTCTAAAAGATCCTCTGAGACATAGTTGAAACATTTACATGGCTAACTTCCATTTTTATATTTTGTACTTGATACTAAAAACATCTGAATGGGGCAAATTGAAAACCTTCCAAATGAAATGACTGAAGCCAGAGGAGCTAGATAGTTTACATGTAAGGAAGCAACTATAAGTAGTATATAACTAATAAATTGCTCCAATGTTCCATGCACATATTTCAATGAAGGAACTCAATATTTTAGTTTCAAAGGCAAATGTCCCAACAGCTAACTTTTTTAATAGATTACAAAACATGTAAATTTGGAGACTAAATGTGATGATTTATCTTATGAAAGGCAAACAAACAGTAATAACAAACATTACACACCAAAAACCCAATACATCAAGCAATACAACCAATATAAAACAATGGAGTAAGTCAAAGTCTTCTGGTTGAAGAAAGAAAAAATAAGTCAGAATGACGACAGATGGAGAAGTACAAAAATATTTCCCCTCCACAACCATTTATCAAAGTAAATGTTGTACTCTTTACTGCTTCCTGACTCCTGGAAGGAGGCTGACAAATTCCTGCACCATGGAAGGTACCCAGGTTGCTCCACTGAACCCAGCAGATTGCCAGTGGACACAAGTGTGCCTCACTGACCAGAAGCAGATATTCATCTTTAAAGTCCGCATTGCAGGGAACTGTCCGCTTCCACGTATTCTCCATTGAACTATTAAGAAATTGTCCCAATCTTAAGCTAACAAGAACTGAACTAACAAGAAATTCAACTGCCATGTTCACTGAAGATGTGCACATAAACACAGTTTGATGAGAAGTTAAATCTATATCTTAAAACTTAACTTTAAACACGGATTCTCAAAGAGTTTGGTCCTAAGATAAAAGAAATTTTAGGAATATAACAGAGTAGCTGTCCAGGTCTAATACCCAGTCTCTAATAGAGAGACCATTTTTAAGACAACTTTTATTTACTAATGGTTTAGAAGGAAAAGATCCAAGTAAAAGCTTATCATTCTCTTCCATAGGAGTAAATGAAAAACTTTAAAGACAGCATTCCCTGGACACAGAAATTAGTGCCATGGGATGTTTAAGTGCAAGAATTGTACAAAGACATGGATTCACATCCCAGAACAACAGCTTACAAGATATGACCCTGGGAAAATGACTTGCCCTATCTGTTTCCTCCTTTATAAAGTGGAGATAATGGAAATACCTCCCCATAAGGGTGCTAGGAGGATGGATTTAAATAAATAAAATGTTTAGAACTGTGTCAGCCCATGAAATTAGAAGAAAACAATATTTATTTTGGTTATTTTTCTCATTTTCATTTGGGCATGTGTTCTCTACTCTGAAATGATTTTCACAGCAGATATATGGTAATACATGACTCCAGTGTGTATATTCAATGTGCATGCCATCTATAAACTGTAAGGAAATTTTTAACAAAAACAAAATATATCTGCTTCTGGACAAGAATGACATACAAGAGAATATGGGTTCACTCACTAAAATGTTTAACAGAGATGAGTTACACTTCTTTAACAGTCTTCTTCAACCAGGAAAAGAAAAAGAGTGTCATTACCTAAACAGGAAAATATGCCAATGTTCAGAAATTATAACCCTGAGATAAAATTGACATTTGATTTACAACTACTGTTGCCTATACTTTTCAACTCAAAGCCCAAGTGGCAAAGCTATTAAAGTTAACAGAGGGAAGGGGGAACGTTATATTTCCGCAGTGTTTCCAGAGTGAACTGCCTCTATCGAAGGGCCTCACATTCTTCTACACTCTTCCTATCACGGCATTACCAGCATAACCAGCAGGACCAGCAGATGGCCACCAGAAGGCTCAGGACTGAAATCACCCAGGCCAGGTCCAGCCTATATGGACTACTGCCCATCAGTACAGACTTCCAGACTTCAGGAAATGAACATCAGGCTACTGCCCACTCAACTTCTAAAATGAAACAGAACTACGTCTACCCCACAAATGCAATTTGAATTAGAGAAACAGTCTCCTTCCATGAACTCTCCAAATCTGAGACCCAATAAGCCCGTTTCAAGGCTTCTTTTAAAATATATATATATATATTTTTCTAGTTGGCAATGGACCATTATTCAATTAATTTATTTATATGTGGTGCTGAGAATTGAACCAGTGCCTCACACATGCTAGGCACATGGTCTACCACTCAGTCACAACCCCAGTCCCCATTTCAAGGTTTCTTGAAGGAAGCCTCAAATACCTTCAAGACTGGCAAGGAAGACTTTACAGGAAGAAAATAGGGCAAAAGGGCTAACAGAGCTCTAGGCCCTAAGCCCTGGCTATAACCAGCAGGTACTTGGAGCAACGTTATATGGGGTTCCATGCTGGATTTCCTTTGAATAAATGTTTACATAATGACAAGAGACAATAGGACTCCATGACCTCGGCAACAGACTAAATGGAACCATGGGGCAACCCGATTCTAATCTGGTTCTGTCTACCTCAGTCACCAACAATAAGCATTAATGGAATAATGAACAATTTATAGAGTCCACTAAAACTCCCTCTCTTAACCAAAAACAGAAAACCTAGATCATTCCAGGTAATAGAGAAACTTCAACCACAATTATTACAACAACAGAGCACTGAGAAATGAATTCCTAGAGACTTCCAAATGCAAAAACCAGCTTGGGCACAAATTACTTCAAACACTATGCTTCATGAAAGAAAATACTATAATTACTGTCAAAAGAAACATTTGAACAAGAAGTGGTTGAACATCACTGCTGCTATTATACCTAGTAAAAAAGTTAGATTTCTATGGCTTGCTTGATTGACTTTGGTTTTCCAAGTTGGAAATTCTTGCCATGTAAAAATAGCTTCTGAAATAGGATTCAGAGCAGGATTCTACAACAGCAGAGCATCAATAGGGAAGAAATTGGATTTGGAAAAAGAAGTAAAAAGATATGAATAAAACACAGACTTAGATAATCCAACCTTCTATAATTGTTGGTTATAGAAAAGCAGTTGTCTCTATTAAAAATAGAGAAATGCCACTTGAAGAAAAAAGATGAAAGTAGCAGATGGCACAGGATTCCCAAACCTCGTACATAAACAGCGCTTCCAATCATCTTCCAGTGAAGAATACTGCGTGGCTGGGATGTGATCGTCCTATTACATTCAGAATGACTAAGTCTTTAACTACTTTAAAGTAGAATGAAATTTTTAAAAGCATGGGTGTCAAATAATAGCAATGTGGCAAGTATAGCAAAGAAAAAAGAGAAAATCAGAGAAACAAATGGGATTTGAAAGAAACATAAATAACTAAATCAGTGAGCTACATATACACCAGAAGGACTTCTTAAGGGTGACATACAGAAGAATTTTGGGAGTTAATGCCCACAAATGTTGGCCACTACCTACAATGAAGCCAGACACTGGAAGTACACACACCCACATCACAGCAGGGTGGCAGACCACACCTGGACACGGGTGTGCATCAGTGAACAGCTACAACTCAAATTTCTGTAATTCGCTTTCTTGCAAGTATTTTCAAATTAGAAGTAAAATTCATTTATGTGTCCATTATCAGTAGTGACTAATTTTTTTATTTATCATTTTAAATTGTTTAAGGTCTACAATAAAATATCCATTAAATCATGTAGAACTACATTACACATTCATATAAAAAATGTTTTCCAAAAAAGTCAGATGAAATTTTTTTTAAAAAATTAAATATCTTTCGTATCTACCCTAATGGAAGTCTGTTGGATTCTTATATCTATTTCTGCACTTAATCTGTTGCCATACAATCCATAATAGATGAGCAGTAACTGATTTCTTCTTTCTTTTTTTTTCTTTTTGGTACTGGAGATGAACTCAGTGGCACTCAACCACTGAGTCACATACCCAGCCCTATTTTGTATTTTACTTAGAGACAGGGTCTCACTGAGTTGCTTAGTGCCTCATTTTTGCTGAGGTTGGCTTTGAACTTGCAATCCTCCTGTCTCAGCCTCCCAAGCTACTGTGATTATAGGCTTTTGCCAACGCACCCAGACCGATTTCTTAAAGTCACTTCAAAACTATGCTTTTACAATAAACCTTCATATATACTAGTTATCAAAGGTACTTGTTCCCTTGAAGTTGTATTTTTCTTAAGTTATTATATATCCAGAAATTACACAGGTTAAAGGTATGTAATTTTTATAACAACTGTATGATTTACGTCTGTGACAGTAAAACAGTGTTCAACACCAAATTATGACAAAAATTTATAAGACAGGTATCTATAATCTGTAAGTTAGTACCTAATTTTAAAAGTATGGTTTAATTTTTTTCTTTTCTTATTTTAATATAATATAGGACACAGATATACACATGCACAATATACAATTTGTGTATTAGTCTAATTTTCATTACTAACACAAAACACCTAAGGCAGGTTAACTTTATAAAGAAAAAGATTTATTTAGCTCACAGTTTAGGAGATTCAAGGGTATGGTACCAGGATGAGCTCAGCTCTGGTAGAGATTTTCAGCAGATGGCATCCCAGCAAGAGTATGTATGAAAGAGAGAGAGACATCACATTGCCAGACAGGAAGACAGAGAGTGATGCAGGGATAAGGCTCACTCTTGTGACAACTCCCTCTGGCAAGAACTCAGGAGTCCCACAAGAGCTACCTCAATCACTTCTAAGAGCAGTGCCCTCGTGACCTCCCACTAGCTCCACATTTTAAAGGTGCCATTACTTTCCATATTACCACATAGGAAACCAAGTTCTCAACACATGAATCCTTTGGGAACAAACCACATCCAAACCATAGCATCGTACTTCCTAGAAAAAAGTCTGTGGTTAAGTTTCCAGTCCTCGTGATTCACTCAATAGGACAATTATTTGTGAGAGCGTCTATGTAAAGGCACCATGCAAAAAATGTGCTTTCTCACATTTAGTATTTTAAACATGACACTAACCCACAAAATCCTACTAGTCTCTGGCAAACTCTTTCCTCATCCCTGTTTTAGCTTTTTCCTCCAAAGGCTGAAAATATCTAATATTAAAATCAAGTTAAATTATTAAACGTAATGAATTTAAACTAAAGGTACATCCCTATGAATTTCAGCAATATTATGAAAAACTAAAAAGTATGAATACATTTTAAGCCCTTATTTGATGACATCCATACTATCAATGGAAGACTAAATGGGCCATGCTGTACTCTGAACCAGATAGCTGATAAATTTATGACTAATTTATAAACCACTTAATAAGCTCAATTATTTTAAGACTCACAAATCTAATGTAATTTTCCAAATAATTAAAAGTGAGGAAAATCTCAACTGATATCCATTTAAAAATAGCAAGCAAGTAATCCTGGCTGATGGACAGTCAGTTACATCGAGCAGCTATTCCCTTTCTTCTTGGTTTCTTGAAGAAAGATCATTAAAACTGAAATACATTCACTTGCTGTTATAGGTAAATAGGTGAAATTCAAATGTCAAAGATCAAAGGTCATGAGTAGGCACATTTTTCTTGTTGTCAGAGACTGACTTTTGGAGACAAGATGAAAAAGAAACAAATCACATTTCAAAATTCTATACACAAGGTGTAGCATAGTATGTCCTTGCTATTTTGGTCTGCTGAAGGTCCAACGAACGCTATGGCCAAACACACAATAGACTGTCGGGGCAAAACAAATGGCAGGCATAGGTATTCACTCTGGATTCTTAGTATGCAGGGCAACTATTCTGTCCATTAGATAGTCCAGTAAGTATTATAGCTTGGATATGAAGTGTTCCCCAAAGACTTACATGTTGATAGCTTGGCCCGATGCACCGATATTCAGAGGTGGGGCTTAGGGAAAGGAATTGGATCCTGAGGGGTCTGACCTCATCAGTGGATTAATCCACTGAGAGATGAATGGTCAAGTCCTTGGGAGGCAGGACCTGAATGAAGGGAGTGAGTCCTTGGGGACATGCCTTCAGTATATTTTGTCCTCTGCTCCCTCTTTTCTCTGGCTGGCTGCCATGATATGAACAGTTTTCCTCTGCCACACTCTTCTGCCATTATGTTTCTGCCTCACTACAGGTCTAAACACAATGGAGTCAGTTGACCATGAAGGAAACCTCTGAAACTGTGAGCCAAAATAAATCTTTCTTTCTTTAAATTATTTTCCTCAGGTATTTGTCACAGTGACAAAAAGCTAACTAACACAATAAGCAAAACTATGATTCCAAAATTAGATCCAACAATTTCAGTGGGTGGACTACTATATCAGCAACTTGGGGGGCAGGATTTTGTTAAATAAATCACTTGAGATTTCCATAAAATATAATAAATCTACGATATAAGAGAATGCAACACAAAATCCGGTCTTTGTTCTCACTGTGATCCTAGTAAGAAAACTCTGAGTATGCCACATCCACACTAGACTTAAGGGAATGGTGCCTAAAAGGAGTTGGGACAAATTTTAGGTCATAACTGAAATATCCTTGCTTTAAGTGATTGTGAACAGAAGCTAAATGTGTGTGATGCTACCAGTCAGAGATGCTGAAAGAGCTTCTGTACCAGGTGGAAGGTGAGGCAAGAAAGGCTCTCAAGTCCTCCCAATCTGATGGGCTCCTGGCACACATACGGCCATATTTCACCAATTCGAGATTGCTATCTTCTGCACATTTTCACACGCCTAAAAGCATCTCACGATCGCTGTCTGCCAGGCGGCAATCTTGCCGCAGTTGTCATAGCCTGCATGTAGCATCAAAATTTGCAGAACTGGTGTCAGCAGCTTGGAAAAATCCCAGGAACAACAGTGGAGCAATCTCACTGAAGGAATGTGGTGTCGCCAAGGTTTTAATAGTACAGAATATGATACTGTGTGGAAAAACAAGAACATCAATACCCTGAGTCCAAAAGTGATTCAGAGGAATGAAACCCGGTATGAACAAGGTCTGAAGAATAAATGAACCCTGGGTTTCCTGTTATGGCCACAAGTGACATTTTAACCCAGATCATTCTTTTTTGTTGTAGGGGGAGGGATCCAGGAGCCTGTCCTGTGAATTACAGGAGGGTTAACAGCATCCCTGGCCTCCATCCACTAGACACCAATAACATTTCACAAGTATGACAGTCAAAAATGTCTCCAAATATTGTCAAATGTCCCCTGGAGACCAAAATCTACCCCAGTCGAGAATCATTACCTGCGCCGATTTATTTTGCTTGCTCTTTCCTTCTCGTGAATACACAGGAACATATATTTTTAAAAACCCAAAATAAGCCTTAACGAGCTCTTTCCAAAAGAAAACTCTAGGAGACCAACGATTGTGTCATAATTTGAAGCAATTTTTTTCTTAGTGGTACATCTTAAAATCGATAGCATCTTCGGTTCAATGAAATTCAGCCGCCCACCATCCATTCCCCTTTGTTACGGAGCCCTCCTCCTGGTCTCCTTTGGAGGAATTACTTCCCACTGTGTAGTTTTAGTAGTACCCAGCTCTTCCCTAGCTAATGGTTCCCTTGTCTTCCTTTTGATTCTTTAGAACTGTCCAATATGCTTCTAAAAATTCCCTTGCTTCATAAGTTAACCAGAGTTAAGTTGCAGTCTTTCCATCAAAGAAATCTAAGTGGAACAAGGTCCTTATTTAAGCTATCTTGATAGAAGACATTTCAGGATATCTCTCTGCCACAAAGTTCGCCAGCCTGTTAAAACTGTACTGCTTCTCACCACTCGCCGCCTGGGAGAGTGAGTAGGGGTGTTGGAGCAACAAGGTTGTAAGACTAAAACTGTGTGACTGGTTATAGCAATTCCCTGTACTCTTCTCTGGTTTAAAATGAGTATTCCATGACTTTAAAAAAAATTACATCAAAAAAAAGCTAGAAGAAAGGATTTTTAATTTTTTCACCACAAAGAAATAAGGTGAGACAGGTAAGCTTACCCTGATTTGAATATTAAACATCTATTGAAAGATCATGTGGTACCCCACAAATATAAACAACTTTAGGCTCTAATTAAAAAACAGCAAATAGAAAGTATTTTTAAGAAGTTATAATGATAATAACAATTCTGTAAAGAAAAAAATCACAAAAGAAATTTATTCCAAAGGCCTTTCAAACAGGTTTATTTGAGACTTGCATGCATATGTGCCTATGTTCAGATCTTACATGCTGGAGAACTGGTCAACAGTTCTGTGTGCATTTGAGGTGAACAGACAAAACTTGGGCATGTATATAAGTGACAGCACTGTGGCATGAGGAACCATCTTCTAAAACTGCTTACGAGGCTTTATTCAAATTTAAGCAACAGACACAATAATGTATAAATGCTCTGTCACTCCAAGAAGTTGTATTTAAAAGACTGAACATAAAACTTTCTTAATGCTTTTCCTAAAGTTTCTTCTTTGGTAGGAGAAAAAAGAAAGCTATTGATTCTTGTAAGAACTATCATATAGATGAACACATGCTTTTTGTCAAGATTTGACAGCTGGAAGTTTTCAAGAAGGAGGCTTCAAACAAAACATTAAAAAAAAAAGAAGAAGAAGAAGAAGAAATAATATAAAGGCTATACCACCCTCCGCTCTCCTTAAAGGTGACAGAAAATAAACTCTTTATCAATAGTCACTTGTCCAGGTTGCAGGTAGGCTGCCAACCCCATTCCACCTGAGATATGCAATTGGCTCTCACTGGCACCTTTTATTCATCTCCTCTGCCCTTTCCCTTTCACGGACCTAGGCAGAGCAAATGGGAGTGAAATAGTGAGGGAGGTAAAAACGCATTCACACATCACAGTGAGAGCTCCTCTAACAAAAAGTCTACAGCATATGGGGGTCAGGGAAGGGAATAAAACAAAAACCAACAAAACAAAAAACCTACATGTAATAGGATAAGCAATGTAACTAGGAAACTAACCAAAAAATCCTTATTAAAATAAAATTCAATTTAAAATACTAAAAATTCAAAGACAAGAAATGCTACCATAACATATTGATTTTCTTTGCTTCTTAATGAAAGTGATTTAAATTTTTTTAATATTAAACTTCACTATCTAATTATATACTCCATCAAACTAACCCAATTAAATAATTACAAAGTGCTACATGGGAAACTATTGAAATATACACAGACTCTTTTGGCAATGCTAATTACATCTTGATTTTTTAAACCCTAAGCCATAAGCCTTGTCTATTTCCTGACAAAATGGTGGTCTTAATCTACAACTCATTCTGTTCCATATGTTTTGTGCAAATTGTGAGCATGCTTAGCAGTTTTTCAAGAGAGAAAACATATTAGAGAACATTTTTCAAACCCCTCATCATGAGGATAAAAGATTTCAGGCCCAAAAAGGTTATATTAAATGTTGAAGGTCCTACAGCCAGTGAGAATTACAATCCAATCCAAAGATTCTTTACATTAGCTCTCACAAACAAAATAGTTGCACAGTTCAAAACAAAACAAATACATACCAAGCACTGACTCAGAGGCATGCATGTGTTTGATGCTCACGGGAGAAATACATTCCCAGGACCACATAATGCTCTGTGCTATATGCAAATGTCAGAAATAGCACAGATGGGAAGCACTTGACTCTATTTGGATTGAAATGTACTCACACATTTTTATGAATAAGTATATCCTTTAAGTCTTTAAAAAGTAGTACTTTTTGCCAAAAAGGAAAAAAGAAAAATAATCCGTTCTATTTTGCATGTTGCTTTTTTTCAGTTTGTAGCTCTTCCACATCTTTTTGAATCAGCACATTAGGATCTACTTGACTGTCTAGTGTTCCCCTGTAAGCATGGACCATAACTCATGACCCAGTCCCCCAGGATGGTATTTGCATTGCTTCCAATTTTCCACTATTACAAAAAACTTTAATGAGCATTCTTTTAGCTACGATTCATAGTACCATTAATAATGGCAACAATAAGAGAGGCATGTACATAGAAAAAAAAATCTAGAGTAATAAAATGTGAGTGTTTATCTCCACAGGAAAGAATTATAGAGAATTTTGATTTCCAACATTACAAACCTCTATAACATCTTAATTTTTTAAGTGGGTCTATTACTAATTGGTGCTACTTATTAATGGGGTACTATGTATGACATATGCTATTCATCATTAGCTACAATATTATTTATTTGAATACATAATAGCAGGCATTTAATTTTCAATCTTAAATACATTCATTATAGATTTAGAATCTCCTGGGGAATCCTCAAAAACTACTTCTCATATTTCGAGAAAACAAGGTTCACTATTCATGTTACTAAGAACTATTAAGAGATATAATGATAATTTATAGTTAAGTTTGGAAAGAGGTAACACAGGGCAAATAAGCACAACTCAAAACCGAAAGCAGCCAAATTCATATGGTTCAGCACATTTTCAAGTTCAGTCACAAGTTAATTATGTATCTTATTACAATCATTTTTCTCTAAAAATATATGGTACCTACAAAAAGTCCCTCAAAATCTCTCTGCGATAACATGAGACTCACCGTTTCTGGCTGTCAGATTCTTTCCTGGCTTGCTCCAGTGCCAGCTCCTCAGCAACCCTTCTTCTTAATTCTTCATCAGAAACTAGAATCAACAAAGAGCAGGAGATAAAATATGTGATTTCCTAAAACCAAAGGAAAGAAAACACTCAGGGACACAAAGATGAGAAGGATGTAATGCACAAAGTTCTACCAGGTGGTCAGTATCTCCTTGAAACTTCCTAAGCACTACACTTCAGGAGTAATTTAACAAGAGTTCCCTGGTGACCCAGAAACTTCCGCATCTGCCAAAATTCATAATAAACAAGGAGTTGTTTACTGCCCACTGGGGACTGATCCATTAAGTACAAATTTTTTTTTTTTTTAAATGATGTCCTGACATTAAAGTCTAGCAATCATGTTAATGGAGGCCAGGCTATAGGGGACTTCAGAGAAAAAAAGGACACCAAAATCTTCTCACCTCAATAACTAAATATTTAAGAAAATCATTTACTACAGTGAGGAGATCATGTGCATTTACATTCTTTTTTCATGGCTTATGAAAAAAGACATTTTAGTGATTTATGAAAATTTGGAAATCATGTTTTCTGGAGTACATGTCATCCCAATTCAAGAGCCAGCAACTGGAGGGAGACACAGAACACTACTGAGGACACAGCTGGAGCTTCCTAAATACCTGGTGACTTGATTTGAAACATCTGCTCTTTCCAATTAAAGACTGTAAGATATGTGATATGTTTTGTAAAGATTCTTACAACTATGATGACAAATAAAATGGACAAGTTTTACATATTTCTTATGAGCTTTGAGAAACATGCAAAAAGTTCTTCTCTTCACTAAAACTCATTACCTAAAATCATGACCAAGAAAGTACCAGAACCACTTGGGAGAATCAAGAAATACACACAGAAACTAAGCAGAGTCTTCTCTCTTTGAATTCATTACTTGATGACCTAAACATTCTATGCAAAAACTTAATAGGATATGCAAAATCCTTCAATACTTAGCTAACACTAAGTATTAACAAAGAATATATACAAAAAATTATACGGATATTTTCTCTCAGTGGTGGACTATCACCAAGCAACCAAGCATGGAGTTGTTGGAACGCCATCAAGAAGAAGAAAGTAGAGCTGGGCACGATGGTGCACATCTGTAATGCCAGCAGCTAAGGAAGCTGAGGAACAGGGATGGCATGGTCAAAGCACCTTAGTGAGGCCCTAAACAACCTAGTGAGGCCTGTCTCAAAATAAAAAATGAAAAGGTCTGGGATGTGGCTCAGTGGTTAAGTGCCCCTGGGTTCAATCCCTGGTACAAAAGGAGAAGAAGAGAAGGAGGAGGAAGTGGAGGAGGTAGAGGAGGAGAGGAAGATGATGAAAATAGAACCCACAGAATGGGGTATGATAAGAGAATTGTTTCCAGAGCATACACAGTATAATATATAAAGATTTCTTACCACCGAACAATAAAAAAAAACTAAAAATGGGCAAAGGGCATAAACGGGCATTTCCCAAAACAAGATATGTAAGAATGGCCAATAAGCACATAAAAGATGCTCAACAGCATTTCTCATCAGGCAAATCAAAAGCACAATGATGTGGCTATAAAAACCTTAAGTAAAATTAAAACCTTTCTAAAGCATACACACACACACACACACACACACACACACACACACTGACATGCAATTTCAAACCTTCTATAATCAAAATGATACACAATAATAAGTGTTAGTGAGGATGGAGAAACTGGAACCCTCCTCCATAGCGGGTGGGAACGTAAAATGGCACAGCCACTGGGAAACAGTTTGGCATTTTCCGAAAATGCAAAATGGAACAAACAGACCCAGCAATTCCACTGGGTCAGGTACTGTAAATACTCAAGAGAACTGAAACCATATTTCTACACAAAACCTGTTCAGGAAGAGCGATAGCAGTATTATCCACAAATCCCCAAGTGGAGACAACCAAGCGCCAATCAGCTGATGAAAGGATAAGCAAAGGTGCCTCACAGTATAACACTTTAAGGCCATAAAAGGAAAAGAAGCACTGACACTTGCTACGACATAGGTGAACCCTAAAAACATTATGCTATGGAAAACAAAGCAGGCACCGAGGTTATATGTGTGATGAGCACTTAGTTTGCCAAAACCCAAATGGAAGAATTTTAAGGAAGAATTGTACTTTGAAATAGTCACACAAAATCTAGAGAAATAGTAGGACAGAGAAAGCGATTAGTACTGAGGAAAATCTTAAGTTTTCCACTATTAAATGTTTTAAAACAATACAAATGACAACTGAGAAACTGCAGGCATAATAGCTTGCCAAAGAGACTAAACAGTTTGTTTTTCTACCAGCCAGAATTGGTGTAAATACATTAATGTCCCTGACTTTTAGTTTCTCACCCAAAGATAGGACGCATGGGAGCACCCGTGAGCCATGAAGTTCTAGATGATGAACTCCGCAAGGTGATGATATTCACATTTCCATCTACCTCTCAGAAATGAGCAAAACAAGGTGATGCTGACTTTTTTCAATTTGCACACAGACAGCAGTTCCATAAAAAGCAAAAACTGAAACAAATATTAGCCTAATTAGTACTACCTGATCAAACTACACTCTGAAGTTGAACATGCTAATTACGATCAACACACTGTCAACCTACCTATCTAAAATCACGCTGCTTCTTCTAGATTAGCTCCAATTACAACACCAAAAGTTTTCTCAACAAAATTAAATTTATCAATTAAAACTAGGCTTCTATAAGACCAGTCTACCAACTCTAAGTATGAAGCAATGAGATCAGCTTTGAAAATGAGCTGATGAAAGTCTCACAGTTGTTTTTAGGTTGTTTTGAGTTTTTTCAACTTTATTGAAATATAATTGACAAAAAATTGTATATATTCATGGTGTACAATGCGATTATTTCATATAAATACAAATCGTGCTATGATTACCATAATCAAACTAACACATCAACCACCATACATATTCATCATCTGTGTGTGTGCATGGAGTGAGAACAACCAAAAACCCACTTTCTTGTCAAATTTCAAGTCCACAATATTATAGAATAAAGTCACTGTACTTTAAGTTCCACATGACCAGAACTTACCTTATAAAACTCCAAGTGTATGTGTTTTCACTCACATCTCCCTATTTCCCACCCCTTCCAAAGCTCTGGCAACCGCATCCTACTCTCTCTGCCTATTCTCCATCTCAGTATATAAGTGAGATCATGCAGCATTTGTTTTTCTGCATCTGACTTATTTCACTTAGCACAATGTCATCTCTTCATAGTGCATGTTATAATAGGGGCTACCTCTCAGAGGAAATCCAAAATGAGCAGTGACCTTTTTATTTTGATGTGATCAACTGGCAGAACAATGAGGCCACCATCACCAAATGGAAACCATCTGGGTGGATGGGCATGAAGCCAAACAGGTGAGATGGTTCAGAGGCAGTACTGCGGGAACAAAGAAATCCAGCTTAGAGGGTTGATATTTCTTTCTCTGCACCCTTCTGCCAGCCCTTATCAGCCTTGATGCCTGCTGTAGGGTGAAGAAAAGACAGATGTGGCCATGAAACAGGGAGAAAGTGAGAAAAGGAAAGTACCCGCGACAGAAATGGCAAAAGCTCCAGGGCTGCTGAAGACATGCCCAGGACCAGTTGGCTGACACCACCCCTGGTATGTAAAGGGACTAAAGCACAGTTATATTCCTAATGTCCTCACTATTTTCAGAAAAGAAGAAAAAAATTCACAACTTTTGGGTCTCTGATTCAAGGTCATAATCAAAAATGTGATTACCTTAGCTACAATCAAGATTTTATAATAACAAAAGATAAAATATGACAAGGATAAAAAGTTTAAAATCTAAAACAGCAAATCAAAGCACAGATGGGAAAATAAACCAGTGTGGTAATGGGTTTTGAGCAAATCTAAGCTTCGTGTTTTTGTTTTTAAATCAGTAGAACAGAGAAAGTAACAATGTATTTATCTGGATAGGTCTGATCCAAAGTACATAAGGGAAAAAGATACACGATTTGGAGACCAGTACTTAAAGCGGCCTTTCTGAAAACACTCTTCAGCTCTTAGGATCTGAACATTTTCTCAAATAAAACTGTTATTAAACTAAAAGGTCAGTGTTTCAGGATGGACTACTTTAAGGGAAGCATACGAAAGGCCAACTTTGCCTATTAGCACAGTGAGTTTCCAAGCAAATCTTTAGGAGCTGGTAAAGTTTGAAATGAGAAAAAGAGTAAGAGAAAATGTTCAAGCCATATAAATCAGATTTGTCGTGGAAATTTGCAAAATGATTTCAAGTTCAGTAAGTATGGTTTCATGGCTTTTACATACATACTTTCCCCTTAAAATGTGTTAATGCAAGAGAATGTTTTCTTCATATCCTTGTACCCTACACTTTTTAAATCTTCTCAGAAATCATTTCAATTTCTTTCTCAATAACTAATGTGTCTTAATGAACACAAACACTGGTTTTGTCAAGAGATGGTATGACACTGACCATAAAACATGAGAAATAGTCACACAGTACAGTTGCTTGGTTATAGGAAGTGTGGCCCTAAACCCTTTATGTGTTGTTATAAATAATAAATATTTGAATGATTAAAAGCAGCTGACGATTCTTAACAAATATTTGTTTATTTTTACTAAACAAATGTTTTGGCTAGTCCAAAGAATTGTCTTTACTGATTGCCTAAGGAATCTTTTAACGCTCTTAGTTACCAAATTACTAAGCTATGAATTTAGGGTTAGGATCAAATAAGAAACTTCAAGATTTCTAACCGTATGCTTGATTCTGAATATTATTAGGAACTGAATATCAAATACCATGGTCGTATTCCTCACAGAAAGTGTAGCATGCATTCAACACATCTCTTCTCTTACATGACTTCTGACCAATTTGTTTTCTCTAGCAAACTAAGAGGTGGGAGTGAGGACAGATGCTATGAAACACTTAAGACAGATCCCTGAATGGTGAACAGAAATGACTCCAAAAGATGGAAGGACTTTATAAACTCACCACATGTGGGGGCCAGGGGAGACTGAAAATTCAACCATGATTTGAGACTTACATGAACTCCCTGGACCTCAACAGACAGACCAACCCATTTCCTTTGCAATTTTTCCCACATATATTTTTCTTTCCTTCATTTTCTTTGCATAATCCTTGCATGTTAATTCCTTCCCCAATTATGGTATTTCTTAATCTCTATAAATTGCTTACTAAACATTATGGTTTGTCACTTTAAAAAAATATCTGTTCCTTGGGGATTTTTTCCCTTTACTGCATTTCTCTTTTTGGTTTTACTATTTGCTGATACACATCACTGCAATTATGCAAAGCCTATTATTTCCTGTGGTAGCTTATACACACTAAAGAGTAAAGATCTACTGTGAGAAGAAAATAAATATATGTGATTGCAAATTATCAGATTTTAGACAGTGATTCTGACTCCCATAGGACTGACAGTTGAGCCAAAGCTTATAGCATATGATGCAGCCAAAATAAATTTTCAGCTCCATGAAAATTCCCATTAATCTGTAATTTCAATACATTCATTAACAGGAGAAGAAAATGTGTTGTCAAAAAATACTAATGAAAGCATCCCATGCAATCAATGAAATACAACACACAGTATATTAGAACTAAATGACACTGCATGTGCTGCAGAATAAATCTTGTCCTGCCACTCACCTTCTAAGAGGGACAGGGTTTGATTGGGAGGAGAGTCAAAACATGACGAGGATAAATCTCAGCATGAGAAATAAACGGTTTGCCTTTGTGGCACAATCAAATAGGCAGACAAATAAACCCGATTCACGCGCGCGCACACACACAGAATATAAGTACATTCAGCTGACAGTTGCCTTCATTAACTTGTGAAGAAAATGTACCTTAAGGCCGCCATCAAAAAACTGCCATCTGTCTACATACCTGGCAGGGTAACTGTGGCTACTTACACATTAAAGTTAATGAAGATGGTAGAATGAAAATTCTTAACTGCACATTCATAATCATAAATATTGTGTCAGAAGGAACACTGTTACAATGAGTTTAGCAACCTAAACATTAACAGCATCAAGTTAATGGTTTATTTCATAGTATTATTGCTCCATCAGGATTTAGATACCTTCGTAAATTTCTAATTTGAATGGCATAATATGCAAACAATGTCCATTTTATTGTTTGCTTCACAATAAGCACTCATAGAAACTGGTTCCATGTTCCATTCTATGTGAAAACAAACATCAATACTGGGCTGCAGAATCTGTACAGCAATAGACAAGCTTATAATTCATATTCTACAGTTTTCACATTTTTAAATAGACAATTCGTAAAACCAGAATGGAGAATCAGGTCTATCTAGTATTTCATGTCTTAATATCCTGAATAATAGTTGCAAGATCTCACAAGGCCTCCAGGAAAATAAGATCTATAATTTAAATTAAAAATAATAATTACCTCTGGATATTGCTTTTTGATGCATAGCTTAATTTTTTGTTTGTTTCAGAAATGGATATTTTTTTCACTGGGGGTGAAACTATAAATTAAACAGCATTAATTCTCCAATCCCAAATGAAGTACAAAAAAACACCAAAAACTTGTTTCCATTTAATTAAAATAGTTAAAGGTTCGATCTGAAGGAGTCAAGAAATGCAGAGAGGACCACATGGAAATGAAGGAGGTGACAGTCTGCTCCTGGCAGGGCCACAATTCATTTTTGTAATTTTGTTCAAAACACTTCATTGCATTAGGCCAAGACTGTCTCACATGTAAAATCAGGGTCAAAACCAGCGAATTTCCAATACCTTCCTCTTCTGTTTTAAATGGGAGACCGATGGATTGAATTCAGGCTGTAGCCTCCACTTGCTCTAGAAAGGCCTCTGGAATGAAGAAGGTAAAGGAACAATACAGTGTATCACAGGAAACATTATCAGTTGTTTGCCTGGAGTGACAATTTATTCATTTGCAGAAACTGCCTCTCAGATACCCATCTAGCAAACTACCAAAATCAGCCACTAGACTTTACAGGCAAAGGAAGAAAAGAAAAAAAAAAAAAAAAATCAGTCATTGGTAAAATAAGTCATCAACTCTGGGGACAGCTTGGGGAAGATTTAGAAGAAACATACACAGTAAAAGTATATTATCTAAATATAAAGACTGACTGCTACTCAGAAAAGAAACCTCACCTCAGTAGGTTTTGGCTTCTGGCCCCTCCTTCACAAAACTCTAGGGCCACCACTACCAACAGCATGTTGCCCATCAAGGGGAGGCTGAGTATTCACTAGCCACATACCCAACTGTCCTTAAAGTAACAGTTTCAATGTTAAGCTCCATTATCTGTTCTCTCATCTACCATATGAAGTTATTTTTCTTTTTAATTTTTTTCCCCAAATCAAACGGCATCTAGGTATAATACAAACTAGGGAAATCAGTCCATTCACCAGGTAGCAAATTCTTGTTGACCTAATTCTATACTAGACTTTATGAGAGATGAAGACATATAAAATAGTTCCTGCAATTAAGAAGATGATAATGTATCTGAGTCAGTAAAACTGTGCTACTGGAGTTTAGTATCAAGGAAATCACTAAGGTCAACTGTAGTTACGGAGATAGGACTTGAGCAATGTCCTCAATTAAACAGATGGAAAGGTAAACAATTTGTAAGAAGTAAAAACAAAAGGGTAAATTATGCTAAATAGTAGGGAGCTTTAGAAACTAGGCAGAAATTTGAAAAAGAAATGTTTAAGAAACAGGGCATCACAGACAGTTATACATCTAAGAATAATGCAGCAAAATAAGGTATTATGGGAAATTGAATGTGGCACATGTTTGCAGACAGACGGGGAGAGAAACACAGGGCAGCAAGTGGCTCTCTAAGTGAAGCCCCGCCCTCCCCTCAAAGCAGCAACACCTCCTGGGAACTTGTTACAGAACCACCAAAGCAAACACTCTGGGGAAGAGGCCCGACACTGTGTGTTAACAAGTGCTCCAGGTGATCTTGCTGCACACAGAAGTTTGAGAGCCACTGGCAAATGATGATGAGGACCTGGAGTAGGAGAGTGGCCGTGAAGTGGAGTCTAAAGTACAAGATACATGTCTGGGAAAAACTCATCATCTGAGACTAAGAGATGAAAGAGAAAGATGTCGAAGGTGCACCCAGATGCCTGAAAATTAATACCCATGATGGTCAATTAAGTAAAGAAGGAGAGGCTATTTGGGGAAGAAAGATAATGAGCTCAGTTTCAGACACGTTCAATTGAAGGTAATGGTAGAACCACCACATGGAATTGTAGGCAATTAGATATTTGAACTTGAAAACTCAGATTTGATATGAGACTTGGCTGGAAATGCTGATTGGGGAATGACTGTTATAGATCTGAGCTCAGTAAATTCACCCTGAAAAAAAAAAAAAAATGTGTGCAAAGCGAAAAAAAGTAAAAGCCTGAGGAATAGACCTTAAAAATTCATCGAATAGAGAAGGAGAGTAAAAAATAAATAAATAAATAAACATCACTAGGGACAAAGAAGAAATATAGTGAAGAAATGAACCAAGATACCACATGTAGAAATGATAAATAGATTTCATCTCAGGGGCCAATTCTGATCAATCGGCAGTAGGTGCTGCGGGTGCTGTGTGTAGAGGGACTCTGAGGACAAGTCCAGGTTCAGGGAATTAAGTGTCTACCCTGAGCACAGGAGGAAGAACTGGCAACATGGCTTACAATTACCTACCATCCCATGGAGTGCTTGGAAATCAGACTGTGTGACCTTAAGGAATCAGTGGGAGGAGAGCAATGGAAGGCAGCAATTATAGGCCTCTGTTCACAAGTTTAAAATTGAGACAGGAAGGGATGAAAATTATAAATAAAAGATAATATTCACAAATAGTAGAAATCTGTGCATGTCTGAAAGAAGTCATGATCAATAATCTGTCACTAAATTATAAGATACTGATGAATGCTAGTTATTATTTCTCCAAAGAAATTCAGAGACTATAAAGTACATATTACTCATAAAGAATAGGCTGTCTAACATACAGTAACATAAGCCAATTAATATTTGTATATTATACTCTAGTACATTTTCCTAATGACCATCCTAATACAAGCTTCACAGTACTTTTTTTTTTTTTTAAAGAATATTCCATAACAGTAAAACAGTGTGGACAAGTCCATTTTCACATGTTAAAAAAAGCTTTAACAAAGACTAATGTCCTTACCTAAATAATTTGCTTTGGTAAACCATAAATACCATTCTAATACTTAATTCATCTATTGTTATGAACCAGTCTGTTTTAGTCACATATACATATATATTTAATCTTCAAACATATTACACCCTAATAAAATTCCTGAATTCAACTAAGATACTACTTGACTCTTTAAGCTTTGACCAACACTATTTTATAAAGAAGACTATCAGTTTATCTTTAGATATAATCAATGTGCCAGGGAAGCAAAAGACTCAAAAGTCTGAAAATGAAATCTATCTTCTAATCCACCTAACTTTCTACAGCCTTAGGAAAGCCAACTAACCCAATCTCCACATTTCGTTCTTAAGACTGAAATTAAATTTGTGACTCAATCACAACCCCTTTTAATAAGGAAGAAAACTTGAGTCCTATGTCTAAATATGGACCACTACTGGACAGTAGAAATACTGGGAGGATCCCATACAGTCAGACCTCTGGGTATCAGTGGCTTCACTGAGAGCCCATTCAGGATGAAATGCCAAAAGGGACCTATTTAACATACCAGCTAACCACTGCAGAACAATGGCTTCTCCTGGGAAGTTTTTAAAAAGCAATTCAGATTTTATACCCATGCCTAATTCATATTTTATTTATGGTACCTCAAATATATTAAAATGCCGAGACAGCATTATACATATTGGTATAATATTTTTCATTAAGCTATAGTGCAATATCCTGGGCTTTGTTTTTTATTTAATTCACATTGTGATAATTAGATTCAGCCTCTTTTGAAGCCAGACTATAATACCTATGGCTCTGTTATTTTTTCCTTCATCTAAAGTAACAAATCTTCACTTAATGTTCAGAAAACACCATTTCAATGTATCATAAGTAGTTATAATCTCTAATAAAACAAAATTAATTCTCTGTGAAGCCTCGTGGAAGCTCTGTGACTTAGCTGGCCACAGCTGATTTTACCACCTTTAAAATACAAGACTGCACACAAGGATTTCAAGACCAAAACACGTGTTATTCATTTAAATGCAAAAATACACTTAACATTTTTTCTAAAAGTAAAATAAACTCTACACAGTAAAGTAGGACTGAACAGAGGTCATTAGGGGGACCTTATGATTATATTCAGAATGATCCAGAAATATCCTTAATACCAGTGTTATATTGAGAAAAGTGGTGAAATTTCTCCTTAATAGCACTTCATTTTTGTAACATACTCCATGAGTTTTATAAGGTGGGTATCAGTTCTGCAGAATTCCAAGGACCACATAAAACAGCAATGAAAAAAGACCAGTGGTTCTCACCCTTCTCAGACCCAGCTGTTTCTGTTACCGTGGTTGCTGTTTTGTTTGCAGTGCTGGGAAACAAACCCAAGGCTTCAACAGGCTAGGCAAGCACTCTACCTCTGAGCTACAGCCCAGCCCCCAGTTCTGCTTTGTAAGAGCAAATATTTTTACAATTATTATCCTGAAATGAAAAAGATAATAATCCAACACAAATGTTTAATCAATATAATGCCCCAAGTGTTATATTTTAAAAGAAATAAAGGAAACTAATTTATAATAAAACAATGGCATTTTACTATGTAAATGCTCAACCATAACTACTCTAGAAGATGCAATAAAACAGCCTGAATATTGAGTTTCTGTGTAAATCACCACAAATGCAAAAGCTACAGCTACTGCTACAGAGTAATTGCATTTCTAGAAAATTCAGTATACTTTAAAACCATACAAAACATACTTTCTGCTTATATATAAATCAACTAGGTTCTGGCCCAGGTAAACAGGTTTTTACCTGCTTGAATTTCTGATGGGACAATCAGAAGGTGAGGACATAGGACAATCCTTTGAGGTGCAGAACTACCCTAGGCACTGCAGGCATCTGGATGCCTGGCTGGGCCTGTGATCATCAGCACTTTCCCCCACAGGTTCCCGAAGTGCCCAAAGTGTGCAGTACTTTCTAAAGTGGGGCTGTACTGCCCCACCACTGAGCACTATTCATTTAGCTAGGTTATAATATTCACCCTAAAAAACAAATGTGCAATCTATATCATTTACTGTTTGCATGGCCACTGATAATCAACAAATAGTCCACTAATACAGTTTTTTTCAAACACTGATAAAAACTTAGAGAGGAAACCAAAATGTCCTCCCCCCACAAGATTTCTGCCTTTAGGTGCCCATATATTACTAGCCTCCTCTATCTCCAGACTCACCAAAAACACATTTGCCCAGTCCACTCATAA
The DNA here is from genome assembly GCF_902686455.1 of Sciurus vulgaris. NCBI lineage: Eukaryota > Metazoa > Chordata > Mammalia > Rodentia > Sciuridae > Sciurus > Sciurus vulgaris. Next base: position 21,712,564 of record NC_136468.1, on the reverse strand, counting down.
AAATCATTTTGAATTTCCTTAGGGGACGTAAAATTACTAATCATCAAACTGTCTATTTTTCTCTCTCTCTCATGATACCTTATGATGAGGATGAGGGCTCCACTACTAATTCAATGGAAATGGTCCAGGTAGATGCAAACTGCAGCCTGAAGAAAGACCCCCAAGTGCCTGTGATGACATCACAAGAGTGCATACACAGAAATGCCAGGGAGATACAGAGCAAAACCCATCCATCCACCCTCAAACTGCTCAAAGGTGTGCATTACTAAGCATTTGCAGACATTTTCAGGTTTCTAAGTGACCAATTTCCCAAGCACAGATTTCTTTCCGTCTGACTCACTTCCCTTCACCAAGATCTACGTCTGACCAATTAAAACTACATGATTCTTACATGACAATATCAGAATGAACACCAAACAGTTCAATAAGGCCATATCACTTTACTCATTCATGGAAAATGAGAAAAGGACTTAAAATTACTCACTCTGAATTATTTTACAATAGTTCCCTGAGATCCCTTTTTGAAATTAAGGAAGTGAAGGGTTTAATAAGTAATAATTTCCCTATAAACACCAAAAATACATTAGCTTTTGTGATAATATATACCAAAATATGAAATTGTCTAGAAGAAACGATAGGAAGACAGTAAGAGTACAATCTAGACATATATGATACTTTAAAAGAAATGCATTTAGAATTCTTTTCAAGTACCTTCAGCAATTGGATCCAGTCTTTTAAAAAAAAAAAAAAAAAAAGTGTTATCAGGTAGAAGTCCTTAGGGGAATCAACTTAATGAAACTAATAATTAGAATACCAACTGATTCTCCATAAATAATAACTTCCAACATACATGATGATTTCCTCAAATAATTTGCTAAGTAATTTGAGATTTCCTCTCAGGGAATGTTCTTACCAAGCCCTTCCCCATGCTCACTCCTTGCCCCACCTCCCATCCTGTTAGTGTAACTGAACATAAATCTCTAATTCTGTTACAAATTGTAAATTTAATTACTCCAAATGAGTAAGATTTAACTGCACGTTTTAACACTTCAAAATGATTTTAACATATTTTATCTCAGTTACATAGTTTATGGAGAATTTAATCAGAAGAAATTAATCTAATAAGGCATTTGATATATTTTTATATGTATAATATAAGAAATCTTTAAAAGGATAAGATGAGATGGGCACATGTAAATTCACGTGCATGTGGAACATGGCTATGAAATAACGAGGATGGTGTAATGTGGCGTTCGCCACAGGCTCATTCTACAGCCACAGCCAAGGTGCACGTGTCTGTGCAGGTGTGGAGGAACCTCAGGATTGTCAGGTGAAATACAGAATCCTGTCAGGTTTGAGTCAACTTAAATGGAGAAAAAACAGCTCAATGAGAAGAATAGCAAAACAATTCTAATAAGAGTCAGGTTGCAGAGACCTGTGTTCTCCTGACTCTTCCTTCTGTGACTTAATTTCTTATCTAGAAATTACCAATTAGGTTTCTCTTGAAGATTAAATGCAATGAACTGAGGAATTATTTGAAGGACAAAGATGAACATCTTAACACTCAGAGAGTAAAACACTATTCAACTGAAGAACCACCAGCATTTCATTATAAAAATTCCTACTGATATTGTACAACATTTCAGTGAGCCAGTACTATATTTCAGAAGACATTGTTTGAAGCCATATATTCTTCAGAATACCAATATGCTAGGAGCTGCAATTTTAAACTTCCAGAAAAGATTATTTAACAACAACAAAAAAATCTGTGGTGCAAATCTTTCATGAGGATTTAGGACCTGGCTTGATGTCCAAGACCAATTTTAGCTTCTGATCACCAAGGTTCACCTATTTATTGGAAATGAATTTGATTTGACAGTAATAAAAATTAATTTGAATCTCTTTCATTACCTTTGAACACTGCTAACATCAAAGATTATGATGAAGGATAAGAAAATGGAAGGGTAAAGTAAAATTGATGTTCATGAAGTATTTTCTAAAAATTCATTTTCATGACCAGCTTAAAAGACTATCAAATCTTCCTCCTAGGAACCTGAAGTTTGGTGGCAAAGACAAAGATCCAGATAATGAGGCTGGCTGTATATATTTTATATATAAAACAATGAAAACCTGAAAGTAAATTAAATAGCCAAAACCAGGGTAACAGTCAAATAATCATATAGCACAACTACATGATGAAATACCACTAACATTAAGAAACATGCTTTGAAGAATATTAGTCCTATGAAAAAATTCTCACAAGTGAAAAGGACTAGCCACTTGGCTAAACATACTGTTTGATTCATTTTCTTTTTGTATATGTCCAGCACTAAAAGAAGCACAAGAAAACCAACACGAAGAAGAACCTGGAATAATATATACCAAAATATTAAGGGTTATCTTTGTACTGGGGGGAAATGGATCTTTTCCTTTCTCTCTGTATATTTGATTGTATTTTTGTTTACCAGAACACACTTTATACTTATATCATCATTTAATTTATTTTTAAACAATACATAATTAGATAAAATCCTAGTTTAAAAAAAAACACCTTTCTCAAGTGCAGTGATATGTACCTGTAGTTCCGTTCCAGTTACTTGGGACTCAGGAGGAATATTTAACCCCAAGAATTCAAAGCCAGCCTGAGCAACATAGCAAGACTTTGTCTCTTAAAATATAAAAATAAATTAAATTTAAAATATCTTTATCAATTCAATCATGAACATCAAATGTACAAATTATATCATAGTTTAGATCTCAGAAACTGAAACTCCAAAAGAGAGTTGGCTGGAATCAAGTGCCTGAAAGTGAGCACCATATGATACAAGGAAAAAAACTGCTTTACATTTTTTTTCCTTTCACCCCACAGTCATCCTGCCACATCCCATTCTAACAAACCTGAGTTCTTAAAAAGGTAAAATAACAACAACAATCAAAGTGCAATCACACACCTATATTACAGTAACATTTGGGAAAGAATTATAGAACATGGTTTCCTGCATTGATATCTAGAAACAGCAGACAAGGGTTCTTTGCTGAAGAGTTAAATGATTGAAAATTATGAGATTCAAAGTATCTCAAAAAGACTATTCAGTGTCCACAGGTAGAAAACAGGGGGAATCTTAGAAAAGCAAAACAGTCTCTTTCCACTCTAGTTTTTCAAGGAGCATTTAATTTTTTGCCTTCCATTTAGATTTTTCAATTGATAACACCAATCATCCCAGGATGATGAATAATAGGTGTTACCAAGGACAGCAGATGAAAAATTCTTGGCCACTCACTTAAGCAATCAGGTGAGGTTAAGCAAAGTCAGATAAAAGGAATGAAAGATAACCAGATTGTACTTTCCATATCATACAACAGATACACAGCCACACAACAGTGGCGAGGCTCTTTGGAGATCCATTTCTTATATGTAGCACAGAAAGTCACTGTGTTTTGGGGTGTTCTAGAAAATCACTCTATAGATTGTCCACTTTGTGAAACAGACATAGAGACCTATCCATTTTACTCCACACAGGCATAAGCTAAAAAAATTGACCTTCAACTATAAATTTAAACTATATTATATTCATCATTACACTCTTTGCTGCCACTAGCAAAATAAAACATTTAATGTTCTTTGCTTGTTGATTAGATTTACACTTGGTAGGAAACACACATCAAAATTTAGCTTTACTTCCTTAAAATGGAATCTGACAACTTCTCACCAGGGTTTCATGGCCTGAAGTATTTCAAGTGAAAGATATTATTTAACATACCAAACTTCATTCTTCTTTCCTTTCCTTTTTTTTTTTTTTTCTTTTTAAGTTATTTAGTCCAAGCATACACTGCAACTGCAATCAACTGGCTAAGACGAAGAGATTTGAAATACCTATTTGTGGGAATTCTACCTCAATAACAAATTTCAAAACCATCACTTTCCACAAAACTTTCAAGACAGGGATCCAAAAGTAAATGACAGGACACAATTAGAGATACTACAGTTTCATCTTGAGTTTAATCTACATCTTATTTATTTGGATTTAATGGGAAATCAAACTAAATTATTCATCTTTACAGTAGCAGAGGAATCCTAAGATACTATTTATGCTGTTTTGGAGATAAATTGAAAACATCAAATCTTCTCAATTTTTCATCCATGCTGATAAATCAGGAGTAACTAAAATCCAAAGAGGAATTCAGACATGTGAGAAAATGAAGTCTCTGTGACCAAAATACTCCAACATAGCTCGGCTCTATTTTGAGAAGAACGTGTGTCTCAGTGTTGCCAATATTCCCAACACTTAAAAGTTTTGACTACACCCTTTTCCACCTCAAGGGAATCCAAAGAAAATCACAAATATCAAGTAACTCAGTGCAGGCTGCCCAGGCAGAAGCTTCTGGTGGTCTCCACACCCATTAACCTTCTCTCAACAGGAACAGTTTCTGGATGGGCACAAGGCTGGTCACAATAGAAGACACTTTTCAGCTTCACTTGCAGTTAGGGACAGCCTGGTGGCTACATTCTGGCTAATGGGATGTGAGCAGATAAGGCACAAGCAGCTTCCCAATCAACCCCAAGGCTTGAATGCAGCTGGAAGTCATTCTGAAGCATAAGGATTCACTTTGAGCAATGAGACAGAAGGAGACTGGGTGCCAACACTAAGGAATCATTGAATTGCTCAAAATGTTATATGAAAGAAAAAATCTAGCTTTTTAAAACCACTGTAACTAGGGTCTCCGCTAGAAGTGTGGAACCTGAATGCTACCCCACTACCCTGATAAAAGAGTGGGGGAGGGGTCGAAGTTCTACTCCACACTTCGTCAGAGCTGGAAGAATCAGAAAACAGCCTGAAAAACACACAGACTTAGGATTTAGAGAAGCAGCCGAAAGGTCACTCTGTCGAGTATCTTGAAGAGCTGGGAGACCTGAAGGCAGAAGCACAGCTGGCTCTAGGAATGTCTCTTTTCTTATTTTCCAGACTGCATGATAAGAGTGGCAGAAAATCACTGATGTGCTTTGTCCACCCCACAGCAAGCCATCGGCGAGTTTTTCTACCTCTGTAGAAGAGCCATTTTATTATCTCCAAAATGAGGGACACGAATTAGATCACGTCTAAGGTCCCTTTCAGTCATACTCTCTACCCATGTCATCACTACAGAGCAGCCGAGAACTTCAGTTCTGGCATCAGATCCGCCAGATCTAAACTCCTGCTCTGCTCTGTCCTGTGTTATATGGATGTCATTGGTCAGCTTCATTAGCTTCCCTGTGACTGTTTCCTCATCTGTAAAATGGGTATAGTAAAAGTAATCATGTAATAGGACTATTGTAAGAGTTATTTCAGCTTCTGATACATACCAATACCTCATCAGATTATACTGCACCTCCCACGAATCTACTTAACCCAAAACCTTATGCAAGTAACCCACAAAGTTCAAGTAATAAGGAATTTTAGAGACTGCACATCAATATGACATTATCTTTTCTACTCAAGGCTCTATCTAATCACCTACTTCCTATTTAGTGACAGTCTAACATAATCACACAAACTAGTCATTCACTAACTCCCCACCACCCTTCTGGCAAGCTAAAGTTCTATGAGAAAAGTCTCAGCTATCAGAAAGTTTGCTTTGAACCTGACTAGCTGAAACAAAGTTCTCCATCTTTTTTCCTTCTCTTTTAGGAAGCTGTCTACAACACAGCAGGAAGAGATCAACACAAACCCTCCTAAACCACCCTTATTCAGGCTTTCTTTCATTGCAAATCCTCTAAGCAAAATTTGAAATAAAGGAGCAACTGAATTACACATGCATTTCTTCCCTTCTCCAACCCTCCAATCATATGCATAAAACTTAAATGTGATTTGGGACCAGCCTATATGGGTTGTATCCAAGACTCCACTTCCACTAATCTATGTTCTGCTGCTAAACTTTGAGGATTCTTATAGCCCAAAACAAACAACTGCCCTAATTCAATATTATGCTCACTGATACCCAACAGTCCCTAAGGGGACCTCAATTATCAGCTAAAAAGTAAACGTTAATTTAGGTCTAAAGCAGTAAGCTTGAGTATAAGTTAGGTAAAACATGAATACATTAAAGAGGCTGGTAATGTTTTTAAAGTTCTATAAGAAAACAATTATTTTAAGCATGCAATGACAGATTTGCCACATTCTTAAGAAATGCAAATCATATCCAGAGGTCCTTTCTTTCCCAATATAGCATGTCCAATTTTATAAAAGATGTAAATGGAGAACCATAATCCACTTAAATATATTTGCTTAACGGAAAGCTTAACATCTGTTTTTTTAATAAGCAATATTTGTACTTTTACAATCTTAAAAACACCTCTTAATCACACTGATGTAATACTTTTGCATTCCCTGAGAGTCTCTCAAATAATCTGTACTAGTCTGTTTTTCATTACTATAATGAAGTACCTCAGGCAGGCTAATTTTATAAAGAAAAGAGGTTTAGTTAGCTCACAGTTTTTGAAGCTGAAAGTCCAAAACAAGGTGGTCCCATTATACAGATTAGTCCCTGGTGAGATCCTCATGGGTAAATGGCGCCACAATGGAGGGAGCATAAGTGTGTGGAAAAGATCACATCCCAAAATAGGAAGCCAGAGAGTGATTCAGGGGTCCCATGTGAGCTACCTTAATCCCTTTTCAGGGCAGCTCCCCCAGTCACCTAACAGCCTCCCACTAGGTCCCACATGTTTAAGGTTCTGCCACCTCTCAGCACAATCACTCCAGGGACCAGATTCAAACACAACAATCCCTTGGGTTCACTTAAGGCATATTCTATCCAAAGTGTTCTTGGGTTCCCACAAATACTGCTGCTTTCACCTCCTTGCTGCACAGGACAGACTTAAATCATCATTTTCCAAGAAAGAAGGAGCTGGCATCTCTGTGAGGTGAGACTCATCATTACGATCAACTCCGCAATAACACAGGAAACCAAGCAAGGCCGATGCCCTGCTGCAGTCGTTCAAAGCTGGCTCTGCTCTGTGCCAATGTGCACACGTTTCCATACAGTCACTCTCTGATGCAGAAACTGAGAAGATGTTTCATTTTTCTCCTCAAAGCTCTTCTCCCTGCTAACATTCCAACAGATGATTTTATTCCTCAACACTTCTAGAGGTGCAAATTTTCTCACAATAATACAATCTTCAGAAACCCTTTGGTATGTTTGAAGACATCTCTAATTTATATGTTACAGGAAAAGTGATTTTAATCTTAAAATATTTTTAAATACTAATATTATTAAGATCATGATAACATATATTATAATAACCTTTTCTTAGCATTTATAAAATATGAAGATAAAATTCAATTTGTTCCAGTCTTTAATTGTGAAAAAAAAATTCAAAAGTGACATCATGTTTGCTTTGGAGACCAATACTACAATGATCCCTGTAAAGTTTTTAGTCAGCTTTTCATTGCTATGACCAAAAGACCTGACAAGAACAATTACAGAAGGAAAACTTTATTTTAGCTCAGTTCCAGGGATCTCCATCCATAAAATGGCTGACTCCATAGTTTAGGTCCCAAGGTAAGGCAGAACATCTTGGCAGAAGAGTGTGGCAGAGGAAAGCAGCTCAGAACATGGCCATCAGGAAAGAGAGGTGCGCTCCACTCACCAGAGACAAAATGTATATCCCAAAGGTCCACCCTCAGTGACCCACCTCCTTCAGCCATACCCTACCTGCCCACAGTTATGACCTACTTAAGGCACCCATTGAAGTGGGGGAAGCCACCAATTAGGGTTCACCTCTGAACGGTCCTGCACTGTCTCACACATGAGCTTTAGTGGGACACCTCATATCCAATACCTCAGTATCCCTCGAGACTGGTCCAGAACCTGTGGAGCCAAAATCTGGATGCTCAAGTTCCTTCTATAAAATGGCACAGCATTTGCAAAGAACATACACTCATCTGCTCACAGACTATAAATCATCTGTAAATTACTTATAATACATAAGACAAAGTAAAGAGTATTTATTGCACTGTATTATTTGGAGAATAATAACAAGAAGGGAAAGTCTGTACATATTCATTACAGATGCCAATTTTTCCAAATATTTTCAACACAGAGGGCCAGCTATATTTTTAAACATGGATGAAATTGACAAACCTGCTCTCAAAAAGAGAAAAATCCACTCTGATGACCTAATGTTTAGAATTCTAATATTCTGCACCTAAGGAAATTAACTGCTTTAATTTTAGAACTTTTGTGTTTTGCTTCTAAATGACAAGAAAAGAGAGAAAAAAAAAAAAAAAAAAAAAACCCAAGGTAGTACTGAAAGTACAAATACATTTTGGGTGGAAAGCTTTTTCCCCAATATAGGAAAAGCAACATTGAACATTATAATCAACATATCTTTCTCTTTTTTAACATTAAGCATTAAAATATGAGACACACCATAATATGTTAAAGGGGAATTTTTAGCTAATGAATCCACCTTACCAATCAAGTAAAAAGCATCCTAAAGCTAATTTCAAGGCCATCATCACCTTTATGATGCTCATTAACCACTTTCAGCATAGTGTCCCGTATGTTTCTAGACTTTCACCAATAATCTGTTATGGGCATAAATTAAACACTACATGACTGCAAATAAAAATTTTAAATATATAAATGTTTAATCATCACAGCAGCTAGTAGCACCATGTGTTGTAAGCCAACTGTGTAATAAAGCAACTCAGGGGCTGACACCCATTTGTCTGATCTCTACAAACAACCAGAAAATTCATTAGATACTCAAAGAAAATATTTATTGGTTGACTTGTTAATAGAAATTAAAATATCCTCAATTAGAGTTTTTAATAGCATGTGCTCTCCCAAACAATGTCACTGAAGCCCCCAGTTGAGAATGGTATAAAACAACCAATCTAAACAGATAAGTATTCTTTCAATATTCACTGAACAAAGATACTTATATTTTTAGGTTTTACAAGTTTCCTAATGGGATACAACCAAATAAACACTAATGGGTAGAAAGGGTATTATCCAAAAAGAAAGTACTAAAAAAAAGTGCAGTGTTAGTACATTTTCTGTTACTATAACAAAATACATGAGGCTGGATACTTTAGTTTTAAAAAGTGTTTCATTTTTATCACAACCTGGAAGCACAAAGGCAGGCACCAGTATCAGCTTGGCTCTGGTGTGAACCTCATAAGAGATGGCATCTTAATGGTAGGAGCACATGCAAGAAGGAGAGATCACAACACAGAAAGCCAGAAAGAATTTGAGGGGGAACCAGGCTTGCCTTTTTCTAACAACCCTCTTCAAAGAACTAACTAGAATCCAATGAGAATTACAACGATCCCCTCCAATGGGAGCATCTTCAATGACCTAATTATCTCCCACGAGGCTGCACCTCATGAAAATTTCACACCACCTCTCAATGTCACTACACTGGGGACCATGGTTCCAACACATGAGCCATTAGACGACACACTCAAATCATATCTAAACATAGCAAGTACTATCCAACTAACAAGGTAAATGTAAAACAACCTGTTCTCAGAAAATCAGGGGTTGGTATTCTCCAGTAAGCAAAAGAATGTCACAAAAATCCAGGCCATAAATTTTGCAAACTTTTTGGATAAAACACAAAAAGACTGTAAAGTGTCTATAATGATTAGAAAAATAACAATTAGGAATCAGAAAGAGCAGAGGGACAGAATGTGTACGGCAGAAGAGGAATCAAGTAGGTGGTTTTACAAGGAGAACTCAGAAGAGGGAACTCAGGAAGTTGAATGGAAGGACACACAGGCGCAGCCTCCTGCCTAGGAAGGGCGCGAGGCTGCAGGCCGGACTAGGAACGGCGCCTCCTAACAACTCCTGGGTCTTCGACTCTGGCCACGACACCCTGACAAAGCAGAGCCATGTGTTTCTTGTGTGCCGTGAGTTGGGGAGCTCAGCATACTGGGCTCAGTGGGGTCTCCCCTGTACCTAAAGCTTTCCCCGTTAACACCGTCCAAGGAACTTATTTACCTGGAGCTACAACTGAGTCAGACAGACAGCTTAACAGTTGAAAAGAAATAGCTTAACTATCCCCACCTAAGGGAGGAAATAAAATGCTTTTAAGTGGTTCCTATTTACTAATGAAAGAACAAGCAGAATGAGATTTTAAGTAAGGACAGAAGCGACCAAAAGAGTCTTACGCTGTCGGACCTGACAAATGATGAAGAGGCTCAGACTGGGCAGGCGAAAAGCAATAAAACAAACCTTCTCAGGCCCACATACGGTGTGGGAGAGCCAGGCCGCCGTGGTGCCCTCTGACTTTCTATTTCAGGTCCTGTGTCTGCCCTGTCTATCAGTCATCAGAGGTAAAACTGAAACTCGCCATGACAGTCAGCCACCCTCATTAAAACGAATTGCCCAAAAGGAGCTGAAACACAAAGAAGGCTAAGGCTTTTTAATGAAGAAAATACCAAACCCCAATATAACCATTTTAGCTGTAGGGCAGAGGAAGGCAGAGAGCTGACTAGAATTCTAACAAATACCAATAACATAAGATTATAAAACCTACAATTTTAAATTAAAGTGAATTTTAATTTTTAGCCTCAAGAATCTCACAACATATGTATGCCTTGATTATTCTTTTTTCTAATGAGACCTGATATTGTTAGCATTTATTTTTCAGTTTTGTTATTTGCTTATCCCACGTGTAAGTACCTAATCCATGCCAATTCCAACAGGTGGCATAAACGTATGTAGTCATGAGAGCTGGTATGGTCCAATATGGCAGGATTTAATCTGGGAATTAAGGGAGCGATAAACTTGATAAATAAACTTGGATGGGAAAAATAAAGACATCTTTATTTTCACTAACTTTTAAATGAAAGTGAGCATTTCCTTCAATTAAAAATGATGGTCCAGATTCCAGTAGTAATGGCCACAGAACCTGTGATTTGCCCCAGGTTTCATCCCCAGTACTGGGGGAAAAACACAACCGAGAAAGGGCTCATCAAGCTTCACCAGAATGTCAAAGCAGACCATCACACACAAAAGGAGCTCCTGAGTAGCAGAGCACACAGGCGTGAGTCTAAACCTGAACTTACACCCTGGCATTGTTACCTGTGGTCTAGAGAAGGTCCTTAACCTATCAGAGCCTCATCTGTAAAGACTTGAGAGTGGTGGGGATATGACAGGGCATTAAGGCACATGAATCAAATGATGGCAAATTGCGTTGGACGCGGGACTTAACAGCACACATGCAGTCGATGTGACTCCAAGAGAATGTACCCAAAAAATACTTCAAAGTCCAGGCAAAACTAAAGAGACAGTTTAGAAGTTTTAAGATCCCAAACCTGTAAAAAGAGAAAGCTTGTTCTCAGTTAATCTAAAAATGATAATCCAAAAAAATCAAAATGACTAGCAAGATATGAGACGAAATCAAGAGCCACAGCTGATTATTTCACACAATCATACAGATTTTTGTCACTCGAGAAATGCTACCTGACCTGTGTTGAATAAACAAAAAGAGATTAACAACAGTTACGTTGAAAATGCAAGTGGCATACTGTCAAGCAAAAAACAACTTTGTTATATTATCCTTACCACAGGGTGTAATAAAACATCCCTTTATAAACTGTGTGTGTGTGTTGTGTTTTGTTTTGTTTTGTTCAGTATGTTTTACAAGTTTCAACAATCACAGATTGAAATTACAGGTGGGAAAAAAATCCAGTTTATTTGTGATTGTGAATTTCAACTTACATAAAGTAAATGAATTCACTACTTTATGAAAATACTGTCTCTACTAATGCCCCCCAAATTATAAATGTATTATATATATTATCTTAATCTTCAGAAATGGCAAGTTTTTTAAAAGAAAGAGAGGAGAGAGACAGAAATTCCAAAGTCAAACGTGGTAGCTTTTATTTTGAATGTAGTAAGAGACACCCACTCAGACGGAATCTTTTAGTGAACTAACTTCTTGAGATAACAGTCAGGAGCTGTGGGGATAAATTTAGGACTGGGGGGAAGAAAGTAATTTGTACCAGCGAGCACTGACACTGGGTTTGAAAATTTCAAATGATTACAAAGCAGTGACTGCTTTAAGCCATCAATGAAACTAATTATAGAACAAAGTATATGCAAGTGAGTACAGGAAATGGCAAATTAAGACATAATCAGGGCTGCACAGAAATGATCAGGGTAGGCTTCCAGGAAGAGGCAGGATATCACTGATGGTAAACCCAAATTAGTCCTGAAGGGAAATGAGAGGGGAGGGCTGAGGAACCAAGGATGCACAAGAGGCAGAAGGCAAGGAGGAATCATAGGGCTGCTTTAGAATGTAGTGAGAGACCTCCTTTCCAAATCCAGTCATCAAGAAGACCAGTTACAGATTATATGACTCACTATCCAAGAGTAAGTGTAGGAAACTGTCCCCCCAAAATCATTTACAACCTCTTGGACAAAATAGTAATAGAGTATTTGGAAAAGAGTACTAACATAGAAACATGCAAATTCTCCCCCAAGAAGGTCTCAAAATACATAAACTCACAAATGACAAAGTACTTCAGAGCATCTGAAAGCAAGGAACCAGAATTCTCCAAGTTCCTGCCAAGAGAATGGCATTTTTAAAAAATAAGCATATATCAGCCCAAAAGTCACAAAAAATGTGTTGGTTTAAAGCATTGGACACTTACTATTTTAGTAATAGTTTTTCAATTCTGTAGTTTTTTGTAGTTTGAAATCATTTCAGACTTACAGAAAACTTACAAAAGTCTTTAAAAATCCACATGTACCCTTCAATGAGATTTCAAAATTAATTTTACCAAATATCTTTGATCAATCTCTCTATAAAAAAAATACATAAATATACACACTAATATATTCTTATGAAACATTTGACAAGAAGTGGTAGATATGATGCCTTTTCCTAAATATTTCAGGATGATTTTCAAAATATAAGGACAATCTGTAACGTAACTACAATACCATGATCAAAATTCTACAATTGTTAAGGTTTGGAGAAGGCGAACTAGAGGAAATGGGAACTAGAGGCCATTCATATTATATTCTCGCAAAGAAGTTTATCTACATTTTGTCTATGTTCTGAGACTTTCTGTGAGGCTGAATTTAAAGGTGACAGAATAATAAATCTGGCAGAGGTAATTTCAAGGCAGTACAACATTCATGGAATGGCACTGATATTGTTGGCAGCTTTTATCCAAGTTTACTGTGATAATCGGGAATAGAAAATAGAAAAAAAAAAAGATATGAAAAACTTGCAGTTTGGCCAGAAAAGTGCAAGTAAAACTGCAGCTAAGGAAGGTGTGGTTGTTAAAGAGATTACAGTCACTAAAGAGAAAATAAGTACTTTGCCCCCTCCCCCCCCCCCAAAAAAAAAAACAATAAGAAAGATGGTTTGAAGGCTTCTTAGGAATTGGTAAGACCACATCCATCTCAGGCTCAAGGATGTTAAAGTAAAGATTTCTTTGGGAAGAGACCAAGACAGGGCTTGCACAGGGGGTCCTAAGAAGTTGTTTCCACTGTGCCCAGCCACCCAGGCATTTGGCATCCAGAGTGCCACAACCATGTCCCTGGAGGCTTGGTTACTGCTCAAGGTGGCAGACCTTGGCATCAACCATGTGGTGCAATTCTGCAGGAGTTAGGGGATCAAGAGATTTCACAGGACAACAGGCAATGTGTAGCAGGGTTAGAATTCCTACAGGCAGACTCTGAGAAGGCATAAAGAAGGAAGTCAAAGCTGCAATGGAGGCCCCCAAGACAGAAAATGACCAGAGACAAACCACAAGAGAGGCCATACAGGCTGTTATCAACAAGGTCATAAGGTAGAGCTACACAAGTCCTTTGGAAAGAACCTCATGATGCCATGTGACCCCAATTCTGGTCACAGAGCTACAGAACTTGTTTTCGCAGCTAGATTTTCATCTTCCTTTGGTCCCATCCCTTCTTTCTATGCCCCTATTTCTTCCTTTTGGAAAAAAAAAAAAAAAAAGGTTAACTCTGAGCCATTATATATTGCATATATGTAACTTGCTTTTGATCTTTACTCACATCCAAGACTTTGCCTTGGGCCTCAAAGGAGTCAACTATGGACTCAACCTCTTGAACCAAGAGCCAAATAAGCTTTTCCTCCTCTAAGCTGTGCTTATCAGGTCTTTTGGTTACAGTGATGCAAACCTGATTAATACAGAAATTAACAGTCATACAACTCTAAACTACAGAGTTTTTTTCTATTTCACGAATCAATTGTGTGTGTGTGTGTGTGTGTGTGTGTGTGTGTGTGTGTTTACTTGCAGCATCATAGTTATACATCGTAGTTGGGTTCATTTTGACAAAATCATACATGTAAGAAATTTGATTTCAATCCCCATTTCCCACCTTTCCCTCCTCTCCTCCCTCCACCACTCTCCTTCCTATTCTACTGATCTTCCTTTTGTTCCTTTATTTACAGGTATGTCTTTTAAGAGGGGGATAATCTGATTCAACTTCAACCCAATATCATACACATTTAATTGTATTTTTTTTTATGCACTGTTGCTTTTAACTTTTTTTCCTGATGCTGGGGATCATACCCAGGACCTCATAGGTGCTAGGTAAGTGTTCTACCACTGAACTAAGTGTATTGAATGCAAACTTAAATTTAACAAACCCACGGTAAACAGTACACAACAATTTTTTCCTACTTATGTCTTGAATTCTTTTTACATGCCCTATTGTTTTTAACACAATAAAATTTGGAAAATCTAACTCATTTAAGCATATGAAACATAACACCCATAACAAGACCCACAAGTCTCTGCAGTAGTCTTGTGATTTGTGTTTATTCCCACTTCTCATTTAACCCACCAATACCATGAAGGCAAAAAGTGTCACTCATCTTTGGATCACTCATAATTTACACATAAATATAAATGTTTGAAGAACAAAGTACATTTGATGTTTGAAAGGTATTTCAACAGGACAGACAGAAGAGAAGTATTTTTTTCAGGTTAAACTCTTCATTAAGATTCTCCAAGAGAGAGAAAAGGGAACTAACTGCAGATTAAAAAAAAAAAAACTATAGGAGGGTTTAAATATTGAAACACTATCTTTAATTGTGGTGTTAACCATTTAGGTTTGTTCCTTTCAAAATGTTGGTGGCTAAATAAGAAATGGGAATGAAAATAACTAGCAAGACAACTGCCTAGTCTTGTGGGTCTCGTTACAGTGAAAAAATACTCTACTTTCCACTTCTCTACTACTAATCTTGGATAGGGACTCCTTGGACAAGTTCCTTTTTATAGCGAGTGGGGCTGCTGCCACAGCGCACTGATTCTAAGCTACACGTGTATTCGCATTTTAAAGCCTCTGATAACGATGGCATCTTTCTGTCACTGAGGGCCAAGAGGCAGTCATAACATACATCATGACACTGTCTGTGTAAGATCAAAAAAGCAAAAGCATCAAAATATGCAGGATGAGCACCAGCTGCTTGGGAGAAAACTCCAGAGGGGACAGAGAGTACTGTTTTTAAGAAACGTTACATCACTAGCACTCCAGTGTCACAGACGGTGACAGAGTGCCGTAAACACTGACATGGACAACTCACAGTCAGGAAGTGATTCAAAAGATTTAGACTCCAAATGTTAAGTTTCAAGAATATTTTTACTGGGCTGGGGATTTGGCTCAGGGTTAGGGCACTTGCCTAACATATGCAAGGCCCTGGCTTCCATCCCCAGCACAGAAAAAAAGGAATATTGTTACCAATTCATTATACTTGAATTTTCCTTTTTATCTGTTCATCTAGTAAATATAAAATGAACATTTCAATAGATAAGAAAGCAGTTTATCATAGCCTGTAAACAATACTTCTTGGTGGAACATAAAATAATAGTGTATATCATGATGGCTGGCATCTCAGATGCAATAAAACAGTTTTTCCACCAAGAAGGATGACCAACATTCTTGGAGAGTTCCTTCCAAAACAGACCACAGTCAGGCCAGAACGCCTAAAAGCTGTCATTTAAACTGCTCCAGACACCGACGAGGTTCTTGCGACCAGCAAGGCATTGCACCCTGAAGAACTGTATACTCTTGCACCCTGATAATCTTTATGTACTTTTGTCTATTTTTTTAAGTTATTTATTAGATCTGGGCATACACATGTGTGTGTGTCTGTGTGTGTGTGTGTGTGTGTGTGTTGTATAAAACATGCAAATGAACATTTAGAGGTAAAGTTGAAATCAGGGGAAAAGTTCAAAAAAGGCAATTCTCATTTAATACATGTTCACAGACATATTCAAATAAGCTCATAACTATATATGCTATGACTTGGGTAATAAATATACAGAGCTGAAAACTCCTATTCCTTCAAAAAATGTTTTACCTTGGTAGAAGTGTTAGGATACAAAGATGAATGAAAATTGTTCCTATTTTTAAAATTCACAAAGGAATTAAAGCTAAGAAGTCCATTCCACCATTTGACAGATAAGAACATTAAGGCCCAGAGAAATAAAGACACCTATTCAAGTCAAATGGCTAGTTGGTCATAAGACAGTATTGAACCATTTTCAATCAGCAATCCAATAACACACTAACAAGCCTCTATTACACAGTCTCACAGGCATTATGTGAACCTTGAGGTAAATATTGCTCAATTTTATAGATAAGGAAACCCATGGTGATTCAAGACTGGCTGGTCCCCAAGCACCAGGCTCCTTCTATGCAACCACTGTGCAAGGTGGCATCTACTGCACAGTTGTTCCTATGTAACCCCTAGAGTCACACACAGAAGGAGCAGAGGCCCAGCTAAGACACCTGGGAGAACCTCTCACCAAATCCTGCAGCCTGTGCCTCTCTGGTCAAGTAAGCCCTCCCACTCCTCCTACTTGGAGAGACCTACCAACTCAGCCCCAGGTGGAAGCACTGAGCCGTACTCTGAGACACATAGAATAAGTGAAGAAAAATCAAATATAATGCGTTTGCTATTACATTCTCTGAAGAAATCCTACTAACAATCAGATTCATGGTGAGAAACCATCCACAGCCACTATTCATGTTAAATCGGGGTCAGATAGATCCTATCAGTCAGCCCAAACATTAATCTGAAGCATCCTACTTTTCAAGATAGTTGGCAATCATATGAAAAAGAAAAATGTACATTCAATAAAGGTAAATGTTCTAAAGGATTATTCTGGTGATGGAGTGTCAGGAAATAACGGTTTTATTTAAGTCATCTGATGATGAATTCATTCATGATTTCTTGTGGATAGATTACATGATGAATACCTTTTGGTTATGATCTTTGATCATTCTTCAAGAGGGCTAAAGTTTGTATGAGTGAGCAAACCAGAGTAGGTGCTCCCTGCCCTTTCAGCAAAACAGAAACTACCAGCCCCTACAAACTGGAAGAAAATGAAAACCACATTAAACAATTTACTAAGGGTGCATACTTTATTAATCTATATGGCTTCAAAATGCCTTAATATAAGATATTTTAAAAATAAAGTATCTATTAATGAAAAATATGAAATCAACTACATAAAGAACAAATTATGGCCACCTCTTACTGTGAAGGTGACAGAAAATAGCACTATTCCTTCTATTTCTGCCAATGTAATGTCTTTTTATCAAGACAAAGCAATGTATTACTCTCTAAAGACAAACAACTTCAATGATGTGAAAAAGAAAATTACATTGTTCAAATATACTCAGCAATGCCACTCGGCTAATACCAAAGCAACTTGATGAAGCATTCCTATGGTAGAGAGCACGAAGCCACAGCAAGAGCTCATCAGCAGCTCTCTCACACATCCCTCAGATCTCCAAAAGAGTTAATGAACTTTCAAAGTTCACGCTATGAGCTCCCAAGGATTTAAAAATAATAATAAATATGGGTTTGGACTGTGGCTCAGTGGTAGAGGGCTTGTCTAGCATGCATGAGGCCCTGCATTCAATCTCTGGCACTCAAAAATTATTAATTTTTGTAATTAATCAATAAATTACAGGTGGTACACAAAAGGATCAAAAGTTCAAAGCCAGCCTTGGCAATTCAGTGAAGCCCTAAGCAACTTAGTGAGACCCTGTCTCAAAATAAAAAAATAAAGTGGGCTGGGGTTGTAACTAAGTGGTTAAACGCCCCTGGGTTCAATCCCTGGTTTTTAAAAAAGAAAAAAACCACCTCACTTAATTAATTCAAAACATATTATAATGCAAGTCCCTAAGTGTATATGGAAAACATAAGAACAGAAAAAAAAATGCATTTGAGGGTGCTTTTAAAAAATCTGACAAAATTTCACAAGTCGTTTTAACAGCTTTATTTAGGTAAAATGTATAACTATTATAAAACCACTCATTTAAATTGTATGATGCAATGGATTTTAGTAGACTCAGTGTTGTACAGCCATCAGCAGTGACTCACTGGGCTTGCTACTACAACCAACCCCCCATCACGCCCCAGGCAGTCAGAAATCCACCAGATTTGGATGGTCTTTTGTGACTAGCTTCTTTCATCAAACATAACATGTCTAAAGTCAAAAGTGCTTTGAAGAAGCTAGGAATGCTCAAAAAGAGGTCCTCCTATTCATTCTATCCTCAAGTATCTCTTGAGTGTCACCTTCTACAGGTGAGGCAGATGCCATATGGGTCACAAGGGGACCAAGGGTTCAGGTATGCAATCTGCTCTCACAGAGCTTAGTGCACAGTAAAGGTGCTAACATAACAATAAATATTATAAAAATAGAGAAAGTAGTGAATTCTCAGAGAAAAACAGAATGCCATGTTAGTTCAGAAGAAGGCAAAATAAATAAGAACAAGAAAAGTTCTAAGAAGGCAACCTTCGAGGTGATCTCCCTCTCCTCCTGTCCTTTCTTGTGTACACATTAGTTAAAACTGGGTTATAAAGATGCACAGATGAAGGCATTTCCTAAAGAAGCAAATCCACACTCCTTAGCTTTTCTATTTTATCTGCATTTACTCCTTGTATCCTCATCTCCCACTAAATATCTGCATTTCTAATAAATAAAACTAGTTATAATTCCCAGAAATCACTAAGCCCTTTATGACTCTAACCACAGCACCCCCATTTCTTCTCCCAAGAAATGCCTTTCCCCCTCCCCCTTTCCCCTTTCCCATTATCCTCTACCACTAAACTCTTCATGGCTTATTGTCAACCCATTCACCCTTCAGTACTAAACTCCAGCACCACCACCTCTTTCATGAAGTCTACCCTGCCCTTTCCAGGCAGAGTGAGTCTCAACCACTCCTCCATGCCCCATGTGTATTTCCACTACAGCTCACACTGCTCTATTCATCTCTGAAATCCAGCTCTTACTACAATGTCAGGAACATAGCTAGGACTAGATAAATGTTTACTGGAAAAAAGGGAACAGAACACCCAGGGAAAGGGAAGAGCAGGGACAGAAAGTAGCTCACTTTTGCAAGGGTCAACCTGGAGCAGGTGAAAGGAAGCAACAAAGTCGTGCCCTGGCTGCTATGTTAAAGAAGAAAAAAGAAAGCGACATCTATTGATCTCCTGCTATATTTCAACACCTGCATGTTATCTCATTTAGTCTCTATGACAACCATGTGAAATTGGCATTAGTCTCTCCATTTTATCCTGGAGGAAAATGAGACAACTTGCCCAAGATCACACAACTACTAAGTGAAAGGAGCTCTTTGAACACTAAACACACACCACAAATACTTCTCTATTCAGAGGTGATTCAACTACAGCCTTTTCACTTCTGATCAGAAAAACTGGGGTTCATTTCCTTTGTCTCCCTGTTTTTGAAACTGCACAATCATATTACATCACTGCTGGCAAAACAGAAGTGATGATTCTGGTTGGTCTTTGCACCCGGGTCTGTCTAGTCCAGTATAAAACATGTCTACTGAACTACATAAGCACTAGGGTGGTCTCCAAAATGGTTCAGCTAAAAGAATCTTACTTGAGAGAAGGTGGTTTTCAATCAAAATATAACACAGCCTTAAAAAGTTTCAGTTTGAAGTCCCATAAAACATAATGAGCAATAACACTGAACAATAAAGAAATCACTGTTTTTAAGTTTTTAAAACTGTCATTTTTATCCAAAGATGGGTTATAAAACAATGGTTATGTCAGAGGTATAATGTTTGATAGGAGAAAAAAGAATTAGAATGAGTAATTTATCATGTGTATGTTTATCAGGCTTAATAAAAAATATTTTTAATTATGCAGACCATGTTTTTCTTAGATTTTTATGTAAAAAATAATAAAATATGTCAAAGGTCAAAGAAAATTCAAGATAAAAGGATTATAACTTCTCATAATCTTATAATATTCTAAAAAGTTTCTGAGATAGAATATTAAAGCAACATTTTAGGAAAGCTTTAAAAAGATGTCACAAAAGCAGATTATGGGCTCAATCCCATGGGATTCCCAGAGAAGTCAACATGTTATTTAGAAAAATTAAAGAAACACACTGTACCCAATGGTCTGTGTTGTCCCACAAAATTAAACAAAAGCTGCTTAGACAGCCTTATTTTTCCTGCTGGTGAAAGTGAAACGTGAATGGAAAAAGGAAAGAGAGGTGAGTGGCCTTATTATGGTTGAAAGTGCAAGTATGCAGGCAGAGTTAAAGCCAAGTTTCAAGGGCATGAGTTGAGGGCTGTTGGGAATATTTTATTTAAATAATTAAAAGGACAAGATTCAGAATTCAAAACCTAGTTGATTATGACAAAATCTTTTTTTTTTCTTCAGTTCTGGGAACTGAACCCAAGGGTGCTCTACCACTGAGCTACATCCCCAGTCCTTTTTATTTTTTTATTTTGAGACCAGGTCTTGCCAAGTTGCTGAGGCTGGCCTTGAACTTGAGAGCCTCCTGACTCAGCCTCTGAGTCGCTGGGATTACTGGCAGACAAAACAATTTTGAGGCAGTGTTGACCTGTCATTCTGCTTTAATGCCTTCGATTTAAATCAAGACTATCCTGTTTATAGTAATTGATTTTCATGCCATTCCTCACATTTATCCTGAGAAACAGTAGATGGCAATCAATATTTTATCTTATTTTTTAAGGTCATCAGATGATCATTATGTCAACAGCAAGACTAATTACACCTTGATGAATTTATTTAGCATACCTACTCAAATAAAATATAGAGCAAAGCCAATGACAGAGCAAAACACACATGATAAGGTCACAGTGAGAAGCAACGGTAAAAGCCCACAAGAGCAATACCAAGTTCTTGGCCATCCTTCTTTTCCTTTGTTAATTAGGACTCAGGTGTTGATGTGTGTTTGTACACAGAGTAGCCAGTCTCCCTGTCCCCCATAATGGCCTGGGGAGACACAAGAAGCCAAACTAACCCTCGATTCTCCTGAGCTCCAGGACACAGAACCCCAGGCTTCAAAGACACAGCACCACCCTAGCGGCTTGAGGGAGTGACAGCCCAGGGAGTACCCACCGCTTCGGGAAGAGAAAACGCTAGAACCCCTCTATTGGGAGTTGAGGTCCAGCATGAGAACAGCCACACAGGGGAAGGCATGGTATGGGGGAGCACTACTCTCGAGAGTCCCAGTTTTGGGGTCTGGGCATAGAGCTACACAAGGCCCTGGATTCAATCCCCATGACCACAGGAAAAAAAAAAAAAAAAGAGTCCTAGTTGTGACCACAGGAAACAAATAGGTCCTAACAGAGGAGGCAGCCAGGGCTACATAGCCCCAGGCACACTAACCCCATCTAACCCAGGACTCATTCAGGTCCCTGTGACTTAATGGAGGAGGAAAGGAAGGAGTGTGCCGAGAACTGAGAATGCGAGGAACGGAGGGCAGCCCTGACTTGCCAGCCCTCGACAAACCCGGCCAGTCTACGCTGAGGACCATTTCCTTTCTAATCC
Organism: Sciurus vulgaris; assembly: GCF_902686455.1. Lineage (NCBI taxonomy): Eukaryota > Metazoa > Chordata > Mammalia > Rodentia > Sciuridae > Sciurus > Sciurus vulgaris. The sequence goes on along the minus strand of NC_136468.1, from coordinate 21,690,741 downwards.
AAATCAGCAACGAGGAGCGGGCCATGAGTCTGCACATCAGTGTTCCCAAATCAGGGCCCTGTCGCCTCGCCACCAACTCTGCAAACGCCTACTTTTCCCAGGATGGTGTTCAAGAAAGTGCCCCTCACAGCAGGGTCTGCTAGGGTTGAGGCCGGACACTGACAAAGCACCGTATGGACATCACTGTAAACCTGGTGAAGACCCACATCCATGCCCAGCAGAACCAGTTCAAGAGAAGGACCCTTTCCTGCTTGTCTATAGGTGATGCGTGTGCTTGCACACATCAGGCTCTCTGATTTGAATTCTCTGATTTGCTTTAGCTCATTCATGCCACAAATATTTACTGAGCAACTAAAATTACAATACAGTCCCTGTGGCTGAGGGTTCAGAAGATGAGCAGCAACATTCAAAGCTTCATACCCAAGCAGAAAAAACAGACAAGTAAAACTGTAACTACAATACAATGAAGTAAATACTGCAGCAAGGATCAGTCCGGCAGAATTAGGGATATGAGAAAAGGAGTTTCCCCAAACAGGCATCAGTTTGGGAAGTCCACACTGCAAAGATGGAGAAATGACTCCGAAGAAAGGTAAACCTCCCCAACCCTCTGAGACTCTCTCCTAATCATCTGGCCCCAACTGGTCAAGTTTACCTGTAACAAACTCAGTCCAATAACTGCTCTTCACCTGAGCACAGAGAGGTCAACACCAAAGCAAGAGCAAGTGCAGAAATCAGGGCCATAAAAGGAGGTCCTGAGAGGAAGAACAAGTGAGAAAAAAGCCGTGGTGTCCGAGGGAGAATGGTAAGTGAATGGGCAATCCCGGTACTGTGCTAGGTACCACGACAACTGCAAATAACAGACAAAGGTCAAACAGGCTGCAGTGGGTCCACACTAGCAGGGCATGGAACCCAGGACACCTTCCTAAATCATACGAAAGCAAGCAGGAGGTGGAATGGAAGTGGGAGTGGGCTAGACAGTTGGAGGAACAGTGTTCAGACTAGAACAACAGAGTCAAAAATCCTAAAAGAACAAGTTCAAGGACACTCAAAAACTTCAATATGACTAGACAAAGAAGTTCAGTGTGAAAGAGGAGGGCCTGGGAGATGAGGCAGGAGACTAAAGCAAGAGACAGACTGTGCAGCACTTTGTTGGCTTATGATAGAGATTTAGGCTTCGTCCTAAGGCACAGCCTCCAAGTTTTCAAGAGAGGAATGCCATGATTGGCTCGTGCTTTGGAAAGATTACTGCAACTGCGCTCAGAATAGACTGGGGAATACAAGTCTGAAGGTGGGGACCCCCAAGCAAGAGACTGTTGAAGCAAAGCATGAGATGACAGTGGCCAGACCAAGGCAATGACATCAGCATGGGAGAAACTGTAAAATTTGCAATCAGAAAATGGAAAATGCAGAGCAAGGATCCACCACTATTCACCAAATACAGAGCACAGTCTCTGGGTGTCCCCTGCAGAACTATAGCAGTGATGGAGAACTATAGCGGGAAAAAAAAAAAGAGGAGGGGGAGGAGGAGCAGAGCAGCACCACTCACACATCTGACAAAGGAACAAGCCCTGCCATCAAAGTGAGTTGCACAGGGACTGGTCTGAAGTAGCTGTGTATCTTCCCATCCTACAATCAGTGAGAGGTCCCAACAACCGCCTATCTTTATAGTAATGACAGTTATCACTACTACCTAGTAACTGCAAGTAATTTCAAGCTCCAGTCATTTGATGCTGGCTAATTTGAACACATATTTCAATTAGCCACTCACTCAGGGGAATCAGGACACACAGCACCAGAATACTGTCTTCCCCTGCCACTGTCATGCCAAGAAAGTTAGATCCTTACTATAATGATCCACATGGGTTCCCAAGGCTTTTCAAGGAAACGCAAGCATCCTGACAGCTGTCAACAAAGTGTCAAGTAGCCCTGGGGCAGAACAAGTTTAAAAGGGGACTTAAAAGTGCTTATTGTTCCCTGGTAGCATGGTTGGCCTAATACAGTGCACTGTGGGAATAAGTGAACAAACCAGAGAGACAGGAAAGGGTAAAGGGAAGAAATAAAATGCTGTGTCAGGACTTACTTCTTAAAATGTTTTTTTTACAAGGAAAAACATCATCATCAACAACAACAGCCTACTATTTGGCTGACAGCTGGAAAGTCAATGGATTGATTTTGAATACCTCTACTTGCAATAGAAAAAAGTACATTTGAAACTCCCTTGGGCAATTTATTTTAAGAGATCTGGGCCATCCAGCTGATGCCCTCAAAGTCTGTCAAATTCCAAGAAAGGCAAAAGTATTGTTAAGTAAGTGTTTATTTTACAACTGGCATATGAATTTAAATCAAAAATAGTATTTTTATGTATTGTATGTGCCATGCTTTATATTCCATTAGAGCAGCTTATACAACCAATGTCATATTTTATTTTCTAAATCCTGACACATGATTACAAAGTTCCTACTTTAAAGTTGTTCTATCATTGATGATATCCATGGTTTTCTTGGTTGTTATGACCAAGAGCAACATTTGTTCTATGAGAAAATGCAATCTACTATTTTACGATTCACTTTAAAGTTAGTGTCCAAAATCTACTGCAGCAAAATGGAGAGTTTCTTTAAAACAGCTTCTCTCTTTCTTCCTGTGGTCACTGACGGTACCAGGGAGCAATGCTGGGTTAGCTTCCAGGCCTGCGCAGGAAGGCTCTAGGGCGCTGCTGCAGCCCTGGTCTCCATGTGCAACACGCCTCCCTAGCTGCTGCTGCTGTTTAGGAAGGCAGGCACTTGAGTTCCTAGGACCTGGAAGCATTGATATGAAGTAAATTAAGGCAAGGTGGTCACTGAGCAGCAGCCGCTAAAGACTTACCAAATAGCGGCTGAGGCCAGTGGCTAATCTGCTAACTAGGAGATCAATGGGCAGAAGCTCCCAGTTGCAGGAAACTAGAGGGAAGTGTGACTTAGGCAAAGAGTGATGAATCAAGTGGCACAAAGTGAGTACTCTAGACCAGGGAAAAGGTCGGCAAGGACCGCCACCACTCTCCCACACAGCCTCAGTCACCAAGTGCCCCCAAGTCCTCCTGAGTTTGCTACTTCTACCAACCATGTGTGACCTTACTTCCCTGGCTCTAGTTTTCAGATCATCCTTTACATCATCCTTCCAAGATCATCTCACTTTCCCCGCTCATGTTAGACCCTTCTTTTTTTTTTTTTTTTATTTCTTATCTTTTCTTGGTATGGGGCCAGTTAAGAACAAATAAAAATGCTTACAGGGCTACTTACTTTGTCACTGAAAATTAAAATTTCTTTATTTAGTTCTAGAGTGGAAAATACAAATTCTTACCATTCAAATTTCTTTGTTGGCTACAAAAATACCAACAAGTAAATAAGCAATGCATTTTTTAACCATAAAAATATGGCTTTTATCTGAGAACACACGACGGCACAACTAATGTAACTTTCTACACTTGCACTCCAAAATTAGATGGAACTACTCAGTAACTGCCTAGGTCCTACAGGATAAAATTAAACACTTTAACTTCCCCAACCTACCCACCAATTAGACCCAGGACACCTTCACCTGAATTAATCTGGTCTGTGTACTAACTCTACCAGGAACACCTTTTACACTTACACCCTTCCCATCCAATATCCTTAAGGTTGGCTCAAATCTACTTCCCCTGGTAGCAGGCTTGTCTGCTCAAGCTCCTGATCCTCTTTTGCTGAATCCCTAAAGCACCTTCCAGACCTCTTTATATATTCTATCTCACTCACATCCATTCACTAACTCAAAAATATTAACAGAACAGGCAAAGGGTACTTACCTGGCACTCATGCACTCCACTTTAACGGGAAATATACTTTGACCAACCTAAAAGTTCCTTGAAGTCAAAGATCACCATCATGTGAATACTTCTTGATGGATGAGTTCTTTAACCATCCATTAAATATGGACTGTTTATGGAATCTCCTTTAAAAACAGAATATACTGCAGGGTGTGATAACATATGCCTGTGTGGCAGCCGGAGAGGCTGACGAGGAGGATCACAAGTTCAAAGTCAGCCTCAGCAACTTAGCAAGGCCCTAACTTAGCAAGACCCTGTTTTGAAATAAAAAGTAAAAAAAAAAAAAAAGGGTGGGGATGTGGCTCAGTGGTTGAGATCTTGAGATCCCCTGAGCTCAATCCCAGTACCAAAAAAAAAACAGAATATACTAATTAGGTACCTTGGAGCTTTCAGGCAAATTGTCCATTAATGGACACAGATGAGACACTGTACAACTACATAAAAGTACAGAGTTTGAGACGGTGGCATCAATGAAACTTCATATATTAAAAGTTGAAAATCAAGACATCACAACTCCCTTCAGTCCTGTAACTCAAGTCAAAGGAATAAGTTCAGCTTGTTTACTTTGAACTCTCCCTATAGTGCTATGTCTAAATGAGCCTTAAAGAGCTGTTTAAAAATAACTAGGAGGGCCAGATTCTGGGAGAAAAATACATAGAACATATAGATGAATCTGTTTCCCTAAATTGGCTGTTTAGTTTGGGCTGTGCTATTTCCTGCTCAAATTGGTTTCCTGCAATTTGTTAAGGCTGCCAAATACTTAGTGATCTCAGTGATATACTTAACACAAATTGGCAAATCTTTCTTATTTTTCACAATGACAAGAAATTTACAGAGAATCTTGCAGTGAGGATAATAATAAAAGTGAGTTCATTTGTCTTTTTTTCCCCAGATTTATCATTTTCATCTGGTTGCTAGTGGCTTAAGAAGACAAGAAATCCTAATATCACTTCCTGTCTGTTTTTTTCATATTGATTTGGGGACAGTTTCTTCAGCAGTAGGCAGGGTCAAACATGAGCAATCTGACCTCACTATAAGCCAGAAAATCTAAAAGATCAGGGTGGAAAAGAAAAAATCAATACTCAACATTGATTTTTAAAATCAAAAGATGCAAGATGTTCACAAAAAGGTGACTTTATAACTATGTGCAATGGCATCTCCTTATGTCAGCCTAAGGAAAAAACTACCTGGTGTAAAAGCAAACCAATATGGTTCAGATAATGCAGGAAAGACACAGTTAAGTTCTTTAGAGCACATTCATTTATTAAAGTGGCATTACAATCTGCTGTGTGTCACATAGTATACTATTTTGCCCAAACAGCTTTACATGCAAATACGTACTGCAATGAGGCATTGATCTGATTCAAGGTCTGGCAAAAAAGTGTTTCAGTAAAGTCTTCAGAGGAACTCACTTACTTAGAGTATAAATTATATTCTCAAAACTATGTATACCACAAAACTTAGTTCCTATATTCAGAAATCCTAGGACTCTCAGTCCATCAAACACACTGCCCTATATTCACACATTTGAATAGCCTAAGGCTGGCTGAATAAGAGTCCTCTGAGAAAGAAAATATTTTAATAAATATTAAAAATTCAACTCACATTTAATATATAATTTACTTGACATTGAAAATGTAGAAAAGGTTGGTGACATTTTTATCAATACATTTTTGTAGACTTGAAAAATTATTTCATAACACATCTAAATTATAAATCATATGAAATCTATTATTGAGTACTAACTTAAACCCCTAAATGAGACAAACTCAGAAATGAGGCTTTCTATTTTTATCAACATATTTTTAAATTCTGAAGAGAATAAATCTTTGTTAATTTACACAATTGTTATCTAATTGCATTCTTAACCTAAAGGCAAGATCATTTCATAGCATGCCAATCTTAATTCCTTTCTTGGCTTAGCTGAAATGGGGTAGAGAAATCACATACACACTCAAAAAACCTGTCCTATTAGCCTTGCCAAGCCATTCTCATATCATGGTGTAATAGGAAAGACGTCTTTGCATGGTACATGGGGTACTCAAGTGATCCAACCACTCCAAGGATAAAGAGCCAGCACCTCCAGCATACTCAACACACAGGACAGGAAGCTGTGCCAAAGATGGATGTCACAGGGGTACACCTTGTACCCACTTCCCAGAAGTTTTCATTTATTGATGGTCCTGAGATATGGAGGGGGCAGGAATAAGATTCACAAACACACGAGGATACAGAACCATCTAGCTCCCTACTCCTATCACCACATCACTGAAACCATCTAATAAAGCTCACAGCTCTCTTTCTCCCTGCCAAGCATTGCAGTATTCTAGACTGGAGCTGTGCAGTAGAGCTTTCTGCAGTACTAGTACTGTTCTATACCTGCGCTGTCCAACATGGTAGTCACTAGCCATATGCAGCTACTGAGCATGAAATGTATCCAGTGCAACAGAGAAACTGACATTTGTATTTTATTTCATTTTAATTATTTTTTATGTAACTTCTAACAGTTGCATGTGACTAGTAGCTACCATTTAGAAAGTATAGGTCTAACCTGACCATCAAAACACAAAGTGGCATTCTAAAAGCTTTCAGTGCCCAGCTGGCCAAAGCTGGGCATGGACCAGCGAGTTCATTCACAATGTCAAACCTGGAATGGAGAGGGATGTATCCTTAGCCAAAGCCAGAGGTTATCATGCCATCGGTGTCCTGCTCTGAAGCCACACACACCATGAGCATTCAAGAAGTCTGCAAACTCACATCTTTCCTCTCAAAGTATTCTAAGAAACCAACCCAAGAAGGAAAACATTTTCTCTCCTTTGCCTTTCTACTGAATGAGAGTCAATATGGGAAAAAGTTAGAAGAGCCAACAAGTACTTATAGACTAGAGAGTTCTTTCTTGAGCTCAAGCTGAACATCATTTATAAGATAGACAGTTCCTTCTATTTTCTGTCAGATCCTTTCTACAAATTAAGCAAGGGGTCATTCAAATTATAATAAAGAGTGATTGATCACATTTGCTGTAGTCATGTGGACATGAATCCAACTCTCAACTCTATTACTTACCAGCTGAATGATTGTAGGAAAAATAATCACTTTGAATCTCAGTTTCCTACTACATGAAATGGGTTAATAACAATTCCCTTCTCATAAGATTATAAGGATAAAATAAGAGTTATATAAAGGATTTAGCAGAACACATACCACATAATAATTTTAAGTGTTATCTATCACTATTTCATAATCATCATTACCATCCTATCGTCTTAATAATAGAGGGCAGAAAAAATTTTACCTAGAATAAATTATTTTAGAACAAATTCCAATCTTAAAAATATTCATATCAAAAATTATTTTTAAAACATAGTACTTAACATATGTAATTTCATTATCATCTAAGTTTCTGTCATAACAGGTTTCTACTTTCTTTCTAGTCTTATTATATATTTAGTTGTATCTGCCCAAAATCTCTAAACTCTGAAAGGACAAACTTTTTTTTATATTTCGTCCTCTCAAATTAGCTCAAAATCCTTAATTATTTGCTAAGTAAACATTTAATAAATGTCATTGAAATTAAATGTATAGACTTGTATTTCAGAATGATTAAAAGTAGTTACTTTTTGTTTGTTTTGTTTGATTGAACCAGAAGGGTTTAACCACTGAGCTACATCGCCAGCCTATTTTTTTTTTTTTTTTTTTTTTTTTTTTTTTTTTGACAGGGTCTCACTAAGGTTGCTCAGGCCCTCAATAGTTGCTGAGGCTGGCTTTGAACTTGCAATTCTCCTGACGCAGTCTCCTAATCCTGCAACCACAGGCATGCAGCACCACACCCAGCAAAAGTAAAATGGATAATGGTATTTGTCCTAAATTAATTCAACAAACAGTAATAAGCACTTATTAAGAAGCAGGAACTACCTAAGAGCAGGGAATTCAGTTGTGAACAGATAAGGATAAAGGCCCAAGAACTTATCTTCTGAAGAGAACAGTGAGAGTAGGTAAGTAGAGGAAGAGTGGTAGGTGAATACCATGAGATGAGATGATAACAGAAAGGCAGATGGGCCATCATGGTGTCCCTCCAGGGCCAAGAGAAGCAGCTATGACTGCAGCCTGTGTGCCATGGAGAGAAACCACTGGGACATGACATGAACTGACTTACTTTTCCATAAAGTTGTGAGGGCCTCTGTGTGAACAGCACAGCACAGGGGGCCAGTTAGGAGGCTTCTGCAGTGGGTATGATAAGAGGGATGGTTTATCTGGATTATAGCTGTAGCAGCAGACATGGACCCAAAAGGATAGATTCAAACAGATTTCAAAACTGAATATGGCAAGACTACCTAATGAACTGATGTAGGAGTAGGGAAAAAAGGAAACAAGAATGAATCTCCAGTTTGGGGGTTTGACCACCTGTGGGGAAAGATGGAGAGGAGAAGAAAGTCTATAAGAATAAAAGGGGTTTGGGGGATCTGTTAAGCTGGAGGTGTGCTCACTTTCTATATAGTGTTCATCAGTCATGAAGCTTCTAAACTCTCCTACCAACAGGAAGCTTTGAAAGGGCCTTGTTCATCCTAGTACCTGCTGCTCTGAAGACATCAGAAGTTCAACTCTGTCTATAATGATCAGCAAGGGGGGTCACAACTGCCCCAAGTGAATGGCACATAGGCAGCAGTTGATCCTTCTCAATTTCAGTCTATAAACCAGATTTACTCCTTTCAAATAAATATGAAAAATTCTCACTTAGTCCAAAATTAACCATCCCAATTATCTTTCTATTGCCATTTTACAAAAACAAAATGGCAATGAAAAAATAGTGTACAAAATGTCCATCCATTAATTAGGCAGTATCTAGAACAGTGCTGGGGCTGGGATGGAGCTCAGTGGTAGAGCACTTGCCTACAATGTGCAAGGCCCTGTTTTCAAACCTCAGCACAGAAGGAAAGAAAAAAAAAAAAAAAAAACAGTAAAAACAGTGCTGGCCACATCGCAGGCACTCAGTAAGCATTTGCCAGATGAACATACTGGTGAGGCAGGAGAGCAAAGGGAAAGGAGAGTTTAGGTCTCTTATCGCTTTCTTATCCAGCAAGACATACAGATAAAATGAGGCGTAATGATTCTCTATCTCATTCACAATATTTTTATCAATAACTAGGACTAATGTAATGAAGTAAATCTTTTATAAACTTAAAGAAATTTATACGAAATAAAATCACTTTAGATAATTGACAATTTGGAAAGTCAATATTTTCTAAGTCCAAAATTTTTTATATTTCCTCCTAAATCTCCAATATTCCTATTAGCACCCAAAAAAGATATAAAGTGATCTTCCAAAGCATAGTAGAGGATTCCGGAGTTGGATGAGAAAAATATTTTCCAAAGGCTATTTTGAAAGTAGGCTCATTCGTCATGCTAAGTGTATTTAAGGAAACCTGATACTGATTTCTCACATTCCCTAGGAAAAGCTGAATGTCCAAATAATAAAAGGCAGAGGGTAATTGAACTTACTGTAGTGAATTTTTTCCACTTATAATTTTTCAATTAAAAACCCTAAAATTAAAATGCTGCAATACCTGAGGCACCATAAATACCAGAATACCGCTGAGACTTCGAACCAGATGGAGAGGATTCCTTCATTCGATCGATCACATTTTCTGAAAGCTGAAAAAGCAACATCAAAATGAAATCAATGACAAGAGAACAAGAAAGAGAAACAGTGCAGTAACATCTAAGTGGTGTAGTCATCCATATCAATATGTACAAAGAATGGCCTAAAGAAATGAGGTTCTCTAATCGCTTTAAAAAAACTAGAAGAAGAGTTTTAAATGTTCAAGATACACCCCACAGCACTACTCCTTTTTGCCTTCTAATACAATGCTAATTGCTCATTATAAATAACTTTATGCTGTGCACTAAATTGTAATCTTGGAGAAATGTAAGCCATCAGAAGCCATCCTTCAACTTTCCTCCCTCAACCTACAAAATTATTTATGCACTAACAGGCCTCAGCTCCTTCCTTCCCACCAGTCCCAAAGAAAACAGTGTTCCTTCCTCCCTTCCTCACTCCCTTGTTTAAGGCTAACCATATACACTTGCTCTTTCAACAGATTTTCTTAGGCATTAACTATGTGCCAGGAACTATGCTAGACTTGGACAATTCAAAGTCATCAAGTTGCTTAAAGTGAAGTGGAATAAACAGACAACAGTCAGGCATTTAAAGGTAAGGTGACAGGTGCTACTTGTGTGCTCCAACTTGTAAGGCAAAAAGCCTAAAGGGAGAGCTCGAGCTAAGCTTTGGGGGTATTGACTGGAGTGAGGGTTAAAAAAACTTCATCTGAAAACAGAATAGTAATTACCAGGGACTGGGGAGGGCATGTGTTTTCGGGTGCAGGATGGAAGATGGGTGATTGGAGCACACAAGCACCCTGTTGCATATATGAAAATATCACACCAAAATCCCATTAATATGTACAATTTATATATGTTAATTTTTTAAAGAGAAAAAAATAAAAAGACTTGCAAGGGAAGGCTGGACAGAGGGAAGAGAACATTCCAGGATGAGGAAACCTCATTAAGTATACATGAGAAACACGGTTTGCCATTAGGTGTCCAAACGGAGGTGTTAACTAGGGAGTTATTAGCATTGAGATTCTGAGGAACTCTCAGGCCTGGAGATTTGAGTCCCAGTCCCTCAATTACTACTGCATCATTCTTTTTTATTTTCTTGATAGTACTTACCACTACCTGATGCTTTCTTGTTTTCTGTCTGCCTCTCACACTCAAGAGAGATTTCCATGGAAAAAAGGATGTGGCAGTCCTATCACTATACCCCAGGCTTAAGAAGCATGGTTACTAGAAAGAAGGGTTAAATAAATAAATGAAATGACATGAATGGATGAATAAAAGAATGGCTGAAGCAGGAACTGCTTCAGGGAAAGCAGTTGAAAGAGAAGAGGTAGAGGGGAGGTAGAGATTTCAGATTATTAAAACTCTTAGTAAACCCTTTGGCTTAAAGAGCTTGAACTAGATCCAGAAGCAACCAGGCACTACTAAAGGATCTGAAACAGTAATGACGTGATCAGACGCACATCTGGGGAAGATGACAACAGCCTTGAGAGGGGTAAGAACAGAAGGTCCCCTAAAGGAGGCTGGGAACTAATTCAGAAGCTGTGAAGCATATGTCCACACGAAACCTGCACAGGAGTGATCAGAGCAGCATCATTCAAAACAGCGAAGAGTGGAAAGAGATAGATGTTGGTCTTCTGGTGAATGGATGAACAAAACATTACAAATCTATATAATAGAACACAGTTCAGCAATAAAGAGGGATGATGTTCTGATATAAGCTGCAATAGAGATGGACCTGAAAATCATTCAGCTAAAAGATCATATATTGTACGATTCTATATATACGAAACCGTACAGAATCAATAAGTAGTTGCCTAGGGTCAGGGTGGAATGGGCATTAACTGTAAATGGGCAAGAGATCTTACTGCAATGACAAAAATGCTCTAAAACTGGATTGTAGCAATGATTATACAACACAGTAAATTTACTAAAAGCCATTGAACTGTACACTAAAACAAGTGAATTTCATGGCATGTAAATTATTCTACAATGAAGCTGTTAGAGGTATTATAGTAATCCAAAAGATGTCTGGGATTCCAAATAGCTAACACTCACTGAGTGCTTATTATTGAGTCAGGCATGACACTGTGCTAAGTACTTCACTCACTTAATCCTTAACAAGCCTGAGATAGATGCTTCTATTATTTCAATTTTATAGGTGAGGAAACTGAAGCATAGCCATATTAAATACCTCACCATGGATCATACAGTTTATCAGGAGTGGAGCTAAGATTCCAAACCAGGAACTCAGGAAGTCTGAGTCAAAGTCACAGTCCACTACCCCTCTTCAGTACCACAATGGGTCTGACTAGATGTGGAAATAAAGAAAGGGAAGACATGGAAAAGAACCAGGGTCCAGGTCGAGTCTGGGTGATCCCCTCCTATGCCAAGGACCTTCTTCCAACAGCCACTTTCTCAGCTCAACACTCTTTAGCTTTTACCGCCAATACAAAAGTCAAAGTATTCTGGTAAATATCACTAGTGGTCAAACAAACAAGCTTTTGTAGTTGTAGTTATAAAAACAACAACATTTTATATTTATGAAGCACTGTATTTATAAGCTTCCCTTTAGCAGCTAAACCTTGGGTCACAGCCCTCTTCTGGAAACCCTACCTTGGTTTTTTTGACATCCCACCGTGTTGATTCTCCAAGGACTCTGGCCGGGTCTTCTCTGGCTTCCCCTTTGCTACCTACCCTTAAGTGATGAAGAGCCCCACATTTTATTCTTTGGCTTTATTCTCTTCTTATTCTATGTGCTCTTGGTGCTCTCATCCAATCCCTTGATTTTTTAACTGCTGATGACAAATTAATGAATTCTAAATCACGTTGATTAATGGATGCCTTCCCTTGGACATCCAGAAGCACCTCATACCCAACATGTTCAACACTGAACTTATGTTTGACAGAAAACGCTTTCCTCATCCATCGCCTACCTTATTAATGACACCACCTCCCCCCAGTTGCTAAATCAGCACGGGACTTGTTCTCAACTCGATTCTCCCACATTTTCCTAGCCCTGACTTTCTCAACCCCTAAATGTTAAAAGAATTCATCACCTCTTCTCCTGCCTTAATTCATGGCACCATTAACAATCTCCCAAAATGCAGATCTGATTATGTCAACTCCCTGCTGCAAACTCTTCAGTAGCTACCTTCTGTTGACAAGGACGTCCAAATTCTTTGGTGTTTTTGTTGTTGGTGTTGTTGTTGGGGTTTTTTGTTTTTGGTTTGGTTTGGTTTTGGCAGTCCTTAAGATCAAACCAAGTCCTCTACCCAGTCCTACATCCCCAGCCCCTTTACTTTAAGACAGTGTCTTGCTGAGTTGCCCAGGCAAATCAGGAACTTAGGATCCTCCTGCCTCAGCCTCCTAGGTAGCTGGGATTACAAACACCACCACACCCAGCTCCAAGTTATTTTCATCATTTGGTGATGGCCTCTCTCCCCAACCTCAGCCTCCAGTTTCTCCCTTAACCCTTCATACCCAGTTCTACACTGACACCTCACTTTGTTGCCCTTTGTTTGCCATCCCTGCCTGCTCTCCTGAGCCCTTAGGATCACCTTTCAAGATCCATCCTTCCATACATCTGAAAGCCCTCACTGACCTAACCAGTCCCCTTTCCATTCTCACCCCAGTACCCAAAGCTGTCCTTCATTGTGCCCACTGTACCTCACACAGCCCTTTAATAGAGCACTCCAATGATAAAAGAATTTAGCCCTTCCACATTTCTGTCTGCCTTTCAACAAGATTGTGAGCTACCACGTATTAGGTGAGTTATTCACTCAGCAAGTGTTCACCACCCCAGGAACTCCTTAAGGCCAAAACAAAAGGAGTGAACAAAACAGTCTATGCTTGAACAGATGCTTGTATCTCAGGGCCTGAACCAGAATGGAGGTGAGATGGCAAAGTTACAGACTATAGCTCATAAGCTGTGCTCTTTGAAGGAAAAACCCATGATTCCTTTTTCTATGAAAGACAAGTATTAAGCAAAAAAGCAGAGGATGCCAGGGCCAGTAAATGACAGTAGCCACCAAGAATGTTGCTGAAACACATCTGCACAGTTGAAATACAGCTTAGGAAAAACCCTATTAAGACTGAATCAAATCCCCTCAATGTTCAAGTAAGAAAAAAGAAGACCCTGCAGTTACTGGCAGCATCAAGGAGTTACCAGAAGCAGCAACCGCCATCTCTAATTCCACGCTCTAGCTACTAAGAAACACTCCTTCAATGCCTAACATATAATGAAGATACCTAACTTCCTCTTAAAGAGAGAAAGTGACACTTCATTTTTAGAATCTTTTTTTAAATTTTTTTTTTTTTAGATGTTGCTAGACCTTTATTTACTTTTATATGTGGTGCTGAGGATCAAACCCAGTACCTCACACATGGTAGGCAAGCGTTCTTCCACCAAGCCACAAACCTAGGCCCATTTTGAAAATCCTAAAGCCATTTTAAGTGATATATGTGTAGTTATAGATAATATATACAAATAGCTGGTTTCATTTGTATATGCTACTTAGTATATATACCATACCATTGTTACAACATGCTACATATAACACTGTTACACTGTACAAACTATGTATTATATTGTATAACATACTGTTATGCACCCAATATAATGTGTATAAAGCAACATATAGAACTAATTCAGCTTATATATGTGTGACTATAATTTTGTAGTTTAAATTATATTTGTATACTTCAGGGCAAAATCGAAGAACTATGTTAAAAATATATTCTACCTAACCAGAAAGTGAATGTTTGCTAAAAATCAAGTGTTAGCCATAAACCTTACCTTTGCCCATATGGGAGACAGTTACCTTCTAAATACTACTACATCTACTTCTCATAAAAATTCATACCTTGCTACCATCTCTGGCCACCATGATAAGTCCTTCCAATCCCTAAAGTAGTTTCAAACATATCATCCCTTCAGATAGATAATTTTTTTTTAAAAAGCTGGCCCAGGATAGATGAAAAAGCATGGCCACTTACGAGCTCTGGAACCCTGGGGAAGTCTTCAGTGAGTCTCACTTCCTCATTTGAAAAGTTAATTTGCTTCTGGGGGTTACAGAGAGGATTATGGTTTATGCAGTATAAACTATAATTGGCTACAAGATATTTGATAAAGCTATTGCCTATACAGCCGCAGCTATGGGGACTTTGGTTTTTATTTCTTCTTGATTCATTTTCACCAATGGCCTAAGCCTATACTTCTCTACTGAGGCAAGAAGATAAGGCCCACAGCTTCATGCTGGTATGCATATGTAAAGTGCACATTTACCTGTATGTGTGATCTGTGGGTAGTAAAAGAGGAAATCTCAACCAAATCACTAATTGTTTTTAATTAACTATCCATTTCTTTTTGTAGGTTTGATGCTTCAAATTCTGCCACTTAATGTCAAAATCTAACATGATTCAAAACATTTCCCAGTACAGTCTTTGGTCAAAATGTAGTTCAGTGAATTTATAAGCATGTCATCCACCAGAGCAAATGATAAATACATTTCAGGATGGATAAACATATTATAGGTTTGCCTTGTTGAAAGTCAACCATTTGTCCTTACAGTCATTCCAGACTGCACTCTTGGGTTCTTCAGAAGAGCACCCATGACCATCTACAATTCCAGATCTGTGTCTTCAAGCACTATCTCTGCTGTCCCCAGTCTGTCTATCTCTGCTGATCCAAGGCAACAGTCTTGCTTTGTTATTGTTTGCATTTAAAGTTCATGCTATCTGAGCTGACCTTCCAAGTTGCAATAGTAAGTTCAGACCTGTACACTCATCTGATCTCCCCTGGAAACAGGGACAGTCACTTGAGAGGCAGATGCCAAGATTTAGAGATGCTGGCCAGGGTTACGCACACAATCTGCAGCTGTAGAACAACTTTGCTGTGTGATAAAAACTGATCCAAAGGGGGGATGGGGACTCAATGGTACAGTACAGCACAAGCTTCTGCAAGAGTTAGGCAGCCTTGGTATGAAGCAACTTCTCCAGGAAATGCAGCTTTCAAAAACATGTCTTTTAGAAAAGGCTTTTCTTATTTATCGATCTATACTTACACTTGCTACACCTGCTTTCCAGTCACATTTGGAATTTCTACTAAGGCAAATATCAAGTGCCATTAAGAAACCATTTATATCCAAGAGGAGTGAAATAACACTACACAACGTTTTGATGCTAAGAATTACACCCAGAGGTCTATGGACTACTACTGGGTCCGTGGATATATTCCTTAATGGTATACAAAATTGTCTGCTTACTGCATTGTTCTTGGCAGAGTTCACAGCTTACGCTAGATATACAGTGGTCTATGAACTAAAAGAAGTTAAGAACCATGCTTCTAACATAGAGGCAATCAAGAGAGCAGGCCTGCTGACATTCAACCAACAGACCTTGCCTATCCAAGCTGTTCTCCACTGCTCCTAAAACCAATTTTAAGCAAGGGGGCTTGCCAAGTTGAAATGGGTATTACTCACCGCACCAGTGCACTCCAGAGAAAGGAGGTGTGTCATCTTCTAGTCTTCCCACCCACTTTGTTTGGTCTTACCCAAAAATTAGCACAAACATACCACCCACCAATTTAGAATCCAGTATTTCCTCAGACTGGAGACTGGGTGACAGCAGCAAAAATAAAGTATTCTACTCCCAAGGAACAGAGTAAAAGGAAAAGGGAACTCCTCTTCTGTTGTCCTTCTCTGAAAGCTCAAGTCAGGACCCACCTTAGAGAGAATCAAATCAGACCCTCACCTCCATGATAGTTTTTATTTTCCTCCAGATGTGTCATCAAACTGATCAATGAACTCAGACTCATTTTTCTCTCTTGGTCTT
Source organism: Sciurus vulgaris (assembly GCF_902686455.1). Taxonomy (NCBI): domain Eukaryota; kingdom Metazoa; phylum Chordata; class Mammalia; order Rodentia; family Sciuridae; genus Sciurus; species Sciurus vulgaris. Next base: position 21,674,456 of record NC_136468.1, on the reverse strand, counting down.
CCTTCCATACAGCACAGGTCATTTTCTGTGAGATTTGGTATGCTGTTCAACTACTTTAAGACATAGGCTCCAAAACTGCCACTTTCATTTGAGAGAAATCAGACCCAAACTTTCAAGGGCATAGGACAAAGTCATGATACCTACATAATACATAGTTCAGGCTGGGGTTGTAGCTCAGTGGTACAGCACTTGCCTAGCACATGTAAAGCACTAGGCTCACTCCTCAGCACCACATTAAAAAATGCATAAATAAAACAAAGGCATAAAAAAAAATACATAATTCTTGGCTTTAGTTTGTTACCTGTATTTTTTTACATTTGTCATTAGGAGACACCATGAACTTCTGTCTTACTAAATTCTAGAAAGATTAAGAAGTTTCCATGCACAAGAGTTAGAGAATCTGCAGTAAAAGGGACCAATCATCTATTAGTTACCCGAACTACTTGTGCAATATTCTCAACACTTCCAACGGCTGACAGAATGAATTTGTTATTCAACCTCTACAACACCCCCCATTAAGGAATCTCTTCATAGACGGGCTCTCAACTGCCAATATTTCCCAAAGCACAAGATGTGTTCCTTGTAAGTATCCATATTGCCATAACTTACTCCTGTGAATTTTAGCTTGAACTTCAATGCCAGCTGTAGAGATTCATTTATGCCTGGAAACCATGATAAGTCTTCCTTTGAAAGTGATACTCATTGAAGTTGACATTTGCTCTAGAAGAGTTCACTCACAGCTTTGATGTTTCAGATAAACCTGTGAAAGACTGGGTCATAAGCATACTTTCCAAGCAGGCACAGCAGGTGGTCACAAAAATCCTATTAAGCACATGTAATACAAGTAATAAAAATGCTTGGTATTCCTATCACTAGAAACTTATTTTAGACTTGGAGAGGAGGGCAAAGCAAGAGGGAGTCCTTTCATCAAACTCATATGAGTAGTTTCAGACTCAAAACTGGAATCAAGTGTAAGAATATGGGTTATTTATGGAAGAGGAGGGAAAAGCTAATAGTTTCTAAGAATAAAGAAGAAAACAAGACCCTATCATGAAAACACATACTGGGTGAGAAGAAACTTAAAACTTAAAATTGTAATAGGTCCTTTAATTGCTAGTTAAGGACCTCAGCAAGAAAAATATGGAAAAACATGATCTATCAATAAACTCCAGCCTAGTTACTAAAAAGTCTCATGTTGCTAACTAAATGTTATCTTACTATATTAAGTGAAGATGAAATTACTACCCTTATCAGTGGAACAAAATTGGTTTTTCAGCAGTGATTGAGGCTACCAAACATGTACTCATGTTTCTTATAACCAATGACCTAAACATTAGAAAACTGATCAAAATCAGAAAGTTTTCTTCAACTAAAAACCTATTTGCAACTCAAAACTGAAGTTTGGGCCTCATGAGTTCCATGTTTTAACCAGATGAGCTATAGACAATGCCTTGTTCACATACCCAGAGTGCTGTTTCCCACCGCTCAGAAGGAACCAAGCTGGCTTTTTCAAGTGAAGAAAAACAGTAAAGATCAACTAAGAGATCTACAAAAGATCTAGAGAGAAATCACACTGGACTCCCTTTTTCCAGTCCTTACCCCATTAGGTTCGCTAGTGGGAGCACAATATACTCTTACTTTTACCTATCTTAGGGTCATGTAAGTTTATGCATCTGTTCTCTTGAACAATTCAAGTAACAGCCACTAACTACTCAGCAAACACCGCCAAAGCACTAGACACTGTGCTAAATGCATCCACATATGCCAAATTCTCACTAGTAGTCTCTATTATCCAGTCACCCTGAAGAAAGAAACATAATAAAGAGACTTGTCCAGAGATACATAGCTACCAAGGTAGAGCTAGGATCCATACCCAGGTCTGGTTGAGTTGGTTTCAAAGCACAGGATCTTTCTACACAGCACTTTCAAAGAATCTTCGAATTCTTTTTTCTTATGTGACAGGAACCTCATAATAATGACTGTCATCTATTTAAAATCTATAATAAACCAGGTGCTTTACAGACCTTAACTCAGCTTCTTACCCTGACCAATTGAGGGAAGCGATGGTATTCCCCTTTTAAAGATTAAGAGTATATCCTCAGAGAAGTGATTTGTCCAAGACCACAAACTAAAACCTAAGATTTAAAATGAGGTCAGTCTAGTAATAAGTTGATGCTCTTTTGACAATGACCTCAAAGAACTCAGAATAACCTCTGCATAAACAACAGTTAACAGTATGACATTTTTAAAGGAAACTGCAACAGGGTAGGTATGGCTACAAGAAACTTAAGAGTGCCATCAGGCTCACCAAATTTCAAAACTGAAAAAGATCATAGACCTGTACTCAGCTATCATTTTGCAGATGATAAAAGTGAAGCACAAAGAGATTGCAAATCATCCTTGAAAAGGGATTTGAGGCAATGGAGAACAGAGTGAGAGCATTGCAGGTGAAGGGTATATTCTGAAGAAAAGCAAAGATGTCAAAAATGAGCATAGCATGTACTTGAATTAGGACAACATAGATAAAATGTATTACATGAGAAAGAAAAAAATGAAGAAAGCTTCTGTCAAGATGTGGGGACAAAGGACAGAGTTTCCTTTTAAATTAAAACAACATAGATAAAATGTATAATATGAGAAAGAAAGAAAAAAGCTTCTGTTGGGTGGTGCTTCATTCTTTTAAATGTTCTTAAAAGGGTTTTGTAAACAACATTACCATTTTAATCCAATACATACCCTACTGTCCTGCCTATTCTATTCAACCTTATTAATATTGGATATGAATCTATTCTATGACCAAATTCTCTTCCAATTTGGTTTGCTGTCATCACTGTCTGTACTACAGTAAAAAAAAAAAAAAAGAGAGAGAGATGTATGCATTTTTCTAAGATCTTCACACCCAGAACTTATTTTGCTTTTTAAGCCTTTTTCACCCTCCAGTGTGGAATACTCAAGACTTAAGGCAAGATTTTAAAAATCTCTCCATAAAACTCAGAGTTTATAGCAATTTTTATTTTACTCCAAAGAGTACCAATCACAATATCGCAAAGAATGCACCCTTGAGTATTTTATTACAAAATGTAGTACTACCATTCATTAATATGATATATAAAGAAATACTGGTCAAAGACCAAAAACTGAGTTCAACAGTCTGAGTTTCTATAAAGAAAACTTTAATAAATTCTTCTCAAGGTTAACAGTAGCAAAGGAAAAGGTTTTTAAACACTTTCAATATTTATTTTATTTCCTAGTAACAAACGCTAAAAGGAATTTACACATTTAGTTTATTAAAGCTGTCTGTGTAATAACAGGGAAAGAAAAATATAAAGTATTATAAAACTTTTCTGAAGTCAAAAGTGCTTTATTTACTAGGTTCAGGCATCATACTTCCAAAAATGTGACGCTCCAAATTCAGGTGCAGCGGAGAGTGTGTTAATGAAGTTAGTGCTGGTATACTGACACCCTAGAGAAAAATCAAGTTTTCAGTTTACGTATCAAGTACATGCAGGGGCATAAAAAATTCCCTACAACCTCTCAGTCAGAACTGCCTCTCTTACTTCTACTGGCCTGGAGAATTTCCAACCTTACTCAGCCCCCATCAGGTTGGCAGACAGTAAGCCTGAAGTAACTGGGACCAGTCCAAAAAACGTAGGCACAGCAGGCCACAGAGGAGGCGCCTGGGAAAAACCAGATATCAGATGAAAGTGAAGGAGGGAGGAGTCAGAAGTCACAGAGGCAGGCAAGAAAGGGGGAGGGCTGCGTGTGTGTGCTGGGGAAAGGGATGGCATCGGAAGGAGAACATTAAGTGACAAAAAGCAAATAAAAGTGGTCCTTAAAACGCCAATTCACCCTGAGAGATGATGCAGGCGTGGAAAAGCAGGGCTTGGGTCCTGAGCACAGGAGGAGTAAGACAAGACCCATTCCACGGATAGGCGCGGTGAGGCAGGAGTGTCAAGTCCTGCTACTAGTGGGCAGTGCAGCTAAGACAAGGCGGTGAGCCCCTGGAGGGTCCAATTCAACCAGGCTTGCCCCACCCGGCCCGCACGGTGCCTAGCACTTGGCACACAACCAGGAACTACCTCTGAATGAATGTTCCGAGTCTGGAAACTGAGGGGTTCTTCCCAGAGACCCAGCTTCTGGTGGGACAAGCACGGGGGCGGGACGGGCAGACACCTGGCGGAGCGGGTCCCGGGAACCTCGGGGCGCTGGGGTCCCATTCCGAGTGCTGGCCCTCCGCCCGCCCACTAAACTCACCCGGATGCCCTTCACCACAGTGATGTTCTCATTCTCGTCCGCCTCGAAGGTGACCCGGCGAGTGCTGGCGGTCCCGCCCATGGCTCCGGCTTCTGCCCCCGCTGCCCTAGCGCGAACCCACGAGGTCTTCAAGACCCCCGCGCACTCACGCGCGTGGAAGAGCCGGGACACTTCCCTTGCTCAGCAGGAGCAAGGCCACGACCCCAAGAAGCAAGGAGAAGGCGCGGGTCCCGAGCTCCCGCCTCCTCCGGTCACGCGCCATAACAAAAATCCCCGGTGTTGGTCCGAGATGCTAAAGACCCGCCTCTACTCAGCGGGGGAGCGATGATTGGTTGGCCCGGACCCGGATGCTATGGCAACAGGTGGTGTTTGACAAGATTTCCGAGGCCCCTGAGTGTATTGGGAGTTGTAGTCACCAGCTGACGCGATGGGTGCTGGGACGATCTCCCCTTCGTGCCCAGAGTGCAAGGGAAGCGGGCATTCTGGGAGTTGTAGTCTTGACGGCTGGACAGCCTTCTAACTCCTCAACTTTCAAGGAGGCTCATCCATCCAGCAATAATGCTTAAAAGACATTATCCAGAGACTTAAGTTAGTGAGTTCTAAAGACAATCTCTCTAAGAAACTCGAAGTTGGGTGAGAGATGCACACCCCTAATGAAGCTGTTTCTAAATACTACATACAAATCCCTGACACAAAATTTAGCATTTCATTAAGTCTTAGCCATTTTTTTTTTAAGCGGCATTTGGCCTATGTCCCTATCTCGTGAACTGTGTAAGGTAATTGTTTTATTTCTTTCTGTAAAATACAATTTTTAATGCTTATTTTCAAATCTATATACAAAAAAAGGGGGGAGGGAGATTATTTGCATCAAGCATGCAGAGCATTTGCTTTCAAAGTGTGTGTCTTCTTTCACGTCAGTTACATAAGTTAGGCCATAATGTGGTTAGGTGGAGAAAAGTTAAGTATTTGCCAAGGATGGCATAAATTAGTGGAGGAACTAAAACTACATCAGACCAAGTTGAGATGATCTATTTGGAAAGTTTCTATTTGCATATTTCACCTCTACAAGACCAAAATAATTTTTAAGTCATTCATGTACATATTTAGTTATTTTTGGCTGAGCACTCTGCTAATGTACAATTAGTCATATGACTTTAGACTTACAGAGGCAGAAATTAGGTGAATGAATCTGGGGACATAGCTCAGTAGTATCATGTGCAAGGCTTTGGGTTCAATCCTGAGCATCACAAAAAAAGGGAAGGGGAGGGAAAGAAAGAGAAGGGAGGTAACTCTATTCTTTCTTATCCACTCCCCCCTTATTGACTGCATAACTAATGTTATCCTGCAATATGTATAATCAGGAAAGTAAGAGGTTATGCTCTATTTATGTATGATCTACCAAAATGTATAAATGCATTGTACTGTCACCTACAACTAATTAGAACAAATAAAATATTTTTTTTTAAAAAGAAAGGGAAGGGAAGGAAAAAGTTAGTTGAGTGATAATACTATTTTCAGTTGGTCCCTTTCAACATTATAGCCATGACATACCAAAGCATCCTCTTCAGCTTCCAAGATCAGACAAGATCAGGCATGTTCAGGATGGTATGGCCATAGACACCAAAGCATCCTCTTATGTTATTCAACAATGCAGTAACATTTTGAGCTTCAGTTATGTACTGATCTATTACTATCAAACTTTTAGAGCAGAAACTATGTGTTTTTATTTGTGACCAGTAACAGAGTGTTAATTACATCTCATTATTTTGTTCTTTTCAACAAATATGCACCTAAATTATTTTGTTATTTTGCCCATTTTAAGACTACATGCTACTTTGCACTTCTTTTTAACTTACATAATATGTTTAAATCTTTGTTCTATAAGGAACTAAAATTCCTAGTGATTATCTTTCATTTCTTTGGGATCTCCCTTTCCACAAACACATGTCATTCATTTTCCCCAATAAGTAACTCATCTTGGAGGTTCTACATACAACAGAAGCTTAATAATGCTCACCAAAATAAATAAAGGGTTTCTTGAAGAGAAAAGTGGTTTTTAGATAAAGGGATCATTTGTTATCTGCACTATATTTACCTTCTTAGAATATTAAATGTGAACACCAAATATGTAAGTCAGTAATGTGTTAAGATAGAAGACAGAGTGCATTAATATTTTCCAAAGGAACCAAGGAGGGAGAGAGGGAAGGAAGTAAAGGGGAAGAAAGAATGAAGGAAAGAAGTGTTCCAATCATCTCTAATTATTTCCCTCACCTAAAAGAAAAAATTCACCTACACTTCCAAATCACACAAACAGAATTAGAGAAGTCTCAGGTGGGAAGTTTTGCACTATAAACTCTGATTTTTAAATGCTAAATTTAAACAAAAACTTGCTAAAGGCAAAATCTCCTCTTCAGCCACTCCTTCACATATCACTTACTGTCCCTGACATACTGGCTGGCAGTGAAGGAAAAGATGGATGGAAAGGAGAGGTAAAAGCAAAAAGAATGATACGTGAGTTATCAGGGAAGAAAGAGACCTGTTTCTGGTCCCCAGCCAGAAAGTCTAATTATGGTACTGTTCATCACACACAAGAGCCCTCTCCCCCGCTCTCTGAGTAGCATTTCAGCTACATGTCAGAGTACTCGTATTCTATGACCTGCACTGAAATAGAATATAGATATTACAATCATATTTTCTGAGCTAAAAATTGGAGCAATTGCTCTGACTATTATTTGTGTACTTATAGAGACAATTAAATCAGTCCTTGAAATCAGGATCATCCTAGAAAATCTAGGCCATATAGTTGCCATAGTTATAGCACACCAATTAGAATCACTGAAAAGTGCTTGATATGTAGTGCAATCAATATAAGCACATTCTGAAAATATGGACTAAGATATGTTTGACAAGCCATAAGAGAACATCAGCTCTAAAACTTTCCCCCTCCATTATTGTATATCAAATCACATAAAAACAATGAAGACCTAAAATAGTAGTTCTCACTGTGTGCATTTGTGCGTATGCATGCATGCACATTTGCTTTTGTGACATGTTTTGAATACAAGAATTTTGAGCAGCATGCTTGAAGAGATTAAAAACTCAAAATAGCATAAAACAAGTCAGCATTAATTAGAAGGCATTTACAAGTACAGTATAAAGATGTGTCTTCCAGAATATAACAAAAATACACTCAGTAATAGCACGAATCACAAAGGCTCCCCATAGTACTTTCAAGAACTGGTCATTGCACTGTCCATGCATTTAGTAAAATCCTGAGAGAGATGTCCCACATCTTGGGAAACTCTTCCTCTGTCTTGGACTTCCACTTACAGTACCTTTCCTACTCATTTCTTGTTTGTAGTAAATTGTATGTGCTGTACTCTACCATGTGTAGGAAAGGCTCTGACGACCTTAATGGACCTCACTTAACACTATAAATCTAAAATGAATTTTATGCAGCATCATTATGTGTCCGTGCACAAAGAAGATTTCCTGGTACCTCTGGTATAGTTTATTCTAGAGCAAAGCTTCACCAAATTTATAGCAGGTTTTTAAAGGCCACTCTCTGTCATTTCCTGGACATTCTTCTGTTTTGCTTTTTTAGCTTTTATGTGTTTTCCCTGACACCTCATTTCTTATCGTATGTTCATCAAAATACAGTGGCTGAAATATTGAGTCTTGACGTGAGGACGTGGAAGGAGGGATGAGAGTGTGAAGTGTGCCCAGAGGGTGACAGGCAAACCCCGTCCAGCCCCATCTCTTCCAAGCTCAAACCCGTACAGGTCCCAAGGCCCTTTGATTTCCTTTGTGTTGGATTTAGAGTGATCATCTCTGACGAGCAGAGCACAAGTCAGAAGAGACTCATTTCTCATCTCTGTTCCTTAAACAAGCGCAAACATCCCATCTGTCATTTCTCCCAAATGGCTCCTCTGGCCTTGATGAATTTTCAAGCCATTTTTACTTGAGAGTACAGGGACATTCTCCTAACCCTTTAACAATATCTACCTGTCATGGAACTTGAGAGATTTCTGAAATGCAGGTTGTTAGCCTCTTTACTTCCAAATAACAGATGCTTGAAATGCATCAAGGTTATATAAACACTTCTGCTACAATGTCGGACAGGCAGAGAAATGCCTGTTTACTGATGCTAATGGTAGAGAAATGTCCCCAAGTACACACTGTATGCAACTGGTCTTCACCTGAGTGTGCTGCCTTGTTTGATTCTACTCTTGTCCCAGCTCAGGCGGGGCACCCAAGGTGGACACATTGTGAACCTCTCAATCCAGGGAAACTGTTTTTACTCACATGTTCCATAGCTGAGTGTATTCCAACTCTCAGGTTGGAAGGAGAGACTGAACACTATTTTCTTGTGTTTGGAGTCAGTGGAAACAACTTTGTCAGCCATCTAATCTCCTCTTTTTTTGCATATGAAGAAGCTAAGACCCCAGAGAGTCTGCGTCAGTTGCCCAAGGCCGCACAGCCTGATTACATCAGAACCTGGCAGGATGCCAGATCTCCAGCCATTCATCCTAGTACTTTGCCACCATTTCATGCCCCTCTCTCATGGCACTCTGTTGCCAGATAAAGGATACTACAGCAACCACTAGAACCAAGGTTAACATGGTTATTAAGTGGAGATGGTGAGTAAAGACATACAGATACGAGGTGGTGATGCAGGCCTCTGGTGCAGAGGTGACTGGGATTAGCATAAATCAGTTTACCTTCCCATGGGAGTACTAGAGTCTTTGTACAATTTATAAGCTAATTGTGTATTAGTTAATAACCTGGCAATTCCATTTATGGGGATACACATAACAGAGATGAGTGCTTATGTCAACCAAAAAAACACATGTAAAAGACATGTCCAGAATATTTATTAGAACTGTATTCACAAAAGCCCCAAGCAGGAAATCACCCAAATGTTCTCTCAACTTTCGGATGGATAAATAAATGGTCATATATGCACACAATGGAATGCTACTCTGCAAAAAAAAGAATAAACTATTGCTACACTGTAACAACACAGACGAATACCCTAGGCATAATGCTGAGCAAAAGAAGATGCAAATTAATAGAGACTGCATGAGACTATTTACACAAAGTTCCAGAACACGGCAAGGGCAAGGGCGGTGTATAACTCAGTGGTTGAGCCCTTGCCCGGTGCCCTCAGCACACACAAGGACCTGGGAACACCTCAGTGGTTGAACCCTTGTCTACCATGCACAAGGGTCAGGGTTCTATCCCCAGCACTGCAAAAAAGAACAGCAAAATTAATTTATGATAATACACATCAGAGGAGTTACATTTGTGAATGAGGTTGACCTGAAAGGGCACAATGGAGTGCTGGTCTGCTGTATATATCTGGAAAAATTCACTAAGTTGTAAGTATACTTTTGTGCACTTGCCTATAATAAGATGTAAGTAATACTTCAATTAAAATTTTTATAGAGAAAAAGGCAGCTAGGGAGAAAGAGAGAAAGAGGGGGAAAGAGAGATTTGCTTGATAGAATGTATCTTAGGAGATGAGTGAATCCTCTCTGGAAAACTGGGATCCAGAATATTCCATAATTAATGAGAATATCCTGAATCTATTGTAGCCACTCATCTATTAAGTTGAACAAATCAGAACATGGAAAAGAAGTGGGACAGATGTCTCCCAAGTCTATCCCCAATTAAGGGAAATGTCACACAGGAATTAAAAGCAGAGACATGCTGGAGCCAGCTCCCACTGACTGTTGAGACCAACCCAGGTCCAGTGACACCCAGCTCTACATTCAGAGACATCTTGAAATTGACCATGTCATCTTGATGACATCTTGGCATCTTGAAATTGACCATGGTGGGAATAGTTCCACCATAGTGGAAAGCAATCCTTACAAATCAGGGATAATAAAAGGCAGCCCTATTTTATTTTTTCTTCAAGCAGATTATCAAATAGCATGTTGTTAAAATGTATTTAAGAGCAATCCATATGGATTGGTATAAAGCATCCAGGATTCTAGGACCACATATCCACAAGTGAGCACAGCCAGACCTTGCTGTCTGAAGAGTCCACATCCATGGTACTGAATGTATTTGGGAAAAAAGATAGTGTCTGTACTGAACCTGCAGAGACTTTTTTTTTTTTTTTTTTTTTTTTTTTTTTTGCAGTGCCGGGGTTGAATCCAGGGCCTTGTGCCTGCAAGGCAAGCACTCTACCAAGTGAGATATATCCCTGGACCCTGACTTTTTTTTCTTACCTTTATTCCCTAAACAACATTGTATAACAAATAATTACATAGCATTTAAATTTTATTAGGTATGTTACATGATCTAGTGTGATTTAAAGGATACAGGAGGATTGTATGGGCTACATGCAAATACTATGCTAATTATATAAAGTAGCTGAGCTTCTGTGGCTTTTGATACCTGCAGGTGTCCTGGAACCAATCCCAAGAGGAAGTCAAGGGATGATACCAGGGAGGTCCCGTCCCAGTCAATCTCCCTCCCCATGCACCTGGAATTACCATCTCACTAAACTTCTCAGCTCAGTATCTTTCATACCTCTGGATCATTCAGCTTGCTGGCACCTCCATCTAGAAAGGATTTCTTTCTGGTCTTCAACTGATGAAGCTCCATCTCAATGTGCCCTCGTGGATGAAGTCTTCCCCATCTTCCTAAAACAGAGGAATTGCTGGAATGGAAGCTGTTGTTTCTTCTCCCAGGTCTGTTTCTGTCTTCTCCCACCATTTATATTCTAATTTCCTATTGACAAATTCTCTCTTTCCCTTTCTCAGCTTTCAGGTTTGAATGAGATTGCCTCCACCCTCAACTCCAGCAAGGAGTAGAGATGAGGTCTAGGGCTTAAGCCTATCATCAAATCTGCAGGTGCTTCTAGGAGAGGAAAAAGTCCTTCTTATACCACTTCCCATTGCATGGGAATAAGAACATAGTCTGGGATGTACCTCTTTGAACCCCAAAGATGCTTGCTCGGAGCGAATGCTGGCCATGGTGATGCATGCCTGTAATCCCAGTGACTGGGAGGCTGAGGCAGAAGGATTGCAATTTGAGGCCTGTGTTGGTAATTTGGTTAGACCCTGTTTCTAAAAAATGAAAAGCAGCAGAGGATGTAGTTCAGTGGTAGAGCACCACTGGGTTTAATCCCCGAACTGAGAGGGAGAAGTTCGGGGGTGGGGAGAGAGAAAGAAAGAAATATGGAGCTAACTAGAGAGAACAGAACGAAGACCTGGAGAGAAAGAGAAACCTTCTGGTCCTGTCACTTGGCTCTGAATTAAACCCCACCTGAAGTCATGTGTCTTCCTGGAATTTTAAGTTATATGAGGAAATAAACCTGAGTTTGTTTTCTGCAGGTTGCCACATAAAGCATACTGACTGATTAATGGCCCTGGCTGTGTACCAAGTCACCCACATTTCCCCGTCATTAGAGTGGCCCCACAGGGTTGTCCTTACACAAGGCCAGGCTGTTCGTTTACCAGCCTAGGATGTGGGGACTGAGTCAGGAGCTAGACAGGGGCTCTCTTAGGGCCCTGAACAGAGACAGAATCTTTATAGAAATGAGTGGGAGCCTGAGGAACCAATTAAATTGTAGTACTTCTTGACAATTGGAGAACAGCAGAGAAGTTATTTTTCCTGTGATGCTCAGCTGTGAGAAAGGGATTTCTCAGAGGGATAGATGTCCAATCTGGAGGCTGCGGTAAGGACTGAAATGTCCTTTAAACATGTTTCTTCCTTTTCTCCCTGTCTATAGATTATTTAAATAAAGGAATACCTATTATACTGATTGAAGAATACAGATATATTCTCTCTCTCTCTCTCTCTCTCTCTCTCTCTCTCTCTCTCTCTCTCTCTCTCTCTCTCTCTCTCAGGAGTAAACCCAGGGGAACTTTGCCACTGAGCTATATTCCTAGTCCTTTTTATTTTTTATTCTGGTACAGGGTCTTGCTAAGTTGCCAAGGCTGGCCTCAAACCTTCAATCCTCCTGCCTTAGCTTCCAGAGTCACTAAGATGTGACTCTGCCACCAGGTGTGCCACTAGGCACAATAAATTTACAATATGTTTGAAGTACCTAGCAAAGATAGCATCTGGCATTCACTAAAAACTCAATAAATAGTGATTTTATGTTATTCTGGCAGTGTTCATTTTATTCTTTTTTGATTTAAAATACATTATTAATTATATTTCCAGTCTCCTGTTGTATTTTATGTTTCAGATATTGAAATTAAATTATTTCTATTTTTAAATCTTAATTTAGATCTATCTAAACCTGCTATCCTATTTTCCTTAATCTTTCTTAAGTAATTTTTGTTTATTAAAAATGTCATGTGTTCATTATAGTAAATGTAAACAAAGGATTCAAAATTAAAATCATCCATAATATCTGCTACACATAAATAACTACTGTTAATATATTAACACATATAACACATATTTTTCTCCAAAATAAAAGTATATGCTATTTTTACTCTGCTGGATTTTTGGCTTATCATATTGTGTGTTTTTTTTTGTTTTTTTTTTTTTTACTGTATTATCAAATATTCTTTTACAATAGTGTTTTTAATGATTATATAGTATTCCTTTGTGAATTCTAATCTAGTTATCAAATTTCCTACTATTGGGCATTTAAGAATTTTCCCCTAATTTTAAAAATATCATTAGCTATTAACAATGATGGGGATGAAGATTCTTGTAGGCAACTCACTGTATTCATGATAATCTCCTTAGGATAGATTCCAAGCAATGAAATTGCCATGGAAAAGTATGTGTGATGTCAAATCTCCCACGTTTGGCTTCCTATCTATGCTGAAATGATTTACAGTTCCACCTACAGGGCACAAGATAATTTTTCTTGTATCCTTGACTACTGAACATCAATTTCAAATAATTACCAATTTGAAAAATTTGAAAAAATCAATAGTTTGTAATTTAATTTGCATTTATTTTATAACTAGTGGGATTGAACATTTTCTCACACACATTTTTAATTTGGACATCTTCATGTGTTAATTCATGTTTTTTGTCCAATTTTCTATTGGCATACTCATCATTTCTAAAATATACTTTAATTAATTATAGTTTTAAACTTAATACTATTTATCTCTACTTTTTAATTGTTAATCTTTAAAATGTATAATTAATTATAATTTATCTTTATAATTAACATTAATCCTAATTTTGCTTTGTACTATTAATTGTGGCATTTTTACTTTAAACTATTTCATATCTATTTTGTTAATTTTTCAATTTTTTTTCTTATATTTTATAATTGCTGTTATCTAATTTGGGCCTTTCTAAATACTTCTTCCAATCATTTTATTGCTTTATATAACCCATCTTATCCCCTCCTTATTTCTCTTGAAAATCTTCTCTGCTTTTAATTATCTTTTTAAATGAGTTTCGAGCTAATAGGAGGAAAGGGGAGAACAGCAATAGGAAGGATGGGGAGAGGGCATGATGCTCAAGGGAGTTTGGAAGCCTTCTTTCTCGGCTGTCCTGAGGTTCCTCTTCTGCTTTACTTCCTTTCCTTCCAAGGCCAGCCCCCAGCCCTTTCTTGGAGACCTACCAAGCTATGCTTTTTACCACAGTGGCAGCGAATGCTGTTCCTTCTGGACACTCTGCATTCACACTGTCATGGACAGCTATGACATGATAAATGGTCCCTGACAACGATGGTTGCTAGAATTGAGGCAGGCTGATTGTTGCCAAAACAACGTCCCATAAGAAAGGAGGGCAGGGTGGGTTGAAGACCACAGCTTGGGAGGTCCCTGCACACCTGCTGACCTCCCGACAGGGGTGCAGGAGACAGCTTCCACTCTCCTTGAACCAGAAGCTCCTTGAAAATGGAACTCTGTCTCATTCAGCTTCAGATTCAGCCCACACTGAGTCCCTAGTCTTTGATATGTTTGTATGATGAATTGCAAAAAAAATTAATAGAACCAAATATATATTTTTACGAAGAATCAGCATAGCAGTGTAGTCAGAAATCTTAGGTTGTAGCCTCAACTTTGTTATCAGTAAAGTGAGACCTTGTGTATTACTTTTAATTTCTCTAATGGTTGATCTCTGAATCTCTAAAAAAGGGATAGTATCTAACCAGTCTACCTTATAAGGGTAAAATGAAGATAACCTTATGGATTATGAAGATTTCAGACATTTTAAAAATTAAATGTATAAGTCGTTTGGAAGTTTAATAGAAGATGAGATGACTAAGGTACTAGGGACCTCATTTCCTCAACTTGCCTGATGTGCATGTGTGGTTGGTCACTTGGCAGCTCCCACTGACCCTCTCCCCATCCTAACTCCTGGGCAGCTAGTGCTGCTCAGTGGGTCCGGAGGCATCACAAGGGTGGCCCTTTGTGGGAAAGGCCTGGCTTGATTCCAAGAGAGACCCAGCAGAAGGGGGCCAAGGGAAGAGGGGAGAAGGGAAGGGGAGGCCTTGTGGGCAGGGATTGAAATATGGAATAAAGAAAGGTTATGGAGAGGGTGCCCTGGCTCAGCTGCATGGCATAATGGGATTGGGAATGGAGAACAGAGTGACAAGAGTGATAGGAAAATTCAACAAATGTCTCTGAACTGTCTCCACTTTATTCTTTTTCAGTAGATGCCAGTTATACAATTAGAGTTCTCCAGAGACACGGAACTGGTAGAAAGAAACAGGTGGTAGATACAGATACAGACATAGATATGGATACAGATGTAGATATGATATAGATGTGTGTGTGTGTGTGTGTGTGTGTGTGTGTGTGTGTGTGTGTGTATTACTGTATTTGGAGGGATAGAGATTTATTTCAAGGAATTGTCTTAAGCTGTTGTAGGGGCTGGCAAATCTGAAACCTGCAGGGCAGACTGGCAGTCTCTAAACTCTAGATCAGGAGCTGATACTGCTGTCTAGAAGTGGAATTCCTTCTTCCTGAGGAAATCCTCAGTCTTATTCTTAAGGCCTTTCATGGTTTGGATGTGAGGTGTCCCCAAAAAGCTCACGTGTAAGACAATGCCAGGAGGTTTAGAGGAGAAATGATTGGGTTATGAGAGCCTTAACCCAGTCAGTGAATTAATTCCCTCATGGGGATTAACTGAGTGGCAACTGAAGGTGGATAGGGTGTGATCAGAGGAGGTGGGCATCAGGGGTGTGGCTTTGGAGTATATATTTTGTATCTGGCAAATGGAATCTCTCTCTGCTTCTGATCATCGTGTGAGCTGCTTCCTTGCACCACACTCTTCTACCATGACCTTCTGCCTCACCTTGAGCCACAAGGAATGGAGTCGATTTTCTGTGGACTGAGACCTCTGAACTGAGCCCCCAAATAAACTCCCCCCCAAATTGTTCCAGTCGTTTCTTTCAGTCACAACAGCAAAAAAGCTGACTAAAACAAGACCATTCAATGAAGGTCCATCCAAGTTATTGAGGATAATATCTTTTACTTAAAGTCAAGTAATTCCAGATGTCAGCCACATCTGTACAATATACCCAGGACAACACTCGAATGGTATTTGATTGAGTAACAGAGTACTCTCAACCAGTCAAACTGACAAATAGAACAGACCATCATACCAGTCTAGATTAGATATGCTTCTGTATTTTTATATTTTAACTATTTCTCTGAGGGAAACCCTAACCTGAGACCCGACCACACAGTGCAATAGGCTTTGTCCCTGCCAATGAGTATAAAGCCTCACACACACAAACATAAGGACCAGCACCACTCTGAGGACTAAGGAGATGCTGTGAAAGTATTTTTCCTGGTTAAAATGGTAGGGTGAGGGGAGGAAGAGAAAGCAACTGGTCATGTAGGCACTGGCTCTACCTGCACAGGATTCTGGGGAGAGGGCCTTTTCCCACAGGGTGGCGAGCTGAATGTGTACACATGCGAAGGAGAATTGGCCCGAAGAGAGGGCAGGTGTCTCCAGAGAGCACTCGGATGCCTCACATGTATTTTCACGCGTAGCAAGAACTTCATCCAAGCATCTGCCAAGTCAAGTGCTCTGTTGGAAAGAAACACCTCCCCAGGGAAAGAGAAGGTCAAGAACTACACTGGGAAGCAACCTTATTCCAGCAGGGGATGAAAAGAAACTGAGTCAAAGGTTTTTTGGGCGGCTTGGTCCTCTGAAGCATCACTCCGACACACTGCACTGGCCCAGAGGCAGGTCGCTCAGAGCCATGTCCTCTCATGGCCCTCATCACGGGGCGGCCTGACCACCGAGAAGGCCGACAGCGAGCTTCTGTGTCCACACACCACGCTTGCCCTGATTCCCTGGAGCCAGCTCCTCTCACTCAAGCCTGGCAACACCCCTCACCAGCGGACAGTCGAGCCCTCTGGGACTTTCGAGAGCCGATTTCCTGGATGGGCAAGCGGTCCTGCACACACCCCTTCCCAAGTTACAGGCCATCCTCTGAATCCTGAGCAGGGCAAATGCGAGCCTTTCCAGCTCACAAATCACCTTTAATGATCCCTGAAGGAAACCAGCAGTAAACCGCAGGCCGCGAGCTGGAAGCCCAGAGGTAAAGCTACAAACACAAGGTGAGGAAGGGGACATATAAAGGATCATTTCACCTGGCAGCATCTCTGTTTCTTTCTTTCACGGATCATTGTGTTTCCTCCTTGTCTGCTGTCTCGTACCTGAACACATTAGGAATTTATAGTTAATCTCCAGTTGTGATGAACCTTATCAATCTCAGATGGCACCAACTCTGTGACTGGGCTGCCAGTGGGTCCAGAAGGAGGGATTCAATTATAAACAAAATATCCGCAACAAATTCCAGCTCACTCCCATCAGAATGCTAAATGGTCAGTGTCGCTGGGAACAGCTAAGGAAGAAGTCCTGTCAACTCCACCCTTCGCTTCTTCTGCCTGACCCTCTCCAGCCTTTCAGAGGTAGATAGGATGTCGAAACCCAGTCTGCATCCTGTGCCACCCCCAGCCACTATCTCCTCCCAGATTTAAGTGGTCTCCAATATGGGAAGCCATCTGACAGAGAATGGAAGTGTATTGATTGTCACAGCTCTGATTTTATACCACAGCTATGGCAAATTGTGTTTTCAAAAAAAGACCACAGCAGGGCTGGGATGTAGCTCTGTGTTGGCGCACTTGCCTGGCATGCACAAGACCCTGAGTTCAATCTCCAGTACCTTAAAAAACAACAACAAAAAAAACAGCAATATTTCTAATATTTTTAGTCTGGTGTGCTTTTCCTGAACTTTGCCCTTCTTATGAAGAGATAGAGTCTATTTTCCCTCCCCTTTAACCTTGTTGGGACTTTGTGACAGCTTCAGTGAACAGAATGCAGAGGATGAGGGACTGTATGAGTTCTGAGAAGCCAGGCCATAGAAAGCCAGATAACTTCTGACTGGCTCTTTTTCTCAAAATGGTAGCCCATGGAATGCAGCCTCCATGCCACAGGGAAGCCCAGGCCAGTCAGTCAAGTATGGCTGCTCCTGCTACCAGCTAGTTCATCCGCCAGATTTGGGAGTGAGTGAGACCTCAGATGACTCCAGCCTTGGCCCACTCACTCCAGCTTATGCTGGTGGAGCAGAGACGCGCCATCATGACAGAGCCATGCTCAAATGACCATTTGGGAGCAAAGTGAATCTTGTATTAAGTTTTAGAAGTTAGAGAGTTATTTTGTTGCAACAGCTGTCACTGAGACAATCACTCTTCTAGCTCTACACTCCAAAAGGACAACTAGACCCCTCACTCACTTCAAAGTAAAACAGGAAAATAAGAGTGCTTTTTTCAAGTTGGCAAGCTTTATGAAAAGCACTGGTACAAATAAAAAGCTTGGTATTTACACTATAAATGTGAAAGGATGGAAAAATAATCTAGAACAACCACCTCACTAAGTTGCTTGTTTTGGGGGAGGAGAATGGTATGTGGGTCAATGAATTGGGCACTTTGATTTTGCTGTGTACACTGTCTTAGTATTTGAAAAAAATGCAGAAGTGAGTATTATCTGGTAATTTCTAAAAGCCTAAAATAAGCAAAACAACCAATAAACCAGTGGAAGACTTGCTTTTCTATTTCAAGGTGAAAAGATTGGAAAGGCCATGTCCTGCCTTCTTCTCTTACCTCTCTCTTGTTCCCTTTCTGGATGCTGGAGAAAGGGACAGTGATGGAAATTTCCCCAGAGATTTTCCCCCTTCCTCATTCAGGGCAGGTCTGGTTGTCCAGTACCAGGTGTCTGTGGTGGATAAGATTTGGGATTATTGACAAAACACCCAATCTAAGTAGAACCAGACAACCTACAGAGACATCTAAGAAAGAATAATACTCAGATGGTAATTATTCCATTTCTTTCATTTCACAGAAAGCCAAAGTTTTTCTTTCTTTTTTATTTTTCTTTCCTTTTTTTGAAGAACAAAGTTGGACTTTTTTGTTGTGGTGGTGGTTGGCTGGCTTTTTGCAGTACTGGGAATTGAACCTAGGGTTGCTTAACCACTGAGCTGCATCCCAAGTCCTTTTTTTAAATTTTTTTCTTTTAAGACAGGGTTTCACCAAGTTGCTGAGGCTGGCCTCGACCTTACAATCCTCCTGCTTCAACCTCCCCCACTGGGATTGCATACATGAGCCACAGCACCCGGCAGAATGAAGTTTTTTCAAAAAGCCACACCATCACTAGATAATGGACCTTTAATTGCTTGTCCAAAAACAGGGATAATTTTCCATAGATTGACTAACTCTCCAGGTTTCCTGATAGCCACAGGCTTAGATTTGGGAGACAGCTGGTTGGTTATAAACAGCTAGTGACCTTTGAAGAGAGTGAAGACTGAACTTGTAGTTCAGGCTCAGAAGCAACAGATGCTGGTCATTTTAAAGTTGGCACTTCTAACCTTGTGGACAAACCGTGGCACCAGAATTAGATGCATCCTTAATCATAAATTTAATTTCCTAAGTAAACAAAAATAAGTCAATTGACTTCCCCTTTATCCATTCCTCTGACACTTAAATGAGCTCCCTCTAATACCAGAATGTCTTGCCATTAATAAAAGGAACTGAGGACATTATGGATAGAAGGGTGACTTGTAAATAGAAAAAGTATTGCCTTTTCCCTTGAGTGTGCCTTCCTGGTCTTGTGTAACCAAAGCCATGGCTACTAAGGGTGAAAAGGTACTGTGTGCAGAAGTCGAATTCTCCAGGTAGGGAAGAAGTGGCGGATTCGGAAATAAATTGATCAGCTCTCTTTTTATGCTAGTCAGAATTTATCTAAAGAGAATTTTGATTGCAAAAGGGTACTGAGGCTGAGTTTGAAATGATAAACTTCCATGAAATGTGAAAAAAAAAAGTATTTTAGTCAGTTTTTTTTTTTTTTTTTTTTTTTTTTTTTTTTTTGCTGCTATGACTAAATGATCTGACAAGCACAATTATAGAAGAGGAAAGGTTTATTTCAGAGGTCTTAGTCCATAGAAGGCGGGCTCCATTCCTCAGGGCTCAAGGTGAGGTTGAACATCATGGAGGAAGAGTGTGGCAGAGGGAACCAGCTCACATGATGCTCAGGAAGCAAAAAGACAGTCTCCACTCTCCAGATACAAAATATACACCCCATAGCCACGCCCCAATCCCCACCTCCTCCAGTCACACCCTACCATTTCAATTAATCCCATCAGGGATTAATCCACTGATTGGGTTAAGACTCTTACAACCCAATTATTTCTCCTCCAAACCATCCTGTATTGTCTCATATGTGAGCTTTTGGGGGACACCTCACTTCCAAACCATAACACACACTTTCCAAAACCACACTGCTCACTCGTGGACAGTTGGGAGCTTACCTACACAGGGATGTAGTGGAATAACACCTGTGGACAGGTAACACCTTGTGGACTGTTTCTTTGATTTAGCACTTCTTTGAGATGGAGCTATTCTGTAATAGCTTTAACATAGTTCCATACACAGTCTTGTGATGCTGACTAGCAGAAAATTTAAACATTCAAGTGATACTTTAAATATATTTTTCAAAGAAAAACACATGTTTAAGTTCCCCTCAATTCTTTCATTTCTGTTATCCTTTGAAACTCAGTCTGGGTGTTTCCCGATCAAATAGTATATTCTCTAAAATACTTACACCAAGCATTTCTGGCCCTCTTTCTACAAAGTGATCATATTATGAAGAATGACATTGAGATCACACTACTAGTTTCTTTATCAGTCCTTACAAAAGTCTAGCTCTCCCATGCAGCCTAAAATTTAAGTGCCTATCAAGTTCCAAGTGTACCAAAGATAGATTTCTACTTGGTTTTCTGGGGATGGGGGTGTGTGTGCAGATTTAAGCATTAAGTGCAAACAGAATCACCTCAGATACATTTGGTGAGGTTGTCTGGATTGAACCCAGAGGCACTCTACCATTGAGTCACATCATCAATCCTTTTTATTTTATTTTGAGACAGGGTCTCACTAAGTTGCTTAGGGTCTTGCTGCAGCTGGCCTTGAACTTGCAATCCTCCTGCCTCAGGCTCCCAAGTAGTTGGGATTATAGGCCTGCATCAACCTGCTTGGCACCTGGGATACTTTCAAACAAGTAAATACCTGTGCCTATCCCCAGAGGCTGTAATTCATTAGGTTTGGTGTGCAACCTCAGTCATCTACCATTTTAATATGCATCCCAGGGGATTCTGATACAAGGGTCCACATCCCACATGGCTGCTTCAGTGGTTAAATCTCCATGGGCTTCCTGCTTTCCTGTGCTAGAAACCATCATCACATAACATTTGACATCTACCTGTCATTTTACTTTTTAAAATTGACTATTTCCACAATGTACTTTATTAACACCCAATTCTTACATTTTATAAGGTCTGGATTTGAAGGTGAGAAAAGTTTATAGAAGCAAGATTTTAGGCCAGTGGATGTTCAAATTCTAAATCAGAATCTAATTTTGTTGTAAGGCATAATGTTCTCTAAAAGCATCTTTGGGGCTCTGAGCCGAGACATATTCATGTGAATGGGAAAAATAAAATTCAGTGTGGAAGAAGTGAATTTTGTTTTCTTTTCTGACATCTCATCCTCTAATTTGTTAAACCATGGTTTTAATGCTGAAGAAAAAGGCATGAGGCCTAGATGGTAATTGCTGAAAGCATGGCAGGGGACATTTCTTGCATGCAGCCCCGAGACTCCCCTTAATACATATGACCAGATTGACAGAGTACACAGCTTCAACACCGAAAAGGTCATCCCATCCGGATTCAGGACCATATAGCTAAGGAATTTATTGTCCTATCATCAGGCCCAAAAAAATTTTACTTCTATTTTGACCTTCCATAAGCCCTCTTCTCTCCCTAGACTTCCTCAGCGTAAAACAGAATTGAGAAAAACTAAGTGGAGTCACAAATACTACTTCATATCAATTCCCTGGGCTTCTTAAAGATGGCAGCCAAGGTTAAGATAGTTGCTATTACTCCTGAACTAGAGTGAATAAAGATGTGAAATCTCATCCCCTCTGATAATTGAGGGTCTGAACACAGGGAGAGTAAGGAGAATTAGAAAAATGTACGGTGGTGACTATCGTTGGGGGGTTTTCTTTTTTCTTTTCCCTACTTAACATCCCTTTCTTCCTCCGGAATTTAACTTCCTCCTTGCTATGGGAAGCCTTTTACATGTGTTTGGAGAGAGTCATCCCTCCCTACCACCACAGTCAGAGTACAGGCCAAGGAGAGGCATGGACCTAAGGGGTCGGTCAACAACCTCCCTGGTACTTTTCCGCCTCATCTACAAGAAGCCTCCTCTTTCCATTGGGATTGCTAAACCAGCAGGAGGGGAATACCGTAGGGGGAGGGTCACCATTATCTTCACACAATGAAACAGTCTATCAGAGAGGAAAGGACAGGTGGATCCCAGGTGACAGTCATTGAGCGCTGGACACAGGCAAGTCTGATCTTTAATTATGTGAGTCCATAAAACCCTTCCCCAGTATTGTTCGCCCTAAAGTTGGTGGGGGTGTCTTTCTGCATCTTTCAACTGAAAGAGTCCTAATACAGATTTTACATTTATCCTTAAGACTGTGACATGGTAGAGTAGAGGTTGATGTCCCACCCAGAGCCCCTTTCCAGTCAGTACATCCACCCTTCTCCCCAGTTGCTATGAGTGGTATCTAATGACATACCTGTGACCTTCAAGGAGAATTGCCCTTGATTGACAAAGCACATTCACCTAGGATGCCTAGGATGTTACCAGGGATCAGGTGCAGACTGATGCAGTCCCAACTAAAGGGTGACAATCTGAAGTGCAATTTATGACCCAGAGATGCCCATGGGTCAGTCAAGGCCAGGCTTTACCTGAGAACAATCCTAGCTCAGCTCCTCCCCTTCCTTATCCTGCTTCTCTTGCTCCCTTTGAGAATTTTCCTGAAGAGATCTCCTTCAATAGATCTTATGTCCTAAATCCCTGCCTTAGCCTATGCTTACAGGCAATACAACTTAAGACATGCAGTCATTTTTGAATTAGTTTTTATTTTAATGAAAGCAATACGCTGCATGTTCAAGAGGTAGAAAGTCATGAAAAGGTTTTTATACATTAACTGTGGTTCCCTACCCAAACCGTCTCCACCCTCTCCTCCAATTCTCTTAGGCACCATGCCAACTGAAACAGGATCATTCACCAAATTTGGCTGTTATTTTTCTCTATTGATATCTTGGGAGATCAGATAACAACTTGGTTCCAGTTTGGTGATGTAGAAACTTAGCATGAATAACTCCATTTAGAGTTCTAGTCTGATCTGTTAGGATCTATTTGGACCAGTGCAAGAGCCTAGTCCAAATCAAAGGCCTTCTGTAAATTTTATTTTGTGGTAGTTCCTAAATGTCCAACTGGTGATGAACGCAGGTTCAGAAGCTCATCCTACAGAAAAAATCAATGTCTGAAGTTGAGCAATGGAGAGAAATAAAGGTTTTATTCAGTAGCCAAAGAATGGAGTAGATGGAGCTTTGCTCACAAATCAGTTTCTCAACTGTAGTTGGTTGAGCCGTTAGAGATATAGGACAGGGCTTAGGAGGAGAGGCATAGTCTAATAATGAGGAGGAATATTCATGCCTTTTCTAGGAATGGGAAGAGTTCTTCCAGGACCTCTGGTCCATCTCTTTTCATTTCTTTCATGGTCGGGAGTTTGGGGTTATGGCAGCTGGTAGGTGTGTTTGACCTTATAGTGGAGTAGGGAGAAACTAGGGAAGTCATAGTTTACCCTATGTTACAATTTTGGGCAAAATATTTCTCAAATGATCAACACATCTCCAGGGAGAGTTGAGTAGAATCTGACCCCAAAACTGAGGCAACTGAGGAGACAGACACAGTCTGAAAGCAGAGGTGCCAAGCAGCACTCATTCCAGTCACCCTTTGGACACCTGCTGGCCCAAGTGAACAGTGTTTCCAGCACAAGTGCCTTCAGGTCCCCAAAGGCTGACCAAGGCAACTGTTATCACCATAACCCACACGTCAGAGGTGTGATCTAAAGGGAAGCTTGTGAGAAGCCAATCATGCCTTGGTCAGCTGTGTGACCTCCAAAATTAGTGGGTTTTAAGTCAATTAAGGCAAGTGAAGCTAGAGGGCTCATGGAAGATTCTTCTTGGACATGTGACACATGACTGTGACATAACCATTTACCACATTCTCATGCACTCGAACATAACCGGCCCCATTTTCTCTTAGAGACTTGCCTCCTGAAGACCTTGTGCTTCTGCATGAATCTCCAGATCATTCACCTCATCTGGAAATTTCCTGGGCTATTCTCCCATGCTGGTTCTTCATCTTCCTTGATCCCACATTTTCTCTTTTTTGGGTCACTACCTTGTTCCTTGTGGCACCTCCTCTCCTCGTCTTCCTGAGACAGGACCTCTCCTCCCCCTGCTTCTGGAGAGGTTGCATGTCTGCAAATATCTTCATTCTCTCATCACACTTGATAGATAGGCAAAGACTTTCAGGGTGAATACTGGTTTTCTCTCAGAGCTTTGCCATCTCTGTGGAGTTGACCAGCTATCCTGCTCCCTCCTCCTTCCTGCTGTTTTCCAGAAATGTCTTGAAATCTACTCACTCTTGCTTCATCTTCTATTCTTTTGGTCTTGATGAGTTTATACTTTTTTTTTTAATTCCTTTACTCTTTATTATTCTAGTAGGTTTTTAAGAAAGAGTGGGAAAAGAACATTTCTGGTCAATTTTTAACACAGTGATCTAGTTTTAAATAACCTTTTCTTATTTCAAAATCAATATATATATATTTATTGAATAAAATACAAATAAGCAGAAGTAGGAAAATTTAAATGACCTGTAATCCCACTGCCTAGAGAAAATAGCTCTTAATATGGATTATATTTGTTTTCCAGCATTTTCCCCTGAGTGTCACTCAGAATAACTGTTCTTGTTGCTATTGTTATCTACTGCCACCTTGGTTCCTGAGAAGGGAGAAAGATGTCAATAGCATGAGACCCCCGTTACCACTTCACTGGAAAGGGGAATACAAATGGGGAGGTAGAGGCTGCAGCAGAGCAGATTATTCTGCATAATTAAAGGGAGAGAAATAGTTTGGGGCAAGAGGGGAAGTCAGGAGGAAGGACAGGGAAGCCAATGTGTCATAAAAGATGAGAGGTAAAATCCTTTTGGCATCATGGTAGGAAAAAACTAACTTACAAGATCAAGTCCTAACCAATAGATTAGTGTTTGCTCAGGAAGGTGAGATGGAAACCTCCTTCTCAGATGGTTCTTGCCTCAGAAAATTCAAGAGCTATGGAGATACCTGTGAAATTGAGCCTGAGGAACAAGTATGTGACATGTAGAAACAGGAGATATTTAGTAAATAGACATAAATGTGTATTTTTAGCAAAAATGGGACCATTTTAAACTTGGCTCTTGTGCATGATGCTTTTTTCCATTAAATGTATTGGGAATGCCTTTCACTTTACTAAAATTTTCTCATCTGTGTGTTTGCAGAGGCACCGACCTGTAGTCTCAGCTACCGGGGAGGCTGAAGCAGGAGGATCACTTGATTCCAAGAGTTCAGTGCCAGCCTGGACAATATTGTGAAACCTCGTATCTTTAAATAAGTAAGTTTATGAATAAATAAATATCCTCCTAGGATAAGTAGATAATATCCACAGGTAAAAGAAGGTAAAAATACATCATGAAGTGAGAGAAAATATTTGCAAACCATGTATCTAGTATCTAAAAAATATAAAGAACATTTACAAATCAACAATAAAAAGGAAAACAATTAAATGTCAAAAACAAAAGGACTTGAATAGATATTTCTCTAAAAATATATATTTTTAATATATATTATATATATATATTTTTTTATATATATTTATATATATTATATATATATTTATATAATATATATTTATGTCCAAGAAGTATGAGAAAGGATGCTCATCATTATTAGTCATTAGGGAAATACAAGTCAAAACATTAAAGGAAGACCATCTCACCTACTAGGGTAGTTGTCTTAAAAATACTTTTTAAGGGAAAGCAAGTGTTGGTGAAGATGAAAGAAATCAGAACACTTGTACTTTGCTTCGGGGAATGTAAAATGGTTTGGTCACTATAGAAAATAGATTAATAGTTACTAAAAATTTAAACATAAGACCTAGCAACTCTGTTTCTAGGAATATGCCCGAAAGAATTGAAAACAGCTACTCAAGTACATGTATGTGCACATTCACATATACATGTATATGCACAGTGTGCACGATAGCCAAGTGTCTTTCAATGGATGAATGGATAAACACATTATGGGGCATGTATTAGCATGGTATTCACCCATAAACAAGAATAATATTCTAATTCATGCTACAATAAACCTCAAAACACTATGTGAAGTAAAAGAAGCCAGACATTTTACACAGCTCTATATGAAATATGCAGAACAGGTAAATCCATAGGGTCAGAAAGCAGATAGGCAGGTGTTAGGGTCTGGAGAAGGGGATTATGGGGAATAACTTTTTAATGGCTATGGGTTTCCTTTTGAACTGATGAAAACGTTTTCAGACTAGATTGAAGTGTTAGTTGCACAAATTGTGAATGTACTAAATGTTCTAATGTACTAAATGTGCACTTTAAAATGGTCAATTTTATGTTATGCAAATTTTCCCTCATTTACAAAATGTCCATAAACACTGTCTTTAATGACAACAGTAGTTTTACAAAATGTGGGTATACTATAATTTTTTAAGGTTAATCCTTCATTTTTTGACACAGAGTTTGTGTCTAATTTTTCCTCGTTATAAACAGAACTATATCATATAACCAGCAGCTAAATATTTTCCAATTTAGGGGGGGAAAAAACCCCAAGAGATGACCTTGGTTGACCAAAGAAGATACATAGTTAAAAAATGTTTAGATAATTTTTCCAGATTGTCTTCCAAAACGTGCTAAAAGATTAAGGTTCACCTACTCAAAGGAAATTATTTGCTTCAATATGTTTTGTTAACTGCTCAGGGTAGAGCCCTAATAAAATTATAAAGATTTCCAACCTCCCCCTGGCACAGCAAACAGATCTCATCCATATGTTCAAATACCACCTGGATGTGTACAGTTCCCAGAACTCTATCCTAGCCCAACTTTCTCTCTTGTGTATCCAACAATAGGCTCATTTATATACATAACAAGCCCAAAGTTTCAGCTCCTTGACCCATTTTTGATCCCTTGCCATACAAAAGGGACCAGCAGGGGGCAGTGTTTTAGTCAGCTTTTTCGCTCCTGCAACTAAAAGACCCTATCAGAACAGTTGTAGAGGAGAAAAAGTTTATCTGGGGGGGTCTTATGGTTTCAGAGGTCTCAGTCCGTAGACAGCTAACTCCATTCCTTGGGACTCAAAGTAAGGCTGAACATCATGGTGGAAGAGTGTGGCAGAAGGAAGCAGCTCACATGATAATTAGAAGCAGAGAGAGGTCTCCACTGTCCAGATACAAAATATGTACCCCAAAGTCACATTCCAGATGCCCACCTCCTCCAGCCACACCCTACCCACCTTCAGTTTCCACTCAGTTAATCCCCACCAGGGATTAATTTAATGATTTGGTCAAGGCACTCATAACCCAATCATTTCTCCTCTAAACCTCCTTGCACTGTCTCACACATGAGCTTTTGGAGGACACCTCACAACTAAACCATAACAGGCGGTGCTGGAGGGCCCCTGTTCTACCCAGTTACTCAGACTATCTTAGCTCAGGCCGCTGGAAATACCAAATTACCACAGACTGGGTGGTTCACACAACAAAAATTTATTTTCTTACAATTCTAGAGACTAGAAATGTGAGGTCAAGGCATTTTGGTAGGACTGGTGTCTTCTGAGGCCTCTCTCCTTGCTTGTAGCTGACTAGCTTCTCAGTGTGTGTGTCCGAGTCTGGATTTCCTTCTCATAAGGACAACAGTCATGGAGTTAGGGCCACCCACATGACCTCATTTTACCTTAGTCACCTCTTTAAAGGCCCTGTCTCCAAATACAGTCACATTCTGAGGAACTGGGGAACTTCAACTTTAGAATTTGGGGGAACACAATTCAGCACAATTAAGTTTCAGAGTCTTAAACTGACAGAGACTCTGCATCTTCTCAGGGTCCCATCTGGAATATATCCCCTGTCTCAGTTGGTGTGGGCCCGGGAAGTGGCCCTGCAGGGTCTGTATAAAAGACAAAGCACTTCAGACCAGAAATGACACACCTCCCTCTCACCCTCCGCCCTCCCGTCAGAACACTCACACAGTGCTGCCCGCAGCAGGGGGCTGTGAAGAGTGGTCTTCCCTAAGCCTGGAAGGGGAAGAGAGGCAGGGATCTGGTGTCTCACAACCACTAAGGAGCACCTTGGTCACACTGGCCTGCTGTCACCTCATGCAACGAGACTGAACAGATCACCTCCCACCCACAGCGCCCGACCCCACACCTGAGTTGCGAATGATTTCTCCCAGAGATCGATGGCATCCTTGCACTTGCCCAAGTTCACAGCCAGTAGACATCTTCTCCCTTTCTCTCTAAATACCACTGGTCATAAAGTCCTTTTGACTCTTTACCTTAAAAAATTTCGACTGGGTTTTCCTCTCCATCTTTAAAGCCATTCTGGTTTCAGCCCACCTCGCTTTTGTACTGAACTATTAGAAGAGACTTGTTTTTATCCTTCTAGCCTTCAGGTCCCTGCCCACTCTACACTGCTGCAAGAAGGAACCCTCTAAAATTTGAGTAACAGTAATAAAACTCCAGTCTTAAAAAGCTCTGCCGTTGGGCTGGGGAGATAGCTCAGTTGGTAGAGTACTTGTGTTGCAAGCACAAGGCCCTGGGTTCGATCCCCAGCACCACCACCACCAAAAAAAAAAAAAAAAAAAAAAAAAACCTCTGCTGTCCTCAGTCCCTGGTCTGAGCTCTTTGGGGTTGTGGGGTGCTGCCTTCTGCTCTGTAAATCTCCTCACTCCAAACTCTCCCATGGCTCCCCAGTTCACACAGTTAGGAGCCAATATCCTTCCAGAGAGGGATCCCACAGAATCTGCTCACGCTGCTGCAGCCACGCTGGCCTGCTTGCCGTGGCTCACACACCCGGGGCCTGCCATCACTAGCCTCGCGCTGACGGACTCGCTGCCTGGAATCCTCTTCCCCGACTCTTTGCAGGCCTGGCTCCCTTATTTCCTTCAAGCCTTTCCTCAAAAATCACTTCAGCTTTCTTCATCACCCAATCCTCATGCCTGATCCAATCTACCCTGCGTTTTTCTAAGGGTCCTTATACTTCTCACCTTCTGACATATTAGGCATTGATTGATCATTACTATCATTTATTTCTGTCCCCTCCCTATTAGAACACAAGACCCATGAGGGTAGGGAATTTTTACCCATTTTGTTCCCCAATGGCATCCCAAGCACCTATTTGCTTAGCACCCAGGTAGGTACTTCATGAGTACATGAAAAATGACAAGAGTCAATCTGTCACATTTATTCCCTTGCATTGAATCCTGTAATTATCTATCTACATTTCTGCTGCTTCCACTACAAAGTGAATTTTTTTATTTCTGTATCTCCCACATGATGC
The DNA here is from genome assembly GCF_902686455.1 of Sciurus vulgaris. Classification (NCBI taxonomy): domain Eukaryota; kingdom Metazoa; phylum Chordata; class Mammalia; order Rodentia; family Sciuridae; genus Sciurus; species Sciurus vulgaris. Next base: position 21,645,223 of record NC_136468.1, on the reverse strand, counting down.
CTGACACATCCGTACTCAGTTGACATTTGCAGATTAGATACAATAGGACAAACCTATCACTCTAACAATAGGATAAACCTATCTAACAAGAAGAACACCAAGGTCACAGGTCTTGCTCTGTATCACACATTCACTAAATGGTGTGGTCACAGCTAAGGTCCAGGTCTTCTGTGTCCCTGAAGCAGTCTCCTTCCACTGTCCCACTCAGCTCCACTGAAAATAGTTTCAAGTCCACCTTGGTTTCCAACTGTGTTGCGATTTTCTTGAGACAAGGCCTAAGCATTAAGATACTCAAACTCCCCCAGTGCCGGGTACGGTGCAAGGTATATATCAGACATATCTAAGAACTATTTGTGGTTTGAGCACTCAAAAAAAAACTATTGTTAGCATTGTTTCCACTTTTAATGACAGGAATGATAATAACCTCCCAGCAGTCAGCTTTAAATAGGTTCAAGACACTGAAATACAATTTGAACAGTGTCTTTCATCAGTCCGCTCCCCGGAGAGATGAAATGAGTTCATAATGAGATTCCTGCGATGAGTCAAAAAGTGAGGGAAGGAGTACAGGGCTGTGCCTCAGATGTTTACTGGCATTCGGGAGTCCATTCTTCCTCTGATACTCAGAGCTAGCTCTAGGTCCAGTGGACGGGCAGTAGCATGGACGTACCCTCCACCTGCCCCTGTGGAGCCCACATTCTCTTTTCTGGCATTGTCTCTTCAGATCCACTTTATTTGTGGTGGAGGACTGGGAGAGAACTGATGGTCTACTCAGTATAAATGTAGTTTGCTCCCAACCCATGGAAAACACGGGAGTCTCTGACGCCCACACAAAATAACGCACTGATTAATTGCCAGCAACTACAACAGGTTATTTTCTCAGTAAGAGAGTGGTGCAAAGACTCTCATTTTGAGTTTCTGTTGCTAATATGTTCCACTTGCTTGATTTTAAAGCACAGGTTAACACTCTCTGGAGCCTTTACACTTTGGTGATCAAAGTGTTAGTTCCGTGGAATCTGGGTAAGAGGTAGGCAGACAAATAGTAAAATGAGAAAGGGTAGGTTTCATCATCTTCCCTTATGCAACTAACATGGCATTAAGGAAAGGAATAGAGACCATGGGAAAAGTAGCCCAGAGGTCACCTAAGTGCTCACACAGGGACACTGGCATGCTGCTGCAGATTAGAAGGGTTTTTGATATACGGTCCTGCTCTTCTTTCTCTGAGGTCAATCAGGGTCAAGTGCCCAATGACAGACTTTCAAAATAATGTTCCATTTAGGCCCACTCTTGGGACAGAATGCCTAAGGCTCTTCTCCACCCTAAATTATGCTCTGAAATAAAGAAATGAATACCCTTATTTCCTGGGACCCTACAGCTTCCTTTCTGGCTAAAGTCTCAAGTCACCTGAGCAGCTTTAAATTCTTGCCAGAGTAACTGAGGTTGGTTTTCTCTGTGTGAATGACTCCTGTGCTCACTCTTAGTGCCCCTCTGTATCCATCAACTTTTTGTTGCTGTGACCACAATACCTGTCCAGAATCACTTAAAGGAGCAAAAGTTGATTTGGGTTCATGGTTTCGGAGTTTCAGTCTGTAATCAGTCAACTTCCTTGCTCTGGGTCCAAGATGAAGCAGAACATCAAGGTGGAAAGGCATGGTGAAGGGAAGCTTCTCTTCTCCTGGCAGCCAGGAATCAGAGACAGAGAAAAGGGAAAGGACCACAGAGAAGATGGATACCCAGTGTCCCACCTCCTCTAGCCACACCCCACCTGCCTACAGTTACCACCCGGTTAATCCATTAAACTAGGATGAACCCATAAGAGGTTACAGGTCTTATCATCTAATCATTTTATCTTCCTTTCAGCATTCCTGCATTAGCCCCGAAGCTCTGGGGGAACCTCAACAAATCATAACACCCTCTTAGGTCACCTCAGCACTTCAAGGTATACTCCCCACCACACTCCCCAAATAACACAACAAAATAGCCTAAATAACAAACTCCAAAGGCTCTCAAAAGTTGCATTATGATGAAGCTCAATTGGGTTATATCAACTGAGTCTCCTCGTGTCCTTTGGCTACTTTAAGATGAAGTCTGTAAGCGTATAGAGTGAATACATGTGCAAGGTCAAGGTTGCCTTGCATGGAGAAACTCACAGTTGCAGAACATTGTGAGAACTTCATTTCTCCAACAGAAATACTTGGCTATTTTCAGGGTTTATAGGGGCTGATTTTATGTTAATCTAATTGGACTACCGCAATCTATAGGTAAGAAAATTGCAGACGGGAGATGCTGAGTATCTCCCGTTCACACCTCACAGCATTGAAGAATTGGGACCAAGACTATGGGATTAAGATATATAGAAAGAGGCATGGTGTTCACTTGAGCATTTGCCAAGAATCAGCAGCGTGATTTAGGCAAGACATCTCTCCCTATGGATCAAAGTGAAATAAAAGTGGGGTGGAAGTGTAGCTCAGTGGTCATCCTAAATACACACAAACCTCTGTGTTCTAGCCCCAGCACCATGCACAAACAAAAAAAGATAAAATGCAAAACTTTCTAGGCCTCTGGTCCCTTACTTATTTTGTGGACTGATAATAGGGACTAAGTAGGTTGACAGACATAGAACTTCCTGATGCAAAAAAACAGGATATAGTTGGACATAAAAATCAAGATATGGTTTTACTTGGGGCTGGGTTGTAGCTCAGTGGCAGAGTGCTTGACAAGCATGTGTGAGGCACTGGGTTCAAGTCTCAGCACCACAAAAATATAAATAAATAAAATAAAGTTATTAAAAGAAGAAAAAAAAGTTGCATTTTGAGAAGAGGAGAAAGATAATCCATGGTTCAGTTGGCAAAATTTGACAAAGCATCCCTCCAATTTCCTCTTAGGAGCCAATGGCCTGTCTTTCCTGCTGAGGGGACTCTGCAGCCTTTCAGAGTTCAGTAATTTAGAGCTCCTCTTGGTTTTTCAATTTGCATCCTCACAAAGAACTTCCTCAGGCATCCATCTCCCTTAGAAGAGAAGAGGATTTAAAATGGCAAATATTTCTTCCTTTGTCACATTAAATGAAGGGGGTTGTTTAAATGGGTGTTAAGTACCGAGATCGGGGTACTTAGGCACTGAATGATAAATGGTTCAGCTCTGGTCAGGGTGATGTTCTAGCGAGGGCTCTGGGTCCACTGGCTGTGAGTTCAGACACATGGCAGACATCTCTTCATCGCTTCCTCTATTCACAGATAAAGTGGGGTCAGCGTTACCTTCCCTAATTCCTCTGCATGGTGGGATAATAGAAGAGAAAGTATCAGTAGGAATAACTAATAGACCCCTGGAAATTATAATGCCTTGGTTGGAGATTCTGTGATTCCCTTCCCAGTCTTTTACCTTTTAGTAGTTTCTACCTTTATCATTCTTTCTGTTTCCTTTGCCCACAGGGACCCAAGCAAGGAAAGCCAGATGCAACCTCCAGACAATGGAGTCTCCATAGCTATGAGCACATTACGTCAGGCTGGGGCATGGCTTGCCTGGTTGGCCTCTTTCCCCATACCCTTCTTGTTTCTGAGAAAAATGTAGCACTGAAACTAAAAATCTTCCCTTTTCTATTCCTGGTATAATTTCTCTTCACAGAGAGTATTTTTCCCAAGGTTTCTAAGGTAAGTGCAGGGAATAATAGCCTCCATGGGAAATTGAATTACATTCTAGTGGAATGAGGATGACTCTCAGGGAAAAAAAAAATGTAAAAATGTATGAGATGTCTTTTATTATTTTTAGCAAAAACTGTTTCTTAAAGGAGATTTTACCCAAGGAGTTTTCTATTAATGTGACACATGAGTTAGCCACACACATGCATAAGGAGACAAAACAGAGCGGGGATGAAGTCTGAAGGAGCTTGTTCCTCACCCTCTCTTTCTCTCTCAGTTTTGCTGAGATTCATTGTGCTGATGGTAAGAAGATGATCTTCTTGGATCACTTGGAGAGGAAAAAAACAATGGTGGGTGTAACTTTTCTTTGATGCCAAATTCTTTTGGAGGGTCTTTGAGGAGGACATTGATACTTCATTGAATTTTCAGAAAATTCATCTCAAAAAATTTGGCTCTTAGCCCACCCCAACAACATCCCCAAGTGTCCTAGGATGCAGCACGAGTTCTGAATTCCCTTTTAGCCTGGCACTTTCATACTTGATCGACCTGTTGATTCCACAACATGCCGGCACAGGAATCCATCTGTCATGATGGCAAGATGCCCTTTCTGCAGGATGACAAGCCAATATCCACCAGCCCCAGTGCCAGCCAAAGTGGCATTAGCAACAATGCCCTGCATGACACAATAAACTGTATATCGATTCCGCAAGAAGGTCTTCCCAGGGAAGGTATAAGCTGCCAAATGAAGAACCTGCTGCTCATTACAGCAAGTCATGCGTGACCCACTTTAGCATATACCCTGTCCCGTGGGTAATGTGAGCTCTGTCTATGTAGAGCTACTGTGACAGAGGGTAGTTCCTCCTCCAGAGAGTGCTGCACTGTTCTGACAGAGCACACCCCAGAGAGGAGAGCTAGTGATGGTCAGAACACCACAGGGTGACCAGCCTCCCACTGCGTCAGGGACTGGGGGGTTTTCTTGGCATGCATAGACTTTCAGTGCAAAAAAATAAGGAAGGTTTTGAACTTAGAATGAGTTAGCCACCCTACCTGTGTCTCCATTCCAGGGCCCACCAGGCAAACTCCTCCTTGTTCTGTATCCATCCCACCTAGTTTCTACTTCCACTCTAATGGTAGGTGTCTGAAGTGGCCCTGGTGATCCCCAGGTCTTGGTATTCACACCTAGTGTAATCTCTTCCACTAGAGTGTGAACTGGATTTATTTCATTCACTTCTAATGAGGATAGGGCAGCAGTAGAGGGATAGCACTTCTGAGATTATCTTAGAAAAAAAGATCATGGCTTCCACTTAGACCACTCCTTTTCTCTTCTCTTCTCCTCCTTTTCCTTCTCTCCCCTTTACTCCCTTCCTGTTTCCCACCATCTCTCTTTCCTTCTCGTCTCAGGAATAACCATCTACCATGTTGGGAACAGCCCTATGGAGAAGCCTATGCGGCAAGGAATTGATGTCTCTGACCAAAAGCCAGCAAGAACCCAAAGCCTGCAACAGGCACCTGACTGAGCTTGGATGCAGATCCTCCCTCCGTCCAGTCTTAAGGTGACCACAACATTTTCCAATGCTGCCTTTGAAAAACCTTAAGCCAGTGCAACCAGGCTTGGATCCCTCATCTGCAGAAACTGTGAGTCAGTAAGTGCATGTTGTTTTAAGCGTCTAACTTTGGGGTTAGTTGTTACATAGAAGAAAAGAACTCACAGAGCTTTAAACTGTTAAGAAGCAGGATGCAGTTCAGAAACAGACTGGACTCCAAATAGCAGAGTTTACAGAGACCTGAGAGATTAGTGTCCCAATCCATTCATTTGACGGGCTGAAAAGCCTGAGCCCAAAGGAACCCCAGTAACTAATTAGGAACCACTGGACTTGAATTCTGAATCTTCTGACTTCTGCTTTGGGACTGGTGCTGTTCAGTGCTGCCACCCAGGCTGGCAACCCTGGCACCCAGATTTTCAGGTGGTGCCATGGTATCAGAATCCTCTTCCCCCCTGTCTTGGTTCCCAAAAGAAGATGCTCTGAACGAACCAGCAGCAGCTTCTTAATCATGTCTTCCCTGTTGGAAGCCTTTCTAACTCCTGTGAGCTGGCTGGCTGCTGCTTTCAGAGGCTTTCTAGATGGAGAGAAATGTGAGTCCCATCCCCCTGCTTGTATCTTTTTAAACTGTATTGTTTCCCTGAGATTTTGCAGGGAGAGAATTTATCACAGAGTTGATAAACATCATAAAAATCTTTTCCGCATGATCTAGAAACACTGCAGATCTTTCCTGGCTCCGACAATCAGGAAGCCTCTTATCCACTTTAAATCATATTTCTACAGTGGGAATAAACTTTCATTCCAATTTAATTCAACAAATATTCCTAGAGCACCTATACCATCATTTGTTCTAGAAGGGCTGGGATGGAAGAAGGCAAGAATGGGAAAAATATATGACATGATTTTTATCCTCAAGGAGTATTAATCATAGTCATAATGATATTTAGCAAAAGGATTAGATACATTTTAGTATTTTATTTCCTTTACTTGAAAAGACCTGAAAAAAATGATAAAATGTTAATAGTAGAATGGTGGGCACATGGTTGTTAAGATACATTATAATAATATGTACTTCATAATATCTATTAAGACATGTATTTTAATAATATATGGATCATAATTGTTATGGTTTGGAATATGAGGTGTCTCCCAGAAAGCTCCTGTGTTAATGCAGGAATATTCAGAGGGGAGGTGATTGGATTGTGGGAGCTGTAGCCTCATCAGTTCATCCTAGTTTGAATGGACCAAGTGGGTGGTCACCATAGGCAGGTGGGGCATGGCTAGAGGAGGTGGTCACTGCAGGTGTGCCCTGGGAGGTGCATCATCCCCATGGCCCCTTTCATGTCCACACCCCCTCCATCCTAAACCTGCTATGACTTCAGCAGATTTTCTCTGCTGGACCCTTCCCCCAGGGTGTGCTGCCTCACCTTGGGCCCAGAGTAATGGGAGTCTGCCTTCTATGGACTGAGACCTCTGAATCTCTGATTCCCAAATAAACTTTTCCTCCTCTAAGTTGTTCTTGTCAAATATTTTGGTCACAGCAACATGAAAGCTAACGAAAATTGAAATGTACATTAAAAAATACATTATATTTTCTCAGTAATATTTTCAAGTTAAAAGTATCTGAGTTTAATGAGTATTCACTGTGTCCAAGACTCTAATAAGCACTGGACATGAATATCTCATTAAATCAGCCTCCCAATCCTCCGAGGAAAATACTGATTTTTCCTTTTCTTTTCTGCAGTTCAGAAAGGTTGAATAATTCTTTGAAAGTCACCCAGCTAATAAGTGGAATTTAAATCTAGTTCTGTCTTATTCCAAAATCAGTGATCTCTATCTCTAAGTCTTAATTCTTACTAATAAGAAATGCATCTAGGGGGAAAAATGAGAGATATATGTATAAAGTACGTTCAGACAAATAATTTCAATAAGCTGCTATACTGCTTTATGTATAACGAAGAATCAAATCTACGGCATGGAGTTGGCAGGAAAGTGAGAAGTCAGTGTTAGGAGGAGAAGGCTTCAGGAAATAGACTCATTCATTTATTCATTACTCTTTCTTGAGCATCTGCTACATGCATGGGCAATGGGGAAAAAGTATGAGGTAGGACAAGACAAGGTACTGCTCCAAAGGAGCTCACATTCCAGTAGGGAGGGATGGACGATCATAAGTACATAAGATGACTTTAAATTTTGACAAATATGAAAAAAGTTAAAATAGAATGAAAGAGTAATGAAGGCGAAGATTTTAGAGCAACTTGTTTAGGAGACTCTATTGCTTAAAGTTTGAAGTCAGTTTCCCTTTCTGTCCCATTCTTTGAGGTCAAGGGCTCATAACTGGTGAACATCAAATTATAATTAGTGGGATTTATGGGAATAAGACCAACAGGTGAGGACTGACTATGTCAGGAAGGGAACTGGGCTCTTCCACACTCTGATCTCATTTAGTAATATTTGGACATATTAGGAGCAGGGGGTAAGGAGAAAGTTAGAGTGTGTACAGTGTGAGAGCAAGAAAAGACATCCTGGGTTTGGACCACAGTGAGAAAGCAGACCAGGTAAGAGGGCCCAGAGTGCACACTGAGAATCAGGGACAGAGCATTCCAGACAGATTTTCCAAAGTCAGTAGGTATGTGGGGCCTTGGACAAAAATTTAGAACCAGAGTAGACAACTGAGCAAAAGAATAAAATGATGACAGTGATATTTTAAGAGGCCTCCTCTGGGGACAGAGTACAAGGTAGATAGGGGTGGAGACATTCAGGAAGCAAGAAAACCTTCCGGAAGTCTGTAACAGCCATGTGTCACATAACAATGTTTCCATCAACAAGGGACCAAATATATCAGTGTTCCCATGAGATCACAAAGGACCTGAAAGATTCCTATCACCAGTGACACTGTGGATGTCACAATGTTGTCATCCAATGCTGTACACATGTGTGTGGTGATGCTGGTGTAGACAAACCTACCACACTGCCAGTCATATGAAAATATGGCACAATTATGCACAGTACTTAATACTGATAATGATAGTAAATGACTGTGTTCCTGGCATGAATTTCTATACTGCACTTTTATTATCCTTATTTTAGAGTGTACTCCTACTTAAAGTGAAATGGCATGCTGTCACATCATTAATAACCTCATAGACCTCGGGTTTACCACGTCTCTAGATTGTATCAAGGGATTTCATAGAGCGATTAACCTACATGATCTGGGCCTGCTTAAGGTTATTTATTTATTTGTTCATTTGGCTGTACTGGGGATTGAACTCAGGGATGCTTTACCACTGAGTTACATCCTCACCCCTTTTTATTTCTTATTTTGAGACAGTGTCTTGCTAAGTTGTTGAGGCTGGCCTCAAACTTGTAATCCTCCTGCCTCAGCCTCCCAAGTAGCTGGGGTTACAGGTGTGTGCCACAGTGACTGGCTGTGATGTTCACACAACGGCAGAATTGCCTAACAATAAATCTCTCAGTTGTTAAGCGATGCATGATTGTAATTCATACAGGCCCTATGGAACCCTTACCTAAGAAAGCAAGAATTGGGAATGAAGGGATGCGTCTGAGATATTGCAAAGAATCAACCCCAAGAACAAGGACTTGGGATACAGATTGCACGAGCTCTCTGTCGGATGGCAGCATTGTTTTTGCCCAGCATTTCTGTAGGATTGGGTTCTTCTGGTCTGATGATACTTGAACAGATTGTGAAAATGATCTCTCCAACTTTTTGATTTTGGACTCGCAATAGGAAGTTTCTCTGAACTACTTGGGGAAGTGGGAGGATCATGCGTGGGACTTAAGCTTCCGGGGGCAGAGAGCTGATGCCCAGATGGATATTTTACAGAGTACAGATCACAATTGACTCCAGCATTCAGAAGATTTCCTTTCTCACTAAATTTGTTCTACCCTTTGAGAAATAACAAAGGAACTTGTGCCATATGCCTCAAATATCACTAATGCTACAGTACTTTCCAAAGATATTTAAACTACTATTCCTTCTCAGTCCTATAATTAAAACCCTGTTCGCCAACATATTTACATATGTGTGTGTGTGTGTATAATTAAATTCTATTTTCAAAGAATAGAGTTTTGCCCAAGTTACTTAAAGTGAAAAAAAAACAGGGAAAGATAAAGAATTATTAGGATTTGTAATAAGATGTAAAAATGGCAGCTTCCCTGTCTCAGAATTTGGATCAGGCTCCCCAACTTATGATTATTGGTACAAAATACCCTAGACCATGGATTCAGGACAAACAAAGGAAATTGCAGAGAACATTGTGGCCAACGCTGGCCCATCTCCCACCTCCAGGCAACCAAAGAAAAAGCTAACCCATAAAAAGGGACTTGGTGGCCAAGAGTTGGAGTTTCTCTGCAAAGTGTCCTCTACACGTTCCTAACCACACTTCCCCACCCACCTCTTCCCCTCTGCCCACATGCCCTTGCTCCTGACACGTCAGTGCCTGCTTATCCAATGGTCAGCTTTCTGCCTGCCTTTCTTGATCTTAGACTGTTCTCTGGTCCTCAGACCCAGTAGAAAGTGCTAGAAATGAAAGTCTCCCCTCCCCTGACCCAGGGGAGCACCTCATGGCTCATAGAAGCTGGTAACTAAGTGGCCTGTGGGTGTGATAAATTGGCTCTGAGTGTTTTACACTAGCTCTAAGTGCTCCGTGGCAGGATTGAGAACGAGGGTCCATAATTGTTACTTCCTTCATAACAAGTCCTTCGAAGATCATACGTTTCCTTCCCCTTCCCGTTTCACTCCTCCGCTCACGTATGTGCACCCGGGATCCCCAACCAAAGTAATCATTTGCACTTATGTCCTTGGCGACAGTCTGCTCCTGGGGAACCCAAACTAAGACGAAGGGAAAGAATCTTATGCCTCTCCTGGAACAAAAGCATCTAAAGATAAAACTCACTGGCGGGACTTCCCTGGTGGCAGATGCAAAGCCAGGGCAGCACTGGGAATGGCCCAGACTTTTGGGGATAAACCCAACTTGATGTGTCGTACGGGTTTTTTTTTATGTTTGCTAGATTGGATTAACCAAGACTTTAAATTTTTCCTATCTATAAATATGAGTGAGATTCCCTAAAATTTCCCTTTCTTCGACCATCTTAAGGTTGGTATCAGGTTATGCTAGCTTTGCAGCCTCACTGAAGGGTGAGCGTGCGCTCTTTTTCTTTTCCTCCATAGTAATGGGGATTAAGCCGAGGGGCTCTTTGCCACTGAGCCCCATTCCTAGCTCTTTTCATTTTTTACTTTGAGGTATGGTCTTGCCAAGTCACCCGGGCTGGCCTCGGGTTTGCATCCTCTTCCCTCGGCTTCCCAAGTTGCTGGGTTACAGGTGCACACCACCACAACCTCTTTCTAATCTTTGAAAGTTTGTGGTAGATTTTTTCTTTTTTTCTTTTTTTGTAACTGAATGTTTGGTAAAGACTTGGAACTTTCCTAGTTCCTAGGCTTGGAACTTTCCATGATGGAAAATTGTAAATTATTGTATATTTGAAAATTTCAAAGTATTGTATATTTGAAGTATACAAAAGCATATACACACAAACACACAACATGCACACACACACATACCTTCTTGGATACCTCAAATCTACTCTTTTAGTAAATTTCCAGTATATAATACAATGCGATATTACTAACTATAGTCCTCAGACTGTATATTAGATCTCTGGACTCATTTATTCCCGATAGATGAAACTTTATACCCTTTGACTTTTAGCTCCCAATTTCATAAGAGAAATGTGTGTGTGTGTGTGTATGTGTGTGCATGTGTGTGTGTGTGTGTGTGTGTGTGTGTGCATGTGTGTGTGTGTGTGTGTGTGTGTGTTTGTGCTGGGGATAGAAGAGAGAAAATTTGTCAGATGTGGTGGTGCATGCCTATAATTCCAGTGACTTGGGAGGTTGAGGCAAGAGGACCCCGAATTTGAGGCCAGCCTCAGTAACTTAGTGAGGCCCTAAGAAACTTACTGAGACCCTGTCTCAAAATAAAAAATAAAAAGGGCAGGGGATGTGGCTTAGCAGTTACTCACCCCTGGTTTCAATCCCTGGTACCAAACAAAAAGTGGAGAGAAAACTTTGGGTCACTAATTCAATTTCTTTAATGTTTCTAGAATCATCCTGATTTTTTTTAAAGCTCTTTTTCAGTTAGCTTCTTCAAAATACTATCTTATTAATGAATGTTATCTTTTTTCTACTTTTATAACTTGAATCTAATTTATAAGCATAAAATTCATGCTTTTGAAGTGTACATTTTGGTGGTTTCTAGTATGTTTACGAAGTTGTTCATCCATCACCACCATCTAATTTTAGGGTAATTTCCATCGCCCTCACAAGGAAACTCCACACCCATTAGCAGTCACCCCTCATCGGCCTTCCCCCACAACCCCTGGCAGTCACTAACCTATTTCCTGCCTCTAAGCATTCACCTATTTTGGGCACTTCACATAAATGGGATTATAGAATATGTGGCCTTTCTGTCTGGCTTACCAGGTTTCCCAAGTTCATCCATGCAGCAACTTGTCTCAGTATTTGTTTCCTTATTATTTAGCTTATTTATCTGCTCATTGTTTGATGAGCATTTGGATTGGTTTTACATTTGAAGTCACTGGGTCATATGGCAACTCTATGTTAACCCTCTGAAGAGGCCTGAGCTGTTTCCCAAGCAGCTCAGTGAGATTTCCAAAATTAGACCTTGGAAAGAGAATTGGTTCATTCCCCTATTTTCAAATATACTGGAATATGGTTCATAATGTCTTCTCATCTGCTCCAGCAACCACCGAGGTTATGTTCCCTCCTTCATTCCTGTTTATTTGTGCCTTCTTATTGTATTTTTCTTGGTTAATTGCACTGAAAGTTTGTTGAGTTTTTTTAAAATTATGGAATGTTATTTTATTCTTTAATAATTTTTATTTAACTTAGAATTAATATGAATTTTCAAAAGAGAAAGTCATATATTGGTGCTTAGAATTAGTTTTAGTGATAATAAGCTGGGTGCTTATTGTTTTGAAATGGTAACTTGTGCTTTCTTTGTCAGGTTTTTCTAGTGCTGTGTGTACAGTCAGTGGGAAAGGTGCATTCTGTACCGAAGGCTGGAGACAAGTAGGGACAGAATGACTTCTCCTAGATGAAGAGGTCACCACGTCCGGTGTCTGCAGAAGCCACTTTCTGGTTCTTGACAATGTTTTCTTGTTATTCTCACAAGGTGGAAGCTGTTCGTTGTCTTAGAATTTAAAATCAACATTTGGCTTTGTTGACACCTTATTTATAGCATTTTATTGTTATTTCATTGCTTTTCATTACTTCATTCCTTTTCATTCTTATTATTTTTAATTTTCTTCCTTCTACTCTATGGTGGGTTTAATTTGCTTTGCTTCTCTCACTTTAACTTACTTTAAATTTCCTATTTCATTAATTTTCTAACATGATCCTTTAGGGCTGAAAATTTCTCTCAGTTGTGTTTGTACTACATCCCATAGTTCAAACTAGTCAATTCAAAATATCTTCTAATTTCTATTCCAATATCCTCTGTGATCCATAGTTTATTCAGAAGACATTACATAAAGGTGTGTTTCTTCATTTCTGAATATGTGGGGATTTCCCCCCATTATACTTTTCTAATTGATTTTTATAATAATTGCCTTTGGGTGCTAGAATCTACCTGTGGTGCAGACATTGAGGTTTAACTTCTAAATCTCCCTTCAAGGAAGGTCTCAGCCGTGAAGCATGTGATCAGCAGACACATTTCACCTGTCAGCTCCTTCAGGGTCTGTTTCTGCTGAGGTCACCTAATCTGGGCACCAAGCAAGCTGCATGAGGCGACTGAGCAAAGCTGGAGGTATAAAAGCTCAGTGATTTCAGCTAGATAAAAAAGTCTCTGCTGGCTAATACCAACTACTCTCTACCACATTAGTCAAAGCTTGGTTGAGTTTTCTACTCTTTCCTTTGACTGGTGTTGATCCCTAAGAAACATATTGCACCCCAAATTCCATCTGAGTATGCTGAGGGAGAACCCAACTCGCAATGTTATTTGACATCATTTCAATATTCTAGAAATGAGGGGAGATTTCTTTTTTGTTCTAGTACATGATTACTTTCTATAAATTTTTCATGGGTCTTTGAAAAGCATAATCATGCTAGAAAAAGTCTTTGCTGTTGGATGTCATTAGGCAAAGTTTGTTAATTGAATTGTTAATTGCTCTAGTCTTCCATATTGCTCCTGATTTTTGTCTACTTTATCTACGAATTTCTGAAATTAAAATCTCCTGCTAAAATTGTGGATTTATCTATGTTTCTTTTTAGTTTTGTCCATTTTTGCTTTTTATATTTTGGGATAATGTTATTGGATACATATTAATTGAAATACACATTTGTAATTGAAGTTTTATCATGCAGAAGTAATCATCTTCACCACTAGTAATTTTGTAACTAAAATTCTATTTCACGAGATATTAGTGTAGCCAAAACAACTTTCTTTAGTTAGTATTTCTCTAATAAGCATAATTCTGTGCATCTTTTTACTGTATTTAAAAACAACTTTACCGAAATATAACTGACATATAACTAAACTACACATAACTAAAGCATACAGTTGAATAAGTATTAACTTATTAACATAACCATGAAAAAATGAGCATCATCAAAATAATGAACATGTCCAACCACCCCCAATGCTTTCTTCTACCTCTTTCCCATCCCTCAACTCTCCTGTATTACTTTCCACCAATTCCCAGGCAACCACTGATCTTTTCTTGTGTCCCAATAAGTTCATTGTCTTTTTGTAGAATTTATGCATTGTTTATAAAATTGGCTTCTCTCATTCATCATAATTTTTAACACCTTTATTTTATTTATTTATTTTTATGTGATGCTGAGACTCAAACCCAGTGGCTCACACATGCTCAGAAGTGCTCTGCCACTAAGCTGCAACCCCAGCCCTCATCATGGTTATTCTAAAACTTATCCATGCTGTGTGAATCAATGAATTATTGATTCTTATTGCTCCAACTGTTTTTCCCCTCACTCCTCCTTCAGGGATTCCATCGACACAGATATCAGATGGTTTGAAGTTGCCTCACAGTTCACTGAAGCTCTTTTCATTAAAAAAAAAAAAATGTTTTTTCTGTGTTTCATTTTGGGTCATTTATATTGCTATTAGTCTGTGAGTACACTCCTGTTTTCTTTGGCAGTGCTTACTGTGCTGTTAACCCGTCCAGCATGTTTTTCCATCTCATACATGGTAACTATCCTATCTAGGCATTTAATTTGGCTTTCAAAAAGTGTCTTCCATATTTCTATTGGCCTTTGAAGTATATGGAATACAGTTATAATGACTGTTTTAATATCCTTGTCTGCTAATCGTATTATCTGTCAGTTCTTGGTCAATTTAAATTTATAGGTCTTGCTTGTTACTATTGGTCATAGTTTCCTAATTCTTTCCATGCTGACAATTTTCAAGTGGATACCAGATATTGTGAATTGTGACTTTTTGGGTGCTAGATATTTTCATATTCCTGCAAATATTTTTGAATTTTGTTCTGAGATGTATTTTAGATACTTTGAACCCATTTGAGCCTTCTGCTCTTTCTTTAAATTTTGTTAGGACCAGATCAGTGTTTAGTCTAGCATGAATTATCCCTCGCTGCTGAAGTACTTTCCTAAGTACTCTATCCAATCATCTGTGAATTGGGTTTCTGGTTTGACCGGTGGGAGGAGGTACCAACCATTCTCGCTCCTACGAACCACGAACTGTTCCTTGTCACCTTTTTCCATGTTTCTTTCTCCAGTCTCAGTTTCTGCACAGGCATGCAGTGATCAGAGTTCTGCTGAATGTTCAGGTGCCCTATGGAGATCTCCAGAGTTCTCAGCTCTTTCTTTGTCAGACTCTACTTGTCTTGCAAACTCTAGTCACCTACAACCTGAGCTCCATTTCCTGCACCCCAGGAGTCACAGACCTGCACTTTGATTCTACCTATCAATCTGGGAAACATGGGGATCCCAAGCTGGATCAATGGCAGGATCCACCTCATCTGTTCCCTAGCTTTCAGAATTCACCTTCCTTCATTGCCTCATGTCCAGTGACATGAATATAATTGTTTCAAACATTTTGTTTGCTTCAGGTGAAGTTGATATCTACTCCATGTTATTTAATCTTAGTTGGAAGCTGGAGTTCCATTCTTTTGTTTTTAATCTTTCTAGAGCCTCGGGTTTTATACGTTTTTAAAAATAATATGCATTTGGATCTTTTAAATCTAATTTCAAAGTCTTTATGTTTTAGTCAAAAACATCAGTTCATTTTTATTAAGGAATTACTGGTACATTTAGGTTTATATCTGCCACATCATCTTCATACTCTCCCTCTCTGTTCTACATTTCTTTATTTTTTTTTCTCATTCATTTTCTGTTTTCTTTTCAATTGATTGCTTTTTATTTTTCTGATGTTTCCTTTGATGTTTCAATTGATTGCTTTTTATGTTTTCTGATGTTTCTGATGAACGAGTTTGGAAGTTTTTGGGCGATTATCCTTCAAGAAACCAAGTTTCGTAGACCTGATAATTTAGTCAGCAAGATTCAGATTAGGAATAGTTCAGAATCCCAGGGCCATAATGAAATCACAACAGGCCTCTGAAAAGAGAATTTAAGGAATGAGAAGTATCCAGCCTGGCTACTAAGTAAAAAATTAATTAATAATAGGGACAAGATAGCTTAAAATAACTTATTATTATCAGCAAAGATTCCAGGGAAGAGGTAAAGCAGAAATTGCTACCGTAGTTTTAATTATGCTTATATGCCTATGGGGCCTAGAAAGCAATGAATTCCTGAAAAAGATCCCAGAGACAATGGGAAGTGGTGGCATGACAATCTATGCTATCTGCACCTTGCTCTTTCCTTAAATAAGAAGTCTGTTCCTCAGGGCAATCATCATAACAATAATGACAGTAATGACAGAAGTAGCTTAAAGTTTTTGAGCACATAAGAGTGTGGTGTGCCAAACAGTTTTATATGTTTTTTCACTTAACCCTCCCAAGTTTTTTGCCATGGATCCTACACAGGACACCTGCTGCATACCACTTCATATTTCCCTGGTATTGCTTATCTGCTAATCTTACTAGCTAGCTAGTACTTCAACCAGCTTCATATAGGTGCTCTCTGATGAAGCCTGCTCCTAGTCCCTGCCAGACACCTCCAGCTGTCCCTGAGCTTCTCTGCTGGCGCTGCAGCATGCGATGCTTGTAGAAAGCTCCTCAGTATGTCACAGGGATAGATGTACTTAGAAGAGTCCTCAGGTTAGTTCTCTGCTCTCTAGAGTTTCAATGGTAGGGAAGACTATGTGGGAGCTCCTGTCACTGCTTTCCTCCCCCACCTTTCTGATCGAAAAAATAAAGCAATCATGCATCCCAGAAGGAACTGCAGAGATTAATGCTACCATCAAAGACTTAAAAGATGCCAGGGTCATGGTCCCCATAATTATTCCATTCAGTTCATCTGCCTGGCTGTTGCAAACAACAACAACAACAAGATAGATCATGGTACATGACAATCATAAATTTAATCAGGTGGTAGCCCCAAGAGCAGCTGCCATGCCAGCTGTCCTGTCTTTACTAAAGCAGATCATCACAGTCTCTAGCTCTTCCTATGTGACTATTGATCTGGCAAATGTCTTCTTCCCCATTCGGAGCAGTATGGGGAGGATCATAATCAGTTTGATTTTACATAAGAGGGACAGAGATGCATTCATTTTCTTGCCCCTGGGCTGTATTAACTTTCCTGTTCCCTGCCCCAAAAGCATCTGCAGGGACTTGTCTTGACAGTCCACCAGTACATTAATGACATCTTCTAATGGGAGCTGATGAGAATGGAATAGCAAGTGTCCTGGATGCCCCACAAGCAAGCCAGTTTGTGGAAATAGATCCTACAAAGATGGCAGGCACCACTAATGTAATTCTTTACTATCTTAAAGTTCTTAATTAAGAAAATTTAAACTGTTATTATAGAAAATATTAGACATACACAAAATTAGGCAGAATAATATATCACCATGTGTCCTTTACCTAGCTTCAATGATTATCAATTCAGAACCAATTTTTTTCATCTATAACTTCACTCCCTCCCACTTCTAATATTAGTCGGAAACAAATCCCAGGCATCATCTCCTTTCATTCACAGAGATTCCATAGGTATCCCTAAAACGTCATTTTAAAACTATGCTTATATGCCTATGGGGCCTAGAAAGCAATGAATTCCTGAAAAGATCCCTGAGCCGGACTGGAGTTGTGGCTCAGTGGTAGAGCACCTGCCTGGCATGTGTGAGGCCCTGACCTTGATACTCAGCACCACATATAAATAAATAAATAAGAAATCTGTTGACAACTAAAAAACTATTAAAACAAAAAATTGTTTAAAAAAAAGTAAAACTTTTAAGCATAACTTAAAAGCATATTATATCATTATCACATCCAAAGTACTTAATAATTCCTTAATATGTCAAATATCGATCTTTCAGATTTCCAGTTGTTTCACAAATGTCAATTTTTAAAGGTGGTCTTCTGAATAAAGATATAAATAAAACCTACATATTGCAATTGCCTGGTATGTTTGTAATGCCTCCTCTAGTTTATGAGTTCTTCTTCTATCACTCTGAACTTTTCTCCTTGCAATTTATTTGTTTAAAAAACTGGGTCATTTTTCATGCAGATTGGATTTTGCTAATTGCATCCCTGTGGTGTCTTTTTGACATGTCCCTCAGGGTTACCTGTAAATATGCAATTGGTGATGAAGTGTTTTGGAGTCATAGAATCTAAGATGCCCTGGGGTATATGCCTCTAAGTTAGAGGACACATTTTTATATATCACATCTCCTGTTATTAAGGAGACACAATATTTGATATGTCTTTGGATTTTATACATAGTACACTTGAGTCAGTTTAGAAGGTAGCCAGAAAGGAATACATTTTCAAGTAGGATCCTGTGATCATTTGGATCTGGAATGTATCTCAAAGGTCCATGTGTTGAAGACTTGGTCCCCAGGGTGGTGCTACTGGGAGATGGTGGAATCTTTTGAAGGTGAGACATAGTAAGAGGACCTTGAGTCATTGGGGACATGCCCCCAGAGGGGACTGTGAGACCCTGCTCCTTTCTCTTCCATTCTTTCACTTCCCAGTCATGAGGTGTGTGACTTTGCTCCCCCACATATGTCCATCGTGATCTGCTGCCTCACTACATATCCAAAGTAAAACCTCCAAAACTCTGAGCCAAAACTACCTTTTCTCTTTATAAGTTAATTATCTCAAGTATTTTGTTATTGTGATAGAAAGCTGACTAACACAGATCCTGAAAACCCCCCCACCCCCCCACACACACACACATACCCAGCAACAAGCCCAAACTGTGGAACAAACTGCCTGCCATTTGGACCACATGACCCAGCAGATTCAATTGTCCTGAGGGATCCCCAGTGGATAAGAATGCTTGGTGAAGTTTCTGACAAACCCTGACATGAGAGTTATAGGACATTTCTGAAGCAAGACCACAAACTTTAAAGAAGAGAACTGCTTTCCTTTAAAGAAACATTCCTGGTGTGCTCCTTGGCCTCATTAGAGATCTAACACAGGAGACACAAATGGACTGTGAGACTCAAACTGATTATTCTGAGCTCCCTATTACCAGAACTAACAAGTCATAAAGTCAGTTCCCACAGCGGTAGTCCACTGTGCGTAACAAATAGAAGGAGGATCCTGTCAAAGCAGGACTAGAATCCACCAGCAAAAAATATGATCAGCTGGTCCTGCCCCCACGTCAACTACTCCATGTGTACCAGCATCTCCCCTCAGTTCACACCAATGGCTTTATTAGGATGGTGGTGGGTGGGGGGAGTATTACCATCCAACCAGTAGAGGAAGAAATGATTTCTTCATAAATGAATTACATTATATGTTGGTATTTTACAAAAATATATCTTATAAAGTACGGTGTTGGAAGTTTTCAGGAAAATCAGGGAGCAGTTAATAAACTTAATCACTCCTTTTCATTCACTTGTTTGTTTTATGGAAGGAATGAATGGTGGTCTAAGGTATGGATTAATGTGGATTCCTGAGCACTGGTGAATACGTTGGCTGGTGGTCAGGGACTTTCAAGGAATTAAGACTGTAATATAGGGGACAAAGAATTCTGGGGAAAAAAGCATGTGGATAGACCTCTGGGAAGAAAGCATGCAGCTCTTTGTGTCTCACACAGATGCCCAACAGAGAATGTCCCTTGCAGAAGATGATGAGCAAAGTGATGAGCAGGATAACTCATCTCATGGATGTCACCCCAGTGGCCATAGTAGCCATGGCAGCAGGGATGGAGGTTATTCATAAGTCCAATAGCATGGGCTCCCTGTCACCAAGGCTAATGGCATTAGTGAATGTCCAACCTGCCCAGAGCTAAGGTTGAGATGGCACCAATCCTTAAGGATACCAGGCAGACACTTGGTGACAGGTAAATTATATCGGACCCTTTACCCCAGAGGGAGAAGACATTTGCCCTTACTAGAATTTATTCTTCCCCCAGATATGTGTTTTCTTTCCAGCCCACAGTGCCTCTATCAGAGCTATCATTATTGGTCTGCAGGATGCCTGACCTCTTAGCACGAACACAGAACAACACTGTCTTAGAAGAAAGGGTCTGTTTTTATGGCAGAGAGGTGTGACAGTGGACATATGACCTCTTGTCTGACCGTGTACCCCATTATTGAGAAGCAAGCCGCCTAATACAATACTTTCTTGGGGAGTGTCATCCCCAATAAGGCTCCTCTGAAGGATAATGCTCTGCTGGGTTGTGGCATTTTGCTCAAGGATTTAGTATATACATTAAGTCACAAGAAATGACATGCTGCTCTCTCCCCAGCAGCTAGCATGCAGGATGGGGTCGGGTGGAGGAACGAGTGCCAAGGCACTTCGTCATGGAACCAAAGGTGCCACTACCAACCTTCACTTTGATGGTGATGCTCATGTTAAAGGACAAGGAAGCTAAGAGAAGAATTGTTATACTAACAGGGGTAATTGACACTGATTACAAATGGCTACTACTTGACAGTTCAAGTGGGGAGACATGTCTGGAACCCAGGCGATTCAATAGGAGCATCACTTCGCAAGTGGTAAATGGGAATTTTAGACACCATTGCTGGCAAGGCAATGAAAGCTTAGACTATTTAGAAATGAATATCTGAATCACCTTCCACCAGGGAAGCAAAGGGGATTGGAACTGAGAAATAATTGTTTCCTTTCCCATCATTCCCCAGATGATGATTCTGAAAGACATTAAATAAACAGCTTTTCTGATAGTCTTGCAGGATAAAGCAGCCAGTTAACCACAGCAGAGGCCAGTCCAAATGCACACCTGTATGTGGGTTCTCCTTCCTTTCCCATTAGAGAGTTCCATTCTTTTCTTTCTTTTTTATTTTATTTTATTTTTTGCAGGGGAGGGTGGGGATTGAACTCAAGTGCATTCGACCACTGAGTCACACCCTCAGCTCTTCTTACATTTTTATTTAGAGACAGGGTCTCACTGAGTTGCTTAGCACCTTGCTTTTGCTGAGGCTGGCTTTGAATGCATGATCCTCCTGCCTCAGCCTCCCAAGCCGCTGGGATTACAGGCATGTACCACCATGCCAGCACATGACCTGTTCTTTACTTCAGTTCTTAGGAATAACACCGCTAATAAAACATTTTCCCATTATCCTCTCAGGCTCTGCTTTATGGGAAACCTGGACTAAGGCAGGGTACAACTTTATTTCCATGTTATATAGGCCAATTAGTTATTTTTTCATGGTTACAGAACTACTGAGTTGTGGAGGCAGGATTTGGTCCCAGTTTACCCAACAGTAAAGACCACGCTGTAAGTGAGTTCTGTCCAACAGAACTTTCTGTGATGATGGATATGTTTGCTATTGACTTTGTCCAGAGTGGGAGCCACTGACTACATGGGACTGTTGAAACTGGAATTGTGATTGATTTGTGCAAGAAGAACTGAATTTTTCTTTTTATTTTGTTAAAACATGAACAGTCAATGTGTGGCTCATGGCTCTTGTATTGGACAGTGCAGTTCTAAACCACTTTTCTCAATTGTCTCCCACAGAAGATTTACTGATAACAAATTTACAAAATAGTTTGTGAGCATGGTCATGAAAATCAATAAAGGTGCATTTGATTGTTCTTGCTGAGAACTAATTACAAAAAAAAAAGAAGTCTCACATCAAAAAACTAGAAATTCATTTGCCAAATTTAGGACAAATTTGGAGTCAGGCATTGTGCTAAGCACGGGGAGGCAATAGTAAGGGGGACAGATGTGATTCTGCCGTCATGTTGGATAAAATTGAGGCCAGAAATTATATGAACAACATTATCTCCCCTTGTCTTTCTTGATCAACTACCACCAGTTCTATACAGGATGTCATTTGTCTCACCTTCTTCCTTGACCTTCGATGGTCTCATTGTTGAGCTGTCTTAGCAACATGACTTCTGAAGCACATGTAGTGACAGGAGCGTGGCCTCTAGAGCCAAATATATCTGGGTTTGAATCAAATTCTACTTTTCAGGATCTGTCCTCTTAGGTAGTTACTTACCTATCTGTAAAATGGGGTTGTGAGGGTTAAATGGAGTCCTGTATATCCTGGCAGAAAAGAGCCCCACAAAAATATGATTTCTCTTTTCCTCATTCTGACTTCAAAATTTCTGCCCAATTCCTCCTGAAATGTTTATAAGAACTTTCCACAGAACAGTCAACTGTGTGGCAGGAGAAGCTAACGCTAAAGGCCAATGGCAGGGATAGGTTGGCAGCAAGATAATATTAAGACATGGTTTACACAGGGAGATAAAGGTACAGTCCTTGCAATCACATAGCTTTTTTGAAGGAAGAGAAAGTCAGAGACTCACAATCTATAGTCCTGCCACTTTCACCGTGGAAATAGACTGAGGTTACTAATCGGGCACGTGCAAACACAAGGTAGTAAAAAGTAGATGATACTAGAGCTGGTGTTCCCTTGGTTCTTTCAGGAAACTTTGAACTGCTCATTCCACATGTGTGGCAGTATTAACAAGTGCTGTTTGATTTCCTGCCTTGTGTTCATCCCTGTGCTGACCCTTGGGATGGAAAGATCCATGCAACCTGTCCCTGCCCTCCGCACTGAGCAGGTAGAGTGTTATAAACCACAGCTATCACAGGCAGCATGCGACAAGGGGCAGTACAGGGCAGCTGCTTTGCCCGGGATGCCTAGCGGGCCTCAGCAGTGGTCCAGAAGCAGTAATGGGGAGGGAGCAGCGAGGCTTAGAGGACGGCCAACTGCACAGGTCACGGTCTACAGGAGGACTCTGCCTAGGCCTGGCTGGTACTCACAGAAAGGTTCCGGTCTCTTGATGGGACCAAGGTGGGAAGGGCAGCACAACTAGACCTACTTGCTGATGGCTCCCAAGGATGTCTGAAGCTGGAGAAATGCTTTGGCCTGGCTTGGGCCCAGCTTTTAGGTAGAGAATCCCGGCAGCAGTGTCCTGAGGGCTTTCAGCTAGACTCTCAGCTGACCTCTCTTCCTATGAAGGGACTGGCAGCAACTAAACACCCATCTTCATTTCCCAATGACCAGGGCTGAGTCCTCCCTGGCCCACCTCCATGTGGTTTTTCTGCAAGCAGTTTAGTATCACCCAGGGGGCTGGGTTTTACTTGTGGGGTTAAAACCCCCTTCTTGGTTCACTCTTGGAAGCTCATTTAGGGTCTTCAGTTTTCCCTGATGAGTGCTTTTGGAGGGTCTTTTCAGGTGATTGGTGTTGAGGCACCTCTGGTAGCATCTTTGAGTGTCCCCTGAAGGGAGAAAGACCTGAGGACTGAGGGATCTGGGAGGTGGAGTGTGAGGGTCTGGAGAGCTGGCTGTGTTGGAGTCTGTGGGAATGGATCCCGGGGGCTGTGCAGGGCACAGCTGTGTAGCTGTGTGTGGCATCCCTATGGCTATCTACAAAGAAGAAGGGGGTCAAGCATTTCAGGAAGTGAAGACAACATGAGCAACGACCTGGAAGCTCTTGTTTGATCCACATTCATTTATTACCACTTTAATCCAAGGGACATTCTGTAACTCATAGATGTCTTCACCTCATTATTGCTTCATTAACTCCCTCTATCTCTCTGGGGAATTGGTTTGTGGGAAGTACGATTACCTCACAGCAATCTCAGTAGAATTAAAAGAAGCAACTTGGATTCTGAGAGTGAATTATTGCTAGAGGTGGGAGAGAGGGTTTCCCACCCCTGGGCTCTAACTCCTCTCCAGTCCTTCTTAGATTCTATCACCTAAATTTTAAAAAAATAATAATAATAACCTGATTTTTTTCAAGGACATGGAAGAAAATTGAGCCGGCCATGAGTGCACTCCACTAAACAAGGGCCAAAGCTGGAAGAAAAAATTTCAAGAACACTTACCCTTGTGCAGTGACAAACTGAAGTTACTATAAATGCCAAGTGAAAACAATACAGAGAAAATGGATGGGGTTACTAGAACATGTTCATAAATTTATGCAGTAAATGTGCTGTGTATTCTCCAATTGGCAAACGCCTGATATAAGACAATATTAAGGTACTGCAAATCTAAGTTAATATTACAGTTCCCCTCTATACTATTCAGATTTATTGCCGTAATTTTTATGGGTTTTAAACAGCTTTTTCTTGACATTAAATATTTAGCAGTTAACAGTTAATTTGTCATTTTAATCTCAAATTGCTTCTTACTACATAATGTGACAGGAGGTGGGGGGAAAGAGAAGTGGGATATGGTTATGTCTTGGATTGATGAGCAAGTTTGGGGGCGGGGATGCCTGATGGGAAATGTTCAACATTGTCAGAAATCTCTTGTACTTGAGATGACGAGACACATGGCAAAGCTTTCTTGGGAAGGTTTGTGGGGCACTGCAGGGTCTCACATCTGGAGCCAGGAGAATAGACAGTGGTGATTCTTTCCATATATGGCAGAAATTCAGGCATTGTGAGCAAGACTCACGTGGTTGACAAAGGACTGATCATCGCTTGCGCTGGGTGATGGCTATGCAGGAAGCTGATTGTGTATCCCTCTGTTTTTCTGTATATTTGAAAGTATCCACAATGAAAAGGAGAAATAGAGAGACCCTAGAAAGGACAACTAAGAAGAAAGAAGAAGCCCATTTCGCCCCATGACAGCTTCTAGCTGGGTCCCCCGGTCTCTCCCCCAAGTCGCCCTTCATTTCACCTGTGCTCCCCTAGGCCATCCTGAATTGTGTCTCAAGACCAGCACTGCAAATCTAGAATTGAGTCTTTTTAAGATTTCAATAAGATGAAGCCACCATAGTTAAAAATTGTAATAGTCGCCATATTTTGAGTTCCTAGTGGACACTAAGCCCAAGCTTTGACGTGCCATCTCGTTTAACTACTCTGACAATTCTCTGGGTGAGGGGAGTATATTGCTATTTTAGCATTAGTAAAATTGATGCTCAGAGAGGCTGGAATTGTGGCTCAGTGGTAGAGCACCCGCCTAGCATGTGTGAGGCACTGGGTTCGATTCTCAGTACCACATATAAATGAATAAAATAAACGTCCATCAACATCTAAAATAATTGAAAAAAATTGATGCTCAGAGAGGTAAGTAATAATGTGCAATGTCATAAAAGAAAGCAGAGATAGCATTAAAACCCATGTCTGCCACCCCCTAAGACCCTAGTTTAACTCCTATGTGAAAGCAGATCTAAATTATGGTCTGAAGGATAGAGTATAAGGAAGCCCTCAAGGTTGCTGATCAGGACGCAGTTGAACCTTCCATATGAGTTTGACATCATTATCCCAACCAGTGGCCATCAGCGGCAGCATTCAGACTGCCATCTTCCCTAGTCATGCACAGGGATCTATGATGGGAGCCCAAGGACAGGGACATGGTACAGATAACTTCAAGTAGAGGCTTCATCTGAACAAGGTCATCATAATTGGTGATTATCCTAAGGTCATGCTGGGATATCAACTTCTGGCCAAGATGGAAGGGGGAAAACAACCAATAAGTAGAGCTGGGACTGAAATATTAATATGGCTATCTCAATAGTCCTTGAGGAAGGGTAGCAGTGGTCTGTCCCAATGAGACACTATGGATGGATGAATAGAAGGAAGGAAGGAAAGAAGGAAGGAAGTCCAAAGGTCTATAAGAAATTTGACCTTAGGTCACAGTGGCATAAGTATGTGGGAGTCCAGTCCATTGAATGAAGCATGTCAGAAGTATCTATGATATTGAAATACTTCAAGATGGAAAGATGGCACTATCACGGTTCAAGAAGTTCATCTTGTCAGAGTCCAATTCTAAGTAAGAGAATTTTCATAAGTATCAGAGATGATATTGAGGCCTTTGTCAAATGTGTGAAGTTCAGGGCAGGGCTCTCGCCCCAGCAGAAACCCTAGAGTTCACATCAAGTAGTCAAGGTCATTTGGGATTGAAACTAGCCCATGAATATCCTTTCTATTCAGACTTAAATTTGCCCAATTCAACACTGTGGTTGACATAGTGATTCTAGGAAATAACCCAATAAAGCCCACTGTGATTCCCCCAAGGGGAAAGTTCATCCTTTAGCCTTTCATAACTGCAATTTCTAATGCAATGCCTCATCTAGAGTAGGTCCACAAAAATGTCTGTTGAAGGAACTAATGGGAAGATTACAAACAGGGATATGTTATAGGAACTAATCTCCTAAAATCAAAATAATCTAAACAGATTAGACCTGTTACTAGACTTAGTTACAACAGTGCACCCAGCTCTAATTGTTCATGGCTCAAATTATCATCACTGAAAATAGCAGATCAGTTCTTCACACCTGACTTAAGTTGGACCTTGTTCAACCATTAAACCCGTTCTACCTGGAAGTTGGTAGCACTAGAGTTTCCAGTCCTCAAGTCTCCTCAGGAAGATCAAGCTTTAAAACTGGAGTAAAGAACTGGAGAAGGATATCCATACCTAAAAATGATCAGAATTTCTCTCTGTAGATCTGTCTCTCATTTCTAAGCACCATTTCATGAGCATCTGTTGATTTGTACTAGGATCCAGACTCCAGTTGCTGTGAATATAAGGCTTTCAGATGCACTAGGTCAAGAACATTGAGTCATCCTGATCTTGATAAGAATAACTGGGAGAGCAATGCTCCAGCATAGCTTGGCTCTCATAACATAATTGGAAAACTTGCATATTTGCCCTTGGCTGCTTATCAGATTCCAGAGCAACTTGGTGTTAAGCCAACTGGAACTCTGCAAGCAGGGCTCCTTAGCAACAATAAGAACATCTTACTCTGAGTTATGTCCTTCCCTTGTAGAACCAACATTTGAGACCCTCTCTCTGGCCCGCTGCTGCAAGTGGACATTCCCTTTGCATTAGACAAGACTGTGCAGCCACCAACAAGAGTTGAGCTTCCATCTCTCAGCTTCTATCTTGCATCTTGCACAGCCTGTTGAATTCATGTGACGATGTTTCTGTCAAAGGATTGTCTGAGGGGCTGGAGGCACTAGGAAATCTGGGACTGCTGGGTTTTCCTTCCTCATCTGATTTATATTCTTTTACTGGAATCATCATCATGCATGTTTGTATCTCTCTGATAGATGCTGTGATGTACCACTCAGATCACCTTCAACAAGAAGAAATTGCTGGGAGTTGTTGGCAGCTTTCCAGCCCCCTTTGGCACTTGCTACAGAGAGCCACCTTGCCCAAAGTCATGCTCCCTTTTCCAGGGAGGTCTGCATCAAACGATTGATGGACAGGGAGTTTAAAAGTCAGGCCTTCTTGCCCCAACTGGGACAGATCCAAAGGTAATCACATCTTCACAGCTGCCCATAAGGTAATTCCAAAACATAATCGAGCCTGCATTATGGATTAACATCTCCCTTTGCCCAAATCTGCTTCCAGAAATTCCTTCCCTTTCATATATGTCAATCCCAAGAGAACTCCCTAGTAAAATTTCTGTTTCCTGGAGATCTCAACCTGTACAAGTCTCATATTCCAGGGATTAGACTTAAAAATAAGGAATTGGGGGTCAAGAAGGTAAATCTTACCTGTAAGAGTCACTTGCTGATTGCTCAAAACAGCCCAAGTTTGGTAGAAGAGACTATCACACGTACCTTGAAACTCGAGGCCTTCCCAATCCAATTTGTTTCTTCTCTGTTCTTCTTGGGTCTGGTAAATTCTTCTCTAGACCAATTCCAGAGTCATCTGAGAATCCTCTTGAAGAGGGTAAAAAACCTGAAACAGGGAGGGTAGAAAACTGGAGGCAATGCTTCTCTCTGACAAGCTTGATTATGTGAGGTCCAGTGACCCCTTTTTATTACCCCCTATGTATTATAAGTTATTTGCATTTATTATAGATTTCAACTGATATGATTTTGTTCTGTTTCTAAGTCAAGTTAGTTTGGCAACTAGAACTCAAGTTATATATAGCCCATGCAGCCACGATTCTAAGTTTTAGGAGAGAGGGAAGGCAAAAGCACCTTCATGGATGTTACCACTGTGTTAAGGTTCTTGTAAGCTCTGGTTTCCTGTTATGTTTGAAATTTCTCAACAAGGATGGGGCTGTACATTGGCCCTGAACAAAAAAAAAAAAAAAAAAAAAAAAAAAATATATATATATATATATATATATATATATATATGTTAGGGGCTGGGGTTGTAGCTCAGTGGCAGAGTGCTTGCTTGCCTAGCACTGGAAGGCCCTGAATTCAATCCTCAGCACCACTTAAAGATAAGTTAACTCATTAATTAAATAAAGGCAAAAATAGTGTCAGTTAGAGGGAAAACAAGGGTCTTTCTTGGAGGGAAAAGAAGGATGGACTTGAGAGTGTCTGAAATATATTTGTATCATCTTTGCCCAGGACCAGACATCTGTGTCTATCAATTAGTAAGTAAATGAAAGGAGGACATCAGAGTTATTTCTCTAAATTCTGAATTTTGTAGACTTTGGTAAGAGCCAAAGAAAAGTCATATGTCATTTTTCTGTCTTAGGGCCTTTATCTATAAAAAAAAAAATACCGATATCAAGCTGGCTTCTGTGATTGGAGGAAACATGCTTGTTAGATTGTCCACTTGGCAGCATGAAGGAAGATGAAGCAGTTGACATGAGGCACGTCGCCAGTTGCAAATTCCAAATATAGCAATGATGGCAGATCCATACCTGTGGCTTTCACTCTTGCCTTTGATCTATGCTTTTCTTTAAGAATAGTGAGTGTCTCTGCTCTCCAGTGTTTAAAACAAGAAGGAAACTTAAGGGATTAATGCTTGCACCAAAGGGTTTTACTTTTTTAAAAAAGTTCTTTCTCCAAATGGCAGAACCTCGGCAAGAATACTCGTAATTTTTTCAAAGAATGAAATGCCATTGGAGGTGGAGCGATGAACTGGCAAAGAAAGAGCAGAAACCAGATTGTTTGAAGTTCATACTGACCCAAGAAATAGACATCTCTGGATTCTCACTCTGGGTCCCTGCCAAACAATGCTAGGTACTCACTTCCCACATCTCTAAAATGGAATTGGTTAAACCCGATGCTTCTCTCTACAGTTGCAAAAATGACTTTGAGCAAAATAGATGTTTTCACAACATTTTTACCTAAATCGAACCAAGAAAGTGATGAGCAGTGAAATCGAGATGTCGAAGATCCACTATTGCCATAATTTCTCTCTGCACCTGCCTTATCTTTGACAGCCCAGGATAGGGTGGTGTCCTGTGATGGCTCACTGTTCTCTCTGTCTCCTCCCACTTCCTACCTCCCTCTCTCTTTCTTTCTCCCTTTGATGAAAACTACCTTCTATCATGGAGAGATATCTGGCATATATTGAAAAGCCATAGGATATTTTTTTCTCCCGAGATAGTGAACAAGTAGCCAACACAATCAACAATCAACTGCTTAGAAATATGAAATGTGACTTTGCCAGGGTCCCCAGGAAAGTGAGATGCCTATAAACCATCTGCCACAACAACATATTCCTTTTTTCTTTTTCTTTCTTCTTTCTCCTTTCCTTCTCCTTCTTCTTCTTCTTCTCTTCCTCCTCCTCTCCCTCCTCCTTCTTCAAAACAGAGAGGCATTGGGCTCAGCAAGATCCCACTCTTCTTTTTTTTTTTTTTTCAATTTTCAAAGAACAATCCTGGTTCAAAGTTTATGTGCTTTTGTCCAAAATAGCAACCTTCCTACAGTTTTTCACAGATGCATCCCAAAGCCAAGCAAACCCACTGAACACACAGAGGCAAACTTCCCCTGTCAAGAGCCACTAAGTGAACACAGAATGGGGCTCTTTGCCAGCTGCTGATGGATGACTATCACTCTCTGAAAAGTCTTCTGTTAGAAGAAATGAGAAGGGGCAGGTGGCCAACAGAAGTAATAATAATACTATCCTATGTGACACTCTTCTTTCATAAAGCTTAAAACATTTAATCCTTATCACAAATGTATGAATCAGAGAGGGCAGTAATTTTTTCTAGTCAGAGGTAATGGACGGCTTGCTAGGGTCAGTCAAAGGCCAAGACAGGGTAAGCCAGATGGAATCAAGGCCTTCTGATTCTCAGCACTGTGTTCTTTCCAGGCCACAGGATCCCCCAGCCTGGGGATCTGAGCAGCCAGCAGCAGGAGGTGGTGACCCAGCAGAAAGCACCTCTGCCTGGGGCCAAAGTTGAATCCTGCTCCTACTCAGCTGCTTGGCAGATGGCCACGATGTTCCTGCCACACGTCCTTGGTCCACCTGATTTCAGCACAGCAGTGGTGGACAGCGCCATTCATACTGTCCCATTCTGCTGTGGGCTTCACATCTCTTCTGCCTAGTTGACTCAGGGCTTTGTCTGAAGCCCCAGAAGGTGCTCAGCAGCCACCTAAAGGTGCAACTTTAAGGGCAGAGGGGGCAATGAGTGTTTGGCCAGTGTGTGAATGGTCAGGTAGTAAACACTCAGCTCACCTGTCCCATGGGGGAGGGGGAGCAATTCTGAGGTTTGTTCCACATGGTTCCTCTGAGTGTCTCCAAAAGGACCAAGGCATGGCCGCCCACTGCAATCAACGTTGCCATTATCTGTTTTTCTCCCTCCCTGTTCTTGTCTCTCTACCCTCGCCCTCCTGGTTCCTGAGTTCACCTTCCAAATACACTCCCTATCCTCAAGTTCTTGTCTCAGGCTTTGCTTTCAAAGGAACCCAAATGGAAACCAGTCCCTCTCATTCACTTCCCCGCCTCCCTCACTGGTGTGATGTCTTCTTATGCATTGTGTTATTAACCACTACCAGCCAGCCCTGCCTCCTCTTTCTTGCAAAGACTCCCTCATGGCTTAGTCAGCCCTGTTTGTAAGAGCAATGACATTTGCTAATGAGTGATTCAATATCTTTCTGTCTGGAGTCCTACATTCAGGGAGCCATGGCTGCACTTACTACTGTCCACTCAAAGTACCTTCCTATTTTCTGTGCCCCTAGACCATAGCTGCAAGCTTTTTCTCTACAGGGCCAAATAATAAATATGAAAGCTTTGCAGCCTGTACAGTCTCTGCTGCAACCACTCAACTGTGCTATTAGAGGGGGAAAGCAACCATCGATGGCATATTAACGCAGGAGCAAGGTTGCGTTCCATTAAAACTTCACAGATGGATGCTGAAACCTGCAGTTTGTATCACTTGAATGTCATGAAATACTCCCCTCCCCCAACATGAAAAAATTGTAAAGAGCATTAATCCTCCAGCTGTACAAAAATAAGCAGGGGAAAGGTGGCTCACCCTGCCCAAGTTCCTGAGCTCCTGGAGAGAAGAACAGCTTCTTCAAGGAAGAAGCTCCTTTCTCTGTTGAGCTCAGTCCAGTGCATGGGGTATACTCAGCAATTTCTTGGTGGCTGAACAAGTGGGGCAAATGCCAGCCCTTGACTGCTTCCTACAGAGCACTCACTTGCTTAACCTCGTGTCCCATTTCCCCATGAAGTGTCCTAAAAGACAGAGCTTCCCCAGCTTAATGCTTCTCAGTCTGCTGGGGAGTTCTCCTCAGAACCAAAGTCTCTCTGAGAAGCCTTTAGATCAAATGGGCTCATGGAAGCCAGCAGCACAAAACCTCCTCTTCCAGCCTCATTTCCAGAAATTTCCAGGAAATGCTTTGGCCCAGCAAGCATTGGAATTTGGGTGTTGAGAACAGGAGCATAGGTAAGAGGTGCTTCTGCTGCTCTTGCCAAGAGAAGAGGAAAATTCCACCCTTGTTGAAAGCTTTGTTATTGAAATGACATACATACACACCAAACAGAAATAATGATTATAATCTGATCAAGCAATATTAACAGCCTGTATTATATAAACCCCAAGTACATTCCCTTAGATGACTTTCCCATTGATTTCATCCACACTGTTAGGATAACCATCTGTGGACTCAGCCTGAAGGATTTATCACCTTCTGGTTCTGCTGCTAGAACAACTGCCCACTGTTGATAAGATCAAGAAACGGATTTAACAAATTGAACTTTAATATATTTTCCTAAGAAAATTTATCATCTCAGACCCCCTCTGGCTTGCTGAAACAGTCCCATAGAGATAAAGAGAAAGGAAAGTTCTGAGTCGGCGTGGCCTCTGGGCTCAACATCGTCCTGATTCTTGCAGAGAGCTCTGTGACTGTGTGGGCACATGCCACATGCAAGGGCTCCCAGAGAAGCATGGTGAGCTTGGAAAGAGACTGCTGACCCAGAGATGCCACAGGTCCAGCCATTTCAGGAAGGGACCCTGAGCTGACACCAGGCAATCATCCAGGCTCCCAAGGGCCCCATTTGAGTCTTCCTCTAATGGAGTGTCTCCATATGCCCCTCACTCCTAAAACCAGGCCCTTGGGTTTTTGCCACCTTCTCTTCATCAAAACTTATTCTCAAATAGAGTACCTGATGAACTTAACGCATGCTGACTATTATACCATAGAATGATGACAACTAATTGTTCATCGTCTCTTTCTATTAGAATATAAGCTCCAGAAGGCCAATGTGTACATATGCCTCAACCTAACAGATTCTCAGTAGACTTTCCCAGCATTTAAAAATGAGTGGTATGCCCAAAGGACTTAAAATCAGCATACCACAGTGATGCAGTCACATCAATATTTGTAGCAGCTCAATTCAGAATAGCTAAACTATGGAACCAACCTAGATGCCCTTCAACAGATGAATGGATAAACGAAACGTGGTACATATGCACAATGAAATATTACTCAGCCTTAAAGAAGAATGAAATTATGGCATTTGTGGGTAAATGGATGGAACTGGAGAATATCATGCTAGATGAAATAAGCCAATCCCCAAGAAACCAAAGGCCAAATGTTTTCTCTGATAAATGGATGCTGATCCATAGTGTGGGGTGGGTAGGGAAGAATAAAGGAACTTTGGATTATGCAGAGGGGAGTGAGGGGAGGAGTGGGGATGGGAAGAATGGTAGAATGAGACAGACATTATTACCCTATATACATGTATGAAAAAAATTTTTAAACTATTTATCACTGTCAAAAAAAGATAATGAAAAAAATTTTAATACCACATATTACTTTACTAAGATTACTCTGAAATGTTCACATTTTTCCTGTTTCCAAATGAAATTGATGTGTACTTACTAAGAATAAAAAAATCAATTAATTTTAAAAATAAATAAAAAATATAAAAATGAGTGGTATGCATTGGGAGCACAAACATAGTTTCACTGACTCCCCGAAAAGACAGAGGAAAGAAACACAGAACAGATATACCTATTGATTTGAAAAAGGCCTGAGACTCCTGGGACTACACATAACCAAAGGATCGTACTTACAAATTTATCTGTTTGTAACAAATTTATTATTTGTAAAGTGCTTAGAATAGTGCTTTGCTCATAGAAAACAATATATGAGTTTTTTTAAGCAAATAAGCAAACATTAATAAAATTAAAAACTAGCAAAACTTCCCCCACTGCTGTGAGAAATGAGAGAAAACAGTCTCTTCTAAGATCCCTCCTTTGTCTTTTCTTTCCTTCCCCTCAGTTCTGCCAAATTTGTTTTTGCTTTTTTTCAATGTAAGGCTACTACCTCTGCTTGTTCTTACCAGGCTTTATCAGTCTGGGAGTGCATTGGCCCCTCTGCCCTTCTGGAGCAGATCTTCTAGAAGCCCTGTAAACAAGAAGCGCCTCTGTTACTCTACTGCATTTTGATAGGCTTGAACAAAATGAATACTTCTCTGAGGGACAACTCTGGGGGCAGTGAATGGGACCCAGTTTGGCCTGGGTCTCACTGTGTTAGTCAGCTTTTCAACCCTATGACTGAAATACCTGACAAGAACAACTTAAAGGAGGAAAGATTTATTTTGGCTCGTGGTTTCAGAGTTTCCAGCCCAAGGTCAGCTGGCTCCATTGCTTTGGGTCTGACAAAACATAATAGTGGAAGTGAATGATATAGGAAAGCTGAGAGCAGAGAGGGAGAAAGGAAGGGGCCAGGAAGAAGATAAACCCTTCCAGGGCATGCTTCCAGTGACCTACTCCTCCAACAGGTTCAGCCTCCCAGTGGTCCATTCAGCCATCAATGGATTAATCCACTGATGAGGTAAGTCAGGGCCCTCATAAGCCAATTACTTCCCCAAAGCCCAATTTCTGAACACACAAGGTTTGGAGGACATTCTAGATCAAAACCACGGCATTCACGGAATATATAAATACCGCACAGGAACATCAGATCTGGTGGGCCACTTTGGCATGGCTCTCCTTCCCGCTAAAGATGACTGTCATTGATAAGATAATGATAATAAGGATGAAGGCAATGGCTGCCATGTGCGTGCTCACCACGAGCTGTTCACTGCCCTGAGATCAATCTTCATCGATTGTCCTGCTTAATCAATGAAGGAAATAGTTATCATTTTTTATCCCTGCTGTATTGACTTGGAGAAGTTTTCTAACTTCCCCAGGCTCAAACAGCTTACCACTGATAAGGCAGAGATTCACACCCCAATCTGTCTTCATTCACATATTCTCAGCAGGAGGCACTGTGCTAAAGAGTGTGCTCACTCTTGCAACAAAACAGGAAGGGTATTGGTGTCCCTTCTTCAAAGCCGTGACAAATGAGGCTCAGCAGAGCTGAGGGACTGCTGCATGGTTATGGCTGAAAAGTGATGGTGCTAGTATCTGAAGTTCTTTTGGCATGCGGTTTTGTTGTTCCTGAATTGTGGGTCATTTTTATTTCCTCCCTTAAACTTTTAAAATATTTTTCTCAAAGTTTCAATAATAAGCATATATTACTTTAATTTTTATCTTTTTATAGTCTTTAATTACAAAAGTAATACGTAAATACATGCTTCTTGTAAACTATTTAACAATGTAGGAGTTATATTACTTTTATAATGAAGAGAAGGGATTGTAAAAATGACGTTATTGCATATTTCTTTATTTTTACTAATGACTAGCAATTCTTAGGCCTGTGGCAATATCCCCATTTTTCAAATGAAGACTGTAAGGGAGAATGCTTTTCACCGTTAGTTTATGCTGGGAGATTCAGGACCTTTCTCAGTCTCCTGCTTGAACCTGGTCTGCAGACACTGGGGCGGTTAGGATGGGCTTCCAGAGTATCAGCGGGAAGAAAGGGGTTTTTGTTTTCCTCGAGATCCTGGTGCTATAGGCTGGTGGGGGTGCTGGCTTTGAGGGAGCAGAGCAAGCACAAGAAGAAGTATTGGTGGTCCTCGGGGCCCTGGGGTCCTATCAATGGAAACAGAGCAGAAACACATGGTCCCACCAAGTGGAGAAATCAGGGTGAGTTTAATGAAGGGGCTATTACAAAGGGATGGCAAGGAGGAAAAGAATCCAGTAAGTGACGGTACAACATCCCGAGCAGCCAGTGGCACCATGTGGTACATACCTGCAATCCTCAGGGGGCTGAGGCAGGAGGCTTGCAAGTTTAAGGCCAGCATCAGCAACTGAGTTAGACTCTGTCTCAAAATAAAATATTTTAAAAGGGCTGGGGATGTAGTCCAGTGGTACAGCACCCCTGGGTTCGATCCCCAGTACCACAATAAGTAAATAAAATAAAATTTAAAACTAACCAGGGCAGCAACAGTCACAAGCCTGGGCCCAAGGGAGCAAGAGCAAGGAGCACTCAGGAAAACCTTGGTTGAGCGCTAGCAGCAGCCATCCAGAGGGAGCCGCTGGCCTTAGATAACACAATAGCTGTGACCAGCCCACAGCCAAGCCTCAGGGGCACTAGAGACTAAACACCCCAAACCTCTTTTCCTCCCACTTTCTGATTTCCTGCCAGGGCCTTTCACTTGTAGAACCTGACAAGAAGTTAGGGGACAAGGAAGCCTAGTGGGTGCCATCCATAGTGGCTTAACTTCCAAGGCATCGAGAAGGGTGAATCGAGAGGGGCCGAGTATGGCAGCATGAACCCACTCTCCTAGCTGAAGGGAAGAGACGGGCAGAGGAAGAATTGCAAGACTCCCAGAAGGTGAGGCACAGGAGACAGCGACCAGACTGGTGACCTGATGACCCCAGAGCCTGTATTTCTTTTAATTTTTTTACACATCTTTTTTAAAAATATTTTTTAGATGTTGATAGACCTTTACTTTATTCATTTATTTAAGTGTGGTGCTGAGAATCCAACCCAGTGCCTCACACGTGCTAGGCAAGCCCTCTACCACTGAGCCCCAGCCCCAGCCCCTAATTGATTATTTTTAGAAAAGTTTTAGACCCTTAGAAAATTTTCAAAAACAATACAGAGGCTTCCCACATAACTTGCACCCAGTTTTCCTATTATTAATGTCTTACATTAGTATGACTATTTATTAGGATTAATGAGCCCACATTGATATACTACTAGTAACAAATATCCGTAGCTTTCTCAGCTGTTCTTACTTTTTCTCATTTTTTTTCTTCTGTTTCTAAATCTCATTCAGGATACCTCCTTATATCCAAGCACATGTCTTTATATTTACTTTAGCTCAATCAGTTTCTCAGACTTTTCTTGTTTTGATATCCTTGTCACTTCAGAACAGTATTGTTCAGGTCTTTTATGGAAAGACCTCTATTGGAAAATGTCTGATGCTTTTCTTAGGAAAACCAGGGTCATGAGTTATTGGGAGGCAAGCCACAGAGGTAAAATACTGTTTTCATCCTATCATATCGAAGTTTCATACTATCAACATGACTTATGACCACTGATCACATGGCTGAGGTCCTATTTTTCAGGCTTTGCACTGTGAAGTTCCTCCCCACCACTTCCAATACAGTAGGAAGTCACGATGTGCAGGAGAAGGGATGTATGTATATAAGGGATGTATCTTCTGTTTCTCTTCTTTCCTATTCATTAACTTATTTAATCATTTATTGATCAGTATGAACTCCTGGATATTTACTTTACATTTCAGTTCATAAACAGATACTACTTTATATATCTTTTAGCCCAAATTGTTCCAGTTTGAACCACTGGGAGCTTTTTCACTTGGCTCCTGTGTTCCTCTGATATTCCCCTATCAATGTGTTTTCCTGTTTGTTGTTGTTGTTTTGTTTTGTTTATTTGTTTTCATTTTCTTACTGCAGGCTCCAAGCTTATCTAGTGTATTTCTTGCCCTGGTCCTGGAATCTGTCATTTTTATAAGGATCCCTAGTTCCTTTTATTGGAAAAAAAATGTTAGAAACCAAGATCTGGACACTATATATGCTTGTTTTTACTGGGGTGTTGCTCTTTTAGGCTTTCTTAGCTGACAAGACAAAAAAAAAATTGTATTTGTGTACAATAACCTATATCTATACTTATTTCTATATGTAATCATCTGTGTCTATACTTAGTTAAACAGGAGTTCGTACTGCTGTCTTCAACTTTAATTGTTTACCATATAAATTATTCTAGGTTTCTGTAACTTTCCATTCCACTAGAGATAAAGTTGGCTCCCGCCAACACTTTCAGTGGATGTGTATACTGCAGTATCAAAACTGTTCCTTCCTACCCCCATGATTAACAGCTTACCAATTTACGTAGATACAGTTCTTTATCATTTAGAATATAGTGCTTTGGTGCAGTTCCTTCTGTCTTGCAGATTCCCCTAATTTCCAGAGTGACTTGGTTGGCACGTTTCCTACTGTCCCCTTCAGTGACATTGTCTCATACATTGGTCATACAATTGAATTCTGCCACAGTGGGCCCTTCTTCCTGGGATCCCTAAGCTTTCTAAATGATTTTTAAGATTTACATACATTAAGTTTCACTCTTTGTGCTATAAAGTTCTATGAGTTGTAACAAAGCACAATGTCATGTGTCTTTATGGTGCCACACGAAATAATTTTACTGCCTTAAAAATCCCTTGTGCTTCGCTGTTCATCCCTCTCTCCTCCCCCGGACCCTTGGAAACCTCTGATCATTTTACTGGCTCTGTAGTTTTGTCCTTTCCAGAATGTCATACAGTTGGAATCATATAACCTGCAACCTTTTAAACTGCTTTGTTTTTTCACTTAGGAGCTTTATGGAAACTTCATGTGTTTCTGTACTGTGGTGGCTCTTTTCTTTTTATCACTGAATAATATTCCAGAGTATAGACATACCACCACTCATTCTTCCATTTGCCTATTGAAGGACATCTTGGCTGTTTTCAGCTTTTTGCAATTAGGAATAAAGCCGCTATAAACATTGATGTGCAGGTTTCTGTGTGAACATACGTTTTCAAATCAACTGGATAAATACCCAGAAGTATGATTCCTGGGTTGTATGGAAAATCTATGTTTAGCCTTGCAAGAAACTGCCAAACTGTCTTTCAAAGTGACTGTCCCATTTTGCATTTCCCTCCGGCAATGAATGAGGATTGCTATTGCACTGAGCCTTCCCTTTTAACTCAAATACAATATTTCACAGCATGAAGATCTCCCAGCCAATCTTCTTTGCTACAGAAGGCAGAATTTCCTTAAGAAAAGGTAGTGACTAGGGCAGCAGTCCTTACGACCCACTGGGGGACATTAGTTCACAAAGGACACCTGTAGTTGCAAAAATTTTACAAGAGGGAAGAATAGGTAGAGGGCACCCAAAATACTAGGTATTCTCATTACACAGTCAAATTGTAGCTCTGCGAAATAGACAAGGAGATGCATTATCTAACACTCAAGCTGAACATATGTAACCTGGGTCCCAAGATTTCCTCACATAGTTGTCAGGACAAATTAAACAGCAGGAGTCTTCAAAGTATAAATATATAACATGGCAGAAAAATTAACAACTTGCCAGCATTTTCATTTGCCAACACTTCACCACAGAGATCTACTGAGCCTGTGTTATAGGTCAATCACACTAGTAGGTGCTAGCATCCTAGAATTCCCAGGACCATGCAGGAGACCAATGTGCCCAAAAATTGGTTTTGAAACTGATATACAAATCTAGTTAGTAAAAAAGAAGTTAAGTGACAATTTCAACAACAGCTTCTGCATCCAA
Source organism: Sciurus vulgaris (assembly GCF_902686455.1). Taxonomy (NCBI): domain Eukaryota; kingdom Metazoa; phylum Chordata; class Mammalia; order Rodentia; family Sciuridae; genus Sciurus; species Sciurus vulgaris. The sequence continues at coordinate 21,606,638 of NC_136468.1, read as the reverse complement.
GAAACCAAGCCAGTCAACCTGAGGGGCCATAATTACTTTTTCAGGCTTATGCTAAATTCCTGCAATGAGCTTTTTTGCAGATGGATGTGAAAAGGGATGAATGCTGCTGTGTTTTGAGGCTATTGTGGAGGAAAAGATGACTGGAGGTAAAGGGAAAAGCCCAGTGGTGGAGCAGCCCTGGGTGAGAGAGGCAGAGATGTTTTTATTCCAGGACCAGCTGCAGTCCAGGCTCACCAGTTTCCAAAGCTTCCCTGTCATTTGGAGAGAAGACAGCATACATTTTAGACACAGTGTAATGCAAGCGATTGATGGGTCAACACGGCTGGCTGGGCTGGTGATTTTGTAATTACGAAGCAGATTTTTTAGACAGAATGGTTACCCCAACTGTGTAATTAAGAGGATCGTTAAGGAATGTTGCTGGGCTGTGCATCACCCTGGGGCTAGAGCTACCACATGGTTACAATAGAAAAATGCAGTCAGGCTTCATCATAAGGCCATTGCTAATTAATTGAAACAAATATTTGCAATACCAATTCCTATAGATGATATATTTGCAACAGTTGAATGCTGAGAGAATCTTAATAGAGGGGTCTGATCAGAGGTGGAAATTTTAGAAAAACAGATTTTAGACCCCAGGTGAGCAGAAAATAAAAATGGGCCTGTTGAAATTGAATGGCCTCCATGCAACTCTGTAGCACTAGTTAGGATTTTATTTTGTCCAGCATATTAAGCTTAGAATGGGTATAGGCAAACTGAAAAAGTTCCAGAAACTAGCAAGAATGACTTGAGAAACAAAATAGTACTTAAGAGGAATGTGAAAGGAATTATTTAGCCCGGACTGTGAGTCTGCATATTACATTCATAAAGACTTTCAAAATTGTGAGATGCTTTCTTTTCTTTTCTTTTTCTTTCAAGGATAGAAATTAACCACTTCCATTTCTCCTGAACATAAAGGACTAACCCTCAATGGCAGAACGTCTAAGCCACACCCCGGCCCTTTTTAAAAATATTTTATTTAGACACAGGGTCTTGCTAAATTGCTTTAAGGCCTTGCTAAGTTGCTGAGGCTGACTTTGAACTTGTGGTCTCCCGCCTCAGCCTCCCAAGCCACTGGGATTATAAGCACGTGCCACAGCACCTGGCGATTTCTGATTTTCAAACAGGAGAGCACAGATATTTGATCTATTCCAACACTTTAGAACTGCAGAGGGGCTATAAATCCCAACACAACTCTCCTCTATATTCTGCAAATAAGTTTCATTTTTCTTTTTTGTGGGCTTATTTATTTTTATAATTAATTTTGTTGGTGCATTATAATTATAAATGATAATAGGATTCATTATGACATATTCACACATGTACATAACATAATTTGGTCAATTACATTTCCCAGTACCTTCTCCCTCTCCGGGTCCCCTTTATTTATTCTACCAGTCTCCCTTCTAATTTCATGAGATCCTCTCTCCTCCCACACCCCTTTTATTTCCTTTTTTCTCTGTAGTTTCCACATAGGAGAGAAAGTATATAATACTTGACTTTCTGAGTCTAGCTTATTTCACTTAACATACTGTTCTCAAGTTCCATTCATTTTCCTGAAAATTAAATAATTTCATTCTTCTTTATGACTGAATGAAACTCCATTGCATGTATATGCCATATTTTCTTTGCCCATTTATCTATTGATGGACACCTAGTCTGGTTCTGAAACTTGGTTGTTATGAACTACACTGCTATAAACAAGGGTATGCATGTATCACTACAGTATGCTGGCTCTAATTATTTTGGATAAATATTGAGGAATGGTATAGCTGGATCATATGGTGGTTTAATTTCTAGTCTTTTGAGGAACCTCCACAGTGTTATTTTTCTACATGTTCCTCTGGACATCTCCTTTGTTGGAAATCATTATACAGCCTTTGCTAGATAAAAAAACTACTTTAGACAAAACAGGCCAAATCATTAACAAAAAACCCATCAGAGGTGGGAGCAGTCTGTAGATTACAACTGAATCTTCCTAAGGCTTAGGGATGGGTTCTAGATCTTGGGATGTCACTTCTAAGCATAGGATTCTAGAAATATCTCTGATGTCCACTGCAGTGCTCAAATACAGTATATGTTCAGTAATTGGAGGCCACATGCAATATAATATAATTACTCAGGGCTTTTGTTTAAGAGCAGATTGAATCAGACCTCAGTGGATTACATTTTTAATAAACTCTTCAAGCGATTTTTGAAAACTCCTGGCCTAAGACAACTAAATGCCAGCAATGGGCTTGGAGAAATCTCCTTGAGAGCAATATCCTAGGAGAGAATGCTGAGATCTCAGTGATCAGTAGGTCAGAGACTCTCTTTCCTGGTTAACAAATTCAATCTGCGTCTATTTAGCCAGCCAGGTTGTCACAGCACAGATAAAAAATGGCAAAGATATGCTGAAATGACCTCCAGTGTTTCCTGGGCTTCACATGCCTCACTGGGTGCAGGTGGAGGTTCTCGGAGAAGCTGGCTCATCTATCATTCTCAGGGCCTAATTATGAATCACTTCTTTCCAATAGCCTAATTCATTCCTTCCCTTCCTCACTGGTTGGGGAGGCCAGAAGACTCATCAATGGCAACAGCCTCAGTACTTCAAAACCTGTGTCCCTTCAGCTACATCGTGAAAAACCACATCCAACACTTTCCTGGGTTGTCAATGGTATTCAATGTTCTGTATTAAAATCATTTTAACATTAAAATAAAAATATATGAATTATACAATGAAAAAAATTCACATGAGATCTAAAAGAAAACGAGATGTCAAAGAAATTCCTCCCCTGATCAAGTTCTGGCAGAGGCTTCAGAAACCCAGGTACATGCACTGCTGTGCTGTATCTAAGAATTCCAAGTAGCGCTGTACATAGAACTTTCTTTAATCTTTGTGAAGTTGTATGTAGATCTATGGGCTATTGAGCACTTAAAATGTGGCTGGTGAGACTGAGAAACAAACAATTTTTAATTGCATTCAATTTGAATTCATTTAAACTTAAATAACTACATTGTGGATAATGGCTACCACATTGGGCAGGGTTACAGAAAAAGTTTACATTTTAATTCCAACTTCACCTGAAAAATGTCTTGGGGACTTTAGGATGAGTTGAGGAAGGAGAGCAGAACACAAAGCTTCTGGGGCATTTTCCCCATCATCCCTCACTTCTGCTCCTAAGCCCATGAGTTAGGAACATGTGAACCCCTTTCCCAACCTGTAGAAGGAATCTGCATGAGGGCTATGGTTTGTTCCCCAAGGGTCCACGTATTAGAGGCTTTGTCCTTAGGGTAATGGTGTCGAAGTGGTGGGCCCTTTAAAAGGTGGGGTCTAGTGGGAGAGCTTTATGTTGTAGGGCATGTCCTCAGACTGAATGAAGGTAGTTCTTGTGGGATCCTTGAGTTAACTCTCCAAAGATGGTTGTTATAAAAGAACAAATCTGGCCACTCTTTGGCTTCCTCTCTGGCACAATGATGCCTGGTCATTGTAGTGCCATCTGCCATGTGTTATAGCTGAGGGGGCCCTTGCCAAAGCTAGAAGTATGCTGTTTGGACTTTCAGTCTCTAAAATTGTGAGCCAAATAAACTTCCGTTCTTTTATAAGTATCAACTTCGAATATTTTATTATAGCAATAGAAAGTAAACTAATACAACCTGCTTCTGTGGAAGGCAAAGAAGAGTGAAGAGCAAAGGTAAGGAAGCATAGAAACCATTCTGGGTTTTTGTCCTCCCTCCATAAGATCTTAGGAATCCTGGAGGTGGTCATTTCAAGTTCATCTCATAGAAATAGAAACTGAAACTTGAAAGTGGGAATATTTACTGTCTCAATGACTTGGTGAACAAGACAGGAGTGTCACTCTTGGCTTGCAGTCACCATGAGCTAGTTCCTGTGTCCTTCTCAGTGGAAGATGATGGATTGTTCTGCACTGGCCTGAAAGGTTGCTACGGTTTCAAAGCAAGACATTATTCTTGTAACTTGACCATATGTATCATTTGATTTATAAATTTCCCTCTGACCTTGTAATTCCTGTGCTAGTAATTTATCCAAGGCAATTCACAGGGAAATGTTAACAATATTAAATTAAATAGAAAAAAGAAGGGCATAAAAATCACATCTATCTATCTATAGATCTATCTATCTATCTATATATATATATGTTTAAATTTTTTTTAAAGAATTATTTAGGCACATTTGTGCCTATTCAAAAAATTAGAAGAAAATATAGTGACTATATCTGAGTGGTAGGGCTATAGATAATTTTAGTTTTCTATTTTAACTTTAAGAACTTTTCAATTTTTCTTTAATAACCATTATTTTATAATCAAAAAAGCCAATTATGTATAAACACTGATACACTATTTATTTATAATGATGGAGTACCTGTTATTTGGTGAAAGCAGGCATCCTTTTCATTGTTAAAGCCATACACTGGCATGCTCTGGTCCTGCCCTCAGGGAGTGGGCATTCTAGAGAGAGAATTTTGAAACTTCCCTTTATTTTCTGCGTAAGTTTTCTCTGAAGAGGGGCCTGCATGGAGGTAGGCATGTTCAAGAGGCGATGCCAATGTGCAAGAAACAAGTAGTCTGACCAAGGAAGTCTTCTGGGAAGAGATTGGTCAGGTATCTTTTCAAATGTCTAGGAACTGGGATTCTCTCCATAGCAAATAGCTTTTATCAGAATATGCAACCTGCAGGCACTTGGTAGAAAAAGTGGTGCCCTTTTCTAATTTATAAAATGGTGACTTTTAGGCTAAAAATAGCTCTGCATAGGCTCTTTGACATCAACAACTTGATCATGTGTAGAGTGTAGTACAAAACTGGCAAACACATGCAGAAGCTATAAAGGAAGCTGCCCTTACAAGAACCTTCAAAAGTCAAGGCCAATACCAAGATCTGAAGCATCCCTAATTTCCAACCACAGACATGCAATTCCAGGCTCATCTCTTCCCTGAGGTGGCTTTAGTTTGAAGCTAATGGGCTTTGTTTTTTCAAAGCAATTGCTGATAGAATTGGGTTTTTGAAAGCCATTGCTGATAGTCTGCAGCCTAGAACTATGCAGTGGTTTCTAAGGTGTTAAGAGAGCCCATTACCTACTCGAGCCAGCTCTCTCCAGACCACTGACAGATGCAGGATTGGTTGAGAGCAGGGCATTCTGTTGTGATGTGCTACTCCCACTGAGAGCACACTGCTTTGCAGGCAGGACACGTAACGTTGCATTATACATCTCCCAGCTTGCCACATCCTGTTATGTTACATCCCATCAGCCTAAACCATGATGGAGGCGAATACAACCTGGGGTGACATGTAGCACTTTGTAATGCATCGTAGCATTTAAATCTACATCGGCCAAGTTGCACACATTGGCTTGGACACTAGATGCTCGTTATTCAGAGAATGTGATCTAATGTACAGGAACTTCTGGCTGAGGGCATAAAATGTGCCAAGGGACAACACTGGTGTCACACTCCATCTGAGAGCCAAAGTTCATCCAGTGCACTGAATTATCAGTCCATCATGGGAAAATTCCACAACCACTGGGTTCTTAAGAGAGAATCTGAAAAATGAAAATATTTCAAGTTTTAGGGAAGAGGATGGTGCCTCTTATGTACTATGGGACGGGTCATGCCCTGAGGAGATCTTCAATGGAGAGCAAAAGCAAGTGATTTTTAACATATTTTTGTTTAGTTGTAGATGGACAAAATACTTTTATTTTATTTATTTTTATGTGGTGCTGAGAATTGAACCCAGTGCCTCACACATGCCATGCAAGGGATGAACCACTGAGCCACAATGCCAATCCAAAAGCAAGTAATTTATGAAGTGTAAGACTAGATGAACAGCTATTACCTCAACTCAGAATAATGCTAAATGATTTACTTGGGGCTTATATTTATGATATTGTGATCACTCTTCTAGCCAATAGATTTATATACATGAGACATTTCAGGAAAATTAAGATGATGAAGGATGAATAAATGAACGACCTGAGGCTCTAAAGCCAACCTTTCATTATACATAAAGGTTTAATGCCTGAATTCTACAGTGGCCTGAATGGCAGATTCATGCAGTACACACACAGCTTATCTTTACCTGTTCCTGGGACTATAGAATGTTCTCTAGAAAGGGGACTATGAGTGGGACATGAACCTCCAAAGGCATTCTTCTCACTTCTAATTCTCTCCACTCTAAGCACAACCTCCAACTTCTCTTCCAACCAAAACTTCACACAAGTCATAGTATAATGATAAAGAATAGGCTTGGCAATCAGACAGGCTTGTATTCAAATACTGGTTCTGTAATTACCAGTCATATGTCCTTCATTAAAGTCATAAACCTCAATTTCTCCTTAAAAATAATGGAAATAGCATTTATTTTAAAAGGTGATTTTAAGGAATAATGACTCATTTTGGAAGGAGTACCTAAGTTCAGAATTTCTACTTCATCACTCTGTTAATAAGCTTTTCATTACAGTGAATAAATTATCTAAACAAGAACAACTTAGAGGAGGAAAAGTTTATTTTGGGCTCCCTGTTTCAGAGGTCTTAGTCCATGGTTGGCCGACTCCATTGCTGTGGGCCTGAGGTGAGACAGAAATCATCACAGAAGCGTGTGACGGAGGAAAGCTACTTAGCTTATGGTGACCAGGAAGCAGATTGAGAAGGTGGAGCCACGGGCTTAAGATACAATGCCAAGGACAGGCCTCCAGGGACCTACTTCCTGCAGGCATGCCTCACCTGCCCACAGTTACCACCCCCCAGTGATCCTTCAAATCATTAATTCACCAAATGGATTAACCCACCAATAGGTTACAGTTCTCAGAGTCTAATCATTTCACCTCCGAACATTCCTGTGTTAACACAGGAGCTCCTGGAGAGCAGCTCATAACCAAACTATAACATTTCCTTTCCATTTACCGTATACGCACTCATTCTGTTTTCATTAAGGTCAACTTTTTCTGTTACTAATACTTGTCCTGATCATATTTTTCTTTTTAGTACTGGCATTGTTGATCACTCTTGCTTTCTTGAACATGCTCTTTGCTTACTTCTATATCAATGCATTCTGATTTCACTAATCCATAATGGTTTCTTTAAAAGTTATTTTAGTAAATAAATGAACAAAAAGCAATCATTGATCATTTGTATCATCACCAAAAATTAACCCTGCCCTATATTCTTTTCTTTACAAAAATCACTTTACCATTTTGTAAAAGTTTTGACTTGCTTATGATATAAATTCAATTAATTTGGAAATGTAAAAATATTAGACATTTTATAATAGCCCAAATTCCTCCATCCTGTCATTTTTTTTATTAAAGAGAGCACAATAAAAACCCCTTGCTTTAAAAAAGCATCTTTTAAAAATGCAAATGTGAAACTGGAAAAATAATACTTTTTTTTAAATGAGTTCACATGATAGATACTATTTTAAAAAGAAACAATTTCATTTCATTTTAATAGATGTGAAATAGAAGAATTTTTGAACTTCTAATAAACTCTCTACAATAGAAACAATTTCTAAAAGATCCCTCTAAAACCAAAAAGAGTATAAGAACAATATTAGGAGGTTAGAGTCATCATGTTTCTATTTTAGACATTGGCACTCACGGTTCTTCCAATCTCCCTTCCCTTTTCGATTTGTGTTAGTCGTATTGGGGTTTTTATATTGTTCACATTGATAACTTTCCATTTAAGTTTGGTATAATTCCCATGATGGTTTGGAACCTGGTTCTGGTTCTACATTTGATTCTCTATTCAAATGTATTATATGTTCACTATGAGTCCTTTTATCATGGAATTTCCATTTCCCAGTTCTTTATATTTGATTTATCTCAATGTAGAAGTTTGTAACTCAGTTTTTCCAAAGTGCTTGAGGGTCTGTGTTGTTGATTTCATGTGCTGAGAAGGACTGTGGGAAGATTTTCACCTGAAGGCTTACTGGACAATTTCATGTTTACAAGTCACACTTTTCCTTACCACATTGATGATAGTCTTTGTCTTCTCTTAGCATTGAATGCTAGCATGGAGAAGCCTGGGGCCAGCCTTATTTACCATTTCTGGCTAAATTAACAAATAAAATCTCTATCCTTGTGCAAATAATTTAACTCAGTTTAATTATATGTGTTCTCTGCTCCAAGAAATTGACAAAATGTATGTAAAATAGTCAGTACAGGGTCTACAAACTATGGCCTAAAAGCTAAACCCAGTCCTCAAATTATTTTTGTAAATAAAGTTTTACTGGCATACATACACCCTGCTTGTTCATTTGTATATTATCTGTGGCTGCTTTCCTGCCTCAATGGCAGAGTTGAGCATAGGTGACAGAGACCCCATGTTCTCACAACTTAAAATATTTGCTTTACAGAAAATGTTTTCCAATCTTACTCCATAACACACACGCACACTCTATCCTACAGAATCAGAAAAACTGACTATTAAAAGGAAATTTACTCTTCACTTTCTAGTCTAGCACTTCCTTTTTCTAAAATGCAGTTTCTGTAATACATCTAGATATGTGCCCCACCAATCTTAGCACCTCCCAATAAGGAAAGTTCACATGCATTCCATAATTTCCATATTGCATAAAACATCTTTCATGAGCTCACATCTATATCCAGAGTCCCATCCACAGCTGAAGGAGCACGATGCTTCATAGCAATCATAAACAACTAATCCATATCAACCACAGCCTCGTCATGGAACTTCAAAAGTGTGGAGTGATTTTGATGTGAATAAAGCCCAAGAAAATGAAATGAAGAGTCTATTAAGTTCATTTTGAAATGGTCCATATTTTAAGAGTTTTACTCTGTTGATAGGACTCATCTGGTCCTTCCTTTTGGGGAATAGGCAGCTTTCTGCATCAGGAATACCTGTGGAGATCATTTCCAGCTCTGTGAATTGCCATCTACATTCACTATCTCTCATGTACCAATCTGTGGAGGGTGATGACGTGGTGAGATACAAAAAGGATTGATAGTCTGCTTCCTCGTGACTGGGAATGTCGGGAATAGATATTCAGCAGAGGCTGAGATAAGAAATCTCCACGCCTTGTGTGTGTTTGTACATGGAAGATATTATCAATAAATCAGGCTTGCAGATACCCACTTGCCTTAGGTCAATAAAAATTAGAAGCAGAAATTTTATTTAACTCTCTGTTATCTAGTCTTTGCAATCTGAAGTAGGGGTGGGCTTGTTAGCATAAAGTATATCTTGAGGTGGATCCATGTTTGCATTATATATAAAAAGCTAAAATTTCCTTCATGGACAACAGAGTAGGCATCTATTAACTTTTTAAGAAATATTATACAACTTTAGCATCAGCAGACATAGCATGTGTGACCTTGGGCAAGTTTCTTAACCTGCTCTGGCTTAGTTTCCTGATCTTCAAGATGGAAAAATAATAAGAGTTAACCTGTGTCAAGCGCTGACTTTGTCAACTGTGTTTCTCAACATTTTTCAAAGGCTATCTCATTCAGTTCTTACAATTGTCTTAGATGCATGCAATTATTATTCCCTCTTTGATGAGAAAACTGTCGAGAGGTGCAAGCCATTAATAAGAGGTGATCCTGAATCTGCACTTGGCAGTCTGGCTTTAAAGATGATTCTGATTAATAGTAAATAAATTTCTTGTGTGCTTCATATATAAGCATGCTGCACATGGAAGTTAACTACAATAACGATGACGACCTTGAGTGAAGAACAACAAAAAGCAAGGTGATTTAGAAAAGGTATGGTGACCATCCCCAAGAGGGTTACTGGCCCCTGCAAACAACTCTCCTGCTGGAGAGAGGACTTTCTTTACTTGACCTTGGATAACACTCCTTATAATAGGAGGTCAATGACGTTCAAAGCCACTGAGGTCATTGCCACAGATCTGGTCTTGGTCTTTGGCCACAGTGATGTGTTCAACTTTTGTCTTCTGCCAGAGTCTCAAAATCAAGGATGAGCCTCATATATTCATGTAGGCCACTGGGTAGAAATCAGGCAATATTTTCACTGAGGAAGTTTTGGAAATAGGGCCCACTTGGGTTTATGGATATCATTGAGAAAGTGTGGGTTTATCCTCCTTTAAGTTTCTAGACCTGAGTTACTCTTTCTGCTTTAGCACTAGGCAATCTATAAAAAGTAAGCATGGATTAGGGGTGTAGCTCAGTAGTAGAGCATTTGCCTGGCAAGTACAAGGCCCTGGGTTTAATCCCCAGCAAAACACACACACACACACACACACACACACACACACACACACACACACACACACACACACAAGCTTCAGAGATGAATTAGAATCTGTGAGCTGAAGAAGAGGGCATAATTGTTGGAAGCAGTGAAGGGGGTTAAGGGGAAGAAGTGGAATCTAGACAGTAACAAAGAAAGGCTTTGACAGGGAGTTTGAGTCACAGGTAAAAGTTGGGATGGGATCACATGGTCAAGAGGATGAGCAGTTCTTCTAAAGGGAGGGCAAAGATCAAAAGAGCTGAAAGCCGGAACTTCAACAGATATTTGTACACATAAGTTCATAACAAGAGTATTCACAATTGCCTAAAGGTCAAAGCAACCAACGAATCCATCAACACATGAATGGAAAAGCAAAATGTGGTATATACATACAATGGGATATCATAACAATATGAATGTATTTAAAGTCACTGATGTGTACACTTAAGAGTGGCTAAAATGGTAAAATTTATGTCATGTATATATTACAGCAATGAAAACAACGGTCAAATATGAATAATATGACAATTATAGCAATTGCCTACTCATGCATATCTATTACCACTTTATAACTTGGTGGCTGGGACAAAGAGGAAACTGGCTAAATGTGTAGAACTTCCCATCTTGCTAACTGAACCCATCCGTTGCTCAGATACAGGGTCTATAATTTATTTCAAAGAGCTGTCGGAAAATTTGGGCCATTCTGCCTTCTTGTCAATCACTCTTCAGAAAGACCCAGGCAGCCCAAGAAGACCTGACGGAAGGTGTCATCACCAGGATTCTTGATGACTAGAGCTGGCAAGATTAGAATAGGAGGGAAATAGGTCCATGAAGCTGCCAGTCACAAGCTTACAGAGGCTATGTTTGTGTGGCAAATGAAGAGAAGGGGTAGAAGAGCCAGCTGTGCTGGTGGTCTTGCATGGGACATGAGTGCCTTCTTACACATGGGGGCAAAAGTTGTCACCATCACAAGGTTGCATAGAGTCCTCTAGAAGCCTAATATGAGACTCTCACTGTCTCTGGCAAGCTCCCGAGTGTTGGCAAATCAAGGCATCATGGGATGCTAGTCTCCCTACAATTAAGCAGATAATTAAGAAATAAGAACATATTTTTCCAATATAAATTGATAGATGCTGGTTGGTAATGTTAGCATCAGGAATAAATGGAGCAGTAATCTGCAAAGGATGTTATTGCTATTATAAAAATAAAGATCTGTCTCCGCAACCAATCAATTCAGCAGATATATACCAACAATCAAATTGTTAAAAATGACTTCTATAAATTACCCAGTGTTCCGTCTAATGGTGCCAGAAGCAGCTGTGATACAATTTAGAGCTGATATAACCATACGTTGAGAGTGCTTTTTCATTCTGATGTTTTTTGTTCCCTTCAAAGTAGTTGTAGTAGAGCCCACAGCTTTGTTTAGTGCACCCATGTGAAAACAAAGTGTATTTCACTCCATGGGTTAGCAAAGTCATTTTGGCAGAAATAGTCAGGAATATATGCATTTAATATGGGAAGAATAATTCAATTTTCTCTCTATTATTTCAGTTACAAGGTTGCAAAATCCTTAATTCTTCATTAAGCCCTCTGGCTTCCAAGGAAGTTGCTGTTTTTTTATGAGCTGCCGTACTTCTTCCAAATGAATGTGGAAAAGACCCACAAAGGGATAGTTATAATCATGTATTTTTCAGTCTTGTCTAACAGCCATTTCAATGAAATTAACGATTTAGTACCTTTCTTGCTACCTGCAGCACTTAAAGATTTAATCTGTCTATACGTTGATGGTCTGCTAATGTCTAATCACCAAGCCAGGCTAGGATCTGTCAGTGGCCTCTCTTTCCTTTGCATATTCATGTCAGTTGAAAAACTAGTTAAATGCTGGCTGAACTAAAAGCAATTTTCCCATCTGAGGACCCTGACACAATAGGAATCCATCTTTAATACAATTGTTCCAAACTTAGTTCTTACACTGAGGTTTGTAGAGTAAGTTTTGAAGGTGCCCAGGTTGAGACATGGTTTTCTCTAGACACAATCAACAATGAGAGCAAAAACAGTAGCCACTGCACTCCTACCAAGTGTGCTTTCCTCAGGATATGAAACACCATTAAAGAGAAACAGACGTGGTCCTTTCCCTCCCATAACTGATGCTATCATGAGGAAATGGCTAAAATTTGAAAGGTTTGCAAACAAACTAGGGAGAGTCTCATGGCAAAGAGTTCCCTTCTGGAGAAAAAAGTTCCTGTTTTTCCCCAAGATGGAGTTTGACAGGCTCCTCACAGGACATTATGGGAGGTTACAAAAGGAGCCACATCCTTGTCCTGAGTTCAAGGTCCTAACAGTCTAACTGAAGAAGAAAAATAAATAAAGGCTGATACAATGATGTAAGAGAAATAGACAAATTCAGGGGCAGGAGCATAAGGGGGTTAGAGTCACTGATAGGTTGAGAGAGGCATGAATCAGACATTAACTTTGACATAGAAATGATGCTCAGCCATCAAAGTCTGTCTGAAACTCAAGAGACAAATCAAATTAAAGGTAGAGGTTTAGAGTTCTGTTTTTGGAGTATTGATCAGATCTATTGAAGAGTCTTGTTTTTGACTCTCAAAAATATTAATTTCTACCCTGACAAGTACTCATTCTAAAACTCTAAATGAAAACTCCCTATCTTAGTATAATCTTTGAATTACAAAAATGTTCACAATGCTGACTCAGTCCTTCTCCTAGAGATTGTCTAGGTACACTTTCGGAATCTCTCTCCATCCTCCTCCATCCTGATTTGCGCTTCAGGAAGCTGAGCTCTGTGGATGGCATCATCTTGCCTTTGGGCTACTAAATGGCTTGGCCAATGGGAAGCACATCTGGGAGAGAGTAGTCTGGAGGATAGTGGCATCAAGGTGTATAATTGTCATAGGCCCCTCTTTGCCTGGTCATGATGACTTGGCCGCCTCTTTCTGTGTAGCAACTTCCTTTAAGTTATAGGAACCATTCCCCCTACTTGTCCATCTGGACTAGGGGTGTTGACAGCTCCTTGTCATTGTTGGTCTGTTTGTGACAACATCCCATAAACCCTGCCCATAGTTCTATAAACAATGTTTTGTTACTTTCACTAACTTTTTAATTTTTTTTTTTTTTTTTAGTTGTTGATGGGACTTTATATTTATTTATTTTTATGTGGTGCTGAGAACGGAACCCAGGGCCCCACCTATTCTAGGCGAGTGCTCTACCACTGAACCACAACCCCAGCCCTATCTTCGTTAACTTTTAACTTTTATTAAACTCTTCTCAATTTTCTAGTTTGGAATCACAATGTCTCTTCTGACTTGACTTTGATAAAGTCTTCTACAAATATTGACTGATTGACTGACAGATTTATTCATTAATAGTATTCAATCTTGACCCTAATAGATCTTCCTTTAAAAAAGTTCTACAACATAGAAAATGGCATTTGAGCTGATCTTTTTTTTTTTTTTTTTTTTTTTCCTCATGAAAGAACTTGATTAAGATAGTTTTCCTTATCCTAAATATTCTTCAGTGGGAAAATGGTTAAATAAATTCTGATTCATCTCTACATATGATACTGAAAGAAAAATGAATGAGAGTTTTATAGACCCTGAAGTATCCCCAAGACACATTAAATGAAAAAAATCAAGCAACAGAAAAGTAGTCTCAGTATAACACCATTTAAGAAAACATTTTAAAAACCACACATTTCAAATGAATTCGTGATACTTCTAACTCTAGCCCACACCATATCCTTGCCACAATGCTGCCCTTTCACACAATTCAGCAGTGACATTGGAGTCGGCATTCAAGCTTGCTGGATGAATGAACGATTGACAATTTTCAAACACATTCTGCACTGCAAAGGCTCCATCACAGTGCTGTTCAGATGGTCCATCGATTAGAATGTCCATCAATTGGAATGTTCAGACTGTCCACCAGATTGTCCATCAGTTATCCTTGAGGAGAATAACCCATTGCATTTCAGTTAGTTCTCCAGCAAGCATTCCAAATACCCACTTATCCGTGAAGTCTCCCCATTTCCTCAGTCTAGAATTTCCTGGCTCTCCTCTGCCATTCTGCAGCAATTTGTAACTTCACCAGAACACTTGGAACACCTGGCTTTGTATTTAGATCCAGTTTCCCCTATAAGATTCTAAGATTCTTGAGGGAACTTTGGCAATTTTATACTCCTAATACACAACACAGAATCTCACAGAGTGGGCACTCTGTAAATAGTTGGTGTATTGCCTTGAATGAAATCTAATTGATTTCTAGGGTCTGGTGGACCACATCTTGCTGACTATTGTACATCAATAATTGTATGTCTCTCAAACAAACTAAATTGACTGATTTAATTATGAAATTGAGTGCCTTCAGATTTAAATAATTTACTATAAAACTTCAAGCAATTTAAATCTAAGAGGAAAAGCAAGTGAAGAGTACAAGAACCCAGGTAGGACAAATTTTTGTTGGATATCAAAGTTAATACAGAGAAGGTAAGAGTTTCAAAGAAAGATCTGGCCTGGCCAATGTGGGAATGGGCCAGAGAGGAGAAATTGGCACATACAACATATATGAGAAACAAGCATATTTTCCTGTCTACTTTAGCAGCAGTTGCCCCCTGTGGATTTCCCAATGAATCGGAAGCCGCCTCCGCACACACCCATAATCCACAGCTTGTAAGTAATTCTCAAATCTAATTTATTAAAAACTCATCTATTTTCAACAACACCAGATTTCTGATTAATTCCCAGCACCATGGGTTATTTAATGCAGTGGGTTTCATTGTCATTTCTGATTTCCCAAAGTGCTTGATTGATAGAAGCTATTGTGAACTTAGTCTGTCAGTGTGTTATTCCCTTGTCAAGTGACAACAACAAAAAAAACTTTATTGATGAAATTTCGGGATGTCTCTTAAATAAGGTAGGAATACAGTATGGCATCAGAGACCCACAGGTGTTAGACGCTCACCAGGGAAACTAAAAATCGTGCTGAGAAACTGAAACAGAATGCAGATATTCCCATCTAGGCTCCATCTAAAAATGTCTGGCAGATCATGTGATTGTGTTTGTTCATCCGATGTCAAGGAGAAAAGAGGTTTATTTCTATCTGTGTTTTTATGAGGGTGATAAAAGGAGCACCAAAGTAGATTCAGAACAACAAATCAACTTTAAATGAAACAAGTCTTATTTTTTTTTAAATTTTCCAGAACATTTAAGACCCATTTAAATCCTTGAGGGGAATAACCCTTAGCAGACAGGATAGAATCGTTAGGTCTCAAAAAAAATAAGTAAAGATTCAGTGCCATGATGTTTGTGTAGCTAAACTGCACACTAAATAGAAACCCTTTTTTCCTCCCTTTACCTCTCTGGACTGAGAGTAACTAGCCATAGATATTAATTAGGCAAAAAAGTTAACATGAAATGTCAATAAAGGGGAAAGAAGCAGTTTTCTCACACATTAGCAAATTACTAGGACAATTGGGGGTATATTCAGTTTACTGAAACATGGAAAATCTTTATACACCTTCCATTAGTGTCTTTGGTACTTTGTATTTCTAGATAGACGAGGGTCCTCAATGACAAACTAGTCATTAAATGGAAACTCTGATCCCCTCACATTTCTCAAACATAAGGCTAGATAACTTTCTAATCAGATCTTTCTCTTTTAAGCATCTCTTTCCACAACCCTCAGTGACTGCAGCCCAGAGATTTGGATTAGTTTCTGTGCCAAATTTTTTTTCCTTTAGCATGGTGTCTGACAGCTGGGATGTTGCAATGTTTATGAAATGTTCACTGTCAAAGAGATTATATTGCACCTTGAACAGCTTAGAGGACACATACTGTGTAAATCTAAGAGCTAAGAAGTCAGCAACCTGAGAAGAAAGCATAATGCAGGATAAATCTCCCGTCCCTTTTCTGTTACCTCTACTTGCCTCCTCTGAGGACATTCTGTAAAAGCAAACTAGGGAAGAATGGCACAGGATCCAGAGTTCTTAAGATTCCACTTCACCGGGCCCTTTATTGTGTATGAACAGGCCCACTTATGGAGACACACACACGTGAATACGATGCTACTGACACTGTCAGAAAGGTGAGCCCTTTGAGGAATTTTCCAAAGAGGAGTTTATAGTAATTTATCCAGGAATGGTTGTATGCAAGGACATGTATTTACTGAATGACTAAATTTAGTGTGGATGAGTTTTTAGTGCCCGTTTCAAGAGATAAAGACTGTGCCATCTCTGCTTTTCCTTAAGCTTGACTGAGATTTTAAATCAAATATATTAAGATGGTAAAGATAAGGGGAATGGGACCTTTTTAATATTGTTATATATAACTTGGTGCAAAGCCTATGGATAGCAATTTGAGAATATTTATCAAAATTTAATGTGCAGAGACTTTTCAATTTTAAGATGGCAGAGAAAAGATTATTTTTTTCCTGCCCCCCCCCCCACTTTTATTTTTGCAGAAATCACCCAAACCAGTGTAAGGAGAAACAAAAAAACACAAAGTCCATAATCTATGACATGAGGTAATAATCAAAGTACATAAAAGTGAATGGAGGAGTTTAATGATGTAGCGGAGTGCAGGAAACCTGTATTTTTGGTTAATCATAGGATTTTTAAGACATCAAAATAACACAGAAAACAGATTAGGGGAGGGGCTATGAATAGGAAATAAATAGGAAGTCTATATAAGAAGACAGGACCTCTCAGAACCCCACTCCATCCTAAGCAGCAGATGACTGCCCCTCACATAACTCATACCAAGAAGAAATGAAACCAGAGGAGCTTCAGACTCAGATGCCAGGCTGAAGAAGGTAGGTGAGAGGAACTAGCGTAAAAACAAATTCTGTGTTCAGCCAACAGAGACCCATTCCCCACCCCAACGCCTGCTTAGCTGCCAGATTCTGGGACACTGCCTTCTTGTCACAGACTCCTTTTCCCACCACTCTCTACCCAATGAAAGTAAATTATACAATTCTCCTCTGTAATACCCAAGAGAAAATACCTAAAGAAACAGATAGTGTGAGTTCCATCAATGAAAATCAAGCAACATGCTATTCCACTAACCTACAATAAAGCCAACAAACTCAGTCTTACAAATGGAAGTTCCAATCAGCTTTTTAATGTCTTCTTTTAAAATATGAGCAGACAACCGGGGATCATTTGACATTTCAGGAAAACCTTTAATACTGAAGACACTAAGACATACAGAGACAAAAACTAAAAATTAAAAATGAACCTAGGAAAAAAAGAAGAGTGAAATGAACAGACAATGAATGAAGTGAAAAAATATTTGCCAAAAAATTTAAAAATAATTGGTAGTCTTAGAAATAATGATAATATTATTTCATTGGAAAAAGAATGAGAACTATAAAAATATAATCAGAGATACAGCTTTTGAAAAATCAAAAGCATCAAAGCAAAAGAAGGTAGAGGAAAAAAGAGTTTAGGAAATTTCTCAGAGTATAACAGACAGGAAATAAAACATAGGAGAAACTACTAGAAAATTAGAGGTTCAAACCAAGAGATCCAACATCTGATTGATGAATGTATGAAAAAGAGAACAAAGAAAGTCATGGAAAGAAAATTATCAAAGAAATAATGCAAGAAAAGTGCAGGGCATGACTCTCTAGATTCAAAGAGCCCCAAATGTCAGTACCAAGAATGAAAAAGACCCACACCAAAGGACATCACTCTCAAATTTCAAATCTCAAGAATAAAGACTCTAAAGTGTTTTAGATATTTTTTTTTAAATCACATATAAAAGATCAGTGACTGGAATGGCATTGAACTTCTCAACAACATTATTGGAAATTAAAAATAATGGAAAAGTGTCTTTAAAATTCTGAAGAAAAATTATATTCTACCAGTATCTAGCCAAAATATCAATAGTGAAGGTAAAAGTAGAGACATTATCAGGTATAAAAAGACCTAAACATTTTGCCCTTCATTAATCAATCTCAGGGAGATACTAGAGAATGTACTCCACAAAAAGCATGAATAAAAATGACAAAAAAAAAGTCAGGGAGCTGGAAATTGGGAACCCAACATGAGAAGGAGAGATAAGGATTCTTAGAATGATGGTAAGAGCTGAGAAGCCCAAAGAACAACCAGTCAAGTTGGAGCAAGAGAATGGAAGGTTCCAGAGAAAAGAAAGCACTGAGCGATTATCTAATAAGTGTGTCAGCATTGAAAATTGGATTGAGAGGTTTTGGGAGGAAAAATTAGATGTTCACGAAGAAAACAGAAAATGAAAAATGTAAGACAATCATTAACTTGGCATGACAGTGATCAAAGTTTGCAGAGTTATAAAGCTGTGCATTAGATACAAGTGTCAATTTAGCCTTGAATTGTGAAATAACTACAACAGGAATCTGGGGGCAAGGAGAGGATTTATATAGAGACTAAAATCTTCATTTAACATAAAATAAGGGCAATAGAAAACACCAGAATGGATAGATCAAATGTTATCACATATGCAGTATGTATGTAAGGATTTACAAATACAGAAGTTTAAAAAAAAAAAAAACAGGAAAATAAAAACAATAGGGTTGAAAGTAGAGAGGCTAGCATGAGGAGAATCAAGAAACAGTGGGGTAGGGCACTCTGGTATTTAGTTATAAGTCTTCTAGTGCTATTTGATTTTTCTGCCTGCAATAATTTGATCTTAAAAAAATAAGCATTTACTTAAAAGTGATAACAATATTAAATGATCTGTAATATTACCCCTAGCTTTAAAAGGCACTTATCGAAAGTGTCAAAGGAAAGAAACCACTTGAAAGAGAAAAATATGAAAACTAACTAGCATGTTACAGGTAACTAGAATATTATTATTGCTTAACTGTAAAAGTAATGTGTCTTTTTTCCTATATAGACAGTTTTTAGATTAGTTTTTTTTTTCCTGTTTTTATGCTAATTCCATTTTGGACTAGAAAAGAGTGTGTGTGATTAGAACTTGGCCTAGATTAATTTCTGGAACTAATTTAATAGAATACAAACAATAACTACTCAGTAACTTCTAATAAACACTTCAGCATGGGTGAATCTTAAATGAATTAAGGGAAGAAACGAGAGCCACAGACTCTATAATGTGTGATTCCATTTATATAACATCAAAAAAGGCAAAAATACAGACATAGGAAATAAATTAGTGGCTGGAGGGGCTGGGGTGGTAAGGGGCTGACTCAGGGACTCAGAAGAACTTTTTGAGGCAATAGAATAAGTCTACTTCTTAATTGTGCTGGGGTTGAACAGTTAAACACTTGTCAACCTCACAGAACTGTACACCAAAAAGGATGAATTACATTTTGTGTACATAGACCTTGAGGGTAGGGAGGGTAATAGTTTCACAAGTGTTTTAGCTTCACAGATTGCCAAATGAGACCCAAAGAAAACAATACTGCACCTCCTTGGGCTTTTCCTCACTGAACCGAGTGTATCATTAACATCCCATAAGACCTTCTCTCCCAGATGTGTTAGTGGGATAGAAAAACCCAAAGCAGCATGCAGGAATTTATATTGGCTCTATGATCAACACAGTGTTCCTCAGAACTTTCTAAAAGCCAAATTTTAAACATGAAAGGCATTTCCACGGTAGATTATTTGCAAAAATGACTGCAATTGTTCTTCCCCCTGAATCTGCATTACTTTACTATGTGTCTTTGCAACTCCTTCCCTAAAAGGACAACCTAGTTCTCTGCACCTGAATAGGGACTGGCCTTGTGGATTGGATTAGCAACAGATTATGGCAGACATAACTTTGTGCCATTTGTGAGGATAGGCCTCCAAAGGCTTGGTAGCCTTTCACACGTTTTCTCAGAGTCCTGCTCAGCTACCATGTGAACAAGCCCAGGCTTATTCCTATGACAAAAATGTGACCCAGTCTCTATCATTACTCCAGCTAATAACTTGCCAACTTCCAGACATGTGAATAAGCCTATTCTGGACCAGTAATCCTATTGCTAATGCACTGGCTGACCCTAGACACATTAGCAAGCCCAGGCACGATCAGCTAGTGTGGCCTAGATGAACTAAGTCATCCAGCTGAACCACAGACTCAGGAAAAACAATAAATGGTTGTTATTTCAAGTTGCCAAGTCTGGGGGTACTATGTCTTGCAGCAGAAGCTATCTGACACAATATTAAATATATAATTCCATGAAAAAAGGGAAACAACTCACTTAGGTATAATACTGAAAGTTAGGTATGTAGATTAGAGATGATTCATCCTAAAATAAAAATAATACTTAAAATTTCACCAAACAGCATATTATACTTCAAAAATATCAATTTAGCTTGCAGGTATTTATTCTATATACTCACACTGGTGTGCATTAATGTCATTAATTGGGTGAACCCTAATGAGTCTAAATAAAACTTTAGTCGCTCTTTTACATATTCTTCACTGCTACTTTCAAACTACAATGGCAGAATTGAACAATCTTGACAGAGTCTGTGTGGTCCTCAAAACCTAAAGTACATACTATCTGGTACTTTCTAGAAAATATTTGCTGATCCCCTAGTCTAAGCCAGTAGATTTTTTAGTGTGCATCAAAATTACTTGAAGTACTTGTGAAAACACAGGTTGTTGTATCTGATTCCTTAAGTCTAGATGGGCTTAACAATTTGCATTTTGAATTCTTTCTAGTGATCCTCATTTTCCTACATAGGTACCTACCTGACTGATGTCCTCTGTGAGCTGGTAACAGAGGCTACTCAATCCAAATGCCAAATGCCTGGAGCATTCATTCAATGTGGCCTTGCTCTGCCCTCCATGTCCTGAGCATCTCCCAAGCACTGGGGTTGAGCTCATAGCTCTGAGTTTGTCTTGTCATAAGCTATCTAATCTTTTCTCCCAGGTTTTGGAGGGACAGTCATAGAACCTGCAAAAGAATAATAAGGACTAGTTTCAACTTTCTACTCCACTGTGTGCTTGGGTAAACCAGTTTACCTCCCCCGAAGTCCTAGAGATAATAAAATGCTCTCACCTGCTTTCCATGGCTAGTGTGGGGATTAAATAGAAATTTCATACAAGCTATTCCAGCAACATTAACATTTCATATACTAAAGTCGTGTTCTTATGTATGATTGCTAGTAACTGACGTATGGGCATAATATCACTAGTATCGATAGCTCCAGCAGTTTGTAGTGGATGTTGTTATCGGTTGAGAAAAGGGCTTTGCCCAGAAAGAATTAACAAGCATTAATGAAATCAGTCTCTGATTAAAAGGAAGGCCTTTCACCCATTAAGTATCTTCAGACATTATTCTGCATTCAGAGGTAAATATTTGTTTTCATTCTTGGCAGAAAATAAAAGCGTGCAGGACAGGGAAGTGGGGTTGATAGATACAAGTTGTCAGACCTGGAAGCTTGAGGCAAATCCTTCCGGTATCCCTGCCCAGAGCATCGCCCCAGTCTTTGGGTCCCATTCCCAGCCTCCAATGCCATGCCAGCCCCTGAGTGCCTCCAGGTGCTCCAGCATCTTCTGCTGAATTGCTCTAAGAGGACCCGAGGCACCGTGAACACCTGCCCACCCAGGAAACCTCAAGAAACTACTGCCAGCCGGGTCCAAGCTACAAAAAGCCATTAGCTGCTAATGACGCTCAATCAACCCAGAGCCAGACTAGAAGTTGATGTAGAGTGTGGCCACCGAGCATTCTGTCCCCTCCAGCTGCCCAGCTCCCCAGTGGCACTGAGCTGATGATTGCTGGCTAGCTGATTTGTAAATGTCTTTCCTCAAAACTCACAGCTGTCCTTCCTGGGGAGCCAGAGGCAGGGGCTGCCTATCTGCTTCATGTTTGCTCTTCAGCTGTTATTTCAAGGTCAGCTTAACTCACCAGCAGCCAGGCCCCAGGTTACCTATCTGATCAGAATAGGCTCTGGTGTCCTGATTTGCAGCAATGAGCCTTCCCTTGCCACACTCCCTGAGGTAGAGTCTCTAATCCCAGAAGTACCCTATGCCCAGGTCACAGAGCTCAGGTGAAGCTCCTCAGGACTCCCAGCTGATGCCAAGCAATTCAAATCCCAGCAGCATATGCTAAGAAGGCTCAGAGCCCACGGAGGCTGTCAGGCTGCCTTGGGGAAACAGGTGTTGTCTAGTCCACAGGGAGGTGGAGCCTCCCCATCCAGCCTTGTTAGGAAGAAGGCAGAATGCAGATGTTTTCACCCTTTGGAGCACTAACAAGATTGTCCTGACAAGGCCAGAACACTCAGTCAGGCATCTAGTTAGCAGTGTGTGTTTCTCCTTCTAGAATGGTGGAGTCAGAGACCTGGGTCCGCTCCCAGCTCTGCCGCCAGTTGACTCTGGGATCTCATATGAGTCACATAACCTCTCTGGGCCTTGGATGCTTCAGCATTGAAAATGAAAGAGGAATTTGCTTTATGATTGCTAAGGCTCCTTTTGGAGCTAAGGTTCTGTGTTTCCATTGAACTCTAGGGATGCCATTCCTAGCTCTCCCTCCACAGATATACACACTCACAGAGAATGCAAACAATTTTTTAATATGAATCCAAGCAAAATGTAATAAAGAAGGTAAATTTGCTGCCCCAAATTTGCATAATGTATTCTCAAGCCAAGCAGAAATGGCATTTGGATTGTTTGCTGTTTTGAATTATCTGCACCACCGCACCCCTGCATTTGTGCAGATAATTGGGAGTTGACTGTATATGAGGAAGATACACAGTTGTTGTATATGGATCACATCACAATGCCATTTCTCAGAGACTGAGTTAATGTGATTAGCTCAGTTGGCAAAGCCTGAGAAAGAGCATGAGTTAGATCTCTGTAGATTTATAGACAGAAAAATTTCTTTTCAGATGTCCCCAATTACACCCTTGATTATAAAAAGAAGAGGTTAAGAAAATGAGTGTTAACTAAACTCTGAATCAGTAGACTCTTCCATTCACGTATTTTGGCTTGTGATCAAAGTGACTCCAATGGTAGGAAAAGGAGTCTGCCATTTTATTGTAGCTCAAGTTTGAATGAACTGTGCTGGGTGACAAGTAATGGGAACCAGTACTATAGATGACACCTCGCCTGTCACCAAACAGCTACTCAGTATTGTCTGCATCAGCAGCCACACAGGTGAAGTGATTTTACTCTGAGGTTTTAATAAGGACAAAAAGGCTGTGAATTTGTCTGTGAAGCTTTGTAAGGGAAATATGTGATTTGGAATGCAACCCAGAAGAAACCCTGGAGCCTGAACAAATGTTCCCATTCACTCAAATTCAGAAACGTGAACAGGTCCTGGTGGTGGACGTCTCCAGGGCTTCTGAGGTAGAACCAAGAAGCTGTCTCGGGAGCTTGAAAGGGGTAGTTTTAGGACATATACAACAAATTATTACTCAATGAAGCAGGTTGTAAAGAAATGAAACATGTTGCCCCCGAAGGCGATACAGGCCGAAAATAGAAATAGGTTCAAAAATTGCTTTGGATAAATTCAAGATTTATGAATCTACAACAGAGATTTCCTCTGTAGTAGAAAAGCTGGGTAACTTGACTTTTGACAGAGACCAGCAGCACTTGCCTACCAAGCATCCTGTTGCCGCTCAGAAGAGCAGCCACTGCTGCTGCAGTCCTTTGCTTATAGAGAGCCAGATTCTTATTAAAAATTTTACATACATTCTCATATTTAATCCTCACAGGGATGCTGCATTGGGCACTATTATCCCCATTTCAGGAAAGAGGAAACTGCATATTTACAAACCTCCTGCGTTGGCTGTTCAGCTCACTTGATCCCTCCCCCATGCACTTGACCTTTTCCCTTCCCTGGCATTGTCAACAGACCCAGGGGTAAATCCCTTTCCCAAACCAAGGTGGGTAAATTGCATACTCTCTTCCCAGAAATGTGAAATGTGAAGTATAGTTGCACAGAGGTGGAGCTGTGCCCATTAATGCAGAAATTCTGTTGGAGAACATATCTTTGGAGAAGTTAGAAACTTTATACATTGCTAGTGGAAGCTTAAAATGATGTGGCCACTCTAGAACACAGATTCATAGTTATTGAAAAAGCTACCATATGACTCTTCAATTCCATTCCTATATATATATCCAAAAGAATTAAAAACAGATACCAATACTCAGATGCACTAATATTCATGGCGATATTATTGACAATTACCAAATGGTAGAAATGACATAAATTCTCATCAACAGACAAATGGATAAGCAAACTGTGGTATATCCTTACAATGGAATATGATTTCAAGAACTTGTTAAAAGGAATCAAGTTCTGATATATGCTACAATGTGGATAAACCTTAAAAACATGATGCTAAGTGAAATAAAACAATTCCAATTATTTAAAATATCCACTACAGGCAAATTCATAGAGAACTGCTGAATTCAGCCCAAACTGTCAATCTGTAGAGCCATGAGCAAATTAAGAGTTGTAGTGTTAAGTCACTTGATTTTTGTGGTATTTCATTACTGCTGCAAAAGTTAATTGATACATTTTACTTATGTTCAGTCACCTTGCATAAACTCTGAAAAGATAGTATCTGGAAAGTAGTAGTGATTACATAATGTTTATTGAATAAATGATTGAATGAACAAATTTAAAAAAGAAAAGAAATTACCAGGGACTATGAAAAAGGTGGTATAGAGTACTATTACTTATTATTTACTGAGTTTCTGGTTAGAGTGACAAAAATGTTTTGGAAAAAGATAGTGATGATGATTATACAACATTGTGAATATAACTTATGTTACTGAAATGTACACTTTAAAAAATGACAAAATTTATTTTACATATATTTTATCACAGATGAAAAAGTGGGGAAAAAAAGACACATCTTTCCACTGCTAGCTCCCCAGGGCTGCCTAGATTCTCCATTGGATTATTTAACCGAAGTGACTCAGGATCATGATAATAAATTTATTTTTGTCACTTAACTAGTCAGTCTCATCAAAAATGAATGTCTTGGAAGGTTTCAGGTTTTGTGAGGAAACTGTCTACAATCCCACAGCTTCAGAGTATCAGAACTGGGATATGAGGCCACATGCCCATGGGTGTCTGGCCTCAGACAGACCTCAGAGTCCATGATTTTAACCCCAGGATCACTGCACATTGTTGGAAGCCTAGTGTTGGGCTGTGTAGACTCTGAAACAGCGTGCTCCTGTCATCTCATCTGTCAAAATGTAAACATCCCAAAAGCATGAAAAACAGTCTCATTCATCATTCATTCATCCATGCATCTATCTGGCCAGTTGGCCAAACAGTCAATCATATCTAAGTATTTACTGAGCAGTTACTGGGTGTATAACATTATACAGGATATTGAAAAAGAGAGGGTAGGGAGAGAGAGGGAGAGAGAGAGAGAGAGAGAGAGAGAGAGAGAGAGAGAGAGAGAGAGAGGGGAAGGCAGGTGGGAGCGAAGGAAGGAAAAAGAAGAGAAAGAGAACCCATACTCCATAATTGTTTAATCTATTGGGGAACAACTACCTATGGATAAAATACTTAAGCAACTAGGCAGTGTGACCAAGGCTTGCAAATCAAAGCATCTGAGGAAAGGGAAATTGAATGAAAAGGAAAATCCATTTGTTATGGATTGGCTTAAGTAATAAAAGTTCCCCTTGGTGGACAGTCTAGGCCCAATGGAGAAGCTTATTTCCACTTGGATTTACAGTTCAAAAACCTTAATTACCATCCCCAAATCCACTGCTAAGGTTTAGCCCCTCCTGTCATCCTCAAGAGCCACCAGGGACACCCTACTGCGGCATTTCTGCATGCTACTCCTCTTGCTGGTTCACTAGTTTTGACTGTGAAATGTGTGGCCCATTAGGATTTGGGGGAGGAGTATTCAGTCGGTGTCCAAATCCAGAAAAGCCCTATCTTTACTTATGTACAAAATTCACTTTTATAGTCAGAAATCTGACTAGATACTGGTAAGAAAAACAATCTTGCATTTCATTATTTATTTTAGGGCTCACAGTTTCAGAGGTCTCAGTCCATAGATAACCGACTCTGTTCCTCTGGGCCTGAAATGGGGCAGAACATCAGGGGGGAAGTGGGTGGCAGAGGAAAGCAGTTGGGAGAGGAGGGAAGGGGATGGGAGGGGAGCAGAGTCCTAGCTTCCCTCCCAGACAAAATATAAACCCAAGGGCACGTCTCAATTGACCAACCTTCTCCACCCACACTGTACCTGCCTACAATCACCACTCAGTTAATCCTTACAAGGTAGTTACCACTGTGATTAGATTAAGGCTCATAATCCAATCATGTTGCCTCTAAACCTTGTTGCATTGTCTCACTCATGAGCTTTTGAGGGGCACCTAATATCCAAACCATAACACTCATGAAATGAGGGTCCTATCATTTGGACCACCTTAAAGACATGGCTCCTCTCTGATTTATCTCTTTGGGTAAGCCTGATCTATCCAGTCCAACAGTTTAGCAATCAGCCTTGTTAATCTCTAAAGTATGTCTTAGTTCTCACCAAGCACTCCTGATTTGGACAGGACTTCAGACCACAACTCCTGAGTCTGAACCCAGTGAGCCTTCTTTCTGAGTGACAGTAGGTGATAACCAATCCAAGCATGAATGAGGTCAGTTTGACAGTCTCCTGACTGCAGTTCTTTTCTTCTTTTGAGGTCTGAGAATTGAACCCCAGAACCTCAGGCTACACCTATTTTAAGGCAAGATTTCCTCCCGGAAGTGGGATCTAGTCCAACCAGCAGAACATTTGCATTTAATCTTGCATATATGCTCACATAAATTTATGGATTGTGTATGTTGGCATCTTATTTATGAATGAAAATAGTATAATGACAACTACTATACAATTTCATTTTTAAAAAAGTATATCTTAGATTTAATTAGATATGTTCCACCCATGAACACACAAAAGGAAACACCCTTATATAGGGATGTAGGGGGAAATAACAGCTATGACACCTGACTTATAAACCTAACTTCTTTAGCCTGAGTGACAGACACTTGATCGACTGACAAATGCCTGTCCCAAAGGTCTTCTTCCTTGGCTCCTCCCACTATGGGGAGGACTCCTTCTTGCAACTCTCTAGGCAACATGACCCATTTGGGCCTTTGAGATGTAAGTGAGCAATTGCTCGATCATAGTGAGGGAGAATTCTGGAAAAGAATTTCTCTACTGATTAAAAAAGGAGATGGCCCCTTTTTCATGCCATGAAGAGGAACGTGACCTGAAGAACTGTGGTAAATTGTCACATGGAGTGACAGGTTTAAGGGTGAAAACCAATAAACTAAGGATGTTAAATACACATGCAAGAAATGGGTCCTTGGAGTAATTTTGATTTGCATTTCTCTAATTGCTAGAGAATGTGAACATTTTTTCATATATTTGTTTATTGATTGTATTTCTGTTTCTGTGAAGTGTCTGTTCAGTTCCTTAGCCCATTTATTGATTAGGTTATTTGGTTTTGTTGTGTTAAGTTTTTTGAGCTCTTTGTATATCCTAGAGATTAAATGCTCTATCCGAGGTGCACGTGGTAAAGATTTTCTCCCAATTTGTAGGCTGTCTTTTCACATTATTGATTGTTTGCTTTGCTGAGAAGAAGCTTTTTAGTTTGATGCCTTCCCATTTATTGATTCATGATTTTACTTCTTGCACTTTACTAGTCTTGCTAAGGAAGTCAGTTCCTAAGTTGATCCGGTGGAGATTTGGGCCTGCTTTTTCTTCTGTTAGGTGCAGGGTCTCTTTTCTAGTGCCTAAGTCTTTGATCCATCTTGAGTTGAGTTGAGTTTTGTGAGAGATAAGGGTTTAATTTCGTTTTGCTGCATATGGATTTCCAGTTTTCCCAGCACCATCTGTTGAAGAGGCTATCTTTTCTCCAATGTGGTATGAGATAGCCATATTTATGTGGGTCTAGAAATTAGAGAAATGCAAATCAAAACAACTCTAAGATTTTATCTCACTCCAGTCAGAGGGCAATTATCAAGAATATAAGCAACAATAAAATTTTGGCAAGACTGAGAAAAAATGTACATTCATACATTGCTGGTGAGACTGCAAATTGGTGCAGCCAGTCTGGAAAGTAGTATGGAGATTCCTCAGAAAACTTGGAATGGGACCACCATTTGACCCAGTTATCCCACTCCTCAATTTATACCCAAAGGACTTAAAATCAGCATACCACAGTGACCCAGCCACATCAATGTTTATAGTAGCTCAATTCTGAATAGCTAAACTGTGGAACCAACCTAGATGCTCTTCAACAGATGAATGGATAAAGAAAATGTGGTACACATACACAATGGAATATTACTCAGCCTTAAAGAAGAATGAAATTATGGCATTTGCAGGTAAATGGATAGAACTGGAGAATATGAAGCTGAGTGAAATAAGCCAATCCCAAAACACCAAAGGCTTAATGTTTTCTCTGATAAGCAAATGCTGATCCATAATGAGGGGTAGCTAGGGAAGAATGGAGGAACTTTGGATTGGGCAGAGGGGAGTGAGGGGAGGGAAGAGGGTGTGGGGGTGGGAAGGATGGTGGAATAAGATGGATATTATTACCATAGATGCATGTATGATTGCACAACCAGTGTGACTCAATCTCGTGGATAGCCAGAGGAATGAGAAATTGTACTCCATTTTTGTATTATGTGTCAAAATGCATTCTGCTGGACAAATAAAAAAAAATTGAATTAAAAGAAAAAGAGATGAGTCCTGAGTTAATTCCAGAATCTACTTACTTTTGGACTTCTTCTTTCTTCTAAGTATTTATAGTGAGGTATAATATACATACAGAAAAGACATCTACCACAAATATACAGCTCAATGCAGTATCCCAAAACCACAACAGGTAAGCAGAACCCAAACCAACAAACTTCTACAGGTAAGCAGAACTCAAACCGGCACCCCAGTGTCATGGAAATGTCCAGTTTCAATCTTTATTTCTAGGAGGATCAGCCTTCCTGCTTCTAACATTAATTAGTTGGGCCTGATTTTGCACCCTGTATAAGTGGAATTGTGTGATGTGTATTATTTTATGCCTAGTTTCATTTGCTCCATATTTGTGAGATTCTTCCATACTAGTACAATCCATTCATTCATTTTCTATTACACCCCACTTATGTGTGTGTGTGTGTGTGTATATATATATATATATATATATATATATATATATATCTCACAATGTATTTATCTATTCTTCCATTGATAAGCATTTGTGTACTATTCAGTTTTGGGTTATTACCAATGAACATTCTTAGTCTGAAGGTAAACACATACACATTTCTGTTGGGGGTATACCTGAGGGTGCGATTGGTAGGTCATAGGATATGCATTGACAAGCAATTTTCCACAATGGTTGTATCAGTTTTTTAAATGTGAAAACAAAAACCACTTCCACATCTGTTTAAGCTACTGTAAGCTCACAGCTGAATGAATTCCCAACTGACAAAGGCCTCTTGGTGTTTTACAATATTTTTTTCACTTCGTTCAAACACATAAAATCAGGAAACAATATGAGAAACTGTATTTCTAGCTCCTAAAATATTAGAAGATCTCACAAGATAGCACACATTCCTGAATGAAAACAATTTGTCTGGATTTAAAAATAACTATCAACATTTGCACAGTGCTTGCTATGTGCCAGGAACCATTCTAAATCTTTACATATAATGATTCATTTAATGCTCACAAGGATCCTACAAGGCAAGTCCTAGTGATGTGCCAATTTCACAAATAAGAAACCGTGGTACCAAGAGACCCAATAGAGTGTGATCACACAGGTAAGAAACCATAGAAGCAGAACTTGAACTCAAACTGTTCTCAGAGTCTGGGCTCTTAACCTCAGCAGATTTACCAGTACAAGGCCACATGTGCTGCAGTTCACCACAGCTCCCCTCAATCCTACCGCCTGATATCTACTTCTGCTTTCATTTATGTCAACATGCTAGATTTCTGGGGACATTAAATTTGCAATCTCAGCATTATATAATTTTGTGAAGGAAAGAAAGCAGAGTGCATAAATTCAGGATTTTTGCCATGACTTTCCAGGACACTTAGCAAACCACTCATTTGTTAACCCCTGGAATACAAACTAAAATAAATCTATATATTTGCCTATGTTCAATAATTCTTACCATCATCCATTATAGTAAATTTCCTACCACCAACTTCCTGTGGATTTTTTTTCAAAAAGCCTATTTATTTCAGGGCAATAGTTTCACAAGTAATTTGTGTTTCTATATGTTAAGGTCAGCAATGTTCAGCAAGTAAGAAGTCCTTTAGGTCTGGGAGTCCAGGGATGCTGATAGAATGGAGCGCAGGGAAGCATCCAGAGGCACTGGAACAGGTCACAGAGTGGGGCACAATAATGTGAGCCAATTCAGAGGAAAGCAGAAGTAATCAGAGTCTGAGAAAATTAACTGAGCAGAGGCCAGGCATCTAGAACAGTCTCGAAAGCAGGGAGCAAATGCTGAGGGGAGTGTTTTCACTTAGGTCAAAAGCTCTGGGAAGAGAAAGGAGGGTGAGGGATGAGGGGCACTCCACTCAGATTGACAAGGAACTCAGAAATTTATTTTCCAATTGGTACTGTGGGTAGAAATTGTTCCTGAAAAGCCGAGAAAAGGATCTTCTTGAGTTTTCAGGGATGCGGAGAAAAAGAAGAGAAATGAAACATGTGGATGTTGATTGCCTTTGTTTACCTTCCTGGTCATAAGGCTATACCCAGTCAGTGTGCTTTGGAAAGAACTGACCCCAATTCATAGCTCCAAAACTTGGCATGGGGTCTAGGCCTAGCCAATCAGCATATTTAATTCTGCAGGCTACCCTAATCTGTTCATTGGTGTATGTAAAATCCAAGCCACACAATGCCCATCAATCCTGCAACTTTTACTGGAATCATTAGGAAAGACACACTCTTACAGGTATTTCTGGCTACTAACAAAGAACGTAATTTTTTTATTATTTCATTTCTAGCTATTAATAAAAGTTTGAAGCTACTCCAAACTCCCATATGGAAACAACTTCTTGAAAATAATGTTTATATGAAGAGATAAGAAGAAAATAATTCTAATGATTTGATATGATACCAGTCCCTGGACCCAGCCATACCTGAACCAGTAAGTTCCCCTTCCACTAAATTCAGTTTGAGTTAGATCTTTGTCACTTACAATAATATTTTTATTTATTTATTTATCCTCAAATCATGTGTTTATTAGCTAGTTAGAGGCAGGGTCTTGTTATGTTGCCCAGGCTGGCCTTGAACTCTTGGACTCAAGTGATCCTTCTATCTCAATCCCCAAGTGACTGGGATTACATACACCTGCTGCCACACACAGTGATACTCAAATTCTAACCTACAACTAACTATCAAGTTAAGGCATGAGAGAAAATAAATCTTTAAAGCTTGAAAAAGAAAAAGAGGAGAAGAGAAACTTGGCTAGTATAGAATGAAAGAAGGAGAGTGCCTAACTTCATCTACCCCATAACTGGCAAGAGAAAGATTGAGTTGACAAGGAAAACCAGAAGCCCTCTTGGTACCTTATGGGTATGTGGAAGGTGGATGCCCCCCACCCAGTGTGGATGCTCAGGCCGCCGCCCTCTGCAGGACAGAATCTGTGTGATGTGGAAGATGTGGCTGAAAGAGCAATGGAGGGAGAAAGTTCAGTGGCTCTGGACCTTCGACTTCACTCTTTAGACAGAAGAGCTTTGCATGTTTGGGCAACAGGGACTCTGTTTCTGCTGGAGTTGACCCGGCAGTCTTTGATTTGGGATCTTCTGGCCCATTCCTCCAGTGACCTTTCTTGAGACCTCTTTTATTTTGATCGCTCCATAAGATGCTTTTCATCATTTCTCTTTTCTTGTCTTCCTCTTCCTTTCACCTGATCTCTGGTTCCATTTTTAATTTTTTTTAGTTGTAGATGGACACATTTATTTTATATATTTTTATGAGATGCTGAGGATCGAACCCAGTGCCTCACCCATGTGAGGCAAGTTCTACCACTGAGACACAGCCCCAGCCCTCTATTTCCATTTTTTTATATTTTTTCAGGTGTTTCTTCTTCAAGAAGTTCAAAAGAGAAACTTCAGATTGTCATCACTGATTACGTGGCATGTAATTTGGCTCTTACTAATATCTGTAGATTGAGGATGCATCTTTCACTTAGAATTTCAGGCAGAGTGATGAAGGTGAGTATGATTCTAACCCCAAGCTCCAAACTCAAATGCTGTGACTAGGACAGATCACTGATCACCATTATGCTCATGTCCAGCTCCCAAGTCATCAGGCAGGTTTCTAAAGTGTTACAGGACTTGAGCCACCAGGATGGGTCTGAAGTGAGCATTAATGTTCATAGCCGAGTCTTTGTTCAGAAATCGTGGTAAGAACACTTAACCCTCTTAAATTGTTAAGTGTACAGCACACTTTTGTTCATGATAGGCATTATGTTGTCCAACAAATCTCTTAGACTTTATTCATCTTTATATCCATCGAACAGCATCTCCCCATTCCGCCTCCCCCAGCCCCTGGAACCCACCTTCTGTTCTCTGCTTCTGTGAATTTGACTGTTTTAGATCCCTCATGTAAGCGGCGTCATGTGGTATTTGTCCTTCTTGGACTGGCTTATTTCACTTAGCATAATGTGTCCACAGTTCATCCATCTTATCACATGGGCAAGATTTCCTTCTGTTGTTATGGCTGAATGGTATTCCATTGTGTGCATATGCCACGTTTTCTTTATCGAGTTATCTGCTGATGACATTTAGGTTGTTTCTACATCTTGGCTGTTGTGAATTATGCTATGAAGAATGCAATGGTCTCTTCAAGACTCTTATTTGGCACAACTGAATCTTTTAATTAAAAAAACAAGGTTAAGAATATGAGGTGCCTTTTTCTCATTTCAACTCAAGAGTTTCAGGGGAACTCGACTGACTCAGATAAGCTTTCCTGATTCCAATTTCAATTGGTGCTGAGTGTCATACCTGAAAGCATGGGGTATTTTAGTCAGCTTTTTCACTTCCGTGACCAAGAAACCTGACAAGAACAATGTTAAGGAGGAAAAGTTTATTTGGGGGCTCATGGTTTCAGAAGTCTCAGTCCATGGCTAGCTGGCGCCATTCCTTAGGGCCTGAGATGAGGCAGAACTTCATGGCAGAAGAGTGTGGTGGAGGAAAACAGTTCAGGACATCACACCAGGAAGGAAAGAAAGGGAAAGGGAAAAGAGAGAGAGGTGAGGAGGGAGGGAGGGAAAAAGAGAAGGAGAGAGGGAGGGAGAGAAGACTTCTCTCATCAAGGACAAAACATAAACCCCAAAGGCAAGCCCCCAGTGACTCACTGCACCCTATCTGCCTATGGCTACCACCCAGTTAATCCCTATCAGGGGATTAATGCTGTGACTAGATTAAGACTCTCATAACCTGATCATTTCACTCTAAACTTTCTTACATTGTCTCACACAAGAGTTTTAGGGAATACCTCATAGCTAAACCATAACAAGGGGACTCCTCCCACTAAAATAAAATATTTATAGGATACCCTTGATTATTAGTTGCATGTCAGAGTTTAACCATTGACATGACAAAGTGCTTGGAAGTAGTTAAATACTTCTCCAGAATGTGTGTGCGTGTGCATGTGCACACACACGCACGTGTATCTGTTTATTGACATTGGTTTATTGGCTTCCTCAAAAATAGGAGCTAGCAGGGCACAGTGGCACACGCCTGTAATCCCAGCAATTCGAGAGGATGAGGTAGGAGGCTAGTCTCAGCAACTCAGCAAGGCCCTAAAGTAACTCAGAGGGACCTTGTCTCCAAATAGAAAATAAAATAGACTGGGGATATGGCTCAGTGAAGCACCCCTGGGTTCAATCCCTGGTACCAAAAAAAAAAAAAAAAAAGAACTAAATTTAGTAAGCCCAGTTCTTCTTTTGCATATCCCACCTCTCTCCCCCATTTTCTCTCTCCCTCTCTCTCTCTCTTTCTTTCCATTGAAGGCCCATTGTGTGCCAGCATTGCCAGTTCTGAAACGAAACGACAGTGTCCCTTACAGTTAAGTTACACCCACTCTTATTCCCTATTATTTGATTTGATTCGCTGAGGGAATAGTTTTTAATTTCATTGCTAGAAATTTCCTTAGCCTCTGATTTCCCCAGGGAATTGTATGTTAAGCAAGAAAAAAAAATGAGACTTTTTTCCTCCATCTTAGTGAATTTGAGGGCCGATATACATCACTGAAGTTTGCTATTAACGTTAAGTTAGTTAATTATGTCAAGTACATAGTCGACATGCTGTGATGATGGAAGAGAGGAGAAATAGCCCATCAGTCAGAGCGAGCTTCTAAGCGATTTTGCCATAATCTGGCAGTATTGAAATTGATGGGTCTCAGCCCATCAACCAACCAAATATAGCATCCAACTCTTACTGAGGAAGAGGATCTGTAGTTTTAAGCATGCTAAAATCCAAAGGGGTTGGTGACACCATGTCACTCTTGAACAAAGAATTATTTCTCTCTCTCTTTTACATTCCATACTTGTCACTATCACTTGTCCATAGTCGCTGCTCACCTGTGACACATCTTTTCTGACCCTTCCAATGCTGACACCTTTGGCTTTGACCTGAAACATTACCACCTGAGCCATGGATGGTCCTGTTGAGGTACATTCCCATGTCCTAGACTTGGGTGGTCCTGTTGAGGTACATTCCCGTGTCCTAGACTTGGGTGGTCCTGTTGAGGTACATTCCCGTGTCCTAGACTTGGGTGGTCCTGTTGAGGTACATTCCCGTGTCCTGGACTTTTCCACCTCAGGTCAGGGGTGAGTCCAGCATGATCCTGCCAATTTTGGTATGCCAGAGAGTTGAGGAGCAGGGCCTCTTATTGTCCCTGCTATAAGTTAAGTCACTCTCCTGTGGGTGGAAAGCACCCACCTGGCCGGATAACTGGGAACAGGTGGCAGAGCTTAAGGCCCACTGAGCTTGACTGTTGAGGTCAGAAGCTGCTTCGAATCATTAACCATGACTCTCAGCAAACAGCCAGAAGACACTGTAGAAGCAGTAGATGGAAACCCCCTTCCCAACACCAATCCCCTCATTCCTCCCTTTCCTCTTCCTCCTGTCACTTCTTTAGCTTTGTTTCATGCAAATGAGTGCATACAGAACTTCCTTAATTGCCCAAGAGTCCTGAGCTGAACTCGATGCTGCTGCAGGGGAGATTTATCACCCCCTCCTGCTTGCAGGTCAGCAGCATGGGAGCCCCATAATGGTCATTTTCCAGTCAGAGAAGATTTTTAGGTTCTCTTTACCAACCTGCTCTCAGCGTTGCCTTCCATCTTGAAGCCCGTCTGTCTTCATCCGTGTCACCGTTTTTCTCCTTAATAAGAGCTTCGGCAGCCTTAAGCAGTTAATTTTTCCAACCTGACCTCTTCTAGCTATAGTTCTCTCCTTAAATTACTGTGTATCATTTCCTCTGAATAAAACTGAATATTAAAGAACATAGAGAGGCTTCAGACCAAACAGGATGACAGTATTTCATCTGCAGAGGCAGAGGGTGTTAAAATGTTCTGCAGTTGTGCACCAAGGAAATTTCTTTCCCCTCGCACCTCTGTGAAGCCCAGAGCTGTGTCTAACAGGCTTTCAGTGCCACGTTTAGCACATATTTACACTCTCACAGCTCCTAGATGGGTATCTCAACTCGTCTCAAAACAAAGTCAGCCGGGTTGGACCACCTTCTCCATCTGAACCTATTAAGTCGTATTTATTTCCCAGCTGCTGGAGAATCAGGTAATGGTTATTTATGTAGGAATTTGGCAAATGTCAGACAAACCCAGTGATGCTTGTCTAGAGTCTTGTTTGCAAAGGATGGCAGCTAAAGGTTTGAGAGAATGGTTCCCAACGTTTTCTCCTAAGACTACCCTGTTTGAGGCTATCGGCGAAAAGGCCTTTAACATCGGATCTGGAGGGAAACAGTGAGACCAGATGTTGTGCTGAATGCTGCGTACTTCAGGAAGCAGAGCATTATTTATATCAATAGTAACCCGTTTGAGGGGGTGGGACTGTATCTCAGTGGTAGAGTGCTTGCCTGGCACATGTAAGGCCCTGGGTTCGATCCTTAGCACCACATAAAAATAACTAAAAATAAAACAATGGTATTGTGTACATCTACAAGTAAAAAAAAAAAAAAAGATTTCAAATGGTCACCTGTTTGCTCCACAAACTCAAGAAGCAAATATGTTCAGCTCTTTTGTTTTTCCCATTATTATTTGCCCTGCAGCAAAACTTTCCCATGTACCTATTGGCAGGAAGCCCAGGAACTTTCTCTTGAGGTCCACCCTAATATCTTCAATTGTCAATGGATGCCAAAGGCTTAATTCCTGGGGTCAGTGTTGGCAATGGTGGTGACAGTCCTTCCAAAGGACCAGTTTACCAGTTCACAGCTGCCCAGGAGCTAGCTCGAAGGTGTTTCTACGACCTTTGTGTGAGGGCCAGGCCTTCCCCTGAGATCCCTGTCCACACCCTTCCTCTGAGTTTTCCTTTCAGGGCTGCTTTGTGTCTCTGTCAATTTGTTCACCTTTTCTCGGAGACCAGGCTTATCCCAAGATGATTGACTGTGAGCATCATTGTCACACTGCCTCACTGCCACTGGTAACTCCTCTCTGAAGTCTGTAGGTGCTCTACTCGAGCAAATCCTCCTTAGTAAGAAAGTCTCTCCAGGAAAGAGGTCACTTTAAATACCACTGTGGATGGTCGCTGTACTCTCTCTACCTTGCTAGGCACACTGTTCTCAGCATGTCACTTCCTCGGGCTCACTTCTTAGCTCATGAAGCAAACATTGACTGAAAAGTTCTTTAAAGTAGCCCAGATGTGCAAACCCACAGGCTTTTATGACAAACATCAAGGGGCTCACATATTTTTTAATACCTGGACCACTAGACCATTGAGCCCCCCTTGCCAAATCTCCTCAAGATCCGCAGTTTCTCCTGGAAGGCCCCATCATTGCTTGCAGCCAGCAGTCAGGAGAGGACAAGTTAGATGCCCTTGAGGCCAGCCAGTGTGCAGCAAAGGGACTTCTTGGGGCCCCTGCTAGCCTGGGGTCTCCACTGGACACCCTGCCATCAGGCCAAGCAGAATGTCAAGGCAGTAGCAGCCACACTGCCTGCTCTCAAGGGTTTCCAGCTCTTTGAGTTTATACTCATTTTCTTTTCTTTTTTTTAATTCTCTGGTTGTAGATGGACAGAATGCCTTTATTTTGTTTATTTTTATGTGGTGCTAAAGATGGAACCCAGTACTCACACATGCTAGGCAAGTGCTCTGCCACCAAGCTACAGCTCCAGCCCTATACCCATCTTCATCATGGAGGTCCCATATAGCTGGGAAGGCTGAGTGAGAAGCTTTAATTTGTGGGCTCTGCCTCAAACCAGCACTTTCTTCTGACAGCCAACCTGCTGTTGCTAAGTCCAGGATGTCGTCCTCTTTCACAATGGTCTCCTCTCAGGGACCACTGAAGTTGAACTCTGCAATATTCCTTTAGGCTGCAGGACTAGTCTACTTAGTAAAGGAGGACTTGTCTATCACACATATCTTTATGTCCTTTAGGATACTCCTAGATAGGATGCAAGGTATTATCCCTGGCTGGCTCTTTAACCTCTTATTTCAGATTGCAAATAGATGAAGGATGGAGGTGGAAATTATCTTTCTACCTGGCAATAGCTGAGACCCACACCTAATCCCTCTAGCCATAATTCCTGCCAAACCAAGGCTAAAATTGTCTTTTATCTCCACATATGATGACAGTGGTACTTTTTATTCGCATTGCTTTTTGTGTTAGTTTTATATTGGGCTGTAACAAATTACCCCAAATTTAGTGGCTTAGAACAACACCAAAAACTTAGAACAAGAATTTAGACCTATTATCTTATAGTTCTGCAGATCAGAAGTTCAAAATCAGTGTCACTAGCTAAAGTCAAGGTGCCTGCAGGGCTGGTTGCTTCTGGGGGCTCTGAGGGAAGAATCTTCTGCTCATCTTTTTCAGTGTCTAGAGGTTGACCCTGTCTTTGCTCAGGACCCCTTCCTCAGATCAGCTGAACCTCTAGCTCCAGGTCTACAGCTCACTCTGATCTGCCACCAGAGCTCTCACGAGAACACTTGCAATGACATCAGGCAGATTATCCATTATCATCTCCTTATCTTGGGGTCCTTAATCACATCTTCAAAGACACTTTTGCCATATTAGGTAACATATAAGGAAACATAATCACATATAAGGTCCACAAATTCCAGAGATTAGGATGTGACTATCCTGGGAGAGGGCATTATTCAGTCTACCAAACTCATTATGTTTTTTTAAAAAACTCTTAGTTAAATTGTCTCATGTATGCTTAAGACAACATTGAGAGCAGGTTATTGTCATGTCTGTCTTATGAATGAGTAAATTATATAGGTAAAGGCTGTGCTGTCCAATATGGTAGCCATGGTCACATGTGGCTCTTGAATACTTAAAATGTGACAGGTCCAAACTGAAATATACTATAAGTAAAACTCACAATGGGCTTTGATGTTGTCTTACAAAAGGGAGAATGTAGAATACCTTATTAGTAATTTTTAAAATATTAATTACATGTTGAAATGATAATATTTTGATATGTTAAAAATATAACTACATTATTTTTACCTGTTTTCCTAAAAAATGTGATTGCTAGAAAATATAAAATTATACATGCAGGGTGGAGGTATAGCTCAGTGGCAGAACACTTAATTAGCACGCGTGAGGCCTTAGGTTCAATCTCCAGCACCACAAAAGCAACAACAAAAAATTACAAATTCAGTCTGTATTTATATTTCTATTTCACAGCACTTGATTAAGGTCATACATTAGGCAAATAGCCAACTGTTCTTCTAGCTGCCCCCTTCCCCCCACTTCAAATATCCTACATTCCATGTAATAGTAGAAAAACTGGGGGCTTTGGGGTCCAAGGGACCTAGATTCGAATTTTCAGGATTTGAATTACAGATGTTTACAAATGTCTCTGAATCTCAATTTTCAAATCTGAAAAAGAGAATAATAGCACTTACATGATGGGATTACTATGAATATTAAGTTGACAGCCTATGTAGAGGATCCATCATAGAAACTGGAACTGGTGATAAATGACAATTTCCTTCCTATGTTGTCATTTCTCTATAAAACAACTATCATATGCAAATGAATAAGTAACACTTTTAAGGTTAGCAATTACAGGGAAATGTTGCATGTGGGGGGTTTCAGCCACGTCCCGAGTGGATGAGAAAAGGGTTAACTGCTGGAGGATGGTGTTGGCTATGAATCAATCAATTACCCATAAACTTATCTGATCAATAAACACACAAGAGCCAATACTCCTTTCAAATGAGAGGAGGTGAGATGGGTCTGGCCATACCAGCTCTGGCCTCTAACAACAGTGGAGTAACCCAACTCTCTTTTATTTATCAACACACAGGTAAAGGGGCCAGGAACAGGAGGAGCTTCTTCTGGGATGAACAGGATGGGGTGGAGTTAGGAGAGCCATTTTCTCAGGGAAACTAGACAGGGAACCACTCCCACACAGCGCCACATACTTCCGTGGCCGCTAGATAAGGATGGTTTCCCACAGTCACACTTACAGAAAACTTGTCTCATTTGTATTGAAGTAGAAAATCTACAATTCTTTCAACTAACTTACAATTTTCATTCCAGGTACCTATTGGATAATTTCTGTTCACAATATCTGGATCTCAAGGTCAGCTACCAACATGGATGCTGGTAGAGACCAGAAAGGAAGTCAGACTCCTCTGGAACCCATTGTACTAGTAAGAAAAACTCCAAAGGTTTGGCACTTACTTTTATTCATCAGAAGTTTGTCTTGAGTGAAGTATTGCAAACTCATGAAGGATAAACCTTTGTGTCCATGAGTTCTCCCTTGATAACATAAGCACA
Organism: Sciurus vulgaris; assembly: GCF_902686455.1. Lineage (NCBI taxonomy): Eukaryota > Metazoa > Chordata > Mammalia > Rodentia > Sciuridae > Sciurus > Sciurus vulgaris. The sequence goes on along the minus strand of NC_136468.1, from coordinate 21,566,524 downwards.
GAATTGTTGCATGGTACTCTCCTTAGAAAATGGCCATTTCACTTACTGCTGGTGTAGCAAATTGCATTTGGTAGGAAACACAAAAATGCCCTAGTGAAATAAGTTCAGAAAATTCTGGGTTGAACAAAATATGCTGTTCTGCCTATGCTGACGTACATCGTGACTCACCAGGAATCAGGATGTAGTGTGCAGATCCCCAAACTTATTTGGCTAAAGAAAATCCCTTTTCTTCCGATTGAACACAGAACTGCTATGGAAGTAATATTGCACTCTTACTTTGGGGAAGCACATTTCAGGAAATGTTGATCTATTTAAATGGAATTTTTTTCCTCTATTCCCCCGCTCTGAAAATCATCTCTCAAGTCAAGACCTAGATATTTTGTTGTGTGGACTTCAGAGCAAGTTAGTTACTTCTCTGTCCATGAACCACTGTCAATGTTGCTTGGATTTGTTTTTCAAATCCTGAAATTCAAAGAAGTGCTTTCATGACTGTCTTCTTTTTAGGAACTCCTTTCTGCCTATTTATTGATTTAGAAGATAAGTTCCCAGAGGAGAAATAACAGAACACAGAACAAAGTAGTTCCTTGTTTTGAACAACTAATTAATATGACAAGTTACTTGAGTGGACTTTGAATCTAAAGGAGATGATTTTATTTTAATGACATGGGAAACTGGAATGCAAATTTCCTCTTGCCCTAGCAACCACACTGCCATCAGCAGTCTTTTACTTCTCACAGCTTGTACCATGTAACCATTCGTCCTTGCTGAAATGAATAATGTAAATCTAATTCTACCCTGACTTCATCAGGACCCTCCGGTGAGTCCTGAGGAGAGGGAAGGAAAGATCCTCTGCCCTCTCAGGGGCGTCTTTATAGCTCCTTTCCTATTCCCAGCAGCTCATACTAGACATTGATGCAACTTTAAGGTGGGCTGGAATCTCACTCTTCCCATGGCAGATAGGAAGATAAGCATCATTTTCTTTGATGATGGCATGATTTTACTCTCTATAGTAATCATTCTACAAAACAAATAATCCCATTGGTTAACTATTATTAACCTAAGATCAATTGTGCTAAATTCAAAATTGTCACCATGAGCAAATGGGCTCCAGTTTCCAGGCTCAACAACTTTCTTATTTCATTAGTCATCAGGAGATACCTTAGTTATCCAAAGCTGCTTCTGGAGAAAAGCTGGGCATTGAGCAAAATGCATGGGCACCTGAAACCCACTCAGGGTACAAATGGAGAAAGACACTTCATCTAATCAAGAATGTAAATCAGGTTATTTAGTTTCATGATAAAACTTCAGCTTAGCCATCAGCATACTATACCTGAAGCATGTGAATCTTCTATCAAGAATGTGGAGCTGGACACAGTGATGCATGCCTATAATCCCAGTGGCTTGGGAGGCTGAGTCAGGAGGATCGTGAGTTCAAAGCCAGCCTCAGTCCTTTGCTGAGGCACTAAGCAACTCAGTGAGACCCTGTCTCCAAATAAAATACAAAATAGCATTGGGGATGTGACTCAGTGGTTGAGTGCCCCTAAGTTCAATCCCCAGTACCCCATCCCCCCAAAAAAGAATGGAATATGTACATTTTAGGTTTCAACTTACCTGCTCTTCATTGTTTTTAATTACCTACCTGAGACAACTGATCATTGAAAACAAGCGTCAAAGCACAGCTGAAGATGTATTCCTAGCCTAAATTCTCTTCTAGACTAAATTCTATTCTCATACTAAGTAAAAAAAAAAAAAAAAAAAAAAAAAAAAAAAAAAAAAAACAGAACAACAACAAAAAAAAAATCTAGCAAACAACACACTTGTGATAGATTTCTTTAAGCTACCTATGAAGAAACTTTAATAAACCCACTATAAATCCATTTAAATTTCTTCCCTTGGCATTTGTACTTGAGGAAGTTCTAGATAAAAGTGTTCCTATATCTCTAATGAAATCAAAGATAATAAATCCACCGTAGTTGTCAATTATCTCCATGACACATAGATTCATTTTAGAATATAATAATAGGAAAACTGTCTTCTAAGTTGGGATAATTAATTGCACAGGTAATGAAGACTACCTCAGTAATGATATCTCTTTTTTATCTTGACTTCCAGGGTGCTCACTGATATGTTCTGGGATCAATTGCTATAATTTTGCTAGACTTAAGTATTTATGACATAATTGCAATCCACCTAGTGGTTAGCTCTTATTCTCTTTCCATCTTTCAGTGGTTTTTCAATATTTTATTCTTTGTTATAAATCATTTAAAATCTTTTGGGACAGTAAGTAAAAATCAAAATACTAAGTAAATAAACCACACATAATTTTTATACCACCATTCTGGTAACATAATATAGTTACAGGTAGAGAATGAATGACCTGCCATAGGAAAGAAGACGACACCGGTAGAGAGGTGACTGTTCTGCTAGGAGGAAAAGCAGGAAGAAATAATCTGCTCTGTGCAGTCCACTTATTTACCCAAGTGGATTAGGATTTGCACAGTCTGGAAATGGCAGATCACCAACTGCTGCTTGGACAAACTGTTAGTAATGTTTGGTAAGAAAGGGAGACCATGTTAGTGACTGACTAATTTAAGCAGAAATGATGGAGGCTATCTCTATGCACAGTTTCCAGATGGAGTGGGTTGAGGGGGGGCATTTTTCTTTTCTCTTTTCTCTTTCCTTATTCACTCCATGGTTCCTGGCTTTGTCATTTCTGACACTTGAAAGACCATAAGCACACATATACTCAGCAGAGATGCCCTCTCCTCCGTCCATCAGACACAGCACTGCCTTCTCTGGCCAGAGCCCTCTCTCTGACTTGCAATTCCCAGGCCACAGTGAATTGGCCGGATGGCTCTGGTGTCCCTTAGATGACTTCAGCTGCTGAGTTGGGCTGTTGCCAGTCAACAGACTGGATGTCAGGCTGAGCTGTATCAGCCAAAGAGATTGATCCTTTTTTAAATAAAATCTGTTGGGGTGAATTAGTACAGGGCTCTGGGTGTTGTGACAGGGAAGGGTCACACAAGTAGAGAAAAATCAGGTCACAATCACAGAGGGATGGCAGCTCTAGACTTCACTAAGAAAGGAAACTTGGAGACAAGTTTAGAGGAACATCACAATAAAGTTAAAAATTTTTTCAGCTAACAAGCCAACTGACTTTGTAATAGAGTCATAATATTATAGAATTGAAATGACACCCACAGTAATCAAATTCAGGTTATATTAAGTGACAGTCTGTGAAACACCTTGAAATTGGATGCAATATTGTGTGGGTATGTGCAAATGTTCATTCTCCTGGAAAAAGGAGTCATATTTTCATCAAATTTCCCAAGAGGTCAACAATCAAAAAAAGGTCCAGAACCTCTTGCTGATCTAATCCAATGCCTTCATTTCCTCCAGACCATCCAATCATAACTAACTCAAGTTACTGAGCTAATGCAGAGCTGCCAGGTGAGGGATTAGGGAAGATCAATCACAGGAAAGGAACTTTTCTAATAAGATTTTCTTTGAAAGTCCTGTAGCTTGCAGGGCTAAAAACACCCTAAAAGGACAAAGAAGGGACCTTGCCAGCTAGAACTCTACATAGGTGCCTGGTCCAAATATTTTAGGCATGATCTTTCTGTCATCATTTTGTGTGTTTAGGAGTATCATTTTCTCTAGAGGTACTGCACCATTTATAGTAGAGAAGCCTGCAAGTAGGAGATGTGGGCATCAGCTAGAATGAAGCCTGCTTTCCTTTGAATCCTCCACTCACCAAGAACACATGAAGGACTCAACACACCGGGAAGTATGAGTTTCTTGATGATCATGATCATGATCATGATCTTGATGATCAAACATCACCTCCACTTCTTCACAGTCATGAACTTCCAAGGACACATCCCTAGAGCTCACCACCATCCAGAATTTCTCCATTTCAGAAAACTTTCATTCATTCAAAATCCTTGTCCCATGACAACTTTCATTCTCCCATTATTCCCTCTACTCATTTAGGTGAGCACTTCAACACCCATTTCCCCTTTATTTCCCCCATATCCAGCAACTCCAGCCCCCTGCCTTCATTGCTTTCTCTTTCCTCACCTCTCCTATCTCGTTTTCTAATCCATCCACCTGGCTCAGCAGCACTTCTTGGCTGATTGACTGCTTACCTTCTTTGCTTTCAAGCCTGCACCACTGAGGACCTCCAATCTCTACTGAATCTTCAACAACTGCCAGCAGTCCACATTTCCCCCTTTTCTCTTCTCAATGGCAGCTCTATCAAACCTCCTCTAGACCCTCAAGTCTCCAACCTCACCACTCTCCCCTACATTCAACAGGTGACCGTATCTCTTATCGTACAAAGACAACAAAGGCAGTCACAAGAAATTTATCCACCTCTTGCTCTGCACTGGATTTTCCTCCTTCCCTACTGTGAGGGAAGTGATTTTCCTTCTTTCCTTCTTAAGTGAAAGACGAATCTTCCTTTGTTCTGGGTCCATTTCTTCTGCCTGTCTTGGGATCTCATAGTAAATGTACTATGCATGCTTTCATCCTGTTCTACTTGCTCCTTACAACATCTCTAATCTGGAAGGAAGGAAGGAAGGAAGGAAGAAAGGAAGGGAGGGAGGGAGGGAGGGAGGAAGGAAGGAAGGAAGGAAGGAAGGAAGGAAGGAAGGAAGGAAGGAAGGAAGGAAGGAAGGAAGGAAGGAAGGGGAACCCTCTACCTCAGATGTGACAGTAATCATCTTCACCCAAGGGTCAAGCTTGTCATCCCCCAAAGTAAGATGGCCTGACATTCTGTGTCTCCTAATGCAATATAATTGGAGGTCAGTGGGATAACTTCTGCAGTGTTCTTATAAGACATATATGACCTGAAACTTGTGACAGGGAAATCAGAATGTGGATGTTTTGGTTGACAGTTAATCTAGATGCTAAAGGATTTAATTACATGGAAATAGAGCCAAGCATTGGTGGAAACTAGAGAGATATCACTGCCTCAGATGTCACGTGAACCTTGTCTGGATCCTGGATCAAAGAAAAAAGTAATATTAGAGGACATTTTTCAGGATGGTTGAGGAAATATGAGTATAGATCATATATTGGATGAAGTTATTGAATTAATGTTGATTTTTGTAGATCAGAAATAGAATGTTCTTGTTCTTGGGATGCATGTGCTACAGCATTAGGTGAAGGGCACTGTAGGATGCTTTGAGAGGATTATCTGTGTAGGGAGTGAGATGAAGTGGGTGAATTTGGACAAAGGGTATATTGATGCTCATCATTTCAACTTTTCAGTGGATTTGAACATTTTTGAAAGAAAAATTCTCTAAATATTCTATTTTTACCTCCTTTTCCCGGTCAAGCATTTAATAAATTATCAAAGTGCATTATCTTTACTTTCTCATTTTTCATTCACTCTTCATTCTAACATAGTCTGGTTTCTTCCTTTTACACCATTGAAATTGCTCGCACTGAGGTCAACTATAAAATCCTTGTTGCTAAACCCAATTCGTGTGTTCTTTGATCTGTTTTCTGATTCACTAAATCACTCTTCAACTGTGTCCAATTTAATGCTAAACTTACCCAATGAGTATTAAATTTCAGTTATGTTTTAGTTTTCAAAAGTTCTGTTTTTATTTGTAGAAGTTTGAATCTGCTCTGTTGCCTTTTTGTTTTTTTTGGCTTAATATTTTCTGCAGGTGTATTTTAATGGGTGGAATCATACTAATTTTACTTTTTAAGATATTTTAATAGTTTTATTGAGGCGTAATTGATAAATAAGAAACTATATATATTTTAAATATATAATTTAAAAATTTTTGATATATCTATACCCATGAAACCACACACAGTCAAGATAAGGAACACATCTACACCCCCAAAAGTTTTCTTGCATCCTTTTGTAATCCCTCCCTCCAAGTCCTTTGTGCCAGCCCACAAATTCCCAGGCAACTGCTGATCTGCTTTCTGTCACTATAGATTAGTTTGATTTTCCTATAATTCTAAATAATAGGGTCATATGGCATATATGCTATTTTATGCCTTTTTTACTTATTATAAAAATTGTGATATCTGTTATCACATGTATAGTAGTTAATTCCTTTTTGTTGCTGAATACTATTCCATTAGATAGATGTACTGCAATTTAATCATTCGCCCAATGAAGGACATTTGGGTTGTTTCCAGCTTGGAACTATTGCAAACAAATATGCTATTATACATTTATGTACACGGATTTATATAGACAAATATTCTCATTTTTCTTTAGTATCTAGGAGCCGATGGTTGAGTCATATTGTATGTTTAATTATTTAAGAAACTATTAATTTCTTTTCCAATGGAATTCTACCATTTTACATTCCCTCCAGAAGTGTGTGTAGTATGAGCATCCCAATTACTCCACAAGCTCTCCAACACTTGGTATAATCAGTCTTTCCATTTTAGCCATTAGTAGGTATGTAGTCTCATCTCATTAAAATTTTAACTTACATTTCCTTAATGACTGTTAATGTTGAGCATTTTCCTGTGATGATTTGCCATTGCTATATATTCTTCAGTGAAGTGATTTCTCAAATCTTTATATATTTAAATGTAATTGTTTGTTTTATTATCATTGTTTTGAGAATTCTTTGTATATTCTGAATTTAAGTTCTTGATCACATATGTGATTTTCAAATATATTATCCCAGTCTGTAGCTTGTTAGTTTCTGTTTTCATTCTCTTAATAGTGTCTTTCAGAGTTTTTAATTTTGATGAAAACTAATATATTCATGTTTTTCATTTATGGACTGTATTTTTTGGTGTGGTATTCAAGAAACCTTTAAGGTCACAGGTATTTTCTTCTATACTTTCTTCTAGGAGATTTACAGTTAGATCTAAAATCTATTTTGAAGTTCATTTTTATATGATATAAGTTATGTAGCAAGGTTTATTTTTGCATATAATTGTCCAATTGTTCCTTTAACATTTGTTGAAAAGACTATATTTGCCCCATTGGATTGATTTTTACCTTTGTGGAAAACCAATGGACCATGTATGTGTGCATCTACTTCTGAACTCTCTATTCTGTTCAATTGATCTATTTTCTATCTTTATCCATTGCCACACGATCTTAATTATAGCAGTTTTTAAATAAGTCTCCATGTCAGATGGCATAATTACAAAATGGAACATATTATCTCTTTCAACCTACTCTTCTTTCTGTCTTTAACTTATTGAATGTCATCATTCATGACAGGAACAAGAGTATCATCTTGGAATCTTGGACTTCTCTTTCTTCGGCTCCTACATTTTATCAATTACTGGTACTTCTCACCACCCTTGCCATGGCTGCTCTGGACCACACCTTTTTTTTTTAATTACATATTCAATACCTCCTCTTCTCCCCTCCTTCCCCCCCTTCTTCGCTCCCTCTCTCAACTTTTAAGTTTCATGAACATGGAAATCACATCTGTTTTGCCAACATTTTATCAAAATCCCCATTTGCTGAATAAATGTTATTTAAGTATTCATTTATCACCTGGATTTCTGCAACATGTATAACAGTCTATTAACTGGTTTCTCCACTCTTGGCTCATCCAATACATTCTCAGCTGTGCAGCTAGAGTAATCTTTCTAAGAAAATCTGATAAGTGCATTTTCTCATTTTGTTTTACATTTATTTTATTTTTACTGCATTATAGTTACACATAATAGTGGAGTTCATTTTACATAGTTGTAAATGCAGATACCATGTTCCTCCATTTCAATCCCCAGTATCTTCTCTTTCCCTTCCTTCCTCCCTTCCCTGATCTCCTTCCTGTACTTCATTGGTCTTCCTTCTATTTACTTATGTATTTATTTTTAATTGGTGTCTTCGGTTATATATAAAGTTGGAATGTATTGTGATATATTCATTTTTGCACATAGCATAATTTGGTCAACTGCATTCCTCAGTTCTTCTCCTTTCCCTCCCCCTTCCCCTTCCTTAGTTTCCCTGCTTACATTTTACTGATCTTCCTTCTATTTTCATGAGATTCCCCATTTTTTTATTTCATTTTTCTCTCTTTAGCTTCCATATATGAATGAAAACATTTGCCCCTAGACTTTCTGAGTCTGGTTTATTTCACTTAGTATGATGTTCTTCAGTTCCATCCATTTACCAACAAATTACGTAATTTTATTCTTCTTTATGGCTGAGTAGAACTCAATTGTGTATATATACCATGCTTTCTTTATCCATTCATCTGTTGGTAGGCACCTAGGCTGGTTTCATAACTTGGCTATTATGAATTGTGCTGCTCTAAACATTTGTATGTGTGTGTCATTATAGTTTGCTGATTTTTGTTCTTTTAGATTAATACCAAGGAGCAGGATAGCTGGGTAATATGGTCAATCCAATCCTATTCTTTTAAAGAATCTCCATATGCTTTCCAAAGTGGTTGTACTAATTTGCAGTCCCACCAACAATGTATAAGTGTACCTTATCCCCCACATCCTCACCAGCAATTATTGTTATTTGTATTTTTCAGGTGGGGGTATAATGGGTTTGAACTCAGGGGCACCAACAACTGAGCCCCAGCCTCAGCCCTACTTTGTATTTTATTTAGAGACAAGGTCTCACTATTGCTTAGTGCCTCACTGTTGCTGAGGCTGGCTTTGAACTCATGATTCTCCTGTCTCAGTCTCTTGAGCCACTGGGATTACAGGCATGCACCACCATGCCCAGCTTCTTATTTACATTCTTGATTGACATTCTACCTTAAATATCAGTGTAGTTTTGATTTGCATCTACCTGATTGCTAAGAATGTTGAACATTTTTCATAAATTTTTAGGCAATATGTATTTCTTCTTTTGAGAAATGTCTCTTTAGATCTTTTGCTCATTTATCTAATGGTTTATTGAAGGGGTTTGGTGTTAAGTTTATTTAGTTCTTTATACATTCTTTTTATTAATCCCTGTCAAAAGAGTATCTGGCGAAGATTTTCTCCCATTATGTAAGTTCCCTCTTCACAATCCTAATTGTTTACTCTGTTGTAAAGAAGGTTTTTATTTTAATTTTACGCCACCTATTGATCCTTGAGCTTTAGAAGACTTATTAAGGAAGTCAGTGCCCATTACAATGTTTTGGCATGTGTAGAACCTATGATTTACTCTAGAAGTTTCACTGTTTCTAGTCTAATTTCTAGAACTTTGACCAACGTTGAATTGCTTTTTGTGCAGGGTGAGAGGTAGGGATCTAGTTTTATTCTTCTACGTATCAATATCCAATTTTCCCAGAACCATTTGTTAAAAAGGTTCTCCTTTCTCTAATGTGTGCTTGACCTTTGTCAAGAATCAGATGACTCTATTTATGTGACTTTGTCTCTGTGTCTTCTAGTCTATTCAATTGGTCTTCATATCTGTTTTGGTGCCAATACCATGCTATTTTTGTTACTATAGTTCTATAGTACAGCTTAAGATCTGGTATTGTGATGCCTCCTGCTTCACTCTTCTTGTTAAGGATTGCTTTGGCTATTCTGGGTCTCTTATTTTTTCCAAATGAATTTCATGATTGCTTTTTTTAGTTCTATGAAGAATGTCATTGGGATTTTAATAGGAATTGTATTAAATCTGTATAACATTTTTGATAGTATGAATATTTTGGCAATATTAATTCTGTCTATCCAAGAGCATGGTAGATCTTTCCATCTTCTAAAGTCCTCTTTAATTTCTTTAGTGTTCTGTGGTTTTTATTGTAGAGGTCTTTTACTCTTTTGTTAGATTGATTCCCAAGGTTTTTTTGTTTTTGTTTTTGTTTTTTGAGGCTATTGTGAATGGGGTAGTTTTCGTAATTTCTCTTTCATTCATCACTGTGTATAGGAATGTTTTGATTAATGGATGTTGATTTTATATCCTGCTACTTTGCCAAAGTCATTCATTAGTTCTAGAAGTTTTCTGGTGGCTTTTTGAATCTCCTAAATAAAGAATCATGTCATTGGCAAATAGTGATAGTTTGAGTTCTTCTTTTCCTGTTCGTATTCCTTTAATTTCTTTCCTCTATCTAATTGCTCTGGCTAGAGTTGCAAGGACAATGTTGAATAGAAGTGGAGAAAGAGGGCATCCTTGTCTTGTTCCAATTTTTAGAGGAAATGCCTCTAATTTTTCTCCATTTAGAATGATGTTGGCCTTGGGTTTAACATAATAGCTTTTACAATGTTGAGGTATGTTCCTACTATCCCTATTTTTTTCTAGTGTTTTGAACATGAAAGGGTGCTGTATTTTGTCAAATGCTCTTTCTGCATCTATTGAGATGATTATACAATTCTTCTCTTTAAGTCTATTGATGTGATGAATTACATTTACTGATTTTTGCATGTCGAATCAACCTTGCATCCCTAGAATGAAACCGACTTGATCATGGTGCACTCTTTTTATGTTTTTGTATGTGATTTGCCAGAATTTTATTTAGAATTTTTGCATCTGTGTTCATCAGGGATATTGGTCTGATGTTTTCTTTTCTTGATGTCTTTGTCAGGTTTTGGTATTAGGATGATATTAGCCTCATAGAATGAGTTTGGAAGTGTTCCGTCCTTTTCTATATCAAGGAATAATTTGAGGAGTATTGGTGTTAATTCTTCTTTGAAGTTCTCGTAGAACTCATCTGAGAATCCGTCTGGTTGTGGGCTTTTCTTGATCGGTAGGCTTTTGATGGCAGCTTGTATTTCATCAAAGCATTTCCTTTCAAACTTCCATAAATGGCATCTCATTATCCTTAAGATAATGTCCATATGCCTTAAACTGCTTTTCACCACTCTCTTCAGCCAGCCCACACTCAGTTCTTAAGCCCCAATTCTCCCCATATCCATCCTTAAGACTATGCTTCACATTATCTTTCAGCTTTTGGTCCTTGTTCATAGTGTTTGCCTTCTTGAACCAATGTCTTACTCCACCTGTTTCAGGTTAATTGCTGCTCTTTCTTCATGCTTCAGTGGAGATGTCTTCCCTGAATCTGTTACACCTGAGTTAAATGTTTTTCATATTTGCTGCCAGAGAACCAGATATTTTCATGTATCACAGCATATTATAGTTATTCATACCCATAAAAGGCTCTATGGAAGCAGGAAGTATAACTATCTTGTTGACCATTGTCTTTCTAGAATCTAGTGACACGTAGTGGATGCTTAATAAGTATTGCATACTCTGCTCAATATGATTCAAAGTGTGTGGATTTGAAAGCCACATTAATGTTTTGAATTCATTAGACTGTTAGCAGATTTTAAACTCTTTAAAACAGTTCAACTTAACACATTTGAAAAAGGTTTGTTTGTTTTCTATATGGAGTGACTTTTAAATAAATCAAAGTTTTCATTTGTGCTTCTCAAACTTCAGTGTGCTCAGAATCACTTGAAGAATTTCTTTGAATTTCAGACTTCTGGACTCTGTTTGAAGAGTTTCTGATTCAGTAGATCTGGCAATGGGACAAGGTGCCTGCAATTTAATAAGTATTATATTTCCAAGGTCATTGATCTGCCATAAAAAGTAACCATCAGAGGGATCCAAGATGGCGGACTAGAGGGTGACTGCATCTCCAGTTGCTCCAGAACCCTGGATTCAAGAAGGGGAGGCATTGAGAGACTCGGATTAAAATAGAACCACAGGATGAGTCTCCCCCACCAGGTGAAGCTCGGCCTAGGTGGCAGGCCCACATTCGGGCAGCTTACTAGAGTAGGGCAGGGCAGTTAGAGTCTCCCCAAGGCAGCCCTGAGCACTCCAGCAGTGGGCTCCTCTCACAAGGCCAGAAACTCCAGCTTATCGGAGCAGGCCCCCAGTGAGAGTCTTTCTGCACACAACCAGCTCCAAGTCCCTGATCAAGCGTGCAGCGAGCTCTGGCTGGCCCACACACTGCTTCAGAGACCAGGACAGGGCAGTCAGGGACTTCCCCAAGCAGCCCGGCTCCCTTCGGCAGGAAGTGCCTTTCCAGGCTAGCTTCTCGGAGCAGACCGCCCAGTGAGAGCCTTTCTACACAGAGCTAGCCACAAGTCCCCAAGCCAGCGGAGAGCTCTGACCCGCAAGCAACCTCTGGGACCAGGGCAGGGCAGCCAGAGACCTCTCCAGGCGGCTCTGCCCCCCTCCGACCGCAGGCTTTTTCCACGGAGCGATCCAAGATGGCGGACTAGAGGGTGACTGCATCTCCAGTCACTCCGGAACCCAGGATTCAAGAAGGGGAGGCACTGAGAAACTTGGACTAAAATAGAACCACGGGGTGAGTCTCCCCCACCTGATGAAGCTTGGCCCGGGCGGCTTATTAGAGTAGGGCAGGGCAGATAGAGTCTTCTCCAGGCAGCCCTGGGCACTCCAGCGGTGGGCTCCTCCCACACGGCCAGCTTCACGAAGCAGGCCCCACAGTGAGAGCCTTTCCACACAGAGCCAGCTCCAAGCCCTGGAACCAGTAGCAGGCTGGGGACAGCTTTCTTCGGAAGTACTACATTATCAAGATACTCCAAGACTTCAGGCTACTGAAGGCTAGGAGGTGATACACTGGAAATCTACAGGGAAACTATAAGCAAATAGAGGAAATCTGCAATATCACAGAGTCCCACTGACATCTGACCAATATGAGAAAACAAGGGAAGAAAATGTCCCAAACAAACCTAGATACTATATCAATAAAATTCAATGACAGCACAGCAGAAGATATGTCAGAAAGGGAGTTCAGAATGTACATAATTAAAACAATCAGGGAAGCAAGCAAGGAGATGAAAGAACAAATGCAGGCATTGAAGGAGGAGATGAAAGAGCAAATGGAGGCATTAAATGATCGCACCAATCAACAGTTAAAAGAGCAAATACGGGAAGCAAGAGATCATTTCAATACGGAGTTAGAGATACTGAAAAAAACCAAACAGAAATCCTTGAAATGAAGGAAACAATAAACCAAGTTAAAAACTCCATAGAAAGCATAACCAATAGGATAGAACACCTGGAAGACAGAATCTCAGACATTGAAAAAAATTTTGATCTTGAAAACAAAGTTGACCAAACAGAAAAAATGGTAAGAAATCATGAACAGAACCTACAAGAATTGTGGGATATCATGAAGAGGCCAAATTTAAGAATTATTGGGATTGAGGAAGCTTAGAGAAACAAACCAAAGGAATGAACAATCTATTCAATGAAATAATATCAGAAAATTTCCCAAATCTGAAGAATGAAATGGAAAACCAAGTACAAGAGGCTTATAGGACTCCAAATACACAAAATTACAACAGACCCACACCAAGGCACATTATTATGAAAATACCTAACATACAAAATAAAGACAGAATTTTAAAGGCCGCGAGAGAAAAGAATCACATTACATTCAGGGGGAAACCAATAAGAATATCAGCAGATTTTTCAATCCAGACCCTAAAAGCTAGAAGGGCCTGGAACAACATTTACCAAGCCCTGGAAGAAAATGGATGCCAACCAAGAATCTTATAACCAGAAAAACTTACTTTCAGATTTGACAATGAGATAAGATCCTTCCATGATAAACAAAAGCTAAAGGAATTTACAAAAAGAAAGCCAGCATTACAGAACATTCTCAGCAAAATATTCCATGAGGAAGAGATGAAAAACAACGATGCAAATCAGCAACGGAAGGAACTAGCCTAAAGGAATAGTCAAATAAAGGAGAAACCAAATCATGTCAAAAAAACAAAAATGAGTCAAATGACTGGGAATACAAATCATATCACAATAATAACCCTGAATGTTAATGGCCTGAACTCATCAATCAAAAGACATAGACTGGCAGATTGGATTAAAAAGAAAAATCCAACAATATGCTGCCTGTAAGAGACTCATCTCATAGAAAGAGATACCCATAGACTAAAGGTGAAAGGATGGGAAAAAACATACCATGCACAGGGACACAGCAAAAAAAGGTGAGTATCCATCCTCATTTCAGATAATGTGGACTTCAAGCCAAAACTAGTCAGAAGGGATAAAGAAGGACATTACATACTGCTTAAGAGAAGCATAAATCAGCAAGACGTAACAATCATAAATATCTATGCCCCAAACATTGGCTCATCCATGTACATCAAACAAATCCTTCTCAATTCCTGAAATCAAATGGACCACAACACAATAATACTAGGCGATTTTAACACACCTTTCTCACGGCTGGATAGATCGTCCAAACAAAAATTGAATAAAGAAATCATAGATCTCAATAACACAATCAACAATTTAGACTTAACTGACTTACATAAATATATACCATCCAACAAAGAACGAATACACTTTCTTCTCAGCAGCACATGGATCCTTCTCTAAAATAGACCATGTTTTATGCCACAAAGCTACTGTTAGCAAATACAAGAAGATATAGATACTACCTTGTACTCTATCAGATCATAATGGATTGAAATTAGAAATAAATGACAGAATAAAAGACAGAAACTTCTCCAATACTTGGAGATTAAATAATACACTATTATATGATGAATGGATAACAGAAGACATCAGGAGGGAAATTAAAAAATTCTTAGAAGTAAACGAGAACAAAGACACATCATATGAAAACCTCTGGGACACTATGAAAGCAGTACTTAGAGGAAGATTTATTTCATGGGGCGCATTCAACAAAAGAAATAGAATCAACAAATAAATGACTTAACACTACAGCTCAAGCCCTAGAAAAAGAAGAGCAGACCAACACCAAAAGTAGTAGAAGACAGGAAATAGTTAAAATCAGAGCCGAAATCAACGAAATTGAAACAAAAGAAACAATCAGAAAAATTAACAAAATAAATAGTTGGTTCTTTGAAAAAATAAACAAAATTGATAAACCCTTAGCCACACTAACAAAGAGAAAGAGGGAGAAAACTCAAATTACTAAAATTTGGAATGAAGAAGGAAATATCACAACAGACACGAGTGAAATACAAAACATAATTAGAAGCTATTTTGAAAATCTATACTCCAACAAAACAGAAAACCTCGAAGACATTAACAAGTTTCTAGAGACATATGAATTACCTAAACTGAACGAGGAGGACATACACAACTTAAATAAATCCATTTCAAGCAATGAAATAGAAGAGGTCATCAAAAGCCTGCCAACAAAGAAAAGTCCGGGACCAGATGGGTTCTCAGCCGAGTTCTACAAAACCTTTAAACGAGAGCTCATTCCAATACTTCTCAAAGTATTCCATAAAATAGAAGAGGAGGGAACCCTCCCAAACTCATTCTATGAAGCCAATATCACCCTGATACCTAAACCAGACAGAGACACATCAAGGAAAGAAAATTTCAGACCAATATCCTTAATGAACATCGATGCAAAAATTCTCAACAAAATTTTAGCAAATCGCATACAAAAACATATTAAAAAGATAGTACACCACGAACAAGTGGGTTTTATCCCAGGGATACAAGGTTGGTTCAACATCCGGAAATCAATAAATGTCATTCACCATATCAACAGACTAAAAGTTAAGAATCACATGATTATTTCAATAGATACAGAAAAAGCATTCGATAAAATACAGCATCCCTTCATGCTCAAAACACTAGAAAAAATCGGGGTAGTGGGAACATTCCTTAACATTGTAAAGGCCATCTACGCCAAGCCCATGGCCAATATCATTCTAAGTGGTGAAAAATTGAAAGCATTCCCCCTAAAAACTGGAACAAGGCAGGGATGCCCTCTTTCACCACTTCTATTCAACATCGTTCTTGAGACTCTAGCCAGAGCAATTAGACAAACCAAAGAAATTAAAGGGATATGAATTGGAAAAGAAGAACTCAAACTATCCCTGTTCGCTGATGACATGATTGTATATTTAGAGGAACCTGGAAATTCCACCAGAAAACTCTTAGAACTCATAAGTGAATTCAGTAAAGTAGTAGGTTATAAGATCAATGCTCATAAATCCAATGCATTTTTATACATAAGTGATGAATCTTCAGAAAGAGAAATTAGGAAAACTACCCCATTCACATTAGCATCGAAAAAAATAAAATACTTGGGAATCAATCTCACAAAAGAGGTGAAAGACCTCTACAATGAGAACTACAGAACACTAAAGAAAGAAATTAAAGAAAACCTTAGAAGATGGAAAGATCTCCCATGTTCTTGGATAGGAAGAATTAATATTGTCAAAATGGCCATACTACCTAAAGTGCTATACAGTTTCAATGTAATTCCAATTAAAATCCCAATGATGTACCTTACAGAAATAGAGAAAGCAATTATGAAATTCATCTGGAAGAATAAGAAACCCAGAATAGCTAAAGCAATCCTCAGTAGAAAGAGCGAAGCAGGGGGGATAACGCAATATCAGATCTTCAGCTCTATTACAAAGCAATAGTATCAAAAACGGCATGGTATTGGTACCAAAATAGACAAGTAGATCAATGGTACAGAATAGAGGACACGGACACAAACCCAAATAAATACAATTTTCTCATACTAGACAAAGGTGCCAAACATATGCAATGGAGAAAAGATAACCTCTTCAACAAATGGTGCTGGGAAAACTGGAAAACCATATGCAACACAATGAAATTAAACCCCTATCTCTCACCCTGCACAAAACTCAACTCAAAATGGATCAAGGACCTTGGAATCAGACCAGAGACCCTGCATCTTATAGAAGAAAAAGTAGGTCCAAACCTTCAACTTGTTGGCTTAGGATCAGACTTCCTTAACAGGACTCCCATAGCACAAGAAATAAAAGCAAGAATGAACAACTGGGATAGATTCAAACAAAATAGCTTTCTCTAAGCAAAGGAAACTATCAGTAATGTGAAGAGAGAGCCTACAGAGTGGGAGAATATCTTTGCCACTCATACTTCAGATAGAGCGCTAATTTCCAGAATCTATAAAGAACTCAAAAAAACTCTACACCAAGAATACAAATAGTCCAATCAACAAATGGGCTAAGGAAATGAACAGACACTTCACAGAAGAAGGTGTACAAGCAATCAACAGATATATGAAAAAATGTTCAACATCTTTAGTAATAAGAGAAATGCAAATCAAAACCACCCTAAGAGTTCATCTCACCCCAATTAGAATGGCGATTATCAAGAACACAAGCAACAATAGGTGTTGGAGAAGATGTGGGGAAAAAGGTACACTCATACATTGCTGGTGGGACTGCAAATTATTGCAGCCACTCTGGAAAGCAGTATGGAGATTCCTCAGAAAGCTTGGAATGGAACCACCATTTGACCCAGCTATCCCACTCCTTGGCCTATACCCAAAGGACTTAAAAGCAGCATACTACAGAGATACAGCCACATCAATGTTCATAGCTGCTCAATTCACCATAGCCAGATTGTGGGACCAACCTAGATGCCCTTCAATTGATGAATGGATAAAGAAACTGTGGCATATATATACAATAGAATATTACTCCGCCATGAAGAATGATAAAATATGGCATTTGCAGGCAAATGGTTGAAATTGGAGGATATCATGCTAAGTGAGATAAGCCAATCTCAAAAAAACTAAAGGACGAATGATCTCGCTGATAAGCGGATGAGGACATATAATGGGGGATAGGAGGGGTTAGTGTTAGGGTTAGGATTAGGTTTAGGGTTAGGGATAAGGAGGGTGATAAGAATGGAGGAAGTAAGTACTGTATAGAGGGAAAAGAGGGATGGGAGGCAGGGGGAAGGGGAAAAAAAAACAATGAATCAAAGAAAAAAAAAGTAACCATCAAACCTCCTATGGTTAACGCACACGTAAGAGTCATTTTTTGTTTCAATACAAATGAGTTTGTTTCCTTTTGCTGAGTTCTAGAACCTAAAGTGCTAACATTTTCTGGTTCTGTCATCTTCTAGGGACTTGGAGTCTCCCATGGAAAAACCCTGTCTCCACCTAAGAAGTGAAGGAAGATTGAAAATGCGAAGTTCATAGTATGTGAGATGTTTGATAGACTTTACAGGCTATCATGGCAGTGACCATAATGTGTCCAGAGCTGAACTCAACCAAGAAGTCACACTTAAGTGGTAGTTGGGAAGGGGACTGTGGCTTCATGTTATGCTCAGTGCAGTAGAAGAGGCGTGGCTCTTGGTCAGCACTAACATTCCTGTCTCTAGCACCCTTTGCTTCAGCTGCACTAACTTATGGACAATAGTTCGAAGACACCCTGGTATACAATGAAACGCAGTTCATTTCTTACAGATTTTAAACATTATCACTGAAAGCCTCATTGACTATCCTAACTCTTGATTTGAAGATGTCTTTCTAATTTTAAAAGCAGTTAACATGTCAGACATACCATGTTCATGGCTCTAGATGCTGTCTTAGGATGGAAGTTGTCTCCATAGCTTACTCTTGGCTACTGCTTACACTTAAAGATTATCATTTCAATGACTTGCCTTTTCACAGCTGCTGCTGAAGTAGTTCCTTGGAAGTTTCAGGTCTTATCATCGATTCTCCCCTTGCTGCTGGAAAAGGTGGAGCGTGTGTCCAGGTAAGGCTTTTCAGCCCTTCAGAAAGAATCTCTTGGTAATTAATTCTATTCTGAGGTCTCTCTTCACTTGAGTGCCTTTACATCTTTGTGTTTTATTTTTCTTTTCTGTGGAACTTTCACTCCAAGTTATAACATTTGATCAATATTTTATTTTGCACATAAATGATTTTCCTTAGTAACTTCTCAGCAACTTACAACTTTTATAAGCTGCCTTCCTAAGTAAACTGCTTTCTAGGAAGATTACATAAGAACATAGTTTGTAAAGATTATAAGCTGTAAAAGAGTCCCCATAAAAATTAGTGTCTGCAAATACTGTTTTTGCCTCCAGAATTCAGCATTTTAACACCCCCAAAAAATGTTTAGAGGAGATTTTAAAGTCCTTTTCCAGGTTTCAAGGACTGCAGTAATTAATTGGATTAGCTGAATAATTTGAAGGTGGAGGGCCGGGGAAGAGAGAAATTTTGCTTTAGCTTTTTAACATGTAAAATCCATCTTCACCTTTATTTTCTGCACTGGAGAAAGAGCTACAGGTGAAGCTTAGAAAATAATTATTCTGAGTTGCTGAGGAATCACTGAGGGGAAGAGTGGAGAAACAAGTTGAGCCCTCTGGATATTTCCAACCAACTCATTATGCCATCAGCGTTTTCAAATTCCCCTTAGTACCATCCTGAGTGACTTGACTCCATCATTCCCCTACTCTCTGCCAGGGTTTTCCCACTTTATGAACCAGAAAGTTCTGCCCTAATCTACAAACTCAGAGAACCATAAATCAGAGGAATTGTGCCAAATCTGAAAATATCTTTGAATTCCATTTTTTTTTTTTAAGAAAAAGGAAATGAAGGATTGATGGACATATGGCTGACAAGATGAAGCTCTGTCTCCATTTATTAAGGAATCTTTCTTACTGCCAGACCTTTCTCAAATGGCTAGGGACAAGGGTCGAGAAGAGGCTCAGCCTCCTTCCAAACAAGCAAATGTTAGCTCTTATAATGCAATCTAAAGTTCAAAGGATAAGCAGGTGGAACACATCTGAGACACAGTGGCAAAGACTCTGTACACATTTCCAGGAATGAAATTCCCTTAAGCCCTGGAGAGGTCAAGAGCCTGGTGTGCTGTGCCCTGTCTCTCACTTCTTGGCTTGTTTTCTTTCTGCCATTCTAAACCCCGGCAGATGAAAAGCCTTGATAGATTTTCAGTTTAATATTTCTCCAGCTCTGACTCTCTGGACCTCACTGGGACTGGGTGCCGGGGGCTTCGTGATCTGATTTTGGCTTTGTGAAGGGGATTCTGGAGGGAGCTCGTCGGATCCTATGGTGGAAATACCCCTGATCTAGGAGGTTCTGTCCCTTGCCCACCACTGATCCTGAGGACTAGTTGCTTAACATGCTTCTGTCTGTGTATTCTCACTGAAAAACATGGGTGGTACTCTGCCTGTACTATGATTGTGCAAAAGGCTGGCAAGAGAACAAGAGGCTTTGGGGGTTTTACAGGAAGAATTTCCCTGTGGTGCATGTGCCAGGTCCCTCTCTGCATCTCAATATGCAATAACAGCCTAGTTGTGACACTCTGTCTCTGTGTTTCTCTCTTCTGCCTCCATGTTCTACTTTTAAGAACCTTTGTGATTACATTGGACCCACCCAGATAATATACCTATCTTTTTGTAATTTAATTAATGTGGGTAAAATACACATCACATAACCATCTCAACCATTTTTAAGTGTATGGTTCAGTAGTGTTAACTATATTCATATTGTTATGCCTTTAGATAATTCTCATTTTAAAAAGAAAATTCAAGTCCTCCTAATATCATTTGGGTATTTTAAATGCCTTTATTATAATTATTGACAAAATGGAAATCAATACTAAAATTACAAATTATTGTGAAATGAATGATCACAATAACCCTACATGTCAAAACTTGTTCAGGTGTAACCAAGGAAAATTTACTAGAAAATGAGAAAGACTTAAAAACAAATGAGCTAGTCATTCCTCAGAGGAAGCTTAGAAAACAACAAAAAGGGGAAAGAGGAAATATTATAAACACAAAAGTAGAAATTGACGAAACAGAAAGTATAGTAGATAAGATGAAAATAAAAATGAATTATTTTAAAGAACAATCGAATAAACAAAATTTTAGCAATACTCATAAAGATAAAAGAGAAAAAAGAAAAACAATAAATCTTAGGGAAAAGACTGTGAACGGACTAAAGTTTTAGCAGTGGTTTTAAAAATTACATGAGATTATATAAATTTTATAACATTATGTTTGAAAACATAGATTAAAAGGATAGATTTCCAGAAAATATAAATTTTCCATATTGATATAAGTAGGCATAAGAGGTAGGAAACTGAATAATTCAATACCTATAAAAGTAATTTAATAGGTTATCAAATATCTATCCTTTCAAAGGCTCGGTTCCAGACAATTTATAGGCAAGTTCTACCAAACTTTAAAGAAATAGATAATCTTTACTTCATATAAATTATTTCAGGAATAGAAAAAGATGGAAAGTTTCCTAACTTGTTATACAGACATGTCTAGAATAAGAAAAATTACATGACCATGAATGCAAATACATATCCTAAATAACATATTATAAAATAAATGTGCAATTGCATACAATAGCCAAGTATGACTTCATCCCATGAATATATGAATATTGCAATGTTAGAAAATATTTTTGTAATTTTGTACATTAAAAAATGAGGAATTGACATTGGTCTATGCTTTAAAAATCTGCTCAAATTCAACTTCTTTTTCTAATTGACATTAAAAAAAAAACTAATACAAAAATAGTAAAGGAAGAAAACACCCTAACTTGACAAAGGATATCTGCCATAAATTCAGCCCAAGCAATGGATCTGAAACATTCCCACTGACATAAGGACAAGCATCTGCTGAGCTATTCACCATTATACTGGAGCTTCAAGCCAATACAGAATTTATTATTTTAAGTGGAATTTCTGGGTCATTGGGTATATGCATTCTTGATAAATAACCTGCTTTCTTCTCAATCTAGTAATATGTCAAGTCTGTTTTCAGTATTATGGATATATAAATAGTGTTTACTGATGAGCCAACTGATGTGTCATAATTCCATTTATTTCGTTTCACAAATTTTTGTTTTACCTGGAGTTTAAATAATATCTGTATTTCATTTACTTAGTAGTTTTTGAACCCATAGTTAATCTATCCTATACGATCACAGAGAAATGTAAAATGCTACTGTAAAGACTTTTCTACATAGTCAAACTTGTCAGGACATTGATTTATTCTAATTTTTATTTTCCAGAATATTCCTCTTGGAGTCTCCACCTTCCTGTTCCAATCTGGGCCTTCTCTGCTTAGTTTCTCCAGAAAATAAATCTCTCATTTTCTATGCAAATGGGTGAGAGTAAGTGATTTAAAGTAGAGGTGAGGAGATGAGTGTTGCCATGGAAGCTTTTACATCATCCTCCTGATTGAATGCCCAGCCTCCTACCTTCCAAAAACACATAGTGCTTTCAATTTTTGGCTTTCCTAAGTTTTATGAAGTCATTTATCATTCCTGACCCATGTTTCTATGTTCATGTAGTTTGGCTTGGGTTTATAAAGGACAAGATGGCGTGTGTATCTTTGCTCATCATACTCATTATTGTTTTGTGCGATCCCCAAAAGGAGAAAGGGGGTGTTTTATTCAGAGTCCAAAGAGGAAACTCATGACGTTTTAAATTTACCATGATTTGCATAATGTTCGATAAATGGATATTTATAAAGTTTTGAACCAGATATGGGAAACCACAGGGGATATTTCCCGGGGTCTATGGCAGAGCTATTACTCAGCCCTCTACTCGAAAAGGAAAATAGGGAAAGGTTAGTGAGATCCAGGAGAGAGTTAAATGGAGGAAGCCATCCTGAGAGAGTAGCTGCGACCTTTGCTTGATGTGGCTGCGGAAGGAGGCACCCAGAGGACCTCATGACTCCTCATCATTCTTCCTCTCTCTCCTCTCCTGGTGGCTCTGTATATATGTATTGCCATGGTTTGGATGTGGCTTGTCTCCCAAGGGTTTGTGCACTGAACGTTCAGACTACAACGTACCAGTATTCAGGTGGTAGAAACTTCCGGAGATGGGGCCTGGTGGGAAATGATTAGATCATAGAGAACTACCCCAGAAAGGAATTAAGTACCATTTCTTGGTTCAGGTTAGGTCTTGTGTGACTGGATTAGTTCTCTTAGGACCAGGTTGCTATATGTTAGGGCTATGCCATGCACTTGACACCTACTGCATGTGACATATTTCCTTCTGCTTCAACACCATGTTGTATGTCCTCATCAGGATGCTTACACTTTGTTGTTTGGACCTCTAATCACCAGAATTGTGAGCCAAATATACTTTGAAAGTTTCCAAGTATCATGTATTTTGTTACAGCAATACAAAACAGACTAAAACATGTATCAGCTCTGTTGAGACAGAAAACAAGGTAGAAAGGGGAGAGTGATTCTGGAGTACCAAACAGAAGGTATCCAGCAATGGGGTATAAGTCTCTTCTATTACTATATTAAAACTGGAAGTTTGATCTCCTGTATTTAAATGTTATTTCTCATCTGACACCTAAATTGATGTTATTAAGGCCTAAATTTATATCTCAAGCCAGACTTCTCCTTTAAAGTCTAGATTTGTAGCTGCTACTGCCTACTTAATAGCTTCACTTGTGTGACTGACATCTTGAACATAAAATGTTCAAAACAGAATTCTTGATTTTTTTTTTATTTTATTGTAAACAAATGGGATACATGTTGCCTCTCTGTTTGTACATGGCGCAAAGGCATACCATTTGTGTAATCATAAATCCACATACAGTAATGTTGTTTGATTCATTCTGTTATTTTTTCCCCTTCCCCCCACCCCTCCCACCCCTCTTTACCCTCTATACAGTACTTTCTTCCTCCATACTTGCCCCCCTCCCTAACCCTAACTCTAACCCTAACACTAACCCTTCCCTCCCCCCCATTATGTGTCATCCTCCACTTATTAGCGATATCATTCGTCCCTTGTCTTTTTGAGATTGGCTTATCTCACTTAGCATGATATTCTCCAATTTCATCCATTTGCCTGCAAATGCCATAATTTTGTCATTCTTTATGGCTGAGTAATATTCCATTGTGTATATATACCACAGTTTCTTTATCCACTCGTCAATTGAAGGGCATCTAGGTTGGTTCCATAGTCTGGCTATTGTGAATTGAGCAGCTATGAACATTGATGTGGCTGTATCTCTGTAGTATGCTGATTTTAGATCCTTTGGGTGTAGGCCAAGGAGTGGGATAGCTGGGTCAAATGGAGGGTCCATTCCAAGTTTTCTAAGGAATCTCCACACTGCTTTCCAGAGTGGCTGCACTAATTTGCAGCCCCACCAGCAATGTATGAGTGTACCTTTCTCCCCACATCCTCGCCAACACCTGTTGCTTGTATTTTTGATAATCGCCATTCTAATTGGGGTGAGATGGAATCTTAGGGTGGTTTTGATTTGCATTTCTCTTATTACTAGAGATGTTGAACATTTTTTCATATGTTTATTGATTGCTTGTACATCTTCTTCTGTGAAGTGTCTGTTCATTTCCTTAGCCCATTTGTCGATTGGATTATTTGTATTCTTGGTGTAGAGTTTTTTGAGTTCTTTATAGATTCTGGAGATTAGTGCTCTATCTGAAGTATGATTGGCAAAGATATTCTCCCACTCTGTAGGCTCTTTCTTCACATTACTGATAGTTTCCTTTGCTGAGAGAAAGCTTTTTAGTTTGAATCTATCCCAGTTATTGATTCTTGCTTTTATTTCTTGTGCTATGGGAGTCCTGTTGAGGAAGTCTGGTCCTAGGCCGACATGTTGAAGATCGGGACCTACTTTTTCTTCTATAATCTGCAGAGTCTCTGGTCTGATTCCAAGGTCCTTAATCCATTTTGAGTTGAGTTTTGTGCATGGTGAGAGATATGGGTTTAGTTTCATTCTGTTGCATATGGATTTCCAATTCTCCCAGCACCATTTGTTGAAGAGGCTATCTTTTCTCCATTGCATATTTTTGGCGCCTTTGTCTAGTATTAGAAAGTTGTATTTATTTGGGTTTGTGTCCGTGTCCTCTATTCTGTACCATTGATCTACCTGTCTATTTTGGTACCAGTACCATGCCGTCTTTGTTACTATTGCTTTGTAATAAAGTTGAAGTTCGGGTATTGCGATACCCCCTGCTTCATTTTTCCTGCGAAGGATTGCTTTAGCTATTCTGGGTTTCTTATTCTTCCAGATGAATTTCATGATTGCTTGCTCTATTTCTGTAAGGTACGTCATTGGGATTTTAATTGGGATTGCATTGAATCTGTATAGCACTTTTGGTAGTATGGCCATTTTGACAATATTAATTCGGCCTATCCAAGAACATGGGAGATCTTTCCATCTTCTAAGGTTTTCTTCGAATTCTTTCTTTAGTGTTCTGTAGTTCTCATTGTAGAGGTCTTTTACCTCTTTTGTGAGATTGATTCCCAAGTATTTTATTTTTTTCAATGCTATGGTGAATGGGGTAGTTTTCATAATTTCTCTTTCTGAGGATTCATCACTTATGTATAAAAAATGCATTGGATTTATGAGCATTGATCTTGTAACCTGCCACTTTACTGAATTCACTTATGAGTTCTAACAGTTTTCTGGTGGAATTTCCTGGTTCCTCTAAGTATATAATCATATCCTCCACAAATAGGGATAGTTTGAGTTCTTCTTTTCCTATTCGTATTCCTTTAATTTCCTTGGTCTGTCTAATTGCTCTGGCTAGAGTCTCAAGAACGATATTGAATAGGAGTGGTGAAAGAGGGCATCCCTGTCTTGTTCCAGTTTTTAGGGGGAATGCTTTCAGTTTTTCACCGTTTAGAATGATATTAGCCATGGGCTTAGCATAGATGGCCTTTACAATGTTAGGGAATGTTCCCACTATCCCTATTTTTTCTAGTGTTTTGAGCATGAAGGGGTGTTGTATTTTATCAAATGCTTTTTCTGCATCTATTGAAATAATCATGTGGTTCTTGACTTTAAGTCTATTGATATGGTGAATTACATTTATTGATTTCCTGATGTTGAACCAACCTTGCATCCCTGGGATAAAACCCACTTGATCGTGGTGCACTATCTTTTTAATATGTTTTTGTATGCGATTTGCTAAAATTTTATTGAGAATTTTTGCGTCAATGTTCATTAATGATATCGGTCTGAAATTTTTTTCCTCGATTTATCTCTGTCTGGCTTGGGTATCAGGGTAATATTGGTTTCATAGAATGAGTTTGGGAGGGTACCCTCCTCTTCTATTTCATGGAATACTTTGAGAAGTATTGGAATGAGCTCTTCTTTAAAGATTTTGTAGAACTCGGCTGAGAACCCATCTGGTCCTGGACTTTTCTTTGTTGGTAGGCTTTTGATGACCTCTTCTATTTCATTATTTGAAAATGGTCTATTTAAATTGTGTATGTCCTCCTCGTTCAGTTTAGGCAATTCATATGTCTCTAGAGACCTGTTGATGTCTTCGAAATTTTCTATTTTGTTGGAGTATAGATTTTCAAAATAGCTTCTAATTATGTTTTGTATTTCACTCGTGTCTGTTGTGATATTTCCTTGTTCATTCCTAATTTTAATAATTTGAGTTTTCTCCCTCTTTCTCTTTGTTAGTGTGGCTAAGGGTTTATCAATTTTGTTTATTTTTTCAAAGAACCAACTCTTTATTTCGTTAATTTTTCCGATTATTTCTTTTGTTTCAATTTTGTTGATTTTCACTCTGATTTTAACTATTTCCTGTCTTCTACTACTTTTGGTGTTGGTCTGCTCTTCTTTTTCTAGGGCTTTGAGCTATAGTGTTAAGTTGTTTATTTGTTGATTTCTACTTCTTTTATTGAATGCACTCCATGAAATAAATTTTCCTCTGAGTACTGCTTTCATAGTGTCCCAAAGATTTTGATATGATGTTTCTTTGTTCTCATTTACCTCTAGGAATTTTTTAATTTCCTTCCTAATATCTTCTGTTATCCATTCATCATGTAACAGCATATTGTTTAATCTCCAGGTGTTGGAGTAGCTTCTGTTTTTTACTCTTTCATTTATTTCTAACTTCAAACCATTATGATCTGATAGAATACAAGGTAGTGTCTCTATCTTCTTGTATTTGCTTACATTAGCTTTGTGGCATAATATATGGTCTATTTTAGAGAAGGATCCATGTGCTGCTGAGAAGAAAGTGTATTCGCTCTTGGTTGGATGGTATAGTCTATAAATGTCCGTTAAGTCTAAATTATTGATTGTGTTATTGAGATCTATGGTTTCTTTGTTCAATTTTTGTTTGGAAGATCTGTCCAGTGGTGAGAGAGGCATGTTAAAATCACCTAGTATTATTGTGTTATGGTCTATTTGGTTTCTGAAATTGAGAAGGATTTGTTTGACATACATGGATGAGCCACTGTTTGGGGCATAGATGTTTATGATTGTTATGTCTTGCTGATTTATGGTTCCCTTAAGCAGTATGAAATGTCCTTCTTTATCCCTTCTGACTAGTTTTGACTTGAAGTCCACCTTATCTGAAATGAGGATGGATACCCCAGCTTTTTTGCTGAGTCCATGTGCATGATATGTTTTCCCCCATCCTTTCACCTTTAGTCTATGTGTATCTCTTTCTACGAGGTGAGTCTCTTGCAGGCAACATATTGTTGGATCTTTCTTTTTGATCCAATCTGCCAGTCTATGTCTTTTGATTGATGAGTTCAGGCCATTAATATTCAGGGTTATTATTGAGATATGATTAGTATTCCCGGTCATTTGGTTCATTTTATTCATTTATTTATTTATTTATTTATTTATTTATTTATTTATTTATTTATTTATTTTGAGACGACTTGGTTCTTCCTTTATTTGACAATTCCTTTAGGATGGTTCCTCCCATTGCTGATTTGTTTCTTTATTTTTCATCTCTTCCTCGTGGAATATTTTGCTGAGAATGTTCTGTAATGCTGGCTTTCTTTTTGTAAATTCTTTTAGCTTTTGTTTATCATGGAAGGATTTTATTTCATCATCAAATTTGAAGGTAAGTTTTGCTGGGTATAAGATTCTTGGTTGGCATCCATTTTCTTTCAGGGCTTGAAAAATGTTGTTCCAGGCTCTTCTAGCTTTTAGGGTCTGGATTGAAAAATCTGCTGATATCCGTATTGGTTTCCCCCTGAATGTAATTTGATTCCTCTCTCTTGCGGCCTTTAAAATTCTGTCTTTATTTTGTATATTGGGCATTTTCATTATAATGTGCCTTGGTGTGGGTCTGTTGTAATTTTGTATATTTGGAGTCCTATAAGCCTCTTGTACTTGATCTTCCATTTCATTCTTCAGATTTGGGAAATTTTCTGATAGTATTTCATTGAATAGATTGTTCATTCCTTTGGTCTGTTTCTCTAAGCCTTCCTCAATTCCAATAATTCTTAAATTTGGCCTCTTCATGATATCCCATAGTTCTTGGAGATTCTGTTCATGATTTCTTACCATCTTCTCTGTTTGTTCAACTTTGTTTTCAAGGTTAAATATTTTATCTTCAATGTCTGATGTTCTGTCTTCCAGGTGTTCTATTCTATTGGTTATGCTTTCTATGGAGTTCTTAATTTGGTTTATTGTTTCCTTCATTTCAAGGATTTCTGTTTGGTTTTTTTTCAATATCTCTAACTCTTTATTGAAGTAATCTTTTGCTTCCTGTATTTGCTCTTTTAACTGTCGATTGGTGCGATCATTCAGTGCCTGCATTTGCTCTTGCATCTCGTCATTTGCTTCCCTGAGCATTTTAATTATGTACATTCTGAACTCCCTTTCTGTCATTTCTTCTGCCATGCTGTCGTTGGGTTTCATTGATGTAACATCTAGATTTGTTTGCAGCATTTTCTTTCCTTGTTTTCTCATATTGTTCAGGTATCAGTTGACCGCTGTGATATTGCAGATTTCCTCTATTGTCTTATAATATCCCTGAAGATTTCTATTATATCCCCTCTTAGTCTTCAGTAGCCTGAAATCTTGGAGGAAGTTGATAATGCAGTGCTCCACAAGGGAGCTGACTCCCTGGGGGTGGTGGCCTTCTGGTGGGGTATATTCCCTGCTAGTGGGCAGAGGTACCTTCACTTGCTGATGAATGGTCATCCAGAAGGGAAGTAGGTTGTGGGCTGATGCAAGACCAGTTTGGGCCTGTGTCTCTGATTTTACGGTCCTTTTGGGAGAACCTCACCCAACAGGGAGGAGTCACCCGGTGGGGAGGTCTCGCTGGTCGGTTTTCCTCCCAGAGGTTCCGTTCAATTCACAACTACTGCCTGGGCTGGGCAGCCTTCTTCTGCAATGTTCCAGGGACCCGGACCTACCTCCTGGGCCTGGAAGCCTCACCCTTCGCAAACGAATCTCCTTAGGCTGCCTCTCCTCAGAGAAGCTGCCTGCAGTCCTGGAGCCTACGCTCCGCCCCTCAGTTTGTCTGTGGGGCCCTTCCACCAAGAAGCCATCTAGGACCCTGCTCTGCACTTTTCGCCTGGCTATGCGGCCCCTCCTCTGAGCAGCCACCTGGAGCCCCTTACAATCACTCCGAGTCCCAGTGACCCGCCACACGCCTTTTCCTCCGGCAGCCACCTGTTGTTCCGTGCGGTCGCTCTAAGACCAAGTGACCCACCACGCACCACTTTCTCCGCCAGGCAGTCACCCAGAGATCTGGTGCGTCACGAGTCCCAAGAACTCACTGTGCACCTTCTTGTCCCGACTGCCTCCCGTAGCCCTGGTGCAGTCACTTCTAGCCCAAGCACCCCACCGCGCTCCTCCTCCTTCTCCAGACAACCCCCCTATGTTCAGGAGCGGACGCTCTGGGACCAAACCACTCACCACGCTGTTCCACCGGATAGCCGCCCAGAGCCCTGGCACAGCTGCTCCAATTCCAAGCGACGTGCCGAGCCCGTATTTCTCCTTCTCCTCTGGGCAGCCCCCCGGGTGCTTTGAGTTGGTCCCAAGTCTCTCAATATCTCCTTTTCTTGTGTCCTGAGTCCACGCTGCTCCTCCGGATAGCCGCCCGAAGCCCTGGCGCAGCTGCTCCAATTCCAAGAGACGTGCCGAGCCCGTATTTCTCCTTCTCCTCTGGGCAGCCCCCTCTTCAATGCTCCCAGCTGGCTGCGATCACTGCTCCGGCGGGGGGAGGGGCGCCTCGCCGGCAGTTCTACTTTGCAAAGATCCCTGCTTTTGGGGCTACCGCCCCGTCCAGGACTCCTGCCCTGTCTGGGACGCCTGCCCAGTGGGAGACTCTCGCCCGGCTGCTTTGAGTTGGTCCCAAGGCTCTCTATATCTCCTCTTCTTGAGTCCTGAGTCCTGGAGCAACACGAAACGCAGCCACCCTCTAGTCCGCCATCTTGAATCCCCAGAATTCTTGATTTTTACCCCCAAAGTGTACCTCCCAAAGTTTTCCAGAATTAGCAATAGCACTGCCAGTCCCTCAAAACCTGTCTTAGAGCACACCATTTCTCTCCATTTCTGCTGAGTTCCCACCATCTTTTATCCCAATATGGAATTTAAAGTATCTTCTACTTAATTCTACTGTTTCAGCCCTTGCTTTCCTATAATTTATTTTCCACACAGCAGCCAGAGCAGTCTTTAAAAGCTAAAAGTATAAGCCAGATATAATTTCTATGCCAAACTTCCCTGATTTCCAATGTGTCAAGAGCAAGATTCTTGAATAATACTTTGGAATTTCAAAAATAAAGTTTTAACTGCCCATCATGTTTTCAAGTCCCTGCAGGTTCCGGTTCAACTTCTCCAACTTTTCTCAAATGAATTCAAATGCAGTCTTATATTTTATGCTATTTTTAATTGACCTCCAAGAGTAGCCCTTAAACAACTCATAGTTGGGATGATTCCAGGTGTGTGCTTGTACCAGCTTCTTGATGGGGCTCATCTTTCAGTCACCCAAGTGGTATTTAGCTTGATAATGCATCCTTTACAGGTGGCTTTCCTTCTCTGTCTCACTTCTGCACTCCCTCATTGAAATTTCCTATTTTTCCAGAATATGTTACTTGCATTTGTACATTTGCATTTGTCTTGGGGACTGTTCTGGCGAAGCTCAAAGGACCAAAGACAAACACTGAGCCAAAGTATATCATTTTCTATCCTTCTGACCTACCTACCTGCCCTCCCAAACTTCTTCCTACAGTACTTTCATTTAATTCTTAAAATTGAACCTAAAATAGATCCAGTTGTCAGGTTGTCAGGTCTAGACAATAGTGGCAAGAGGCAGATTACTGCACCCTAAAACATTTCTATTTACCTATACTGTGTGTGTGTGTGTGTGTGTGTGTGTGTGTGTGTGTGTGTGGTGTGTTTTCTGATTTCTGTGGTGTAAATACTTCTTCAATGGTCATGTTCAGGTAATCATTGTGATGACACTGAATGTGGAGTTGGAAAGATGGCACAATGGCTTATTATTCTATAGTTTTTCTACCTGTACTTACCAGCCTTTGGGCTGCCACCCCTCATATTTACATCCAATATTTGTTTCTCATTCACATTGTTCCAGGATTGGTTCTTATAACCAACAGAAAATGGCAGAAGTGGTGATAGGTAACGTTCCAAGTTAGACCGTAGAAGACACTGAAGATTCTGTCTTGATCTCTTCCTCTCTTGGATCACTCCCTTTGGAGGAAGTTAGCTGTCATGCTGTGAATAGCCTGTTGGAGAAGCCTGTGTAGCAAGGGACTGAGGTCTCCAACTAACAACCATAAGAGTTAACACTCTGGAGGTGAAATCTCCAACTCTAGTTATTTCCAACCAATACTTTCACTGCAACCTCATGGGAAACTCTGAGCCAACCCAGCTAAGCTGTTCTCAGATTCCTGACTAGAAACTATGTGAGCTAATTAATATTTGTTATTTTAAGCTGCTAGGTTTGGGGTTAATTTTTTATGCAGCAATAGATAATACCACCATAAAGATAGAACAGATGTTAATAACTTCACGAGCATAGATAATACTAAAATAATAATAGTAAAATAATTAGAAAATGCTGAATTTTGAATACTTATTATCTTTGTTTCTAGCATAATTTATGTATTTATGTTTATGTAATTAAAATTTTAATAATAGTGTGTTTAATAGATAAATTGAAAAATTCCTGAAATTTTAACAAATTGGATCTCATGAGCCCATATAAGCCAGTTCTAGCCAACCACTGACTCTCATTCATAATTGCCAAATTTATGTGATTGCATATGCCAATTTATAATAATTCTTCAAGCTCAAAATTGCAGAATATCTGTAGCTAGTTTAATATTATATGCATGTACTATAATACTAATATGGTTATACAAATTTTAAGGGGAAATTAATACTTTAATTTATTTGTGAGGTGGAACTTTATCTTATCAATGGAAACAAACTTTTTTAAACAAAAGAAGTGCGTATCCTCTCTTAGATTACCACTGTCTTCACCAGATCATATAAGTAGAAAATGTACCAGCCCAGCTGATTTCTTATTTCCTTGTGCTTGCATTATTAAAATTCAGCTCAATTCACAATATTTCTATGGGAATATTTTCAAGTTACTTCTTTACGTGGATTAAAACTAACACAATCTTAAAAACCGTACAACTGTTGGTGTGCAAATTGCAACATTACAGAATTCTACGAAATAGAATGAAGGAGAACGGGACTCATTGTCAATGTCAACTGAGTGTGGCATCCTCACTCTTCCTAGGATACTTGGCATGTACTAGTGGCAAATGAGTGGATTAAACAAGGGTGTCAATGTCAGTCCATATGCCAATTATTAAAGTTTAACTCCTTTTGTTTTTTAAGAATAAAAAATAAATGTTTTATTATGTTTCCTCATATACCAACAGAATATATTACACAGTTCCCAGGACATCACCCCCCACTCCCACCCCAGATCTATGGTTTAATCCTTTGTAGGTAACTAAGGCTGACAAACGTTGGTGAATGGCCAGAGAGGGCCTCCAACAAGATCACCTGAGAGACACATCCCCTTTTGTCGGAAGTAAGGAATCTCTATACCTGATTTACAAAACTGAATCAAATGCAAAGGATATAAGAACACAAACAAGTCGAAAACACAACTATCTCTGTGGAAATGGAAAGATGAAACCACAGAAGGATGATTAAAAAACAAACAAACAAACAAAACAATATAGAACAGCAAAGACCAACATGGGTGATGGATGTAACCACCAGAGCTGTGGTGCTTTGTTAAAAGCAAAAGGGCAAAAAAACAAGTAAGATAAAGAAAGAAAGTTCACAAGCATCTTTTGAGTCCCTAAAGTTTCTGTTTTCTGAGAAGATTTAATAGAAGAATAAGGCAGTCACCCATCCTTCTGCTTGACATCTATAAATGTGTTATTCTCCCCCCACAAAAGTCTTTAAAGATGATCATTCAAATGCATATTTTCCTGCATATTATAAAGTAATTTGTCACTTCTTTTGTGTCTTGATAGATGTTTCTTGGTGTTTGGCTCCAGAATGTTTCTTTTTATGCATCTGAAACACTGTCATTTCCTAGAGACTCCAACATAGCTTTAAAAAGAGAGTATCAGGGCTGGGGGTTTAGTTCAACTTGAGTGCTTGCCTAGAAAGCTCAAGGTCCTGGGTTTGATACCCAGGACTGCAAAAAGTAAATAAAATGCAATGAAAGAGTATTCCTCTGTTTCTCCCCAACTATCATCTGCTCTCCCCATGAGAGTAACCCAGAGAAACTACAAGGTACCAGAGATTTATGCTGGAGGGGGCACTTGGCCCACCTTCATTAAGTTTCCTTACCACCATTATAACATTTTTGGCTAGTGGCTAGGATTAGGGTGACAGTAACAAGAATGTATTGACAATGTTTCTTTAAAGAGATCAAAGCCTGTATTAGTTTTGATACTGCAAGAGGAAAAATATTGCCATAATCATAGCCCTTAACATTTTATAAGGTACTCTCACATCCCGAACCTATCTGCAGTCCTAGGTTGAGATTATTTTTATTTACTGTTGAAAAAATCCAGGTCAAGCGGCTTACCCAATTTATACAAAGCTTGTTTCCACTGTCAATATCATAAACACAGCAGGTCTCATATTCTGTGATATATGACAAAAAGAGACAAGTAAAACACATTCCCCGGGTGCCTTTGCTTCATGTTTTCACTGTCTCTGTAACTATACCTGGTTCTGGTTGTGGTAAGTTGACAGTCCTCATTTACTTCCTGCTTGTTTTGAGAACACTTCTGAACAAAATTAAACCTCGGGGGCAGGATAAGAAACCAGAGAGACAGAGACAGGTTCATTGGCAGACATAAACCATGAGGATGATTGCCAAAATAGGGACAGTTGAAGTTAACTAGAATTCGGTGTGGCTATAAAGTCAAAAAAGAGGCAGTCTAGGAGGATCAGACAAAAAAAGATAAGGCAAACGCCACCATTTCAGATCACTCTTTCACCATTTCATAGCATCTTGGGGTAAAATGAACAGTGACCTTGTTTCATAAGGGTAAACTGCATAAACTGAATGAGTATTCTCTGAGCCTGTTTCTCTCTCTCTCTCTCTCTCTCTCTCTGTTCAGGAATTAGTTTATTGAAGGGATAGGAAAAGGGAAAGGGGACAACCTCAAGGGAGAGAGTGGGTTCACTCCTGCACTCCAGTTTTACTGGGGATCCCAGAGAAGTTTCCAGAGAGTAACCCACTTGCCCAGGTCCACCTCTTGACTGACTGTAAGATGACATCAGACTTTCAAGTACCCATTACCATGATGACTCTAGGTCACTTTGGCCCATGTTAACTGGTTCTAATTGGCTTCTTAACCATACATTCTTATAGATTTATGGTTATGAGGAACTATCCTTATCTCCCAGTGTTAGGACCTGGTCATGAAAGTCTCCACTTTAGCATAAACTTGGGCTCCTCTTACCAACATTATGTTGGGCCTGCATTTCTCCTGCAGTTAACAGGTAGTTTGTTGAGGAATGTGACATACCCTGTCCACTTTGGCCAGGCAGGGCTGCAGGTAAGTTGCTTCATGGAAAAGAAAGCATGTGGGGCAGCATAATGGGCCCATTTCATAGAATTATTCTCTTAACCTCATATTCCCATCATCTTCATCTGATTGTCCCCTCCATCCTCATCTGATTGTCCCCTGATTCCCAGGAGATCAACTCAGGGAGATGAGGTTGAATCTAGTAGGGGAACCAGCAGGTTCTGGTGTCATGTCATAGTTGTAATGAACAGTGATTTGAGTCAAAAACACAGCAGAGTAATAGGTTTCTCTGAATTGCCTTTTATGGGCAGTCAGGTAACTTGTAGAACTTTAGGTGTACTAATCCTGAGAATAAAGAGGGAAAAACAAAGTGAGTCTTTTAAGAAATACAGTCAAGAAAGAAAAAGCAATGGGGATAACTCCTGACAGGGTCTACTGAGGTCATTGTAAACTTAGGATTTATGGCTAGAGGTTTCTTTTTTTTATTATTTTTTTATAGACTGCATTTTGATTCATTGTACACAAATGGGGTAAATCTTTTTGTTTCTATGGTTGTGCATTATGTAGATTCATATCACTCATGTAATCATACTGCTGCTTTCAAAAGACTCATCGCATAGAAAAAGACATTCACAGACTAAAGGTGAAAGGATGGGGAAAAACATACCATGCACATGGACTCAGTAAAATAGCAGGGATTTCCATCCTCATATCAGATAAAGTGGACTTCAAACCTAAGTTAGTTAGAAGGGATAAAGAAGGACATTTCATACTACTTAATGGAAGCATAAATCAGTAAGACATAACGATTTTAAATATTTATGCCCCAAACAATGGAGCATCTATGTACATCAAACAAATGCTTCTTAATTTTAAGAATCAAATAGACCAAAATACAATAATAGTGGGGGACTTTAACACACTGCTCTCACCACTGGATAGATCCTCCAAACAAAAACTGAACAAAGAAACTATAGAACTAAATAATATAATACATTTACAGAGTATTTCATCCATCGTCGAGTGAATATATTTTCTTCTCAGCAGCTCATGGATTCTTCTCCAAAATAGACCATATGCTATGCCACAAAGAAGCCACTAGTAAATTCAAAAAAAGAGATCCTACCTTGTATCCTATCAGACCATAATGGAATGCAATTAGAAATGAATGATAAAATAACAAACAAAAACTAGTCATACACCTGGAGATTAAATAATATGCTATTGAATGATGAAATGATAATAGAAGACATCAGGGAAGAAATAAAAAAATTCTTAGAGGTAAATGAGAACAATGACACAACATATCAAAATCTCTGGGACACTCTGAAAGCAATACTAAGAGGAAAGTTCATTTCATTGAGCTCATACATTAAAAAAATAGAAAGTCAACAACTAAATGACCTAACATTACAGCTCAAAGCCCTAGAAAAAGAACAGATCAACACCAAAATAGTAGAAGATGGGAAATAATTAAAATCAGAGCTGAAATCAATGAAATTGAAATAAGAGAAACAATTCAAAAATTTGACAAAACAAAAAATTGGTTCTTTGAAAAAGTAAACAAAATTGATAAACCCTTAGCCACACTAATGAAGAGAAGAAGAGATAAAACTCAAATTACTAGAACTCATGATGAAAAAGGAAAGATCACGACAGACACCATTGAAATACATAACATAATTAGAAGCTACTTTGAAAATCTATATTCCAACAAAATAGAAAATATTGACAAATTTTTAGAGACCTATGATCCTCCCAAACTGAATCAGGAAGATATACACAATTTAAACAGATCATTTCAAGCACTGAAATAAAAGAAGCCATAAAAAGCCTACCAACCAAGAAAAGCCCAGGACTAGGTGGATTCTCAGCCAAATTCTACAAGACCTTTAAAGAAGAACTAATACCAATACTCCTCAAAGTATTCCAGGAAATAGAAAAGGAGGGAACCCTTCCAAACTCATTCTATGAGGCTAGTATCACTCTGATACCAAAACCAGACAAAGATTCATCAAGGAAAGAAAACTTTAGATCAATATCCCTAGTGAACATAGATGCAAAAATCCTTAACAAAATTCTGGCAACTTGCATACAAAAACATACTAAAAAGATAGTGCACTATGATCTATTGGGGTTTATCCCAGGGATGAAAGGTTGGTTCAACACCCAGAAATCAATAAATGTAATTCATCACACAATAGACTTACGGTTAAGAATCATATGATTATTTCAATAGATGCTGAGAAAATGTTTGATAAAATACAGCACCCCTTCATGCTTAAAACACTAGAAAAAATAGGAACAGTAAGACCATACCTCAACATTGTAAAGGCTATGTATGCTAAGCCCACACGCAACATCATTCTTAATGGAGAAAAACTAAAAGCATTCCTTCTAAAAACTGGAACAAAACAGGGATGCCCTCTTCTACCACATCTATTCAACATCATCCTTGAAACACTAGCCAGAGCAATTAGACAGACCAAAGAAATTAAAGGGGTACAAATAGGAAAAGAAGAACTCAAGCTGTCACTGTTTGCTGATGACATGATTCTATATTTAGATCCAAAAAATTCCACTAGAAAACTTCTAGAACTAATAAATGAATTCAGCAAAGTAGCAAGATATAAAATCAATATGCATTAATCTAATGGATTTCTATTCATAAGTGATGAAAATTTCATTGTTTTGTGTGCCCTTGAGGGTGGTTTTGGTGCATAGAAAAAAAAAATCCACAGATTTAAAAGTCGCTGTTGGCTATATTAAATTTTAATTGTTAAAATTGAATCTAATTTTTAGTTTTTTAATTGAGGTGAAGTTCACATAAAATTAGCCAATTTAAAATGGACAATGTAGTGAATGCACTACTACCTCTGTCTAGTCCCCAGACATTTCCATTGCTCTATTTCCATTACCCTTAAAGTGTCATTCTCTATTCTCAACCTCCCCTCCACCCTGCACAATCATTATTCTGCTTTCTGTCCTTTTGAATCTACCTATTCCAGATATTTTATATACATGGAATCATACACTTTGTGACCTTTTGTGTCTGGCTCTTCATAAGCATGATGTTTTGGAGGTCATTCACATGCAGCATCTATCAATGCTTCATTCTTTTTCTTTTATGGCTGGATAATATTTTCCTACATTTTTAAGTTCAATTTATAAATCTTATTTATATCTGACTGATTAGTACCTAGCCCATGGATACAGTTCATTAAAATTTCAAATAGTACCTGTAGATTTAACAATCCAGTTTTCTTTAATACTTTATTGAGCCTTTTAATCGAAGCGTAGCACTCTTGGGAAAAGATGCAACTGCTCAGTGTACATGACTTTTCACAACAACACACCTGTGTAGCAACCTGGAGCTCGAGAACATGACTAGTGTTGCAGAAGGGCCTTCTTGCCCCTTTGAATTTTCCTGTGAAATAGTCATCTTCCATCTTGACTCAGTATGATTTTCTGTAGATACTTATCCACCAAATGTTCTGCAAGTTATTTGCTCATCGCTTATTGTTATGGTTTGGATGTGAGGTGTCCCCCAAAAGCTCACATGTGAGACAATGCAGGAAGGTTCAGAGGATAAATGATTGTGTTGTAAGAGTCTTAAGGCAATCAGTGAATTAATCCCTGCTGATGGGATTAATTGAAGTGGTAGGGTGTGGCTGGAGGTGGTGGGAATTGTGACGTGGCTTTGGGGTATAGATTTTGTATCTGGAGAATGGAGTCTCTCTCTCTCTCTCTCTCTCTCTCTCTCTCTCTCTCTCTCTCTCTCTCTCTCTCTCTCTCTCTCTCTCTCTCTCCCTCTCCTTCCTGATGATGTAAGCTGCTTCCCTCTGCCACACCTCCACCATGATATTCTGCCTCACCTCAAATCCCAAGGAATTAAGTCAGCCTTCTATGGACTAAAACCTCTGAAACTGTGATCCCTCAAATAAACTTCTCCTTTATAATTGTGCTGGTCCAATCATTTAGCCACAGCAGCGAAAAAACTGACTAAAACATTTATCTACCTTAACAACAAATGGCTCCCTGATGTTGAGGACAAGACTCCAAAAGAAGCCTTTCTAGAACCTCCTCAGAAGCTTCCTCAGGAACAAATTCTTCCCTTTGTGCCGAGTAGATAACACATAATGTCCTTAAGTAGGAAGGAATTGGAAGTAGAGAGAGTTATAGCTGGACTTAAGCTGAAGATAACTGCTAGTTACTGTATATAAATTTCCCACAGTTGTATAGGCAATTAGTCTTTTTGGTATGAAAAAAACTCTTGAGGTTTTGGCAAGGCTAACCAGGGAGCTCAATGAACCTCAAAGGCATTTACTGTCAAGGGTTCCCAGGGTCAAACCAGATAAATAGCGCACCCTGGAAAATATGTCTTGAGGAGCATTCTTTCTAGCTGGACTGGATTTTAATAGCAGCAGCCCAGAGCCAAGATCAATGTGGAAAGTAGTTATGAGATTGGGTGGGGGAAACAGCGTGGGGCCATAGAGTAGAGTTTCCAAACAGAGGAGAGAAGTGTGCTGTTGGCAATCAGAAGTGTGCTGTTGGCAAAACTGTTGGAGTTTTTTGAGGCAAACTGAGCAGAGCTGATCCTCTCGTCTTCCATACCTTTGCTTTTATTTTCAGAGGGGCTTCTGACATGAACCATAGGACTGACGAGTGAGTTTTCACTCTTATGACTTCTTCAGGGAGATGACTCTGTTCAGAGAGGCCCTTTATCAGCCCTCCTACCTCACCATGGAGTCTGCTGTCCACCCCGCCTTCAACTCCTAAGTCCGTGCATGTTGATCTGCGTGGCATTGGTGTCAACCATAATAATAGCTGTCAGTATTTATAACGTAACCTGTTCCAAGGGGTTTCTAATCTGGTTTGTCTCTACAGTAACCTTCAAACTCGGCACTCTCCTTACACCTATTTTACAAATGAATAAACTGAGGCAAAAAGAGTCCAAGTAATTTTTTTGTCAGAAATCACCACCAACCAAAATGCAGCAGGAACAAGATTCACAGCAAGGTAGTATGAGTGACTCCAGGGCCCATGTTCCAAACTTAGTCTACTACAAACTCATTCTTAATTTTAAAATACCTTGCCCACATCAAAGCTGCATTTAATGTTCAATCTCTTTGCATGTCCTTGGGATTTATAGGCTGCTATTACAAACTTGGGATAAAAATTTTTTTTTCTGCCTCTTATCATCTGGGCCCTGGGCCCTCTGCGTTCCTAGCCTGTGCTTCAGGTGAATCAGGTAGGGGAGCCTGCATCATTTCTTGTCCATTTATTCAACGGTAATTGAGTGCCCATCACAGGTAAAGCACTGGGAGGTTTTAAAGTGACAAGACATAATCCCTGGCAGGAAGGTTACACCACCCAGATCCAGGGGCATTTGGGAAAGAAGATGGAGCAAAACAGGGGAACTAAAATCAGAAACACTCAGCTCAAGCGATGTTTGGCTATGAACTTGACCTCTTACTCTATCTTCGATCCAGGATGGTGTGAAAAATGTTACAGCCTTCTTGTACCTTTTTTTGTTTTGTTTCGTTTTGCTTGTTTTGGCACTACTGGGAATTGAACCCAGGACCTTGCCCGTGCTAGGCAAGCACTCTACATTCCCAGACCTCATTAAAAATTGAATTCGAGACAGGGTCTCACTGAGTAGCCCCAGCTGACCTCGAACTTGCAATCCTCCTGCCTCAGCCTCCTGTTTTGTGCCTGCTTTTTACCCAGGAAAATGAAGCTCTCTTGCTACCTTTTTGCCACACAATACTAGAAGTGGTTGGTTAGAGTAAAAGTGGTTTAAGATCTAAGGAAAAATAATGAAGTGTTATTATCTGTGCACACAGCACACACTGCCTTTCAGAACTATTGCCTGTAGACATACTGCACAGAGCAAAGCCCTCTGGGAATGAGCACTTACAACAAAAATGGTTTATTATCATAATGGAGTATTCAATTACTTGCTCTGATGAGAGGTGGAGGGGTTTCTAAATTCATTGTATTAATTTAGAGTTTGGGTGGAAATAATTAAAAATATAGGCCACCTATGGGTGCTGCATAATGTGGATGATATAGTGTGTCTCTAACAGGAATATGATGCATTTTATTTATACCGTCCGTCTCTGGCTACAAAGAGTATTATTAGGCATTTTGCAGTGGGGCTCAGAAGCCTAAAACAAACAAGATTAAAATCAGCAATAAAGCAGATCAGGAGAAGCCAGTGAAATTCAGCAATAAATTTGATGCAAAACCAATGTGATATGCCTAAGGCCTTTTAGAATTTGCTGCAGGCCTATGCTTCTGTTTTCTTATTTTAGCGATATGGGAGGATACAAGGGTGGGTTTGATGACTGTGAAGGAGAGGTCAGCCAGGGAGCAGCTGCTATTGTGGCTCTGGTGTTGTGGAGGAGAACGGATTTTCCATGGCTTGAGGATTTTTGTGTAAAGTGTGTGTGTGTGATTCACAACCCTTACAGTCAAGAAATCCTTCCCTTCCATGTGACCCCAGATCATTTTGCTGGGCTTCCCATAGCATTCTATTTTGTTTTTTCTGGACTGATTCTCAGCTTCCCATCTTTTGAAGTCTCTGGACTCCTATAAGGATTACTCCCGGTATCCCTCACGCTAATGTAACATAGCTCACTAGCAGAAATAAGGCTGTTCAGATCCAGATCTGCAAAGCAGCTGCATATCCCTTGTTTACCTCCTCAGGATGAGATGACTTACTAGTGGTTTGGAGTTCACCAGGCCCAAGTAGCTCAATATAACAAAACTTGGAAAAATCTCTTACTTCAGAACTTTATGAAAATGACTGCAAAGATTTGTCAAGAAAGACAAAAGGCACCTCTGTTAGAAAAATCTTTATTTTTCTCCAGGCATTTAAAGCATGTGTTCTAACGCCCTGGTAAAACCCCTTAGCTACTATGAAGAGAATGGTCCTGGTCTCGTTTTTCCCTCTTTCATGTGTTCCACGTAGTTTTGCCGCAGATGCAGATGCCCTCACCTGCCAAGGCATCACCTCAGAACTGAACACCACCTATTTCCTATGGGAAGTTTGCCTATCAGCTGTGTATTCTCCAAATTACTTGCTAGTTGTCTGCTGTATTATTAATATAAGTGGGTACATGGTAAGAATAAGAACTCCTCTCAGTCTCAGAGAACATGGCTACTTTGATCTCTTTGCTCCCTGTCTTTGCCTTGGCACAATCCATTTTTCCTGTATGGAGACAATTCCAGAGCTGTTTAATTCCCTGTGGTGCAAAGTACTCCCTGCTTGGCAGCTAGGCTGAAAGATCCTGCTTTGAGCTCTCACCTGGTACTTTCTGGGCAAAAACACTAAACATCTCTCCTTTCCCCTCTGTGCCAGTGACTCCAGGTGTTATTGTTTTAACATTTCATTTCTAAAACTAGGTGGCAACATGGAATTGTAACCATGTATCATGTTTGTAAAGTTCCCAA
The DNA here is from genome assembly GCF_902686455.1 of Sciurus vulgaris. Classification (NCBI taxonomy): domain Eukaryota; kingdom Metazoa; phylum Chordata; class Mammalia; order Rodentia; family Sciuridae; genus Sciurus; species Sciurus vulgaris. The sequence goes on along the minus strand of NC_136468.1, from coordinate 21,524,629 downwards.
CTTGCTGGTGTATTTCAATAGGACAGGTCACTGCTTTCCTGATTCCTTAATTTTTCTCCATGTCTGATTCAATGTTAAATTTTATATGTATTAAATGCTCCACAAATATATTTTTCCCACATATGACACTTTTCCTTTTTTCTCTTAACATCTTATTTTGAAAATGTTCAAACCTATAGAGAAATTGAAAGGACAATGAAAATCTGTGTATTTTCACATGGAGTTACCAGTCCTTAATATTTGGCCACATTTGCTCTATCTATTTATACAAACTTTATTTTTTCCAAGCCATTTGAAAAGAAGCTGCAGAAATCATAAAGTTTCAACTGTGAATACTTCAACACACATTTCCTAATAATAAAGACATTTTTCTATATAACCACTATACTCTTATTATACCCAGGAAAAACAACAAGATGTAGTCCATATTCAAAATTCCCTAATTATCTCAAAATTGTCTTTTAAATAGTTTTTTTTTTAATCTAGGATTTCATTAAGATTCATGAATTGCATGTTATTTTTATATCCACAAAGTCATTTTGAACCAAAGTTCAAAGTCATTCACTTACTGTTCTGGTTCTATGGTTCTTGGTAGAATCTGGAATAATTGTTTCTACCTAGAAAATTTATTTAGGGACTAAAGATAACAAGATGAGGATATTTGAAACATAGCCTGATATATATCAGACACTTAATATTGGGAAGAACTAGAATTAGATCAAAGCCGATATTCTGATGCTATAGGCCAATATAATTGCAATGGTCATTTAATACTAAAAATACTGCCTGAAGCACCTCTAACATGCTCCCAGGCTCACACTCTCAAAGGCAAACTCCAGCACCTAAAACCTTAATTCCTGGTGTGACAGATGACCTCTGGGACCAAGACTGAGATGTCTGTTCTAATTGGTCAGTATCTGTCATACCAGTCTTAACTTTTCCATTGTCCTTGAGTTAAAAGAATCAAAACTTTGGATAGACCCATTCCATATAATTCTATTTCAGTTTTCCAATCAAACTGTGATTATTGTTTTCGCCCATAATCCTCTGCAGTTTCCTTGTTATTATACTCATACTGATTTATCATATATAAATATGATATATATCCATATGTGTGGGTATATATATATATAATTTCACCAAGCTAGAGCATTTTTCCACACCAAGATCCTGACATCCAGTGCTGAGGTGGAAATCACATTTATTAATTTACAAATGTTGGCACTGAACAGATAGCAGGTGGTAGTGATTGTTAAGCATTGTGTGCATATCCCAGCATTTACTTACTTCATACTTTTGAAATTAAGCATAGAAATTTCTCAAACCTGTAAAATGAAATAAATGGCAACTCTTTTGCATTTACTCAATGCATGCAGGTGAAAAGGGTGCTTGTCCTGGGTAATGCTTATTGTAATAATTTATTTAAATTATCATTTTTTGACCAAATAACACCTTTATATGTTTCAAAATTTAAGAAATACACCCCTACCCATTAGTCACCAATTCCTTTCAAGTGGCAACTGAAATTATTTTAGTTTATCTTTCTTTTTACAAGGATATACATCACCTATATGTCTGAATATTCACATGCATAAAAGTTAACCCTATGTTTAATAGCAGCATGTCACTGCCAGAAAAGTTAGCAAAATCAAACATAAAACACAAAAGGAAGTGAAATATAAAACAAAGTTAATGTCTATTGTGACCACTACCTAATCATTGCTATCTGTTCCTTTTGTCCTTTTGTCTGGAAGGTAGCCATTCACTTGACTTATGATAGTAAAGTTTGTTTTCCCTGTTTCTTGAATTTTTATACAGATGGAATTAGACAAAACACATCACTTGGTATCTTTGTTCATTCCATTTTATGTTTTTGAGACTCATTCACGTTATGAGCAGTGGAAGTCGGTTCCTTTTTTATTGTTCCAGGGTATTCCTTCACGATTGTGGTACTGCTTATATGTTTACTGTTGTTGGGCATTTTTCTCGTAACACTCAGTTTTGGTATATTATGACTAAAGCTGGTATGAATGTACCCATACATCTGCTGGGAAGAGAACTATATATTTATAGATAGGTAGGAAAGTAGATAGATTGTTAATGTAAACAAGCCTTAATATGTTATTACTCCCTCCACATACAATGGCTTTTTCACAAGGGTTTTTAATCAAACAGGACTAACAGAGGCAAGTTGGTTTTGGAAAGCTAATAGAATTCCACTATGTAGGTAGCTATTTTTCAGGTATCCGCTGAATCAACAGCTTGCTAATGAATGTTCATTCTTGTACTCCAGTACTGTGAATGCAACAAAAAAGGTAAAATACTCTAATGTCCCAAAGTAGGAGGTTGGTTAATCATATATCTGTTCAAATGTATGCTACTCAGCTAATTAATACAATGATTAGTAGATTATGCATTTAAACAGAAAGACTTTTTATGGTTTAATGTTTAAAAATGTGACAAGATAGTATGTATCACATATACATATAAAATGTTCAAAGTAGTTATGTCTGAGTAGCAGGTGGTAATACTATTAAGGATTATTTTACTCGTGTTGTTGCTCCATAAAAAATTTCTTCTAGAAACCCAGAATAGCTAAAGCAATCCTCAGTAGAATGAGCGAAGCAGGGGGTGTCACAATACCAGATCTTCAACTCTATTACAAAGCAATAGTAACAAAAACGGCATGGTATTGGTACCAAAATAGACAGGTAGATCAATGGTACAGAATAGAGGACATGGACACAAATCCAAATAAATACAATTTTCTCATACTAGACAAAGGTGCCAAACATATGCAATGGAGAAAAGATAGCCTCTTCAACAAATGGTGCTGGGAAAACTGGAAAACCATATGCAACACAATGAAATTAAACCCCTATCTCTCACCCTGCACAAAACTCAACTCAAAATGGATCAAGGACCTTGGAATCAGACCTGAGACCCTGCATCTTATAGAAGAAAAAGGAGGTCCAAACCTTCAAATTGTTGGCTTAGGATCAGACTTCCTTAACAGGACTCCCATAACATAAGAAATAAAAGCAAGAATCAACAACTGGGATAGATTCAAACTAAAAAGCTTTCTCTCAGCAAAGGAAACTATCAGTAATGTGAAGAGAGAGCCTACAGAGTGGGAGAATATCTTTGCCACTCATACTTCAGATAGAGCGCTAATTTCCAGAATCTATAAAGAACTCAAAAAACTCTACACCAAGAATACAAATAGTCCAATCAACAAATGGGCTAAGGAAATGAACAAACATTTCACAGAAGAAGATGTACAAGCAACCAACAGATATATGAAAAAAATGTTCAACATCTCTAGTAATAAGAGAAATGCAAATCAAAACTACCCTAAGATTCCATCTCACCCCAATTAGAATGGCGATTATCAAGAACACAAGCAACCATAGATGTTGGCGAGGATGTGGGGAGAAAGGTACACTCATACATTGCTGGTGGGGCTGCAAATTAGTGCAGCCACTCTGGAAAGCAGTATGGAGATTCCTCAGAAAGCTTGGAATGGAACCACCATTTGACCCAGCTATCCCACTCCTTGGCCTATACCCAAAGGACTTAAAAGCAGCATACTACAGAGATACAGCCACATCAATGTTCATAGCTGCTCAATTCACCATAGCCAGATTGTGGGACCAACCTAGATGCCCTTCAGTTGATGAATGGATAAAGAAACTGTGGTGTATATATACAATGGAGTATTACTCTGCCATGAAGAATGATAAAATTATGGCATTTGCAGGCAAATGGATGAAATTGGAGGATATCATGCTAAGTGAGATAAGCCAATCTCAAAAAACTAAAGGACGAATGATCTCGCTGATAAGCCGATGAGGACATATAATGGGGGGTAGGAGGGGTTAGCGTTAGGGTTAGGGTTAGGTTTAGGGTTAGGGATAAGGAGGGTGGTAAGAATGGAGGAAGGAAGGACTGTATAGAGGGAAAAGAGGAGTGGGAGGGGTGGGAGGAAGGGAAAAAATAACAATGAATCAAACAACATTGCCCTATGTAAATTTATGATATTTAATTAAAAAATGGAAAAAAATTTCTTCTATAATAAACAATAATATAAAAGCATCATTTTAAAAAGTGGAGGTAGAGGTCTGTTGACTTGGACAGTGGTGGTTGACTGGAAAACCTCTTCCTGCCATGACTACCTTCAATCCTCCTTCTCTCTCTAATTCCTTTGTGGCATTGTACTTGATCTTTATTCAATATTTTCTCATGTTCTTTCTCTCTCCTCCCATTTGCTTAGTATCTGTTCTGGGTATTAAGAGCACCAGCAGACTTTATTTAGCACCCAGAGCTATAGGGGAGATCAGGTGACTGAACTCAATCCATCCATCTATGTGAAGCAATGAACCCACCTATGAACTGGGTTCCCTGTGATACCTTCCTAAACTGCATATCCATGAAGCATTGTCATAACATATAAAGTGATCTCCATGGGTTGTTGAAGATCCTCTCAGGGAGATGAAGATAGATGGTCTTCATGCTATCATAACTAGTACCCTTGTAAAGGAAAGTGCTATTTTATGGCAATTTAATTTCCAACTCTACTATTTTACTACTTGGTATAGTTTTTGTTTTTCTTCCTTTCACATATGAGCCATTTAAGGACAAAAATAAACATCAAATTAGTAAACAGAAGTTCAAAAGCTTCTGTATTTTGAAGATGTGTTTCATTCTACAATAAAAATTTGTTAAGTATTCTTTTAGGACATGCCTATGGCTTTTTGTATTATCTACAGTTTGACTCAGATGTAAAAAAAATTAAACATAACAGGATTTTACTCTAGACAGAATGAGAAATTTCAGATGTAAAATTACGTTGCTGATTCTGTTTTAATGTTCCTCCTAATTTTATGTACTTAAAACGAGTTACAGTGTATAAATCAATCAAAATGATTTCTATTTATGTTATTGTTCCCAAAGGCAACTTAAGTTTGAATTAATTTGTTGAAATGGTGAATACTTTTAAAAATTGCTAAAGGAAATACTGTGTTTAAATCACTTATCATTAGTTTGATGACTGTGGTGACTTTTACCAGCCTCTCTGGTGTAATTTTCCTTAAAATTAAGTATTTTTGAAAGGTTTGGTCTTAGCCTGATTACATATCAAAGCAGATGCTTCAATGCAACAAATACTGTACCATTGAAAGTCCTAGTCCATGAAAGGTATTTCAGGATAAAAATGAACACAACATTTTGCATTCAAATTTACAAATAAACCAAACCACAGGGAAAAAACACATCCTCTGTAACAATCATGTCATAACTTGTACTAATAAAGATTAAGATAACTAGTACTAATCAAGATTGAGAGCATGGTATATAAACATGTGGTGCATGTATGTGTCAGTGCTTGGGTGAGCTACTGACCTTTGGCCTTGAAATCAACAGAATTTTAAGCAAGGGAATTGAAAGAAATCCAATGTTTTAAAAATAGCCCAATGCTGGGTGTCCTACATACATACCTTATTATCTCCAAGTCTCACAATAACCCTGGAGATAAGAAGTCACATTTAAACAGATATAGAACTGGATGGTCAGAGACATTTTAGGTTGAGCGAAGTATGCAGGAAGAAGGAAAATATAATAACACTTGGCATTTTCAGGACCTGGTTGGAGAGTGGGATACACTGGAAGAGAAATCAATAAGGAAGCTGGAAAATTAGTTGGGAGCTGGTTCTCTGGTGAACAGTAGGAAAAACAATGATGTGGGCAGTGGAATACTTGAAGTTTTTAAAAGCAGGAGTAAAAGGATTATATTCACCCTTCAGAACAATTCAGGAGGAAGTGTGGTGGATAGATCAGAGTGAGGTCATTACAAGAAAAGGGATGACAAGTTGAAAGTAATTGAGAGTTCAAAGAGGAAGATGAGCTTCCAATCAAGACCAGGGGCATAAGCTAGATGTGGTGGTGCATGCCTGTAATCCCAGTAACTTGGGAGGCTGAGGCAGGAGGATCACCAGTTCAAAGCCAGCCTCAGCAACTTAGCGAGGCCCTAAGCAACTTAGGGAGACTCTGTCTCTAAATAAAAATATAAAGAGGGCAGGGAATGTGGCTCAGTGGTTAAACGCCCCTGGGTTCAATCCCTGATACCAAAAAAACAAAACAAAAAACCCACTACAAACACATCAAACCAAACCAAACCAAAACCAAAACAAACAACAACAACAAAAACCAAACAAAAAACAAGAAAAACATGAGAATGTGGGGAAGGGTATGGATTTAAGTTGAACTGGTAGAACTTGGAGACCAACTGAAAAGTGACTAACGATCCTCCCTTGAGGACTCAAAAGATTCGTTTTTTGGTTAACGTGAAATCAACCATTTGAAAGGGTGTGACTTGGTGGCATTTGATGTGCTCACAATGGTAAGCGACTGTCAACAATTTCTGGTTCCAGGGTATCACTCGCAGTCACTCCTGTGCTCTCCCCCCACCCCAGCCCCCTGACCCTGACAACCACTAATCTACAGCTGTCTCTGGATTTACCTCTTCTGGATATTTTATATAAGGGAAATCATACAATGGCTACCCTCTTGTATTTGGCTTTTTTCATTTTTCATGTTTTTGAGATTCATTCATGTTGTAGGACCCATCAGTACTTCATTCCATTTCATAGCTGAATAATATTCCTCGTATGGATAGGCCAACATTTTGTTTATCCATCTATTCATTGATGGATAGGTTGTTTCCACTTTTTGGCTTCTGTGACCAGTGCTGCTATGAACACGTACGTACGATTTTTGATTAGAACACATAGAATTAATTAGAACACATGGAATTGCTGTATTATATGGCAATCTTACATCTACCCTTTTCAGGAACCATCCAGCTGTTTTCCATAGCAGCTGCACCATTTTGTATTCTCACAACTAAGATTCTAGGTTTCTATTTCTCCACATTCATGCCCAAATTTATGTCCCTTTTTTTTAATAGCTGACCTAGTAGGTGTAAAACGGTACCTCATTATGATTTTTGTTTATCTAATGCCTAATGATGTTAAACATCTTTTCATGTGATTGCAGACATTTGTACATCTTTTTTTGGGAAAAGTTATGTTCAAAACTTTTGCTCCTTTAAAATATTGCATTATTTGTTTTGATGCTGAGTTTTAAATGTTTTATATTTTCTGGAGACTAGAATATTATGCAAATTTTTTCTCCCATTCTGTAGGTTGTCTATTCATTGAGTGGATTTGTTCTTTCTTTCTTTACTTTGAATGAAGTTAAAATAAATGCAGCACTGGGGATCAAACCCAGGGCCTTGGGAATGCTAAGTGTGTGCTCTGTCACTGAGCTACAGTGACAACCTCCTCACTCAATGAATTTTTTTTTTTTTTTTTTTTTTTGGTGGTGCTGGGGATTGAACCCAGGGCCTTGTGAATATAAGGCAAGCACTTTACCAACTGAGCTATATCCCCAGCTTATTAACGAATTTTTGAGCCATTTACTGAACTAGGAAACACAGGGGAAGAAGTTGGTGGCCATTCAAGACCATGGGAGAAGTAGGTCTGGTTTGAGGTATGGGCAACAATGCCCAGAGGTGTTTGGCTAAACATGTGTCTGGAACATTCCATGCATTCAGTGTTAGTTGAATGATGAATTCAGTAGAGAAGCTGGGAAAGTGTTGTGTCTTAGCTATCCAGCAGACAGGCTTGTGTCCCACAGAAACAAAGGATGCTCCTCTTTCAATGAAATTATTCTTTATTATTGAAAAAACTATTCTTCCAGACATGGTAGTGCACACCTGCAATCCCAGTGACTGGGAGGCTGAGACAGGAGGATCACTAGTTGGAGACCAGGTTCAGCTACTTGGTGAGGCAATTTAGCAATACCCTGTTTCAAAATAAAAAATGAAAAGGGCTGGGATGTAGCTTAGTGGTAGTGTTCCCCTGGGCTCAATACCCGGTAAGGGGGAAAAAATAAACCGAAAGAAAGAAAGAGAGGAAGAAAGAAAATACTATCCTTGACCAGCTTCCTAATACACTCAGAATCCCAAATGCAACATGAAGATTAAACCCCCATTCTCCCATCAGACAAAACAGGCTGAACCAGATATTAAGAATGTGGACAACAATATTAACTAGTGAGAGACAGATTCAGTCTATTGTGATCTACATATAAAAATTCTCTACAAATAGCATGTAATATGTATATATCTTAAATTATATCTGCATTTATATAAGATTTATTTAAATCAAAACAATTGAAAAAGTTATACAAAATCTGTCCCAAATAAAATAAAACAGTTGATTTTTCCATGATGAAAGAATCATTGACTTCCTTGAGTTCATAACTTGTAGCCCATACCTTGACTTTCGTGGACATGTCTAAAGTGCATTTTTAATATCTTAGCTGAGTTTTGTAAGCAGGCAGTGTCAACAACGGCATGAAATAGCTCCATTTCTAGAGTCCCATCCCCAGGGCTGAGAGTACAAGATGCTTGTTCTCAAATCTCCTGTGTCTGCACTGGGTGTTCTGCAGACAACCAGGCCTGGGAAGTTTTACAAATCTCAAAGAAGCCATTCTGCTGCTGAGCAAGCCTCACTCACACATTTCATTTATCCACAATAATAAGAATATCAATACCTGGGATTTATATAGAGCTGCTCATCCAAAGAGGTCAAAGCATTTCAATTTAATTGGCTGTTCCCCTGGTTTTAAGAGCCTCTGGGTATATTTACAAATGTAATAATAAAGAAACAGTCTGCCCTGGTTTACAAAATAATAGAGAACATAAAACAAGACCTGCACATATACTGCTTATTGTCCTCACTGCACAAATATATTCAATGTCTGAATGTGGGGTTCAAGGTCATTTCTGAGATGATCTCTGTGTGTTCCTTCATCTGATGATACCATTTCTTCTCCATGAACCATATATTCCAGATAAATTATCCCCTTGAACATAACGTGTGCTTTTACTTCATACCCTGTCTGGAAGGTCCTTCTCTTCTTTAGAGGTTTAAGTCTCCATTCTACAACTACTCTAAACATCCTAGTCTTCATTAATTATTTTGCATTGAAATATCTGCAGCATTTATGCTGTTATTATTTAGGCATTCAGTAGGATCTGGGGCTTACAGTAATTTCTACATTTCCCTTTATTTCCCTGTCAGCATCTTCACCCTGAAGAGTCTATCATCAATCTCTTAGATGTTCATAAATATTAGTTGGTTCCAAGTAACCTGGTGAATTTTGGGAGTCTGTGTTGGAGGCTGAAGGTGGTAAATGTGTAGACCTATTAATCCTTTCCTAGGGCAAAAAGGTTTTTGGTGGTGCTGGGGATTGTGGGGATTGAACCATGGGGTACTCTACCACTGAACTACAGCTAAACTTTTAAATTTTTTATTTTGAGATAGGGACTCAGTAAGTTGTCCAGACTGACCTGGAACTCGAGATCCTTCTGCCTCAGTCTCTTGAGTTGCTGAGATTGCAGGCATGTGTTCCAGAATAGAAATTTAAATAACTATTTAATCAAGTACAAGTTTGGAGTTACTCTAAAAGATAACCTAGAATAGAAGCATTTTTAAAGGGTATGTTCATCATCCACAGATGGAAGGTGTATTGGGCAAAGTTTTCCTGAGATAGGATGCAAAGGAAGGGACAATCAAAAGTAGTTTATTGAATGAAGATTTACTTTTGGTGTGTTAATTCAGTCATCAATTAATTGAATTTCCAGTATGTGACAAAAGTGGGCCATCATTTTTTTTGATGAATAGATTTTTTAAAATGTAACATTGATATCCACACAGTTTACTGTATTTGTCCATAAAAAGAAATTGTCAATACATACTCTAATATGGATGAACATTAAAAGCAGGATGCTAAGTTAGGCAATATAAATAAAAGCCAAGCCAAATGTCCACATAATGTATAACTCCACTTGTATGAAATATCCCCAACAGACAGGAGGTGGATTAGTTGTCCCTGATGCTGTCAGGAGAGGCAATGTGGGTGGCTACAAATGAATACAGGATTTCTTTTTTTTTTTTCTTTCTTTATTTTTTATTTTTACAGACTGCATTTTGATTCATTGGGCACAAATGGGGTACATCATTTCATTTCTATGGTTGTACATAAGGTAGATTCATACCATTCATGTAATTGTACATGTACATAGGGTAATGATGTCTGTCTCAGAATACAGGATTTCTTTTGGGGGCCATGAAAATGTTTTCTATGTTGCACAATATTATGAACACATGAAAGAATACTGAATTGTACACTTTAAGGGGGTGTGTTTTCTGGACATAGGTTATATTTCAGGTTATAAAAAATCCTATGTCACACTGTTTTTTTAAGTTTAAGAATAAAATTAGATGAATAGGACTTTGCCAAAATTGATCTTTTTCTTTGGTTACTCATGCTTTTGGTGTCATTTCTAAGAATACACTGCTGAATCTAAGGTCATGAACATTTACCTCTATGTTTTCTTCTAAGAGTTTTATCTCCTAAACTTAGGTCTTTGATCCATTTTAAAATTAATTTTGCCTATAGTATATGCCTATAGTATAGTAGGTGTCCAACTTCATATTTTCCTTCATTTTGATACCTAGTTTTCCAGAATCATTTGTCAAAAATACTATTCCTTTCTCCAGTGAATGGTATTGGTACCCCTGTGCCTGATTATAGATGTATAGGTTTATTTCTGGCTTTTCAATATTATGTGTTTATCCTTATGCAAGTATGACCCTATTTTGATTGCCATAACTTTTCAGTAAGTTTTGCAATTATAAAATGGGAGACTTTCAGAGTTTGTTTTTTTTTTTTTTTTTTTTTTTTAAGATAACTTTGGCTATTTGGAGCCATTTTCATTTCCATATGAATTTAAGAATCAATGTTTACATTGCTGCATAAAAGACCATTGGATTTTGATAGGAATTGCATTGACTTTGTAGATTGCTTTGCTACCTTAACGATATTAAGCTTTCCACTTATGACTATGCATTATCTTTTGTTGTTGTTGTTTGTTTGTACCAGGGATTGAACCCAATGGTGCTTAACCACTGAGCCACATCCCCAATCCATGTTTTTATTTATTTATTTATTTAATTTTTGAGATAGGGTCTCGCTAAGTTGCTTATGGTTTGGCTAAGTTGGGGAGGCTAATTTTGAATTTGCAATGCTCTTGCCTCAGCCTCCCAAGTTGCTGGGGTTACAGGTGTGCACTGACATGCCCGGCTTGAGATGTCTTTCCATTGTAGGTATTTAATTTCTTTCATCAATATTGTAGGTTTTAGCACATATATCTACAAGTGTTTTATTCTTTTTTGCTGCTATTAAATATGGAGTTGGTTGTTAATTTCCTCTTAGGAAATTGCTAGTGTGTAGAAATATCATTGACTTTTTTGTTGTTGATTTTGTATCCTACAATGTTGCTGGATTCCTTTAGTAGCTCTAATAGTTTTTTGTATGTACTCTTTATGACATTCTCTACATAACATCTTGTCATCTACAAATATAGATTGTTTTGCTCGTTCTTTCCAACTTTGATATCTTTTTTCTTGCCTGATTTCTTTGGTACAACTTCCAGTGCTTTGGTGAATAGTCGTCGTGAAAGTGGGCATCCTTCTTGTTTTAGTCAGCTTTTTTGCTGCTGTGACTAAAAGGATCTGAGCAGCACAACTACAGAGGAGAAAAAGTTTATTTGAGGGCCATGGTTTCAGAGGTCCTAGTCCATAGAAGGCTGGCTCCGTTCCTCAGGACTCCAGGTGAGGCTGAACATCAATGCAGAAGAGTGTGAGAGGGAAGCGGCTCTCATCATCAGGAAGGGAAGGGAGGAGGTTAGGGAGGGGGAGGGAGAGGGGGAGGGGAGAGACTCCATTCTCCATATATAAAATATATAATAGCCACTCCCCCAGTGAACCACTCCCTCCAACCACGCCCCACCTGCCTCCACTTACACTCATTTAATTCCATCAGGGATCAATTCACTGATTAGGTTGAGACTCTTGCAACCCAATCATTTGTCCTCTGAACCTTTTTGCATTGTCTCATACGTGAGTTTTTGGGGACACCTCACATCCCAGCCATGACACTTCTCTTGTTCCTGGTCTTAGTGGGAAAGTTTTCAGTTTTTCATAGAGTATAAAATTCACTTAAAAAAAAAAAAAAACTCCTTTTATTATGTTGAAGACGTTCCCTTATATTTCCAGTTTTCCCTGAGTTTTTATTATGATAGCATGCTGCATTTGACAAAGATTTTTCTCCATCAATTGAGATGACTGTATGCTTTTCCCCTGGCCTACAATCTGCATTATTAGCCATAGGCTCTTTCTTTACGAATTATTTAATTTTATATCCTGCATTTATCACAAAATGCTTATAATATGAAATTATTTTAATCCAGAACAATTGTTTATGATTTCGAGCGCCTGCGTTATTTTCCCATAATAATTTATTTAAAAACACTTGTTTCAATAACTTCAGTATTTTATCTGTTATCCGCATTTCTTTAGGAACAAGTGCTCTACAACCCAAGAAACTTAGGTATAGCTTAAGAACCCAGAAAGCTTATGCATAGCTTTCTGTTCATTTCTGCAGCTCTTCCATCTACTGCTATTAGCAAATCACCTCCTTATTTCCCTCTCAACATTTGTTTTTGTTCCTCACTCTACTCACTTTTCAGAAACATTCTAATCCTGGTGCTGTGTTCATTCAGACTTCTGAATTAATGACTATGTCAGTGGAGTTAATGTAGAAAACATTTACAAACTAAGTGGTAAAACATAACGAAGCACAAATGTGCGTTATTACTACTATCTTATTTATTTAGTTTGGAAAGGAAAGGAATCTCCAATCTGGTCAATTTTTTTCAGTTTTACTCTCTTTATCAACATTTATTTGTGTATTACTGCATGAATGTTTTTTCAGATTATCTGGAAATTTGGGAACACTAGAGGGGCAGGGGAGTGGGAAAGATGGTGGAAGGAGATTGACATCATTAGCTTAGGTACTTGTATGATTGAACGAATAGTACGGACTCTACATCATGTACAACTAGAGAAATGAATAGTTGTGCTCCATTCGTGTACAATGAATCGAAATGTATTCTTCTGTCATGTCCTAACGAATTAGAACAAATAAAAATTAAAATTAAAAAAATTGAAAAACCCACTGGAAAGAATTGAACTTACACATAAAATGAATGTAGAAACATTCAGTTTTAGAAAACACCAAGGAAAACATTTCTATTCATTTTCACATTGAGTGAATTTTAATAAAAAATCACGTTTAAAGTAAAAATTCTGCTCATAGACATCAAGCATAGAATCCCTTTCATTTCAACACATATATTTACATATACATTTTGAAGCCATCAGATAGATTTGATTAAAAGCCTAATACAATTCTATAAGCAAATAAACTGAAAAAAAAAAAAGGCTAAGGCTTGAATAGATATAAACGTAGCCACGCCTTGCAAGAGTCAAAGTTGCCCTGGTTAAGTTTTTCCGTGTGCCCAGGGGCCGCGGAAGGAGAACTACAATTCCCACAATGCTAAGAGCGAACACGCGCGCCTCCGCATCAGGGTTTGCCGCCCAAGTCCCGCCTCCTCGCCCCAGTGATTGGACTTTCCACTTCCGCCCCTCTGGGTTCCCCTCCTCCCATTGGTGGAGGCTCCAGCGGGGTCAACAACGGAGTTCACGCTCCGTCTGCTTGGTTCTGTCAAGCCCACCGGCCTTTCCCTCCGTGCCAAGATGGCGGCAGAAGCAGCTGGTGGGAAGTACAGAAGCACAGTCAGCAAAAGCAAAGACCCTTCGGGGCTGCTCATCTCTGTGATCAGGTGAGGGAGGCAGGAGGCAGGAGGCAGCGTCAGGGGACCGGGGCAGCGGCTCGACCTCCGCTGTGGAAGGGAGAAGGGTTCGCTGGGTTCCACCCTGCAGACCCTTTCCTTTCCTCCCTGCCTCCCCCAGCCCTTCCCAGGGCCCCAGCAGTTCCCGGCTTTCCGACCCCAGAAGTAACCCCCTTTTCTCCGGGGCAGGGCTTAGAGGGAGGAGCCCCGCTTCACAGCCTGTAGGGGCAGCCTCTGTAGGTTCCCTGGACCCTAAAAGCACGCAGTTTGGGTTTGGTGGACAGAGCCAGGTGAAGGTGTGTTCATCCATTGATAAAACCTTGATTGATGGGTTGCTTTATCAGCGCTTTCTGAGGAAGACGACTTGTTTCCTGAATTCGGGTGTAAGGCCCGTAAGACCAGAGACTCCTGTCACGAGTTGCAGCTTGTTCAACTCTGGTCACTTTCCACCACCTGTGAACCCACAGCCCCACGTGCAAGTCGGCCGTGGGCTGGTAAAAGTGCCGTGGGTTTGAAGGCACACATCGTTTTCCATTTTTGTTATTCCCATTTTCTGCCAACCTATTCCTAAACAACAAAACGAAGCAAGGTTTCAGATTATCCTTCACCTCCTCCTTGCCACATTAGGATGAGAATGGGTATGGAACCTTTTAGGAACTCTTAAAAAGAAAAAGTGAAATTGAGTTCCGTTAAGGATGATGCAGGGAACGACTAAAAACAACCCAAATTAAAAGTAACGTGACATGTTTTTACATTGTTGGCACTTGAATTTCAAGTCATATATTTTCCATGAAACAAACACTGCTTTGTGCCATCCCCCCACCCCCCATGCTAAACTTCTGAGTTCTTGGAAGGCTCCTGGTATGTCCTGAAATTTTTATTTTAAAAAGATTTTCACCAATGTGTTATAATTTTACGTATTAGTGAGACTTATTACATATTCTTATATGCACACCACACATAATTTGGTCTGAGCATCTTTTTCAAAACTCAGGACTCATCATTATCTGGTAGGTACTAAGCACTTGAATGAATACATACATCAAACTTTCATTATTTTTTGCAGTATGGGGTGTTGAACCCAAGGGTGCTTTACCACCAAACTGTATCGCTGTCTTCCCTAAACTAACCTTTTTAAATATTTTGTTTTGAGACAGAGTCTAAGTTGCCCAGACTGGCCTCAGACCTGTGATCCTCCTGCCTCATCCTCCAAAGTTGCTGGGATTATAGACATGTGCCACCATGCCTGGCATTTATCAAAGAACAGTTTACCAATCAAGGACTAATAAAGACCCATTTTCTGGATCTTGTTTAGGAGACTCAAGTTTAAGATTTTATCCTGTTAAATCATTATCAATTTTCTTTTACAACTAGGAGAATAACTCTTCTCTTTGGAAATACTTAATATACTTGGTAGGCCAAACAGGAAATATTGGTTTTTAAAAAAATTTTTTTAAACATTTTATCATATTTATTCATTGTTTAATTTGTCCTACATAAAGCATTGTTTGTTAAATATTTAATATTTTACATTAAGCCTATATTCTACAATATATTTACATAATTATGATTCCATAATTCCATAGACATTGTTTCCTACTTGTGCATGATTGGAATATCATCATTCTGTAATTTCAGACTGATACAATTACTATCTTAAATTGTATCTCTTTACTTGATATAATTATTATAAGCAGTTTTAAAGTGCTTATCAGAGTCAATAAATTCACATTTGAATTTGGAAATGCTGTTTTTTGTGGCTGTAAAGGCGCACATTCTTGCTTGTATAGATGTGTCTTATTAGTCTAAAATTCCAACTGGAATCTTCATAGTTCTCTCTGAAATTATAATAAATGAATTATTTATATAATGGATTATATTTTTAATTTGTTTATTTTTTCTGCCTCATAGTCAACGTTCACTTAAGTGCTAGTTTTTAATAGACTGCATGGCGTTTATTATATACTTTGTAAGATTTTGTTGAGTGAATCCCCTGAGTTTTGCAAAAGCGAACCAGCAATATTATCCTTGAGGGTCTGTCTGGGGGATAAAATGACATGACAGAAGAGAGAGATGAAACACTATGGGCATGCAGGAATGTTATGGAAGGAGTGGTTACTTCCAAAGAAAGTAGAGTAGGGTTCAGGGAAGGAAGCAGCTATATACAAAGGTTCCATTCTCATTTATGTTCTTTTGATCCTGGAGGTTGTTCCTTTTTTTATGCTTTATGTCAGTTGGAAGAAATCTTCAATGCCAGTTAAATATACTCTAAATGTCTGATACTTGAAAAAAGCATAAAAATCAAAAGCTTTTTTTTACTGATACTGACTCAGAAACATACTTTGCCTTTGGTGGACCATTGCTTTGTGTTCTTGAGGTGGACTCTGCCAGATGGTATGCAGTGTGATTTTGTGGTTATTCATCCATCTCTTATTCTAATCCGTGACCTTTATTACCATGATTTGGGCCTGGGAATTTTTTGCTTTTAATTCTGTTGTGAATTACTTCTTTTCATTTTTCCCCCTTACTCTTGACCACCTCAGAGCTCTTGATAACACTATTGTCGTGTTCATTGCAATGTGGTATTGGTGGGTGTCCAGAGCTACCATTCTGGGCAGGTTTAGTGAAGATTGGGGTTCAGAGTTACATGTGAACATACAATTGGATGTTGTTAGTGCTGATTGTTGGTGTTTGTGTTTCAACATTTCTTTGAGTCACAGGAAACTTTGAAGTAAGGATGTTTGTTGCTAACACTCTCCTTGTTTCCTTTCTGATGTGCTTTTTTTTTTTTAATTTTTATTGTAAACAAATGGGATACATGTTGTTTCTCTGTACATGGCGTAAAGGCATACCATTTGTGTAATCATAAATTTACATAGGGTAATGTTGTTTGATTCATTCTGTTATTTTTTCCCTTCTGATGTGCTTTTGAACTTACCCTGTGGTTTAAATTTCTTTAAAAATGGCAGTAAATGAGAGGAGAATGACAGAATTACTTCAGTGTTAAGGATTCGGGGTAAGGGGAGGGTCCCGGGTAAGGGGAGGGTCCCACAGGGAAGACTAGAAGGGGAAATAGAGTTTTTGTTAGTAAATTGTGTTGTAACTCTAAAGAGGCTGCCTTGTATCTCTGTTCATTTTGTATCCTATATGTTATCCTTCTTGCAACATTCTATTCATGATTCTTAATTTCTCAAACAAAAACTCCTCCTATCTTGAACCTTTTTTCAAATTCTTCTCAAAGACTATAGCTCTACTGGTTGCTTTGGCAACAAGCCTCAAAAAGAAAACTCCATTTTAGGCTTATGTTTATAAAGTCTGAGCATTCGTGAAGAGGTACCAGGTACATGCTGGTTCTCTTTCATGTATTACTATCATTTTTTCACAAAATAAATTACTTGTTAGTGATAAAGTCCACTGTCTTTTGAAAAATTCGATCAGATTAGCTTTATCTTTTTATGTCACTGAGCAGTTATTTTTCTTTTTTGAATGTTCAAAATTCTTTTTCAGTTCTTTTGCTTAGATATGTAAAAAATGTCATTTCCTTGCAATACTTTATATTGTTTTTAAAATGCTATTCCTAACAGTTGGAACAGCATTTATTATTGCATTCATCTTTTAATACCAGATTAAAAAAAAAAGGAAATAGAGATAGAAAAGTTTTAATGTAAGGACAGAGTAGGTGTAGATAAGGGGAATATCTAAGTCTCATCACTATATCCTGCAGTGGTACTAAATAATTAAATGATGACTGTATTTTGCACTTATGATAGTTCATCACTTTAAAGCATTTGAAGACCAAAATAATTTAAAGATGTAGTGTAATTGTAGCACAAGTATTATATTTGATAGATGTATGTTTGTTAAGTATCTAAGACTCATAAATAAAAATTCCTAATCATTCAAAAATTACTGGATAAAAATATTTCAGGACAGTCAGATGCTTTAAAGGATAGACTTTCAGGGCTTTACAGAGGAGGTCCTCGGACCTATGAGGAAGGGCTCTGGTGAGGAGACAGAGGTGCTTGGGATTTAGTCTCTTGGAAGCTGCTGCTAACTGCATAGTTGGGGTTTAAATCTTGCTCTTGGCTCTTTAAAATGGAACTAATTGGGTGGACAGAGTCCTGATTGCCTGCTGATGTACAGTTTGGGCAGTTTGCATGCATGCCCATGCATACACACCCCCGACATCTTCCCCCCACCTTTGGTTTGATGTGGAGTTGGAAGAGGCAGCCTCTCTACTTGGGCAAAGAAGCAAGATGGCATTTTGGAGATGTTGTCTTATATTTGTGAATTCCTGTCAGATTTTTAATTGGGAAATGTGTCTACCACTCACTGTTAGGTGATTTGTTTTCCAATTAAATGTTACCTCTCTCCTTTGTAAGTTGGCCTGTAATAGCCAGTTTAATTGGGGAAACAAACTTTAGTTGTGACTTAAGGAAACCTTATTTGTAGATAGACTCTGGCTCTGGATGTCAAGGAGAATTGAAGGCAGCTGAAGGCTCACATTTCCATCAACTTTTATGCCTTCACAGAAGTTGAAATTTCAAAAACTTTCAACATCCTTTATTGTAGACACCAGTTAAATTTCCTTCCTCCTCAGAGTGTATTTTGGTCAGCCTGCAGTTAATTCAAAGTCAGCTTTGTTGAAGGGGCCCAGGCTTTGATCAGGACTTTGAACAAATAACTTTGAGGTTCATGACAGAGTTTGTGATGGGAAAGGAATGTGGTCACTGATCCCAGCTGAGTCCTGGAAGTTGTGTTAGGTGTTAATGTTGTTTCCAGCATCATCTCTTCATTTGAGCCCATTTCATCATGACCTTTAGGTTTCTACTTCTTCTTGTATCCTCGCAGTCTTGATGCTAGTGATGCAGTGCCTGAAAGTTACTATTGGAATACATAGAGACCAAACACCTCATAAACTTTCAGAAGTTCTGGGGCATTCGACAATAGATGTGGAAGTAAAACCATATCTGGCTGAACATGCAGAATTAATATCTTGGGGATCCATGTCTTAGTTACCCCATGTGTGATTGTTAACATTGGAATTTCTTAAAGGATTTGAGTCATGTAGTTTTAATATTTGGTAATCTGGTCAAGTTTTTTCAAACTATTTTAGTTAGGTGAAGACGTACATATGTGTTTTTGTATGGTTGGATAGATATTTACTGTATTACCCATGTAACCTTGGACCAGTTAAGTAAAATCCTGTGCCTTAGTTCTCATTTGTGAAATGGAATGATAATTTAATCTGTGGTAGAGGGGTGCATTAAATGAGATGAGTATATAAAAGCACAGAGAAGTAAGTCAAATATCCATTTGTAGGATCTGTTACTTCTTTGGTTAAAAACTTGATTTTAAGAAAATTTCCAGATAATAACAAAGATATAATGTGACTTTTCCACCAGAAATATTCTTGTCAGGTTGACAAGAGTGTTTGATTAATTCTATGTTAGAACATTTTCTTTGTAACTAGAAAACCTTATGCGGCTGAATTCAGATGGCAACTGTTTGATCATTTGAGATTCATTTAAAGAAACTAGATTTAAATATCTGTGTCTATGTCTATATTTGTTTGTGTATAAAACATTAAAAAATAGGAACACAAAATGT
Organism: Sciurus vulgaris; assembly: GCF_902686455.1. Taxonomy (NCBI): domain Eukaryota; kingdom Metazoa; phylum Chordata; class Mammalia; order Rodentia; family Sciuridae; genus Sciurus; species Sciurus vulgaris. The sequence goes on along the minus strand of NC_136468.1, from coordinate 21,505,197 downwards.
AGACCATTAGATGAAATTCAAAATATTTTACAAACAAGAAAGGATGTTTTTGCCTAGATATCCTTGTTGTCCTTTGAAAAAATTACATGTACAAATTTGTATAGACACATAAAAGAGGAACACTGACCAGTCATTTCCCAAAATACTACCTAGTTTTTTGTTTTGTTTTGTTCTTTTGTACCAGAGATTGGACCCAGGGGCACTTAATCATTGAGCCATATCCCCAGTCCTTTTTATTTTTAATTTTGAGACAGGGTCTAGTTGCTGAGACTGGCTTTGAACTCGCAGTCCTCCTCCCTCAGCCTCCTGAGCCACTGCTTATATTCTTTTTCAGGTTTTCATATGGATTCTTTCCATGAATATACAAAGGTTTAGTAGTTGTGATTAAACAAATGTAACATTTTCTTAGCATAACAAAAGTTTTATATAGCTGAATAACCTATAGTTACATAAGTATAGTTTTTTTAAATAATTTTTTTTAGTTGTAGATGGTCACAATACCTTTATTTCATTTATTTATTTTTATGTAGTTCTGAGGATCAAATCCAGTGCCTCACACATACAAGGCAAGTGCTTTACTGCTGAGCTACAGCCCCAGCCCCTAGAGTGTAGTTTTAAGTGGGGAAAACACCTATATTCTCTTCACACAGAATTAACTACTGATAATATCATTGCTTCCAGTTTAATACAAAAATTACTTCAGTTTTATACAATTATTATGCTCATGATAAACAATTCAAATGATAAATATGATAAAAATTGAAGATGAAGACATTATTCCAAATTTTATTTTCTAGCAGTTATCATCATTGAAAATGGGTGAATCTAACTCTAGATTTCTTTTTTTCTTTTTCATGTGTGTGTATGTGTATAAAATGCTGAATGGATAGATAGAAATAATATTTTATGAAATATGGAATCTTATTTTACATGCTGACTTTGCCTTCCTTTTTGAGATATGTAGTAAAGGGTCAAATCTTAAGTATATGGTTTGATGAATTTTTACCTGAACACATGAAGTTATAGGACACTTCCAACCTCCTATAATGTTCTTTCCTTTTCACTTTTTCCAGTGTATTTCTTTGTGTGTGAGAATATCCAGTGGTTCCATTTGCTGAAAAGCCTGTCCATTCTTCAATGTGTTATCTTCTGTACTTTTGTAAAAAATCAGGTCACCTTATTTATGTGGGTCTGTTTCTTGACTCTGTAGACTGTTCCACTCATGTCTGTCTATCTTGATGACATACCGCAGTCTTGATTATTGCTTTTATAAGTCTCCAAGACAGACATACATCATTCTATTTTTTCAAAGTTGTTTTGGATATTCTAGGTCCTTTACATTTCCATATGAATTTTAGAATGAGCTGGTTTTTACAATAAAACCTGGGATTTTGTTGGAATTGTATTAAAAGTATAGTGGAATTGACAATATTGAGTCTTCTGGTTTATGAAAGGGGGTGTATCTTTCCATTTAATTTGACTTATAATTCTCTGATTTTTTTTTTTTTTTTTTTTGGTAGATTTCAGTGTATAGGACTCATACATTTTTGGTCAGATTTATCTCTTAAGTATTTTAGACCATTTCAGATTATGTCATTATTCCTTAAATACTAATACTCATTTTTTCCAATTTTTTCTCTTGTATTTTGTATAGTTTGTATTGTTGTGCCTTTTAATTCACTGTTCTTCCCCAGTTCCTAATATGTTGTTAATTTCATCTAATATAATTTTTAATTTAGATTCTAGTTTTCGTCTCTGGAAGTTTTATTTGGGTCTTTAAAAAGTATCATTTCTCTGCTAGTATCCTTAATTTTATTTATATCTTCTTTAATGTATGAAACACAGGTATTTTATAACTCAATTTCATTGCTACTAACTCTATCATTTGTGTCATTTCTGGATTAGTTTCCATTGATTATTTTTCCCCTTTATATGTCTTATACTTTTTGATTAGATGATGGACATTGTATATTTTATCTTGTTGGATATTGGTTTTGGATATTTTTGTGTTCCTATAAAAATCTTGAGCTTTTTTCTGGGCTGTGGTTGAATTGGAATCAGTTTGGTCTTTTTAGGTCTTATTCTAAGTGTAAAATTCTAGGACTACTTAGGAGCAGAACAACGTTTAGTCTAGGGCTGATTTTGTCTCACTATTCTCTGTTCCCTATTACAGTCTTATACTCTGTTGATTTTTAGATTTAAAGTTTTGTTCACTGTTGTCAAGCTATGAAATGAACTTGATCCTTAAACTAGTAGCCAGTTCTTTATGTACTGGGAACTTAACCTTGAAAAACATGGGAACTCACAATTTAGCACAAAGTAATAAGGGAACATTCTTTTTTTACATTTGACACTGTTGATAAGAAAATGAAACATTTCAAGATTAGTATGAAAAATTTTTTTTGACTTTTATTTATTCTTTAAAAAGTATTTGTAAAATGCTTGCCAAAAATAAAGTAGAACATAATTCAAAAGATGTTTTTCCATTTAAAACTTGGTGCCTATCACTGTACTGAATATAATCAGAGACATTATTTTATATTCAAAATGTCATTTGAGAGCTTGCTAGGAATGTATGATCTTAGGCACCACCTGAACCACCTGATCTGAATCAGCATTTTAGTAAGAGTCCCAGATGATTTGAAAGCATGAGAAGTTTAAGTTGCCCTTAGAACATAATGTATTTGGAGAAGTAAAGATAAAAAAGCCAATTGGAATTGTTAATATTTTTAGCTAAAATAATGGTATTATGGTTATGTTGTTTAAAAAAGCACTGTTCTTATATACACATGTACTGAAAATATAGAAATGATACCATGTCTGAGATTTGCTGTGAAGTAATTGGAGAGGAGGGTTAGAGTCAGTAAGGGTATAGATGGAGCAAGAGTGGACTGTGTAGATGACTATTGAAGCTGTGCTTTATATTTTTTATTTTTTTGACAAGTCTCTTAATTTTTGTACATGGTTGAAAATTTCCTTAAAAGTGAATGTGTTAGGACTGAGAATGTAGCTCTGTGGTGCTTGCCTAGTATGCCCTGAGGCCTGAGTTTAACCCACGGTACCGCAAAATATTAAAAAAAAGAAAAGAAAAAGTTTGTGTCTGTACACCTATGCTAAGGGGTAAAGGCATAGGAAACAGTTCCTATAGGTTAATAAGTTACAGAAATGCTTTAAAATATATTCTTTATATTCTGTCACCCCCCACACCATGTATGTTAACATATTAGTCTTATGGATGTCTGCAGTTACAGAAACCAGCTCCAATTTGTGTAACCCAGAATTTCCAAAATGTGTTTGACCACATCCAGCCTATTAATATTTTGCAAAACTGTTTCTTAGAAACTCACCAGGAAATAAGGTCACCATGGACAGTGCCTTAAAGAAGGATGAGGGACTTAAAATGCAAGTAAGAAAAGAGCTGGGATTTGGTTAAGGAAGTGTAGGGGCACATTTTAAGTTGACTTTGATGTCAGAGTGGGTGATTTGACTTAATTTCAAGTAATGGTTTTTGTCAGCAGAAACACTTACAGCTTTTTGTCCCCTGAAGTATTCTGTATAACTGAGTTAATTGAAATATTGAAAAACTGTGTCTGTAGGGTGTAGTAGTAGTCAGCCCTAAGTGCTGTCTGAAACAAGACACCAGTGAATTTTCAATTGACTCTAAAGCAGAAATTATGTACTGTCACTTGATATTACATGAATCTCTGTGCTGTTAAGGAATGCTGTTCTTGTGTATCAAAAACTTTTTGAGAGGAACTTGTTATTGTGAATTGCTATCAATTGGGATGGGTTTATCTTGTATTTTGTGGGCTCTAATAAGACATAATTAAGAAACAAGCAATCACAATGTGTAATTCAATATAATAAAATCTGATTTAAAAATGTAATGTAGATTTGCTTGTGCTTTGAGTGAAGCCCTATCTTAGGTGATTACACAGTGATAACACATCTCCAAGATTTCTTTAATGAGAAATTTTTTATGCAAACTTGGAATTATGATGAGCTTCTCTTATTTTTATAACTCACTGGAAGCATTTACAGACTGTTCATGTACAAAGTGTCCTGCTTAGTATAATAGGTTCATAAGTCTTCCCCAGCTTGTTGAGTGCTTATGTTCTTAGTAGTCTCCTTTGCTCCTCTTCAGTTTGTGGTTTTCACTCCACTCATGTGGAAACGTCCTGAGTTTCCGTGCTGATCTTATAGGCATACGTTGCTGTCAGGCATTTCTTAGATGGGTTGTTTCATATTTTAAAGGAAAAGAAAATCTGACTCTCCCACTTTGAGGTAGAGCTAAATAGATCTAATAGTATAACCAAAGGTCTCCTGAATAAAAGCAGTTTGGGAAAGAAAAAAGGATTCACATTTTATAGAGTCGTGTCAGCTGTGTGTGTGTGTCAGGATCAGTTAGAAAAAGGAATATTATGTTCTGGATGGATTAGTAAGATAATACCTTTTTTTTTTTTTTCCCTACTTGGAATGAGGTTCTGAAACTAGCTAACACTTGAGCATTCATTGAGAATTTAACCATACTTAGCTTCTGCCTTGTGATAATATTAAAATATTTTGTAAATAAAGATGACTCCTGTCTCATGCTCTTTTCAGTATGCAAGTAAAATAAATTAGAATTGTCCTCAAAGAAGGAAGGTAGCACTGACTGGTGTGCTCAGGTGCTTGATGAGCAGAAATTTCAGGGGCTCTGCGACATCAGTTGGTTTCCTCAGAGGCCCGTTTTGAGGACTTTTCAAAATGGAGGGTCACTGAGGAGATTTGATTCTTTCTGTAGATTGTACTCTAAAGAGCTGTTGTTTCCTGATAAGTGATTTTTGGATATGTGAAGCCTTACTTGTAATTAGTTTTTCTGAGTTGCTTGAAGGGATTTCCATTAATTGTTTTGTTAATCTTTATTATTTCTGGAAGACAGGTCATTGGATGCCAACAAGGAATGCCGTTAGTAAACAATCAAGCTCATTAACTGTTTTCAGAAAGCACAATTTAATGCTAATCATTCTGCAGGTGTCACCAAAATTCAGGTGTATTACATTAAATATTTCTTATACCAGGTTAATTAGTTTAGTTATCCGCATTTGTATTAGGCAGCTAATTCTTGTGGATTTGCCAAGAATCTGTGTTGTTTATGGCCAAGGAGGCTAACTAATAACATCTGCCTGAGATTTTTTAAAATTTATTTTTATTGTAAACAAATGGGATACATGTTGTTTCTGTTTGTACATGGAGTAACGGCATACCATTTGTGTAATCATACATTTACATAGGGTAATGATGTTTGATTCATTCTGTTATTTTTTCCTTCCCCCCCACCCCTCACACCCCTCTTTTCCCTCTATACAGTCCCTCCTTCCTCCATTCTTGCCTCCCTCCCACCCCCCATTATGTGTCATCATCCGCTTATCAGCGAGATCATTGGTCCTTTGGTTTTTTGAGATTGGCTTATCTCACTTAGCATGATATTCTCCAATTTAATCCATTTGCCTGCAAATGCCATAATTTTATTATTCTTTATAGCTGAGTAATATTCCATTGTATATATATATACCACAGTTTCTTTATCCATTCATCAATTGAAGGATGTCTAGGTTGCTTCCACAATCTGTACCTTTCTCCCCACATCCTCTCCAACACCTACTGTTGCTTGTATTCTTGATAACCGCCATTCTAATTGGGGTGAGATGGAATCTTAGTGGAGTTTTGATTTACATTTCTCTTATTACTAGAGATGTTGGACATTTTTTCATATATCTGTTGATTGCTTGTAGATCTTCTGTGAAGCATCTGTTCACTTCCTTAGCCCATTTGTTGATTGGGTTATTTGTATTCTTGGTGTAGAGTTTTTTGAGTTCTTTATATATTCTGGAAATTAGTGCTCTATCTGAAGTATGAGTGGCAAAGATTTTCTCCCACTCTGTAAGTTCTCTTTTCACATTACTGATAGTTTCCTTTGCTGAGAGAAAGGTTTTTAGTTAGAATCTATCACAATTACTGATTCTTGCTCTTATTTCTTGTGCTATGGGAGTCCTGCTAAGGAAGTCTGATCCTAAGCCAACATGTTCAAGATTTGGACCTACTTTTTCTTCTATAAGATGCAGGGTCTCAGGTCTGATTCCAAGGTCCATGGTCCATTTTGAGTTGAGTTTTGTGCATGGTGAGAGATAAGGGTTTAATTTCATTCTGCTGCATATGGTTTTCCAGTTTTCCCAGCACCATTTGTTGACGAGGCTATCTTTTCTCCATTGCATATGTTTGGCGCCTTTGTCTAGTATGAGAAAATTGTATTTATTTGGGTTTCTGTCCATGTCCTCTATTCTGTACCATTGATCTACCTGTCTCTTTTGGTGCCAGTACCATGCTGTTTTTGTTACTATTGCTTTGTAGTATAGTTGAAGTTCTGGTATTGCGATACCCCCTGTTTCACTCTTCCTGCTAAGGATTGCTTTAGCTATTCTGGGTTTCTTATTCTTCCAGATGAATTTCATGATTGCTTGCTCTATTTCTGTAAGGTACATCGTTGGGATTTTAATTGGAATTGCATTGAATTTGTATAGTACTTTTGGTAGTATGGCCATTTTGACTATTAATTCTGCCTATCGAAGAACATGGGAGATCTTTCCATCTTCTAAGGTCTTCCTCAATGTCTTTCTTCAATGTTTTGTAGTTTTCATTGTAGAGATCTTTTACCTCTTTGGTTAAATTGATTCCCAAGTATTTTTTTTTTTTTTTTTTGAGGCTGTTGCAAATGGAGTTCTTTTCCTCATTTCCCTTTCAGATGTTTCATCGCTTGCATATAAAAATGCTTTAGATTTATGTGTGTTGATTTTATAGCCTGCTATTTTGCTGAATTCATTGATGAGGTCTAGAAGTTTTCTGGAGGAGTTTTTTGGATCCTCTAAATATAGAATCATGTCATCTGCAAACAGTGACAGCTTAAGTTCCTCTTTTCCTATTCGTATCCCTTTAATTTCTTTAGTCTGTCTAATTGCTCTGGCTAGAGTTTTGAGGACAAGGTTGAATAGAAGTGGTGAAAGAGGACATCCCTGTCTCGTACCCATTTTTAAAGGGAATGGTTTCAGTTTTTCTCCATTAAGAATGATGTTGGCCATGGGCTTAGCATAAATAGCCTTTACAATGTTGAGGTATGTTCCTACTATCTCTGTTTTTTCTAGTGTTTTGAGCATGAAGGCATGTTGTATTTTGTCGAACGCTTTTTCTGCGTCAATTGAAATAACCATATGATTCTTATCCTTAAGTCTGTTGACATGATGGATTACGTTTATTGATTTATGGATGTTAAACCATCCTTGCATTCCAGGGATGAACCCCACTTGATCGTGATGCACAATTTTCTTAATATGTTTTTGGATACGGTTTGCCAATATTTTGTTAAGGATTTTAGCATCTATATTCATCAAGGATATTGGTCTAAAATTTTCTTTCCTTGATGTGTCTTTTCCTGGTTTGGGTTTGAGGGTGATATTAGCTTCATAGAATGAGTTTGGTAGGGTTCCCTCCTTTTCTATTTCTTGGAATACTTTGAGAAGTATTGGAATGAGTTCTTCTTTGAAGGTCTTGTAGAACTCGGCTGAGAATCTGTCTGGTCCTGAGCTTTTCTTGGATGGTAGATTTTTAATGGCTTCTTCTATTTCATTGCTTGATATTGATCTGTTTAAATCGTGTATGTCCTCCTGGTTCAGTTTGGGAGGAGCGTATGTCTCTAGAAATTTGTCAATGTCTTCGGTAGTTTCTATTTTGTTGGAATACAGATTTTTGAAGTAACTTCTCATTATGTTATGTATCTCAGTGGTGTCTGTCGTGATATTTCCTTTTTAATTATAAATTTTAGTAATTTGAGTTTTCTCTTCTCTTTGTTAGTGTGGCTAAGGGTTTATCTATTTTGCTTACTTTCTCAAAGAACCAACTTTTGTCAATTTTTTGAGTAGTTTCTTTTGTTTCAATTTCATTGATTTCAGCTCTGATTTTAATTATTTCCTGTCTTCTACTACTTTTGCTGTTATTCTGTTCCTCTTTTTCTAGGGCTTTGAGCTGTAATATTAGGTCATTTAGTTGTTGACTTTTCATTCTTTTCTGAAATGTGCTCCATGCAATGAATTTTCCTCTTAGTACCACTTTCATAGTGTCCCAGAGATTTTGATATGTTGTATCGTCATTCTCATTGACCTCTAAGAATTTTTTTATCTCCTCCCTGATGTTTTTTTGTTATCCATGTTTCATTCATTAGCATATTATTTAGTCTCCAGGTGTGGGAGTAATTTCTGTTTTTTACTTTGTCATTGATTTCTACTCTCAGTCCATTATGGTCTGATAGAACACAAGGCAGTATCTCTATTTTTTTTTGCATTTCCTAAGGGCTGCTTTGTGGCATAACACATGGTCTATTTTCGAGAAGGTTCCATGTGCTGCTGAGAAGAAAGTGAATCCGCTTGTTGATGGATGGAATATTCTATATATGTCTATTAAGTCTAGGTTATTGATTGTGTTATTGAGTTCTGTGGTTTCTTTGGTTGGTTTTTGTTTGAAACACTATCCAGTGGTGACAGCGGTGCGTTAAAGTCACCCAGAATTATTGTGTTGTGGTCTATTTGATTCCTGAAATTGAGAAGGATTTGTTTGATGTACAGGGATGCACCATTGTTTGGGGCATAAATATTTACTATTGTTATGTCTTCCTGATTTATGTTTCCCTTAAGCAGTGTGAAATGTCCTCTTTATCCCTTCTGACTAACTTTGGCTTGAAGTCCACTTTATCTGATATAAGGATGGAAACCCCTGCTTTTTTACTGAGTCCATGTGTGTGGTAGGTTTTTTCCCATTCTTTCACCTTTAGTCTGTGGATGTCTTTTTCTATGAGATGAGTCTCTTGCAGGCAGCATATTGTTGGGTCTTTCTTTTTAGTCCATTATGCCAGTCTGTGTCTTTTGATTAATGAGTTTAGGCCATTAACGTTCAGGGTTATTATTGAGATATGATTTGTATTCCCAGTCATTTGGGTTTATTTTTGGTTTTTAAGTTGGCTTGGTTTCTCCTTTGAGTGGTTTTTCTCTAAGGTAGTTCCTCCCTTTGCTGACCTACATTGTTGTTTTTCATTTCCTCCTCATGGAATATTTTGTTGAGAACATTCTGAAGTGCAGGCTTTCTATTTATAAATTCTTTGAACTTTTGTTTATCATGGAAGGATTTTATTTCATCTTCAAATCTGAAGGTTAGTTTTGCTGAGTATAGGATTCTTGGTTGGCAACCATGTTCTTTCAGAGCTTGAAATATGTTAGTCCAGGCCCTTCTAGCTTTTAGGGTCTGGGTTGAGAAGTCAGCTGCTATCCGTATTGGTCTCTCCCTGTATGTAATCTGATGCTTTTCTCTTGCGGCCTTCAAGATCCTATCTTTATTTTGAATATTAGGCATTTTCATTATAATGTGCCTTGGTGTGGATCTGTTGTGATTCTGTGCATTTGTTGTTCTGTAAGCCTCTTGTATTTGATTTTCCATTTCATTCTTGAGGTTTGGGAAATTTTCTGATATTATTTCATTGAATAGGTTATTCATTCCTTTGGTTTGTACCTCTGTGTCTTCCTCAATCCCAATAATTCTTAAATTTGGTCTTTTCATGATCCATAGGTCTTGGAGATTTTGTTCATGATTTCTTACCATCTTCTCTGTTTGGGCAATTTTATTTTCAAGATTAAATATTTTGTCTTCATTGTCTGAGGTTCTGTCTTCCAAGTGGTCTAGTCTTTTGGTGATGCTTTCCATTGAGTTTTTTATTTGGTTTATTGTTTCCTTCATTTCAAGAATTTCCGTTTGTTTTTTTTTTTTTGGGGAATCTCTATCTCTTTGTTGAAATGATCTTTTGCTTCCTGCAGTTGCTCTTTCAATTGCTTATTGGTATTATCAATCATTGCCTGCATTTGCTCTCTTAACTCATCCTTTGCTTCACGAGTCATCTTAATCATGTATAATCTGAAGTCCTTTTCTGACATTTCTTCTAACATACTGTCATTGGATTCCTTTAATATAGAATCTAGATTTGTTTGGATCATTTTCTTCCCTTGTTTTTTCATGTTGTTCATGTATCTTCCCCTCTAGCAGTGCAGATTTGGGATATTGCAGATTTCCCCCTGTAGGCTTATAGTGGCCCTATAGGTTTCCAAAACCCTTTCTTTAAGGGGAGATCAATATTAGCAGTGCCCAATTCAGACACTATGCAATCCTAGACCAAATAGCCCCTATGAGGACAATAACAAAATTGTCATAATAAACAGAATGAGTTCAAATATTATCTTCAGTATAACAAACAGATTTGCAATAAGGTCTGCAGTTTCTAATGGAGGACAAAGAGGATGCAGAGGGATGTAGGATGTGGCTGTTAATGGGATAAGAAAAGAATATACAGAAGTTCTAGATAATAGAAAGGGTGAAAGTGTAATCAAAAGGAATTGGATGTTAGCATGCAAAAATGGAGAAAGAGACTCTGAGGGAACAGGTAAACAAAAGTAAAAGCCAAAAAAAATAATAATAATAAAGAAAATAAAAACTTAAGATTGTTCAATAGGAGAAGCAAGAAAATCTGCAGTATAACTGTCATATAGTATTCAAACCTCCCAGTCTTCAGTAGCGTGATGCATGAGAGGTACCTGACAATGAGCTTCAAGCCTCCAGCAGGTGTCTCAGGATGGGATTTGCCCCAGCTAAAGATCGGAGCTATGGCTTCCAGGATTATCCAAGATGGCCACTCTGGCTTCAAAATGTGTTGGCAAATGGGGAGCTGCAGCTCAGGTTGTGGACGTGGTCGGCTGGAGGTCCTAGAGGCGGTGTGCCGTTGGTCAGGCAGGGTTCCTGAAGGTCAGGTGTGTTTGGTGTGGTTGTGGGATCCTGGAGGCCAGGTGCAATTAGTCAGTCTGGGGTCCTGGTGATAGGATGCAGTCAGTTGGTCTGGGGGTCCTGGCGGCAGGGAGCAGTCAGTCGATGTGAGGGCCCCAAAGGCAGGGAGTGATCGGTGGGGCTGAGGGATCCTGGAGATGGGGCTCAGTCAGTCCAGCCAGGGGTCTATGGGGCCTGGCTGTTGTCTCAAAATGGCAGCAGCCACGTGTAACCAAACCTGCAGGTACTGTGACAGAGAACTTCCAGGCAACAGCAGGCAGCTGGTGCTCCACTGGCGGTCTGTGGTCAGTCTGCTGGCAGCTGTCAGACCATCGGGAGGTGAACCTTGGGTGGAGGGTGATGGGTAGGTGAAAGGCAGGTGATGGACCGGCAAGAGGCAGGCAAATGGTGGATGATATAGGCCCTGCCTGAGATTTTAACCAAACCACATAACATTGCTGATGTTTCATGATATGGTGTAAGGTTGTCAGAAAATACCAGAAACTGTATGGGATAAACAATGGAAAGTGTTTTGTCACAGTTCTGGAGTCTCAGGATGAGTTTCTGGTGATGCCTCTGCCTGGCTTGTAGGTGGCCTCCTCCTTGCTGTGTCCTCACGTGGCCTTTCCTCTGGGAGAGTGTGGAGGAGGGCTCTCTGCTGCCTCTTCTGAGATAGCCCCTCCCTGACCTCAACCTTTATATCTCCTTCATAGACTCTCTCTCCAAATACAGTCACATTGAGGGCTGAGGTTTCAATATACTTGTATGTGGGAGGATGGAGGATTTCAGGATATAACAGGTATACCTTAGGAACTCTTTATTACTTGATAAACATACCTTAAACTGCTTCCAAAATGATATTCTGTCATCACTTGCTGATAATCTTGAGGTCCAGGCAAAATCCCTGGTTAGTCTCTTAATTTATCACCATCAGTTGTCAACCTTACTGTATGATTTCTGGCTTATGAAATTTAATAGTCTTCTGATAGCCCTCTCATACCAACACTTATACTGTGCACTATTTCAAAGAGTTGCTCGCTGGTTGACTTGAACTAACAAAAGGTTTGCTGAGAGGGGAAATTAATAAAACAATTTGATCCATTTAGTTTTATAAATTCCTTAAATTCTATCCTTAGATTAAAATGAATCATTGAAAAACTTCACACATAGACCACATTCAGTCTTTCAAAACCTTTCAGCCCAAGTTGATTTTAATGTTATATTCCTGAAGGAACTCAAAAGAAATAGTGATGTAAAATTTGTTACTTTGTTTTCAGAGGGCTGTTGAGGACATCATTTGCTGTTTGATAATGTTACTTATTTTAAGAAAAAGATTTCTTTTAGAATTTAGACTAGTATAAAGTTTGTTTCCTTAGAGGACCTGGAGTCTGTCTTTTTGAGATGGAGAATTATGACACTGTTTCCCTTTTTGCCTTGACTACTTGAAGACTCAGATTTACATCAGGGGCTCATTTCATATAAACCATTCTTGGCCATATGACCAGCTTGTGCTTTGTCCTACATCTCTGTAGTCCCATTTTGTCATGTATATTTTCATTTTATCATTTATATTCTTGCACAAACCATCTCAGTTTTATTTTAGAGGTGGGATATAATAAGATGAAATTTGAATGTAAATATTGTTCTTCAGTTTCACCAATAAATGCTGGTTGTGAAGTTACGGCTCTTTGGCTGCATGCTAACCTCTAAGTGGCTTAAAGGAACACCCAGAGTAAAATCCTACAAAGTTGAGCTGGGTTTGGCCCCCACTTTCCTCCTTGACCTCTACTGTCGTTGTAACTCTCCTGGAATCTGTAAAACCGCATTAACTTCCTTGCTGTTCCCATTTTCTCGAACATGCTGAACATGTCCTCCTTCAGGGCCTGTGCATCTTCTATTCTGTTGTCTGTGGAATCAGCTTCCCTAGATAGTGCCTGACTTTCTTCCTCACTTCCTAGCAAACTCTAGCCAAATGCCGTCTTCATCTGAGAGGTCCTTCCTGGACTCCCCAGCTACAGTCTGCTTCTATGCTTTATTGACTTCTTCTAACTGAAATGCAAGCTTCATGAGGGATGATTGGCTTTCTTTACTGCTGTATCTTTAGCTCCTTAGAACTGTGCCTGGTAAGTAATAGATGCTTAATAAATATTTGTTCAGTGATTCAATGAATTAAATAGGGGCACTGTAATTATTGCTTGTCCTTGCATAGAGATTTTTGAGGAGGCATTTCTTCCTGTGAGATAATTTAGTTGCAATTATATCCTAAGGCAGGGAGTTGTCTTTGTGACCTCACCAGATTCTGCATCTTGCAGCTGCTCATGTAGCTTTTACTAAACACTTGATGTACCAGGGACTATAATAATACACAGAAAAGTTTTGATCTCAGTTCATAGATTAATATCCTCAAGAACTTTAGAATGGGGGAGGCTTTAGATGATTTGTGTTAATAACATGACTCATAAGATTTAAAAATTTTGTTTCTAATAATGTATCAGCCAATAGTTTTTTAAAAAGCTGAACTTCTATATATTCTATATTTTACAAAGCACATTCACACACCTCTCCAATCCCTTTTACATCCTGGTGAGGTGCCTGTTTTATAAGGAAAAAACAGTCCCAGAGAGATTAAGTAACTTGCCCAAGGTCAAGTAGTTTAAAGTTGCAGAGCCCTGTTTAAATCTGTATTTGTGCATTCCAGAACTTGTGTCCATTTGATGTTTACATGACTGCCTCTTGTTTGATTTATTTGATGAGGGTAGAAGAAGTTTTCTGGTGTGTTCCTAATGGTAGCATTCTAGATTTGTAGTGTTTTTTTTTTTTTTTTTTTCTATTTTGCATCCTTTTATTCTGTCTTTGACTGAAAGCTATTATTCTCCTTGAGTGATGGGTCACTTTTTGGTGACTAACCTTATTTTCATAGGTGTTTTTTTCTTTTTGATCTTCCTTTTTGTCTTTTAAAAGAGTAATATCGACTTTCATGTGCTTTCTCCTGTCTGGACTCCATTACCCTATTAAGTCCAAACTGAAGGCAAAATTGCTCCATAAGAAGGAACCAGTGATGGTGACTAGTTATTTTCTTTTCAAAACATTTGACCGGCCAACTGAAATACGGAAGCTAGTATAAGAAAAGGAAATAGATAAATTCAGTTTTCAATCTCCAGTTATTTACTCTGGATTTTAATATTTGTTTATAGGATTCTCTTGGATCTGATAGTTTGTGAATCCACTGGAACCACATAACATTGTTGTTCCAATGGATTTGTTCACAGTAGCTGAATGTACTGTGGCCCTTTTAACCCATTAGGTAAATAAATTCCTTTCTGGGGATTAATTAGTCATGGTTAGAGATGTAATTCATCATGTAAAATATCAGAGCTGTCTTTGTGAAAAATTCTTAGTGATCCAGAAATGTCTCTGTGTCCAGCTTCACTGCAGCCTGGTTTATTCTCCATGAACTTGACAATAGTTTGTAAATCATAATTGTTTTGAGGTAGGAATGGAAAAAATTTAAAGAATGATTCAGTAATTGGAATGCATCTTGGAATGGCAATTTAAAATCATTTGGCTTTGCTCTTGTCTTTAATTGTTTTTATTTTTTATTTTTTACAGTGCTAAGAATGGAACTCAGCCCTTGCACATGCTAGTCAAGTGCTCTACTACAGTTATATCCCTAGACCAGCTCATGTCTTTTAGCTCATGCTTTAAAACCTCCAGATTCAAGACTGTTAGTACTTAAAAAGCTGATTGGTTGGGACTGGAGATATAGCTCAGTTGGTAGAGTGCTTGTCCTGCAATCATGAGGCCCTGTGTTCTATCCCTAGGACCGCCAAAAAAAAAAAAAAAAAAAAAAAGGCTGCTCGGTGCTGAGGGTCCATGTCTAGCTGTCTACTCTTCTCCTTACATGTGTGCTATAGCAGAGTTAGGATGTAATTCTGCATCTTGGTTGTTGAAGGCAGGTAAGATAGGATTTTGTAACATCTATAGAAGAAAGAGCATGGACTTTGGAGTTAAGGATAGATATACTTTAATTCCACTCTGGCATTATTAACTGTGTGTATGTGGGCAGATTACTTTACTTCTCTGAGCCTCCGATTCCCTAGCTGTGGAAAGGGTGATGGTACTATCCAACTCACTACACTATTTTGAGGGTTCTCTTATGTATACAAAATAACTGCATTGCCTGTTGTATTATAGACACGCAAGAATTTGTACTTGTGCCTCACTTTTACCTTCTTTTTCCAACAGGAGACAGGGTTGAACGTAAACTTTTGCATTTTATTTTAAAATTTCACAAGTAGAAGATGAGTGAGAGCTGGCTTATCAGGGTTTACTGCCAAAGGGATGTCAGATTATTTTTGGATTCTATGTTTTTAAAAATACAATGTGGTTTTAGGCTAGATTATTTGGAATATAGAGTCCATTTAATAGAATATGAAATCCTCTTTCAGTTTGGAAGTTTGTTATTATGTCAGGCAGCTTTCAGTCACTGACAAAATAATCGACATAAGAGGAGAAAAGATTTCTGTTGGCTCATTTAGAGACTTCAGCCCATGGTTACCTGGTATTTTGCTTTGGGCCTATGGCGTTACAAAACTTTGTGGCAGGAGCATGTGGAAGAGGAGGCTTGTTTGCCTCATGGCAGCCAGGAAGTGAAAAGAAAGAGAGGAGGGGCTAGAACCCCAGTATCTCCTTCAAGAGCCTGCCCCCAGTGACCTAACTTCATTCCATTAGGTCCCAGCCCTAAAGGTTCAACTACCTTCCGGTAGTGTGGAGGGCTAGAGACCAGTCCTTCAACACAGGGGTCTTCAGGGGACATTTCATACCTAATCTATTGGCAGTTGTGTTCAGTTCTAGGCACATTTTGAAAAGCAGAATTGTTGAGGCCCTTATGAGCTGAACTCTGGAGCCAGATGGCCCAGGTTCAAGTTCTGATCATGCTACTTAAAATCTCTGTGTCTTGAACAAACAGCTTAATCTCATCATCTTTAAAAAGAGGGATAATAATGGTACCTACCTCATAGAGTTGTTATCAGGAATAAATGAATAATGTTTAAACCACTTAGATTAATGCCTGACCCACAACAAGTTCTGTGAGAGTGTCAGCTGTTTTTGAGGGAACTTCAGAGGACAGCAACAAGGCTGGTAGATTCCTTGGGAGACACGACATGGAAGAAACAGTTGGAGACGTTGGAGGGGATGTTTTATGGAAGAGGGAACAGGCTTATTTTGTGTTACTGAAAAGGAATTAGGATAAATGGGTAGAATTGTAAAGATGGTTATTTTATTTTAATGAAAGGCTTTATAACAAATAGAGTTCAAAATTGCAATGAATTGCTCTGTGAGCTAGTGAGTTTCACATCACACAGAGGCTTAGAAGATGAAGAGAGATTCCTGACCTGGCCGGTGGGATGAGCTAGGTGACAGATGTTCTGTATACCCTACTCTTAGTTCAGTTTAAGTGACTGTTTTAAAGTAAGATAATCCCACACTGAAATTGCTGGGTTTTGCTGGTATGAGTGAGAACTTTAGAAGCTTTCTGCTTCATGAGTTTATGGTCTATCATTCATTCATTTTCCATATATTTACTTTGTGAGACGTTGTATTTCTCTTCTCATTCTTCGGAAAAGAAAACAGACTTTAGAAATGAATCCTTACCACCCACGATGTCATTCAGTTCTTAAAGGAACTCAGTGACTTAGGTTTCATTATTGTTGGAAGACAGTTCTCTTTGGATCCATTGTTTTTCTGAGGTTCTTGTGAGCAAAGCACTGAGCACTTTTTGTTTTAGACTATCTTGTTAAGGATGTTTGCTTCACAAACAACCTTGAAAGATAGTCTGTCCCTCCAGATTAAAGGGTAAGTATGTTTTCAGCCCCATATAAAAGATCTAGGCTTTTGCAGGATTCTTCTCCAGGAACTTCCTTTGTGGGTCAGGCGTCCTTTTGGTACTGCCTGCCTAATCTCCATTGGGCTGATAACAGTTATGCTGATTCTCATGCTGCTTACTATGCTGTGAGTAGCAAAGTCTTTAGTCTCTGACTAAAGTCTCTCTGGAATTTGTACCTTCTGTCAAGAGCAATGGAGCTTTGGCCGGCTAACTTGCTAGGTTGCAAATAGGATAAAGTCTTAGACTCTTCACAATTCTTGACATTAATGAAAAGTAGGAGTTAGAGGAGTTAAGTCTCATGCCCAGCACTAAGTGGTCTAGTATTTTGGGGTGGTGGGATTTGTCTCTAGAAATGCACTTCCTGTTTTATTCTGGAAAAATGCTGCTGTATTTGCTGCTTCTGCTAAAAGGTTGAGCGTTCCTAATCTGAAAATCTGAAATCTGAAGTACTACAAAATCCTAAACTTTTTGAGCACTGACATGATGCTACAAATGGAATATTCCACACCATGAAGCTTATTATCATACACAAAATTAAGTGTATAAAATTACTTTTAGGCTATATGTATAAGGTATACATGCAACACAAATTTCAATTTTTAGACTTGAATCCCCTCCCCAAGGTGTCTTGGTTTTCATACACATACATTACAAAATCTGAAATCCAAAGCACTTCTGGTCTCAAGAATTTCATATAAGGGATACTCAATCTATGCTACTACTAGTATAAAAATAATAGCTGACAACTACAAGTAACATTTGTTGAATGATAATGATATACCAGGCCTAGTTTCATCTAATTTAGTTCTCACCAATAAACCTATAAGGAAGTATCTTTATTGTCTCCATTTTGTAGATGAGTAAATTGATATGCCATTATTGAGGTCATATGGGTAATGTGGCAGTGCCAGGATTCTTATCCAGGCATTTTGACTCTGGCAGTTTGGAACATAATCTGCAAAAGACCAACCTGGGTTTTAAATCTCTGTACTATCCCTTACACTCATTGTGTGAGGAATGGTAAATTAGTGTAACCTCTTCAAATCTCAGCTGCTTCCACTGTGAGAAGGGGGAGGGGAAGATAATAACAGGACCCCTTCCAGAGGGATTACACATACATTCTATAAAACGTACAACACAGCTGCTTCCTGGCAGCTAGTAAGCCTATATAAATATTAGAGACTGTTAATATTTTTATTATCCTACTGCCTTTTTCTCTGATTAAAAAATAACTTTTTATGTGCTCTCAGAGTTCTATAACAATTTTTTTGACTAACGACAAAATGTTATTCATCCTAGTTTACATCAAGATGGTGAATTTCAAATGGTGGGCATATCTGGCACAGGATATTTCTTACACAAATATTTTCCCTAAAAATGAAAATAGCAGCAAAAATCCCCTATAGGCCCAATTTTCACTCTAATCTTCATTTTAGTACCCCCTTCTATTTCCTAAATAACTCCTAATGATCCAGTAATATGTTGCAGTGACAGCTGACGCCGGAGAATGTGTCCTCTTTGGGCCTGACATTTTCCTTAATGGTAATTCTAACTGGTTAAGGTAAACAATGTGAAATGTTTGGCATGTTTCCTTCAAACAGTGGTGGAGAGAAAGAATTATGAAAAGCATTGTCACGATGGCAGACTTATGTAGTGTAGCTTTGAAAATCTGTGACTGCTTGATGTTACAAAGGGGAAAGGATAGAGTTAAAAATCTCAGAACTCTTACCTTTGGGACAGTTGATAAATTGAAGGCATTTTCTGATTGTGCTTCACTTTAGATTAATAGCCTAGAAGGTTTCAGATTTAAAGAGCAAAGTTATGTATCATAGAAACAAGTGGAAGACATGCTCAGCTACTCTGTAACCAAATATTGCAAGTAATCTTGGTAGTTCTGTCTTTGAAACTAAGTTTTCCTGGAATTTTTCACTTTGATTTACTTTAGTAGTGAAATAGTAGTGTGGTATTCTCTACCCAAAAAATAACCTTGGATGTAGTGTGGTGTAGAATCACCAGTTTATAGATGAGGAAACAGGATTTGGCATGATAAAGATAAAGCCCTTCCTTAATTTGACTTATAGTTCCCTGTAATGTTGATTTCTTGAGTATCCCACACTGTCCTTTGTGGCTTTTGCCTTTTTATTCATTACATTTCTTTTACTGCAGTACTTGGCCTCTTGGCATGCCTATCACACTTACAGACTTCATTTGGAGGTTGGATTGTAGTCAAAGACTGGCCTCCTGAATTCTCTTCTAAATTGAAAAAGAAGTTTTATATATCGTGTGGCTCATGAATTAAGATCCTTGCTCTGAATGACAGTTTGGAGAAGACTGTTGTACAGTATTTTGCTTGCAAGTATCTAGAAGTGGATATGTGATTGATTTGCTGACATACCATCTCTGAAAGCAGTTCTAATGATGGACTTATAATTGATTGCCTCCATCATTGAGAGCCTAAAATATCCCCCTCCCTAAATTAAAAGATAAATGAAAGAAACCAGGCTGAATGTACAAGCTGACAAATCTGAGGGAATTTAATGAAACTCTAAATTACCACAGCCAAACGATAAGAGGAAAAGTTTTTTTTTTTTTTGTCACTGATTATAATACTAAATTAAAAAAAATTATCCAAGAAAGATAATAGAGGAAACAAAGATCTGTGGCCCATGTATCAAACTAAGTTATTGAAAGATTTTTAATAAGTGTATCTTTTGCATTCTCTGGTTATTGTTGATTCATATCAATCTTATTCATGCTGTTTGAAGAAGAGTAAATGCAGGGACTCTTGTAGCACAACTTAGGCTATTGCCTAAGCAGTAGCATTTTAGATTGATGTGACCTTATTTCCAGGCTGCTGAGGGTTCTACGAAATTCAGGTCATTGGAATGAGCTCTTTAGGAGGTGGTTCCTCAATGTACGAGTAATTTTATCAGTACCCTTTCAGCTGCATATAAAAGAAGACCAACTGAAAGTGACTTAAACAATAGGTATTTATTATTTCCCCTAACAAGAAGTCTTGAGGTAAGGTGGCTTCAGACCTGGCTGCTTCCATGGCCCAGTGACATAATTGTGGCAACTTGGCATTTCTCTTGACTTTCTCTTCCTTGGCTGGTGTTTGAACATCTCACCTTTATATAACAATGTCTAGGGTTGGGGAAAAGTGCCTTTTTCTGTTATCCTTCTTCTAAGAAAATGATTTCTACGAGTTCTGTAGGTCATATTGGTCAAGTTTGTAGGTCTTATTGGTTAAGAGAAATAGAATTGTTGGAAGTCTGATTAACTCAAACATATCAAGAGCTGCCCAACCTCTCTCAAAGTTGATGCCCATCTGCTATCTGATTAAAATAAATTCTAAGGCCAAGGAAATAAGTGAAAGGAAGATCTTTTTGGATAGAGAAGCCCCAACCTCATGTAGATGGGCTATTGGAATTTACTATGAAGGTGATGTCATATTTTTCAGGTGGTAAGAAGCATGTGCTGGCATATTGATAATCTTTTTTTGGGGGGGGGCGGTGCAGGTACTGGGTATTGAACTCAGAGGCACTCACTCATTGAGCCACATTCCCAGCCTATTTTGTATTTTATTAGAGATAGGGTCTCACTCAGTTGCTTAGCATCTTGCTTTTGCTGAGGCTAGCTTTGAACTCGTGATCCTCCTGCCTCAGCCTCCCTGAGCTGCTGGGATTACAGGTATGCACCTCTGCGCCCAGCTTTGACAGAGTCTTTTGCTTTATGCAAAAGTTGTACTCAGCTTGATATATTCTGTCTTCACCAGGACTTTGTCTACCAGTGATGATGTTGAAGACAGAGAAAATGAGAAGGGTCGCCTTGAAGAAGCCTATGAGAAATGTGACCGTGACCTGGATGAACTGATTGTGCAACACTACACAGAACTGACAACAGCCATTCGCACATACCAAAGCATCACAGAGCGCATCACTAACTCCCGAAATAAAATAAAACAGGTAGGCGTCCTCCTTGTCTGGTGAGTGTGGCACTTGCTTTTAGTACAGGTGTGTGCTTGGAGAGGTGCCAGGGCCATGGCTAATGGTTCTTAACAAGTGATTCATAATGACAGTTTCAAGAGTTCTGCCCGTGTTTGGAAAGTCCATCTGAGGAAGATCACAGAGCACACCCTGGGCTTGTCCTTCCTTCCTCTTTGTCTCCTTGGCTTCTGCAGTGTGAAATGGCATAAGGAAGATGGCTTCAACTTGGGGAAAGCTGGAAAGAATCCGAACCAAAGAGGAAAGCTCTTTAAGACTCCACCGCCTCTTCCTATTAGAGGCTCCATTTCAGTCTAGCAAGTGTATTTACTGTACTCATATCCTATTTTTTTTTTACAGGTGTAGGTATATTGCTGTAGCAATTGAAAAAAACATTTTTTGGGTTTTTTTGAAATTTTAGCTTTGAGTTTGCAACATAATTTGAGTTAGTTGTGATTTATCTACAGTTGTGTGAATTTTTGGTATTTTTGTGAAGCAAAGGAAATCTAACATACAAATTAAACATCATGAAAAGTTTATGACAAAATTTTTGAGTATCGTGCTTTGGTTGTGATGAACTGGTAGTAATTTTTAATTTGTAATTTCCTTGTTATGTTTGGAACTATTTCTTTTTCTTCTCTGCCCCCCCTACCCCCCACCCCCTTTTTTTTTTTGTGATAACTCTTTGAAAGCTCTTGATTCCTGGGAACCTGTCTGGGGTACCTAAAGCATAAAGAGAGTTCATAAAGGGACATTTTTATATTTGGTCAAGGGATGAACTGATTTTGTAAGGGTTATGTATTGTCACCTCATAGTTATGTAGTTCTTGGCTGTGTGTGTGTGTGTGTGTGCGCGCGCGTGTGCATGCACACGTGTGTTTCAGTGCTAGGGATTGAACCCAGGAAGTCACGTGTGCTAGGCAAGTGCTGTACCAGTGAAATACACCACCCCCTTTTAGCTGTGTATTTTTAGGATCACTCCTTTAATACCT
This sequence comes from Sciurus vulgaris, assembly GCF_902686455.1. Lineage (NCBI taxonomy): Eukaryota > Metazoa > Chordata > Mammalia > Rodentia > Sciuridae > Sciurus > Sciurus vulgaris. Next base: position 21,483,449 of record NC_136468.1, on the reverse strand, counting down.
TTTTTAATACTATATTTTATGAGTAACAGTAATTTCTACCCTCGTTGAACATTGATTCTTTGCTAGGAATGATTATGTTTATTCTCTTGACAAATTCAGAATTTGAACTCTATAGTCTCCCTGAATCTGAATTTTTGCTGTGATTTTCAGGCATTTTTAAAAGCAGTAAAATTTCTTTTAAATTAAAAAACAAGTGGTATTTTGCAGATATCAAAACATTTAAGCATACCAAACATTAAGGGACAGTGCTTTCTACTTATCTGGTGTTGGAGTGAGCTGTCCAGAGCATTATGCTTGGTGGTGTCCTTAGTATTTGGCTGCTGCCCTTCAAGCACCTCTTAGGGATCAATCTCAGATAGATTCATAGCCCTATGCTAGAGATTGGTAGGGAACTCCCTGGCCTGTATCTACCCAGAAATGGCTTGTGTTCATCTTATGATTTTGTAAGCAGATTCATAAATTATCCTTCTAAGAATATTATTGATAAATGACTTTCAATCTCTAAGAGTCTAGTTTCAGAATCATTTAGCACTTAGCCTTTTTTGAGTAAAGGTACTGACCTCTTTACATTTTAAAAATAACTGGGTGTTTTGGAAAGGAATACTATAATTCTTAGCCTTCACAAGTGGTTGAGTTCATACAATGGATTTGTCTGTGAGACTAGGTAAAGCTATAAATCAGTGGCTGTAGATTTAAAGTAAACTGTAGTCCACTTTGGCCCAATATACTAAGCTCAGGAAGGGTCAGAAAATGAACGTATAGAGCTGCTGACCTTCTGCTTTGCCTCGGGTAATCACAGCAAGGGTGAAGGACCTTTTGGTATTTGTGTTTTCTGATTAGTTTGGTTGACTGAATGGACTTTGTCCTGATCTCAAGGGAAGTGCCGCATTGCTTTCTGCTTTGCTCCCTACCACTCTGAGTCGATAGCATCTTTGCTGCAAACAAAGAGTATTCACCTGGTATGAGAAAAGGCCTCATCTTGAGGACTGTGCATTTGTTTTAGTAGCCACAGTCTTCTTACCTTCCTCATTTTCAGTATGCTGCGGTTCTGAGCAAAAGGAAACAAACAAACAAACGAAACCTTTACTGCATCAGACAGTGTCAAGAAAGTAAATGTCATACAACTCAGTTTTAAGAATTAGCTTCAATATTGGGAAGAGGAAAGAAAAGGGACTAAAACTCTTTGCAAAAAAGCCTTTAATAATTGATTAATAGGAGAAGAAAAATGTTGGGCAAAAATGAGAGTGAATGTTTTCATTGCTTAATTTGACAGTTTGTACCATGAAAATCCTTTTCTTATCACCAAGGAAACAGTAATATTTCTTACCTTTCCTTGTCATTTTTGTTTTTTAATTGCACTTTGGATTGTATACAAAATATAGGTATGCATTTTTAAAATTAAAAATGTGAATGATTCAATCATCTGTGGGCTATATTATTTTAGAGCCAAGCAAGATGTTGAGAATGTATAGACTGACTTGAGATTTTCTTTCTGTTCTGAACCAAAATGTGATGAGAATTCATTCAGCAAATGTGTTGAGTGCTGGTTCCCTTCTAGGTCTGTTCCAGGTGTTGGGACTATATAAGTGGAAAGCACTGGTCTGTGTCCTCATGAAGATTACATGTGAAAGGGAAGAGACGAGAACATAAGCAAATAGATAATGTTTACCAACACTTATTTAATCTCTATATCGTGAGTGTCTGCCTTGTGCTGACAGCATTGTTCTAGGCCTTGGGGTATTGAAGTGATGAAAACAGACAAAAATTCCTGTCCTTGTGGAGTTTACATACTAGTCCACTTTGTAATCAGGAGAGACAGACTGAAAACTAATAAATAGGTGAACAGATGGAATAACAGATGGTAACAAATGCTATGCAGAAAAAATGAAAAAGAACGAAAAAGAAGAAAAGAAAGCAGAGAATTGCTCTTTTAATTGCATAAGTCAGGGAAGGCTTCACGGAGGTTACCGTTGAGCCAACATCTAAAGCAGGTGTGAGAGAGAGGGTCAGGAAGGACACTCCAGGACGAAGGGATAGCAACTGCAAAGGTCCAGAGGCAGGGTCATGATTAGAAGTTTGGAGAAGGAGTGAAGAGGCCAATGAGGCTGGAGTGAACTGAGGAGTCCAGGGAGTAGCAGGAGAAAGATTAGAGGGGGCCAAGGCTCGAGGGTCTTGTAAGTCAGAAGAACTCTGATTTTAACTCAGCAGTATGGGAAACCATTGTAAAGTTTTGAGCATAGGAATGACATATGACTCATATTTTTCTCAGAACCGCTGCTGGTCTAGGACTAGGTTCTAGTGGGGAGGAAGAGCAATGAAGGTGTTCATATTCATGTGTTGCGCCTTGCTGCCTTATAAAACTTGAGACCATGGAACTGCTTACAGTTCTCATTTTTTTTATTGTACTGAGGATTAAATCCAGGGGTGCTTTGCCACTGAGTCACATCCCCAGCACTTTTATTTATTTATTTGAGACAGAGTCTTGCTAAGTTGCTTAGGGACTCACTAGATTGCTGAGGCTGGCCTCAAACTTGCCATCCTTCTGCCTCAGCCTCCTGAGCCACGGGTATTACAGCCACCACATCCAGCTCTAGTTCCCATTTTGACATCACTTTCATATATCAATTTGTGTTATATCAGTAGATTCTATTTCCTGAAGAATAAATGTGCACTGACAGGTGGATTTGACTCTTTCCAGATGGTCCATGCCTTTTTTACCTTGGTCAAGTCTATTTGAAATGTTCTCTAGATTAAAAAAATGTGCAAATAAAATACCATATATGATTGACAAGGCCAAGTAATGTGAGTAATAAACAAAAGACATTGTACAATTGGTCAAATTGAGATACTATTACATTGGGAAACCTCATAATCCAGAGATTCTGCCAGTATCTCTCATTATGACTGTCTATTATAGCAGCATCAACACCAAAATAGATGAATATGAGTTGATACAAGTTGGAGACTTGTTGGTATTTGAATCTGAGAGTTTCTTTGTGATGTACTAGGTATTAAGATAACTCAGATTTTTTTTAAGGTGAGTCAATCTGATGTTTATCACAGGAGCAATGTAGGCTGAAGGGAAGACACAGAGACCCCGTTCTGTTGTGATGTACACTTAACATTTCACCCCATATTTGACTGCCTACTTAGGACTAGATTGAGCTCTAAAAGCTGTTTTTGTTGCCTGTCACAAGAAATAGCTGTATGTGATAATCAAGTTGTTAGAGCTTAATTATTTGGTAATACAATGCTCATTACTTAACATGTACAGAAAATAACTTTGGCTTTTATATGAAAGTATACCTTGAGAGGTGGAACTAGAATGAAGAATTGCCTTAATTAAAATTAGGAGTGTCATAGTGCAACAACATGGTTTTTGTAGCCCACATCTAAGGTGGAATTTCCTATTTGCTTGTATGAAAAAGGGAAGAGGCTTCAGCTTTCTGGAAATGGAGATGGTAAATAGTAGGCAGTAATGAGTTATTATAATTTAAAAACAGAGTTGTCTGCAGTCCATTAGTGTAGTCATAAGAACCATGAGGTGATCCTTGCATTGAGTTCAACTGTACCCAAACTCAGCAGCTCAAAAGGAGATATTGCCCTTGGATAGGGTTGCAGTGAGCCTCTCAGAGAATTTAAGACCTTAGAATGTCAGCTTAAAAAAAACTAAGGGAAAAAAGCATGAGAAATAAAAGCATGAGTGTAATTTTGAAGTAGCATATAGTTCCAAAGGGCTTTTAAACAGAATAGTGAGTGGTATTTCTAAAGTTTGTTCTTTCTAGGCACTTTCTATAAAATTCCATGGAAAAAAATGGGCTAGATACTTTCAACAGGTGAATACCCATAGGAAAGCACTTATATGTAGATTTACTTTCACTACCACAGGGGAGCAAAAATGGTGTAACAGCACTTTGTGCTTCTAAAATTAAGAATAGGTCCATCACGGTGGCGCACACCTGTGACCCCAGCAGCTCAGGAGGAGGAGGATCACGGGTTCAAAGCCAGCCTCAGCAAAAGTGAGGCACTGAGCAACTCAGGAGACCCTGTCTCTAAATAAATTATGAATTAGGGCTGGGGATGTGGCTCAGTGGTCTAGTGCCCCTGAATTCCTCCCCACCTCAAAAAAAGAATTAAGTATAATATTGACTTACGTTCATCTTCAGTGACCATCCCTTGTTCACAGGGCATTTTCAGGATCTTTGTGGTCTACAATTTTGATAAGTTGCTTATGTGGGCACTTTATGGCAGATAATATGTACACTTAGAGGTGCACCTGCCTTCTTTGTTCTTAATCCTAATTCAGTACTTTTCTAATTGTATAATTTAAATGTTATAACCTTCCAGCATTTTCCCTGTGCCTGTATCCATCAGCCCCTCTTATCCTCATCTCTTCCCCTCCTTTCCTCAAAGGTAAGACATTGTAATTTAAAAAACCCCTATTTGTTTTCTTGCCCAAGGCTGGGTTGTAAAATCTCTGCTTCTCTGCCTTCTGTATCATCTCTCATTTCTATTTACAGTAGCCTCTTGGACCCTGTTTTTCTTATTTTTTTTTCTAGAAGTCTCTAATTAGAGTGACTTGCAGGTCTTGTATATTGAAACTGAAATTCTTGGTATCGCTGGACAGGTGATGAGGATCAAATGTGAAGTTACTAAAATTCTGAGGAAGCCAAGGAAATTGGTCTCAAACTTGTCTCCATATGTGATGTCATGATTTGAACGACTTGACTTTTCATGGATTTTTAAGGAAGAAACAGTAACATAATTTTTCAATTTTAATTATTCTCTTAAAAAGAATGAAAATATCATGTTTATAAAAGTAGATCAGGGATTTGAGAAATACATTTTTATGTGTAGTTGGGTACATTTCTTATATTTGAATGTTATTATTCATGGATAGGCATACCCCTGTTTCCTTTCCCTCATTTAAAAATAAAGCTTTTTAATATTTTAAATTGACAAATAAAAATCATATAGATATATTGTGTATAGAGTGATATTTTGAAATATGTATACATTGTTGAATGGCTAAATTAAGCTAATTATTATATGCCTTACTTCATATACATAGTTCTTTGCAATGAGAACACTTAAAATATCTCAGTAATTTTATTTTTAAAAATTATTTAATTAATGTATTTATTGTGGTGCTGAGAATTGAAGCCTGGGACTTGCACATACTAGGGAAGTGGGTTCTCCTACTGAGCTATACCACTAGGCCTAACAATTTTCAAGTATATAATACATTAACTATAGTCAACATGTACACAATGGATATTTTGAATTTAGATGAATTGAAATTTTGTTTGCCAGCATCTCTCCAGGCTGTTCCCTCGTCTCCATCACGTTCATTCTCTCTGTGACTTTAGCTTAAGGTTTTACATGTTTGTGATATCACATGGTATCTGTCTTTATGTGACTGACTGACTTCACTAAGCACAACATCCTCCAGGTTCATTCATGTTGTCACAAATGATAAGATCCTACCATTGTTAAGACTGAACATTATTTCCTTGTATATATATATATATATATATATATATATATATATATATATGCACACTTAGAGGATAAGTGTGTATACACACACACACACACACCCCATGTTTTCTTGATGCATTTATCCTTTGATGTACACTTGGGTTAATTCCACATCTTGACCTTTGTGAATAATGTTGCAGTGAACATGGAAATGTTGCTCTCTCTTTGACATACTGATTTCATTCACTTTGGATATACAGATATTCCTTGGTATATGATGGGATCACATTCTGATAAGCCTATTGTAAATTGAAAATACCATAAATTAAAAAAAATGCATTTAGTACATGCTAACTACTGAACATTCTAGCTTGGTATAGTGCAGTGTGGAGGATTGGCTGTTTACCCTGGTGATTGCGTGGCTTGCTGGGAGCTGCATCTTGCTTCTGCTTCCTGGAATCATCAGAGGATCAGATAGCATATTGCTAATCTGGTAAATGATCAAAATTTAAAGTATTGCTTCTATTGAGGCTGTATCACTCTTATACTACTGTGAAGTGGAACAGTGATAAGTTTGAGACTGTCTGTATATCCAGTAGGGGGATTCCTATATCTTCTGATAGTTCTATTTTAATTTTGAGGAAGCTCCATACTATTTTTTTTGTAATGACTGTGCTCCCCATCTTTGTCTTGGTCTAATTTACATATATTAATATGCATATATTTTGAGAGTATAGTTCAGTGGATTTGGCAAATGTGTATATCCTTGAATGTGTTACCATTGCTCTAGAGTGTTCCCTATTGCTTCAATGCAGTTACTTCTTTCCCACATCCTGTTCCAAGCTACTACTAATTTGAAATTGGATTAGGTTTTGCCTAATCCAAGAAGATAAAGCGTATTATCTTTTTTCATTTGGCTTCTTTTGTTTATCATTGTTTTACCACTGAGCTACATCCCTACCCTTAAAAAAATTTTTTTGTTTTTTTTTGTCTGGGTCTTCCTAAGTTCCTGAGGGTCTTGTTAAATTGCCCAGGCTGACCTGGAATTTATGATCCTGTTTTCTCAGCCTCCCAGTCACTAGGATTTCAGGCATCTACTGCTGCACTCGGTTTATCGTAGTATTTTTTTTTTTTTTTTTTTAATTTGCTACTGGGAATTGAACCCAGGGCGCTCTACCACTGAGCTACATCCCCAGCCCTTTTTGTTTTTTATTTTGAGAGAGAGTCTCTCTTAGTTGTTTAGGACCTTTCTAAATTGCTGAGGCTGGCCTTGAACTTGTGATCCTCCTGCCTAGGCCTTCTGAGTTGCTGGGTTTATAAACGTGCACTCTCATGCCCTGCTTATCATAGTACTTTTGAGATTCTTCTTGATACTTCTTTTTTTGTTGCTCACTGGCCCCAAGTTTTAAAATAACAGTTCTTTTTAACCGTGATGTTCAAATAAAAAAGTTGAAGACTCAAGATAATTTGTAATAAAAGTTCTTGTGACTTACATTTGTAGCCTTTTTACCTCAGTTTAGGGAATAATTTTGGTGATGTTCATTTTCTGCACAGTCTGATGCCTATATATTGCCTCCTGCCTGCCTGTCCTGAAAAATTCTGCCTTTCACTTTTCCTTCCAGGTAGTAAAAAAAAAGTGAGAAGTGAGTTAATTACATTGTATATATGCTAGCGTGAGATTCCATAATGGTCTTTTCCCAATCATACAGAAGTTTGCCAAGCTTTACCGATAGTTTGTAAATTTATCCCCGACTATGTTATCAGGAGCCTAGTTGAGTGTTGCATGATATAAAATTTATTTTTAACTATTTCCATGGTAACCATTTGCACATAGAGGAAAAAGCGAAGAATAAGACAACCAAGGTGATGAGTAGAATATCAGAAGTCCATTTCTAAAAGATTTTAAGTAAAATTTAAAATAGAACACGTTTAGTAGCTGAAGTTCTTAATCCAGAGACCAGTAACTTGAAGAGTTAGGATGTTTAAAAGTCAAAACCAGAAGTGATGATGAAAGCCAGGATTCCCTCCTTCATCCTGCCACATGCCCAGTTCCACACTTCAGAGGCGCTGACTACTCTTCAACCCACATGCCCCCACAGGTCTTTCTGTTTTTATTAGTTTGCTTACGTTAGTTTTTCTTGAGTTTTCTCTGGGGTATTGTATGTTGACTTTCAGCTATGGAAGATGAGGATTTAGTCCTTCCTTCTTTACCCAGCCTATTACATCTTCCTCATTTATCCTCTCTAAATATAGAAGTTATATACTGGTCTTGGTTAAATAGATAATCAGTACTTACCTTGTTATAACTGCATAAATATTTACATTCAAGCTGCACACTATAATTAGGCTTCTCTTGTGCAGTTTTGTTGCTGTTTTTGTTTTCTCTGGAATTAACGATTGGATACCCTTGTTGCCTGAGTTCTGTATTAGATTCACCCTTTCCTCCATCCCGTTTCTTCTTTTGTCTTTCTCATATATTGGTCAAACACATTTTTTAGAAATGTGCTGATGTATGGTGTATATAATATTCACTTTTTGAGAGCCTGCGTGTCTGGAAATGTCTTTATTCTTTCCTCAAGTTTGATGGATTATTTTTCTGGGAAATAGTTCTCTTTCAGAACTTTGAAGGTATAATATTCCTAATGTTCCTTTGTATTATAGCTTTTAGTGTTGCAGTTGAGAAAAGTCTGATGTCATTCTGATTTCCACGCCTTTGTATAGGTCCTGTTTTCCCCCTTTTCCTTTTCAAAGCTTTAAGATTGTTTCTTTGTCCCTGGTGTTCTTACACTGCAGGATGATGTGTCCTGGGTGAGGTCAACCAGTTTCTTCAAGCAGTTGGTATGCTTTTTCAGCTTGAGAACTCATGTCTTTTTTACTGGGAAATATTTTTGTAGAATTTTATTAGCCTTTTCTCCACTATTTTTTTTTTTTTTTCTTTCTCATTTTCCCCTTCCCTGGAACTCCCATTTGGCAAGTATTGGACTGTTAGGTCAATCCCCTCATTTTATTTTATCTCTTACCTGTTGTTTGGTGCACATTATATGTGTGTGTTTCTGTTTGGAGAGTTCTTTAAGGATGTCTTCTATCCTTTCTATTGAATTTTTAAAATTTCTAAAATTAAAAAAAATTCTAAGAGTTGTTTTTCATTTTTCTGAAAACTTTTGTAGCAACTGTCTTATTTTGTTGCTTTATGTAATAGTGTCTCTTATTTTTCCTCAGGAAGTTAATTATAGTGTTTTGTTTTTTAAATTGTTTTCTGTGTAGTTTCTGGTCCCTTACTCCTTCCAGTACTTTTTCCTTTTTGCTTGTTTTGATGCTTGTCTGTCCTCTACATGCTTTCCTTGAATGGTGACCTTAAACTAACCATTTGTATGCAAGAGGGAGGGAGGAGGTTAGAAGCACAGAGCATATTCTGGGGTTTGTTCTTGATGATTGGGCAGGTACTCATTGGTGTCTTCAGTGAGACCTCAGTTGTCACTATCTATATAGGTCTTTTTACTTGGACCAGGACACTTTCCTGGGACAATCATACATCTCCTATGTTGGGGCTGAAAGATTAGCTGCTCCTGTTAAGTAGAGCCAGATCACTGAAGGAGAGGGTCCAGAGATGATGAGGAGCATGCTGTCTAATAGGCTGTCCTTTGACTTCATCTCCCTATGTTCTGTCTTCAGCCTGTCTTTCATTTCTTGGTCCAGATTCTTTCTAATTCAGTATCTCCAGATTTGACCAGTGCTAAGGGAAGTAATTATCTGCCTATGTGGCATGATGGAAGTTTGACCTTCCAAATACTCCTATAGAAAGTAGTAACTCTGAATTTCTGCCTTCTGAGTACTTGGTGCCTCCTTTCATTGGTACCAAATCTCACTCCAGGCTGAGGTGTTCAGATTTCTCTGGTCTGCTAACTTAGTTACACATATCATCTATTTTCTAGAATTTTGTTGCTATCTTTTATTTGTAGTTCCTTCCTCTCTTTTCTTGATGTTCTTTGCTTTAAAATAATTTCTTTGCCTTTACTTTGGTGAGATTGCAAGAGGGAATAGAGATAATGGGAACCATCTCTCTGAGATTTTTCAAGGGGTCTGTGACCCCTGAAATTATTATTTTTTAATTAATTAATTAATTAATTTTTAAAATTATTTAAACAAATGGGATACATGTTGTTTCTCTATTTGTACATGGAGTCAAGGCATACCATTTGTGTAATCATAAATTTACATAGGGTAATGTTGTTTGATTCATTCTGTTATTTTTTTCCCTTCCCCCCACCCCTCCCACCTCTCTTTTCCCTCTATACAGTCCTTCCTTCCTCCATTCTTACCACCCTCCTTATCCCTAAACCTAAACCTAACCCTAACCCTAACGCTAACCCCTCCTACCCCCCATTATATGTCCTCATCCGCTTATCAGCGAGATCATTCGTCCTTTAGTTTTTTGAGATTGGCTTATCTCACTTAGCATGATATTCTCCAATTTCATCCATTTGCCTGCAAATGCCATAATTTTATCATTCTTTATGGCTGAGTAATATTCCATTGTATATATATACCACAGTTTCTTTATCCATTCATCAATTGAAGGGTATCTAGGTTGGTTCCACAATCTGGCTATTGTGAATTGAGCAGCTATGAACATTGATGTGGCTGTATCTCTGTAGTATGCTGTTTTTAAGTCCTTTGGGTATAGGCCAAGGAGTGGGATAGCTGGGTCAAATGGTGGTTCCATTCCAAGCTTTCTGAGGAATCTCCATACTGCTTTCCAGAGTGGCTGCACTAATTTGGAACCCCACCAGCAATGTATGAGTGTACCTTTTTCCCCACATCTTCTCCAACACCTGTTGTTGCTTGTATTCTTGATAATCGCCATTCTAATTGGGGTGAGATGGAATCTTAGGGTAGTTTTGATTTGCATTTCTCTTATTACTAGAGATGTTGAACATTTTTTCATATATCTGTTGATTGCTTGTACATCTTCTTCTGTGAAGTATCTGTTCATTTCCTTAGCCCATTTGTTGATTGGATTATTTATATTCTTGGTGTAGAGTTTTTTGAGTTCTTTATATATTCTGGAAATTAGCGCTCTATCTGAAGTATGAGTGGCAAAGATATTCTCCCACTCTGTAGGCTCTCTCTTCACATTACCGATAGTTTCCTTTGCTGAGAGAAAGCTTTTTAGTTTGAATCTATCCCAGTTGTTGATTCTTGCTTTTATTTCTTGTGCTATGGGAGTCCTGTTAAGGAAGTCTGATCCTAAGCCAACAAGTTGAAGATTTGGACCTACTTTTTCTTCTCTAAGATGCAGGGTCTCTGGTCTGATTCCGAGGTCTTTGATCCATTGTGAGTTGAGTTTTGTGCAGGGTGAGAGATAGGGGTTTAATTTCCTTGTGTTGCATATGGTTTTCCAGTTTTCCCAGCACCATTTGTTGAAGCGGCTATCTTTTCTCCATTGCATATGTTTGGCACCTTTGTCTAGTATGAGAAAATTGTATTTATTTGGGTTTGTGTCCATGTCCTCTATTCTGTACCATTGATCTACCTGTCTATTTTGGTACCAATACCATGCCGTTTTTGTTACTATTACTTTGTAATAAAGCTGAAGATCTGGTATTGCGATACCCCCTGCTTTGCTCTTTCTACTGAGGATTGCTTTAGCTATTCTGGGTTTTTTATTCTTCCAGATGAATTTCATAATTGCTTGCTCTATTTCTGTAAGGTACATCATTGGGATTTTAATTGGAATTGCATTGAATCTGTATAGCACTTTAGGTAGTATGGCCATTTTGACAATATTAATTCTTCCTATCCAAGAACATGGGATGTCTTTCTATCTTCTAAGGTTTTCTTTAATTTCTTTCTTTAGTGTTCTGTCGTTCTCATTGTAGAGGTCTTTCAGCTCTTTTGTGAGATTGATTCCCAAGTATTTTATTTTTTTTGATGCTATTGTGAATGGGGTAGTTTTCCTAATTTCTCTTTCTGAAGATTCATCTCTTATGTATAAAAATGCATTGGATTTATGAGCATTGATCTTGTAACCTGCTACTTTACTGAATTCACTTATGAGTTCTAAGAGTCATTCTACCCTGCCTATCATGGGACATCACAAAGTTGTCTTATTCAAGAAATTTTTGTTCATTGGAGAGTATCATAGAAGTGTGATTTAGGTGTTATCCTGAAGTTACAGAAATAGATTAGGATCTTCCTCAAAAACCTTTTAATCTTAGCATTCTATCTTCATATTTTCTATGTTTATTGGAAAAATGTTGAAATTTGGTTTGTAACCGCAGAACTATAGTGTCAGCGAGTGTGTACATGCCAAATCTTGCAAAAGAGGAATACAGATTTGTAGTTGTCAGAAACATGATAGCTATTCCAGGGTAATGGACATGCCTCATATTGATGAAGGTTTGGATTATACAGCTGTATGCATTTGCCCGAACTCATCTCATGGTACACTTGAGATGCAGTCAGGCATAAAAATTTTTACCTCAAACAAAAACCAGAAAGAAAACTATAAGTAAATACTGAGTTCTAATTTAAATAAAAAATATGAGGACTGTTAAAAGTATATGAAAGCAGTTTTGTGAATGGTCAACGGTCATGAGTTTTTAAAAATTTTTTCCATGTTACAAGAAATGAAAATTCTTCATTAGGGCACACAATAACTTACTCTTATCGTGTGTATTGTGACTAACCCCCTCACTCTACTCCTTGCCTTTTTATTTTGTCACGTGGTTCCCGTGCTTGTCATGTTCTATACAGACCTGAAGAATGCTGGAACTTGTCTTATTTAATATCTAATGTTCAGAATATAAGGTAAAAAATCCATTGTGTATCCTTTAATTTTAAGATTATCTCTGGCTGTGCCTACTCTGTTTTAGAAATGGGTTATTTTTATTGTAGGCAGTTGAGAAGAGTGCTCAACTCTTTGATTGCAAAGTTTACCTGAAGTTGTGGAGTTAGAAGCATGGACCAAGTGATCCATCAGCTGAATAGGACATCTGCAAGGAGGACTGGAGAAGGAGTAATGGCATTGGGCTTACATCGACTATTCCCTTTTTAGATATATTAACATTTATGTGGTGTTTTATATTTTCAGAGCTCTTCGTATTTGTAGTAATTATTTCTAGATTCATTCAAAGGTATGTTAGGAGTAGCTTTCTCATTTCATGGTAGAGAAAATACAGACAGAGAGGTAAGAGATGTACCCAAGTGAGTCAGTGTCAAAACCAGGATTGGAATTTTGCAAGCAGACCAACCAAGGGGAATAAGTGGGAGTGGGAATTTGAAACTGTTATGCATAGTAGTACCAATGAGGAATGCTAACCAGATTATGGGTTTAGGCTGGCAAGACCTTGTAATGACTCAAAACTGAATCTGTTTTATTATAGGTAAAGGAGAATCTTCTTTCATGCAAGATGTTATTGCATTGCAAACGGGATGAACTTCGGAAACTGTGGATTGAAGGAATTGAACATAAGCATGTCCTGAACCTGCTAGATGAAATTGAGAACATCAAGCAAGTACCTCAGAAGCTGGAACAGTGCATGGCCAGCAAGCACTATCTCAGTGCCACTGACATGCTGGTAAGAGAAAGCTGTTCTAAAGGTCATTTCTGCTAAGATAAAAAAGTACCCTTTTTTGTTTTCTCTGAATCCTGTAATGCACGTAGCACATTACAAAGTGCCTTCTGGGGATTCACTAGCCCTTGCAGGTGAAGCTCGGCTGGTTTTATTCCTAATTTCAGTGTTTGAAAAATGGTAGATGATTATTATTTATGTATTTTCTACCTTTGGAACCATAGCAAGAAATATCCTGGTTAAGAAACCAGTACTTAAATCATGTTGGAATGGTAATGAGAGGTGTTTTTTAGCTTTAGAGGAAGATAATGAATCTCATTTTAAGGTATAAAATCTATATGACATAGAACTTCCAGAGATTTATAAACCTAGTTCTCCACAAATTCTTTGAAGGAATTTTTACATTAGGGCTTTTTTTTTTTTTTTTTTTTAATTTTAAATTGATAAGAAAGAAAATCCTAGACATTACCTTGTTAAGCAGAAGCCCTCTACACTCTGGCTTTTAGCCTCTATCATAGTCCATTAAGTTTTGCTGCTTTTTGACTGTATGAAAGTTCTGAGGAGGTTGTAGTTGTTGGTGAGGGTTAGCAGATGAATAAAAAATAGAAGTGCAGATTTTGCTTCCCAGTAATCCTACCTTTCCCAGGGCCTGTGGTTCTTACAGAGAGCTGCTCTATCTTCTGCCCATTCTGCACATGTACTCATTTTCATTGTTCACAGTTGGCTGAGGACTACAGAAGTTCTCAGCAGCAGATGGACTGCATTTACACTGTTTTCTTTTCCTCAAGAAGTGAGAACCCTTTATCTTTGTTTTATTAGATTACATTCACTGTTACACTGGAAAGAAATCCTTGAGGGAAATTGGTGGGGATGCAAGGGCAATGTCCTACATGGTTCTAACTTATGCAGGTTTCCAAGAAGAGTTTTGCTAAAAGTGTTTGGAAAGTTTTTGAAGGAAATGCGGTAACCAGAGGGTGAGAAGTGCTATCATATATTAAAACCTGGTTATGAACGGACTGCATGGTCAATTTCCACATAGGAAGAAGGTTAATAGTGGTTTGCTCTTAGGAGTAGCAAGAGAATTCGTTTCCAGCATCTTTTTCAAAGTGACATCTTAATAATGGCTCTAGGTTGTTTGACAGAAAAAAATTACTTCTCAGCTTTAGTGTTTGTTAATGCATAGTTGTGCTAAATTATCAAGAATCAGCAATTACAGTAGATAAATTATACATATTTGTTAAGTATGTATGCATCCATTTGCATCATGATTATTTGGGGTAGGCCTGCTTTTATATGTGCCATGTATTAAAATAGGTTGTTAGACTTTTTTTCTGGGTCATGTTCATTTTAGGATTTCAGATTTTTGTTTATGGGTCTATTACTTAACGGCTAATTTATTTACTTAAAGGCTAATCAGTCATGGCTATTCCTCTACCCTCTTTTTTGACATTTTTCTTCAGGAATTCTTCATATAACTTCATTAAATTATTGTTCATAAGTTGTAGAAATTCCATGCCAGCTTGTTGTGTTAGTTAGCTTTCCAGTTATTGTTAAAAATACCTGAGATGAATTAACTCATAAGGATATAAAAGTTCATTTTGACTCACAATTTCTGAAGGTTCAGTCCATGGTGATTTGGTCCCATTGCCTTTGGGCCTGTGGTGAGACAGTGTATAATGGAAGGTGCACGTGGCAGAGGAAGCTGTACCTCATGGCAGCTGGGAAGCAAAGACAGAGGAAGTGGCTGGGTTCCCAGTATCCTCTATAAGGGCATGTCCCTAATGCCCTAACTTCTTTCTACTAGACTCCACCTCCTAAAAGTTCCACCACCTCCCTATGGGGTCACATGCTGGGGACCAAGCCTTCAATACATGGCCTTTGGAGAACATGAAGATCCAAACTGGCACAAACTTAAGTAAAAAGAACTGTTTGACTTATGTAACCTATCTGCTAAAGAGACAGGAATATACAACATGAAATGTTACTATATGTTCCCTCTGCATGTTTTCTTCCTGTTCTACTGTAGACGGGTATCTTCTGCAAGTATGAAAGGGTGTGGGTGTCAGAGGAGAAAGTGATATAGACTGCAGTCTATATTTTTCTGACTTTGTACAAGAAAATACCCTTTTTTTCCTAATTGAAAAATGTGATATGAAATTGCAGAAGATTGCTTTGCAGAAGAAAATAATCTTTTTTCCTAGTTAAATAATTGAGACATAGATTGAGCGAGTTTGGGTACCATGATCATAGGTTTAACTAAAATCATGTGGTTAGGGTGGTGGGAATTGGAGTGGGAAGGAAGAATAGTTGCCTCCACAACAGGGTGAGTGTCTAAAATACATTTCCCAGAAGTTTTGTTCCTTTCCCCCCTATTTATAGTTATTTATATATTCTGGATACTAATCTTTTGCATAGTAGATTATAAATATCTTCTTTCAATTGGTGGTTTATCTTTTTACTTTTTTATGGTGTCTTTTGTTAGAAAATTAAAAAAAAAATTTAAATGCCATGAAGTTTCTCAATCTTGTTCATTTTGTTAGATGCTTTTAAGAATTGTTTTTCATCCCAGTGTCTTAAAGAAAATCTCCTATGTTCTCTTCTTTAATCTTTCCACATACCATTATATATATGATATGAACCATGAATCTAATTTTATCTTTCTTCTGGATAGCCAGTTGGCTCAGACTCTTTATTGAATCATTTTTCTACTGATTTATAATGCCCTTTTTCACATGCCATATTTTCACATATGCATAGATGTGAATCCAGGTTCTTTATTTTATTCAATTTGGTCTCATCTATACCTGCACCAAACATACTGGTTTAATTACTATATAATATATCTTGATATGAAGTGAAGACATTCACTTGCTGTCTGTGCTGTTCTTGGCCTTTTACTCTTCCGTAGCAATTTCAGTGTCAACTTGTTAAATTCCACAAAAAGTGTGATAGGATTTTCATTAAAATTGAGAGAATTTCTATGTTAGCGATATTGAGGCTTCTTGTCAGTTGATAGGATATGCCTCATGTATTAAAGACTTTATTTAATGTCCTTTAATAATACTTAGTTATGTCTTCTTTAGAAGTATTGTGTATATTTTGTTAGATTTAATCTGAATACCATGTATTTTTGATGCTTTTTAAAAAACAATAGTTCTTTAATTATAGTTTCTAGTTATTTGTTGCTGGTATATAAGGATAGGATACATTTTTTTTTTTTTTTGAATTGACCATATATTTCCCTGAAATGATTCACAATTCTGTCTACCTGGAAAATGGTGACATGTTCTTTAAGATTTCATCAACTCTTTGAAAGTCCTGGACACTTGGATGTTCTTCTTTGTGTTTCCTTAAGCTGCATGTATTTCATCATAATATAATTGTTTTGTTTGTGTGGTAGTTATTGAAAGTAGGGGTGTGTTTTACCTATTTTTGTCTGCCTTTGCCTCGCATAGTGCAGTTCATATGGTCAGAGTTCACAAATTATTAGTCAAATGAGTAACTATGTAAAAGTCTTTAATACATAGAAAGGTGGTGTTTTTTTTTTTTAGGAGTTTTGGTATACTTTCTCTTCTGGTTAGTGGGGTTTTTCTTTCTTTTTTTAATGAACATGGTTCTTTTGTTTCTGACCATTCTTTTTTGTAATATTTAAATGAACAACCATTATAACTAATATAGATTGAGCTAATGTGGATGTTATATTTGTTAATTCATTTAATGCTCTCAATAACTCTATAAGAGATAAGTATCTAATATTATTGCCATTTTACAGTTGTGGTATTTGTTTTGCATGATCTGAGGGGTTGGCATGTTCCGTATAAGCTATTGTTTGTGTATCTCAATCACAAAGATTTCATGGAGGTAGGATTTAAAATATGCCTAAAAGGTTGGGAACATTCTTCAACATGATCTTTTATTTACAAGAGTGAAGAATAAGGTTTATAATTGCTCTTTCACTGGACTTCATATAAAAGAAGATCACATTTCCTTTGCCCATGGTTATATGCCATCAGAAGTAAAATCTACTTAAGGAATCTCAAGGGTCCAAATGGAAATCTTTGCTAAAAGACATCAGAGGAAAGTAAAGACAAAACAATCTAGTCTTTCAAAACCCCCTAATTTCCTTGGATTTGTTTGTCTGAGATATTGCATTTTCATTTTAAGGCAGGTGCAGATGCAGATATGTAGTAATTTGATCCCTGCTCAGTATGGGTTAATATTCTAGAGTAAATAAATCAGTGGTGACCCCTGGCTCTTGCCAGCTCCTGCTGTTCTCGTTTCACCATCAGACTGGCCTAGTAGCTATAGGGTTGGCTTTTAGGTAGGATATTTATTTCTTCTTTTGATATGATAACCTGAGTATTGCATG
Source organism: Sciurus vulgaris (assembly GCF_902686455.1). Lineage (NCBI taxonomy): Eukaryota > Metazoa > Chordata > Mammalia > Rodentia > Sciuridae > Sciurus > Sciurus vulgaris. The sequence continues at coordinate 21,466,025 of NC_136468.1, read as the reverse complement.
AAATAATTAAATTGTCATGACAGTGAATGTCTGCAAATAGGCCTGGCCTTTTGTTTCCTTCTTCAAGGTAAACAGCTGCTGTTGGCTTATGAAAAGCTAGAAGTGATCCAACAAGAAGCCTGTATCCGTCACATTGAAATCAGAGACTTGATTAATATTGTAGCCTGTAGCTTTGTGATATGTGTGGTTTAAATTAGACCTTTGCAGTCATTGTACTGGGTTGATGCAAGCACATTAATGACATAATTTCTGGTTGCTGCATCACGTTTCTGCAGTCTGTCCTTTGTATTCCACTCACATTAATTGAAGTAATTTTGCCAGTGAAGCGTGTTTCAAACCTCTGCATTTAAATTGAAATTTTAATTCCCTTATTGTCTTGAAAAGACGGCTGAAGATGCCTTGTTACAGGTTTCATTATCACTCAAAACACTCCAGCTGCTGGTTCTAATGTACAATGACTGATTAATTCTGGGAAGAATTATTAATATAAGAATAGTGGCGTCTTCCCAGTGGTATAAGCTAACCAGAAAGGTATTTTGTGATAGTTAATATTTTTATAAACTTTTTTTCTCAAAGAAAATTTGTGTGTAGAAGTCTGCATCATACTAAAATTGCAGAGAGCTTTGAAAACCACTTACACCAGTTCTGATTTATCAGCCCATAGAAGTCAATTCATAATTGCGTTCAATCAGTGGAAACCAAGCCAGTGTGAGTAGTTTTGAAGCACTTTAGCTGACAGTCACAAGACTTGTGACTAAAATAATTTTTTCATTTCTATGTCTTCCTAAGATTATAGAGATTTTGAATGTCTTTTAATCATTTTTCTTATATGTCTTCTAAAAACAGACTCCATAGCTATGTGGTCAGATAAGGATTATTATAATTATAATAATAACTTATATGTAGCTGTGCCTTCTTCCCAGAGGATCCCAGAATGCTTTCCTGGGAGAGTGGTGTGGTGGAGTGATCCCACTCACTCTGAAAAGATGGTCATATCTGAGATAATGAGAATAAGGCAGCTTTTGAATTGAATAGTTTTCTAGAACCCTGTAATAAAAGTAAGCATATTTGTAGTATTTTCTATTTATAAGATCCTTGGCAGTTTTTGGGTAATATGGAAGCTTGTGGATTGTTACCATGGGTTTATAGTTTGGGTTAGATGGACCTTTCCTCGAATCCTCACTTTGACTCTACACTGATTGACTTGTGGCCCTCGTGGCTAATCATTTATCTTTGCTGAAAGTTGGACTTAAGAATAATACATACCACTAAGGTGTAGAAAGGGTTAAATGAAATGTTAAACCTTATACATAAGGTATTCATAGTGTATATAGTAAGTTTTCAAAATGTTATTTATAATTTTTGGTTATTTTTATTGGTAGGAAAGAATATGGTGATTGCGCCCATGTTATACTCTCAAAAACTGATCTGGAGATGAGCTTAAATAGAGCTACTAAAAGAGCTGAAGTAGGGCCAGCTGAAATATTTTTGGGCTAGGTTAAGCATTCTGGACTTCTTTTCTTTTTGGCCTAACATGGACATTACATGAATGCAAGACCAGCCCAACTCTTAATTAACTATTATTTAATTTGTACATATTTATGGGATACTGTGTGATACTTTGATACATGTAAACAATGTGTAGTGATCAACTCAGGGTGATTAACATTTCCATTATATTTTCATTACTTTGTGTTTGGAGCCTTTGAACACTTATCCTTTAGTTATTCTTAAATATGTAATAGGTTATGTGAGTTCTTGTTGCCCCACTGTGCTGGAGAACCACTGGGTCTTATTTCTTCAATATAACGGTATTTGGGTACTGTTGTCCAGCTTCTCTCTGCCTCCCCACTTCCCATCCTCTAGTAACCACTGTTCTATATCCAGATCAACTTGTAGGCATCAACGTGTGAGGGAAAGCATGGAATGTATGTATTTCTGTTTCTGACTTATTTCCTTGAACATAATCTTCTCCAGTTCCACCCATTTGACTGAAATTGATAGAATGTCATTCTTACTTGTGACTGATTCCGTTGTGTATATATATCACATTTTCTTTGTCCATTTGTCTCTTGACATGCATCTAGGTTGATTTCATAGCTTAGCTATTGTGAATGGTGCAGCAATAAGCATAGGCATGCAGGTATTGCTCTGATATGTTGGCATAATTTCCTGTGAGTACATTCACTGAAGTGGGATAGCTGGATCATATAGTAGATTTATTTTGTTTTTTAAGAGATGCATCTTGCTGTGTCACCCAGGGTGACCTCAAACTCCTGGACCCCAGAGAACCTTCTGCTTCAACCTTTCAAGTATCTGCAACTAAGCAGATACCTGTCACATGCCACTGCATGCTTATTTTCAGTTTTTTAATGAAACTTTACAGCGTTCTCCATAGTGGGAATACTAATTTATGTTTCCACCAATGGTTTTTTAAAAATATTTTTAGTTGTAGATGGACACAATATGTTTATTTTGTTTCATGTGATGCTGGGGATTGAACCTAGTGCTAATAAGCAAATGCTCTACCACTGAGCCATAACCCAAGCCCCTCCACCAGTGACTTTTAAGAGAGTTCTTCACATCCAAGCTAGCATGTTTTGTGTGTGTGTACAATTGTATGTGTACTTTTTTTTTCTAAATAATCATTCTAACTGGGGTGAGATATCTTTTGTGGTTTTGACTTGTGTTTCCCTAAGTGCTAATTATGACGATGATCCTTCCCTCCCTTCCTTTCTTCCTTTCCTTTTCTTTTCCTTTTCCTCTTCCTTCCTTCTGTGAACCCAGGGCTTTGTGCATGTTCCACCACTGTGTTACACACCCTGTCCCTAAATTTCTTTTGAAAATGTATATTCATCAATCACTTGCCTATTTTTAAATGAGGTTATTTGCTTTTTTGTTACTGAGTTTTTGGTTTTCTTTTATGTTCTGGATATTAATCACTTGTCAAATGCAGAGCTCCAAAATTTTTTTTCTGTTTTGTGTGTTTGTTCACTTTGTTCTTTCCTTTGCTGTGTGGAAGCTTGCTTCTTAGTTTGATATCATCCCACTTGTCTATTTTTAGTTTTGTTTCCTAGGCTTTGGTGGTCTTATCCCAAAATTTGTTGCCTATACTGATATCTTGAAGTATTTCCCCCAGGTTCTTCCAGGAGTTTCTTAGTTTCAGGTTTACATTTAGTTATTTGGTCTATTCTGAGTTGATTTTTATAAAAGATGAGAAATAGGGGTCAACTTTCAATATTCCAGATGGTTATCCACGTTTCCCATTACCATTTATTTAAGATACTTTCCTTTTCCCAATGTACATTTTTGGTGCCTTTGTCTACAGTAAGGTGGTTGTGAATGCATTGGGTTATTTCTGGGAACCCTAATTCTGGGTTTTTATGCCAGTGTCTTGCTGTTTTGATTACCATAGCTTTGAAGTATATTTTGAGATCAAGTGTTGTGATGCCATTACTTTTGTTCTTTTTGCCCAAGTTTGTTTTAACTATTTGGAGTCTTTTGTGCTTCTGTATGAATTTTAGATTTTTTTCCTAGTCTTTGGTAATTTTGGTTGGGATTATGCTGCATCTGTAAATTGCTTTGGATAGTTGTGGATGTTGTAACAATATTAACTTTCCCATACCATGAGTGTGTGAAGTCTTTGTTTTTGTTACAATTTCATCAGTTTTTTTTCCCCATTGTAGGGGTCTTTCACTTTCTTGATTAAATTTATTCCTTGGTATTTTATTTTTCTGTAGCTACTGTGAATGGGATTGCTTTCATGATTTCTTTTTTAAAAATATATTATGGGTGTATAGAATGCTACTGAATTTTGTATGTTGATGTTTTAATCTGGCAACTGAATTTATCAATTCTATTCTTTTGGTAGAAACTTGAGGTTTCTCTCTATATAGAATTATGTCATCTGCAAATAGGGATCATTTGACTTTCTCCCTCCCCCTTCCTATATGTATTCCTTTTCTTTCCTTCTCTTGTCTCATTGCTCTGGGTATGATTTCTTGTATAATATTGATTATGAGTAGTGAGAGCACACATCTTTATCTTATTCCCAATATCAGAGACTCCATTCATTATGAGGTTGGCCATGAGGTTCTTATGAATAGTCTTTATTATCTTGAATTGTATTCTTTCTATACCCAATATGTTCAGGATATTTTTTCATGAGTTTCATGAGTTCATGACATTGAGTTTTATTAAGTGTCTTTTCTATATATATTGATATAATCATATGATTTTTGTCTTTTATCTTGATATGATGTATCAGGTTTATTGATTCACATATGTTGAATCATTGGATCATCCTTGCTTCTCTGCGATAAATCCCATTTGATCATGATGAATGGTGGTTTTTTTGGTACCAGGGATTGAACCCAGGGTGCTTAACCATTGAGCCACATTCCCAGCCCTTTTAAAAAATATTTTATCTAGAGACAGGGTCTCACTAAGTACCTCAGTACCTCACTAAGTTGCTGAGGCTGGCTTTGAATTCACCATCCTCCTGCCTCAACCTCCTGAGCTTCTGGGATTACAAGTGTGTGCCACTGTGCCTGGCTACTAGTGATGTTTTTAATGTTAGGTTGGATTTAATTTGCTAGTAAGTTGATGAGAATTTTTGCATTATGTTCATTAGAGATGTGGCTGGATTTTTTTTTTTTTTTTTTTTTTTTTTTTGAGTCATTATCTCGTTTCAGTATCTACAGTGCTGGACTTCTGGAATGAGTAGAAGAATTCCCTTGCTCTCATTTTTTTTTTTTTAACAGTTTGAGAAGAAGTGCAGTTCTTAAAAGTTCAGTAGAATTCCACAGTGATGCCATCTAGTCATGTGCTTTCTTTTCTGGGAGGCCTTATCATTGTCATTACTTGTTATTGTTCTGTTCAGGGTTTTTGTGTCTTCATGTTTCTATTTTGGTAAGTTACATATGTCTAGAAATTTAACCATTTTTTCTAGGTTTTCCGGTTTGTTGGTGCATAGTCGTTTATAATAACAGTCCCTTATGATCCTTCATATTTCTGTGGTAACAGTTGTAATGTCTCCTTTTTCATCTCTAATTTTATTATTTGGGTCTTTTTTTTCTTAACTAAAGTTTTGATTATTTTGTTTATTTTTGAAAAATTTTTTCTTTGATTTTTTTCTGCATCTCTCTGTTTTTCTGTCTTGATTTCACTTATTTCTGCTTTGATCTTTGTTATTTCTTTTATATTAATTTTGAGTTTGGTTTATTCCTGCTTTTCTAGGTTTTTGAGATGCATTTTTTTAATTTGGTATCTTTCTATTTTTGCAATGCAGGTGTTTATTACTATAATTCCTTGTAGAACTGCTTTGACTATATCCTTTGCTTTTATTTTCATTTGTTTCAAGAGAGTTTTTAATTTCCCTTTTGACTTTTTCAGTGTATTTTTTAATAGCATGTTGTATAGTCTACATGAAGACGTATTAGTTTCTTTTGTTGTTTATTTCTAGTTTTACTCCATTGTGGTCAGAAAAGATACATAATACAATTTTGAGTTTTGTTTTTTTTATTTGTTGAGACTGGTTTTGTAGTATAATAGTATAATAGTGTAATCGATCACCTACTCTGGAATGTTTCATGTGCTGATGAAAAGAGTGTATAGTCTGTAGCAGCTAGATGAAAAGTTATGTAAATGTTTGCTAGGTTCATTTGATCTATAGTATGGTTTAATTCTGATTTTTGGGGGGTGTCTGAATGACTTGTTCATTGATGAGAGTGGAGTATTGACATTTATCACCTACATTTATCAAATAGATCCTGTTTCTCTCTATAGATCTAAAAATGTTTGTCTTATAAAATTTTGTATACTTGGATGCTCTGGCATTAGGGGCATATGCAGTTATAATCTTTATATCTTCTTGTTGACTTGAGCCCTTCATCATTACCCAGTGACCTTCTTTATTTCTTTTTGCAATTTTTGTCTTTAAGTCTATTTTGTTTAAGTACGGCTACTTTTGCTTGATTTTGGTTTCCATTTGTGTGGAATATCTTTTACCATCTTTTTTCTTTCAGTCAGTATGTATCTTTACTCATAAAGTGAGTTTCTATAGGCAGCTTATCATTGGATTTTGATTTTTATCCATTTAGCCAGGCTGTCTCTTTAATTCCTTCAAGGTTGTTATAGGTTAGGACTTAACACCTGACATTTAAAAAAAATTCTTTTTGCTTCGAATATCTTTTGATGTACTCTTCCATTCTTGTTGTTAATCTGTGTGGTTTGGGGTGTGTGTGTGTGTGTGTGTGTGTGTGTGTGTGTGTGTTAAGATTTTATTCTTTTCTGGTTTTTGTTTGTGAACCTACTCTTCCAGTGAGTTTTATATTTTCACATATTTTTATTCTGGTAGTTTACCTTTACTTTGCTTCTGGATGTAGGTCTTCTTTTGTTAAATCATCTGGTATTGATGAATTCCCTTAGTTTTTAGTTGTCTTGAAAGCCATTATTTCTTCTTTGTTTTTGAAGGATAGCTTTCTTGTGTATTGTATTCTTGGTTGCCTGTTATTTTCTTTTAGAACTTAGAATATGTAATTCTGCTCCTTTCTGGGTTGTAAGATTTCTTCTAAGAAATCTGTTGTTAGTGAAATGGGATCTTTTCGAGTGTGACTTGCTGCTTTTCTCTTACAGTTTTTAGAATTCTCTTTGTCTTGTCCTTCTGACAGTTTGACTGTAATGTGCTATGCCATGGTGAGGATCTTTTCTGGTTATGTCTATAGGCCTTCAGTACCTGAATATCTACATTGAGGAAATTCTCAGTTATTATTTCATTATAGAGATTTTCTATGACTTTTCCTTTTTCTTTGCTTTCAGGTACTACCAAATTCAAATATTTTTTCACTTAATGATATCCCAAAGGTCTTGAAGGCTGTCTCTTTTCTGTCTGTTTGTCTTTGTCTGATTAGGATATTTCAAAGGAGCTATCTTTAAAGTTTAGGTATTCTTTGTTCTGTTTGATCTTGTCTGTTATTCAAGCTTTCACCAGTAGTTTTTATTTGACGTATTATGGTCTTCATTTCCAAGATTTCCTTTTGATTCTGTTTCAAAATCTCTCTTTGCTGACTTTCTCATTCATATTATGAATTGTTCTTCTAATTTCATTCAACTGTATGTCTGTGTTTTCTTAAAATCTCATTGAGTTCTCTTATAATCATTCTTTTTTTCTTTTATTAATTTATACATATTAATTATACAGACTGGTGGGTTTCATTGTGGTATATTCTACATGCATATAAAGTTATTTGATCAATGTCACTCACCAGTAACTTTCCTTACCCACCCCCCTTCCTCCCACTGATCCTCTTCCTCTACTCTGATGTTCTCCCTTCCACTTTCATGACATTTTTATTCTTGTCTTTCTCACTTTGGCTTATTTTGCATACCTTAATGGCCTCAAATTCCACCCATTTTCTTGCAAATGACATAATTTTGTTGTTCTTTGTGGCTGAATAAAACTCTGTGTGTGGGGGTGGTATCTCATTTTCTTTATTCATTCACCTGTCAGTGGACAGGTAGGCTTATTTTCCTAATCTGGGTATTGTGCATTGTGCTGTGATAAACATGGGTATGTGTGTATCTTTACAATATGCTGACTCTTTTTTGGATAAATATCACTGAGTGATATAGCTGGATCATATGTAGTTCTGTTTTTAGTTTTTTGAGGAACCTCTATACTGATATCCACAGTGAGTGTTTTAATTTACAGTTCTCCAGCAGGGTCTAAGAGTTCCTTTCCCCCCTGCATCTTTGCCATATTTTATTTTTATTTGTATTCTCTTCTGACTGGAGTGAGATGGAATCTCAGTATAGTTTTCATTTGTATATCTCTGATGACTGAAGATGTTGAGCATTTTTTACTTATAATTGTTGGCCATTTGTACTTCTTTTTTTCCCTTAGTTTTTATTTACATAATATTGGGATTTATTGTTACATAATCATGCATGCACACAATATAAGAATATAATTTGGCCAGTATCATTTCCCAGTATTTCCCCCCTTTGGTACTTCTTTGGAGAAGTGTCTGTTCAGTTCATTTGCCCAGTTATTGATTGGGTTATTTGCTTTTTTCAATGTTGAGTTTTTTTTTAAAGCTCCTTATATACTCTGGATATTAATCCTCTGTTGAAGCGTAGCTGGAAAAGATTTTGTCCCATTCTATAGGTTGTCTCTTCACTCTGTTATTTATTTCCTTTACTGTGCAGAAGCTTTTTCATTTGATGCCACCACATTTGACTCTTGCTATTATTTTCTCAGCTATAGGAGTCTTGTTCAGGAAGTTGTTTCCTGTCCTAATATGTTGAAGTGTTGCCCCTATTTTGTAAGAGTTAACAAAATTTCTGGTGTTATACATTGGTCTTTTCTCCATTTAGTAGTGACTTTTTTACAGTGTGAAAATTAGTAACCTGCTATCGTTCTTCTACATAGAGATATCTGCTTTTCCTAGTACTTTTTTTATTCTTCATTTTTTAAAAATTTTTATTTTTTACAGACTGCATTTTTTTTCCCTTCCCCCCACCACTCCCACCCCTCTTTACCCTCTATACAGTACTTCCTTCCTCCATACTTGCCCCCCTCCCTAACCCTAACTATAACCCTAACACTAACCCTTCCCTCCCCCACATTATGTGTCATCCAACACTTATTAGTGATATCATTCGTCCTTTGACTTTTTGAGATTGGCTTATCTCACTTAGCATGATATTCTCCAATTTCATCCATTTGCCTGCAAATGCCATTATTTTATCATTCTTTATGGCTGAGTAATATTCCATTGTATATATATACCACAGTTTCTTTATCCACTCATCAATTGAAGGGCATCTAGGTTGGTTCCACAGTCTGGCTATTGTGAATTGAGCAGCTATGAACATTGATGTGGCTGTATCTCTGTAGTATGCTGATTTTAAGTCCTTTGGGTATAGGCCAAGGAGTGGGATAGCTGGGTCAAATGGAGGGTCCATTCCAAGTTTTCTAAGGAATCTCCACACTGCTTTCCAGAGTGGCTGCACTAATTTGCATTCCCACCAGCAATGTATGAGTGTACCTTTCTCCCCACATCCTCGCCAACACCTGTTGTTGCTCGTATTCTTGATAATCGCCATTCTAATTGGGGTGAGATGGAATCTTAGGGTGGTTTTGATTTGCATTTCTCTTATTACTAGAGATGTTGAACATTTTTCCATATGTTTGTTGATTGCTTGTAGATCTTCTTCTGTGAAGTGTCTATTCATTTCCTTAGCCCATTTGTCAACTGGATTATTTGAATTCTTGGAGTAGAGTTTTTTGAGTTCTTTATAGATTCTGGAGATTAGTGCTCTATCTGAAGTATGATTGGCAAAGATATTCTCCCACTCTGTAGGCTCTTTCTTCGCATTGCTGATAGTTTCCTTTGCTGAGAGAAAGCTTTTTAGTTTGAATCTATCCCAGTGGTTGATTCTTGCTTTTATTTCTTGTGCTATGGGAGTCTTGTTAAGGAAGTCTGATCCTAGACCAACAAGGTGAAGATTTGGACCTACTTTTTCTTCTATAATCTGCAGGGTCTCTGGTCTGATTCCGAGGTCCTTAATCCATTTTGAGTTTAGTTTCGTGCATGGTGAGAGATATGGGTTTAGTTTCATTCTGTTGCATATGGATTTCCAATTCTCCCAGCACCATTTGTTGAAGAGGCTATCTTTTCTCCATTGCATATTTTTGGCACCTTTGTCTAGTATGAGAAAATTGTATTTATTTGGGTTTGTGTACGTGTCCTCTATTCTGTACCATTGATCTACCTTTCTATTTTGGTACCAATACCATGCCGTTTTTGTTACTATTGCTTTGTAGTAGAGTTGAAGATCTGGTATTGCAATACCCCATTTCACTCTTCCTGCTAAGGATTGCTTTAGCTATTCTGGGTTTCTTATTCTTCCAGATGAATTTCATAATTGCTTGCTCTATTTCTGTAAGGTACGTCATTGGGATTTTAATTGGAATTGCATTGAATTTGTATAGCACTTTAGGTAGTATGGCCATTTTGACAATATTAATTCTGCCTATCCAAGAACATGGGAGATCTTTCCATCTTCTAAGGTGTTCTTTAATTTCTTTCTTTAGTGTTGTATAGTTCTCATTGTAGAGGTCTTTCACCTCTTTTGTGAGATTGATTCCCAAGTATTTTATTTTTTTCGAGGGTATTGTGAATGGGGTAGTTTTCCTAATTTCTCTTTCTGAAGATTCATCACTTATGTATAAAAATGCGTTGGATTTATGGGCATTGATCTTGTAACCTGCTACTTTACTGAATTCACTTATGAGTTCTAAGAGTTTTCTGGTGGAATTTCCAGGTTCCTCTAAATATATAATCATGTCATCAGTGAACAGGGATAGTTTGAGTTCTTCTTTTCCAATTCGTATCCCTTTAATTTCTTTGGTTTGTCTAATTGCTCTGGCCAGAGTCTCAAGAACGATGTTGAATAGAAGTGGTGAAAGAGGGCATCCCTGCCTTGTTCCAGTTGTTAGGGGGAATGCTTTCAGTTTTTCACCATTTAGAATGATATTAGCCATGGGCTTAGCATAAATGGCCTTTACAATGTTAAGGAATGTTCCCACTATCCCTATTTTTTCTAGTGTTTTGAACATGAAGGGGTGCTGTATTTTATCAAATGCTTTTTCTGCATCTATTGAAATAATCATGTGATTCTTGACTTTAAGTCTATTAATATGGTGAATTACGTTTATTGATTTCCTGATGTTGAACCAACCTTGCATTCCTGGGATGAAACCCACTTGATCATGGTGCACTATCTTTTTAATATGTTTTTGTATGTGATTTGCTAAAATTTTGTTGAGAATTTTTGCGTCGATGTTCATTAAGGATATTGGTCTGAAATTTTCTTTCATTGATGAGTCTCTGTCTGGTTTAGGTATCAGTGTGATATTGGCTTCATAGAATGAGTTTGGGAGGGTTCCCTCCTCTTCTATTTTATGGAATACTTTGAGAAGTATTGGAATGAGCTCTTCTTTAAAGGTTTTGTAGAACTCGGCTGAGAATCCATCTGGTCCCGGACTTTTCTTTGTTGGTAGGCTTTTGATGACTTCTTCTATTTCAGTACTTGAAATTGGTCTATTTCGATTGTGTATGTCCTCCTCGTTCAGTTTAGGCAATTCATATGTCTCTAGAAACCTGTTGATGTCTTCAAAATTTTCTATTTTGTTGGAGTATAGATTTTCAAAATAGCTTCTAATTATGTTTTGTATTTCAGTACTGTCTGTTGTGATATTTCCTTGTTCATTCCGAATTTTAGTGATTTGGGTTTTCTCTCGTCTTCTCTTTGTTAGTGTGGCTAAAGGTTTATCAATTTTGTTTATTTTTTCGAAGATCCAACTATTTTGTCAATTTTTTGTATTGTTTCTTTTGTTTCAATTTCATTGATTTCAGCTCTGAGTTTAACTATTTCCTGTCTTCTACTACTTTTGGTGCTGTTCTGTTCTTTTTCTAGGGCTTTGAGCTGTAGTGTTAGGTCGTTTATTTGTTGAGTTTTACTTCTTTTATTAAATGCGCTCCATGAAATAAATTTCCCTCTAAGTACTGCTTTCATAGTGTCCCAGAGATTTTGATATGATGTTTCTTTGTTCTCATTTACCTCTAAGAATTTTTTAATTTCCTTCCTAATATCTTCTGTTATCCATTCATCATATGATAGCATATTGTTTAATCTCCAGATGTTGGAATAGTTTCTGTGTTTTACTCTTTCATTTATTTCCAACTTCAATCCATTATGATCTGATAGAATACATGGTAGTGTCTCTATCTTCTTGTATTTGCTAACATTAGCTTTGTGGCATAATATATGGTCTATTTTAGAGAAGGATCCATGTGCTGCTGAGAAGAAAGTGTATTCACTCTTGGTTGGATGGTATATTCTATAAATGTCCGTTAAGTCTAAATTATTGATTGTGTTATTGAGATCTATGGTTTCTTTGTTCAATTTTTGTCTGGAAGATCTGTCCAGTGGTGAGAGAGGCGTGTTAAAATCACCTAGTATTATTGTGTTATGGTCTATTTGGTTTCTGAAATTGAGAAGGATTTGTTTGACATACATGGATGAGCCACTGTTTGGGGCATAGATGTTTATGATTGTTATATCTTGCTGATTTATGCTTCCCTTAAGCAGTATGAAATGACCTTCTTTATCCTTTCTGAGTAACTTTGGCTTGAAGTCCACATTATCTGAAATGAGGATGGATACTCCAGCTTTTTTGCTGAGTCCATGTGCATGGTATGTTTTTCCCCATCCTTTCACCTTTAGTCTATGGGTATCTTTTTCTATGAGGTGAGTCTCTTGCAGGCAACGTATTGTTGGATCTTTCTTTTTAATCCAATCTGCCAGTCTGTGTATTTGATTGATGAACTCAGGCCATTAACATTCAGGGTTATTATTGAGATATGATTTGTTTCCCGGTCATTTGGTTCATTTTTTAAATTTTATTTATTTATTTGTTTGACACAACTTGTTTCCTCCTTTATTTGACAATTCCTTTAGGATAATTCCTCCCTTTGCTGATTTGTTTCTTTGTTTTTCATCTCTTCCTCATGGAATATGGAATATTTTGCTGAGAATGTTCTGTAGTGCTGGCTTTCTTTTTGTAAATTCTTTTACAAGTGTTTATACTACGTCTGTGAAGAATATCTTTGGTATTTTGATAGAGGTACTTTGAATTGGTAAGTCACTTTGGTAATAGGTAGGTTTTCAAGATGGCGGCCTAGAGGGTGGCTGCATTTCATGTTGCTCCAGGACTCAGGATTCAAAAGAGGAGATATTGAGACACTTGGGACCAACTCAAAGCAGCCGGGTGACTCTCACCCATTGGGAAGGCGTCCCGGATGGGACGGTAGTCCCGGAACGCAGGAAACATTGTGAAGTAGAGCTGCCGGCGAGACGCCCCTCCCCCCGCTGGAGCAGTGAACTCGGACAACTAGGAGCGCCGTAAAGGAGGCCGCTCGGCACAGCGCTGGGATTCGGAGCAACCACTGGGGCTCCGGCGGCTGCCCAGGGGAGGAGTGGCGCGGAGAGCTGTGTGGACTCAGAACACCGGGGCCTGCCCTGAGGAGGAGGAGGAGGAACGTGGCTGCTTGGGTTCGGAGTGACTGCACCAGAGCTACAGGCGGTTGCCAGAGGAGCAGCTGCGCGGCGAGCTGTTTGGACTCAGAACGACTGCTTCTGAACACCGGGGCCTGCCCTGAGGACGAGGAGGAGGAAGAGGAGCGCGGCCGCTTGGGTTCGGAGGGACTGCACCAGAGCTACAGGCGGTTGCCAGAGGAGGGGCTGCGTGGCGAGCTGTTTGGACTCAGACCACTTCTGAACCCCGGGGCCTGCCCGGAGGAGTAGGAGGAGGAGGAGGAGGAGCGCGGCGGGTCGTTTGGACTCGCAGTGACTGCATTAGCGTTCCAGGCGGCTGCTCAGAGGAGAAGGCGAGTGGTGAGTTGTTTGGACTTAAAGTGACAGCTCCTGAACACAGGGGGGCTGCCTGGAGGAGAAGTGTGGTGGGTCGCTTGGTCTTGAGTAGCCCCACCAGAGCTCCAGGCGGTTGCCCAGAGGACCCATGCAGCGGGTCACATGGATTCAGAGCCACTCAGAGCAACCGTTCCTGAACACCCGGGGGGTTATCTGGAGAAGGAGGAGGAACGGGGGAGGGTCACTTCGACTCGGAGTGATTGATTGCCCAGGGCTACGAGTGGTTGGTGGGATGTGGAGGCACGCAGTGAGTTTCTTGGACTCCTAGTGACCGCACCGGAATACTGGGCGGCTGTCTGGAGGAAGAGGTGTGTGGCGGGTCTCTGGGACTCAGAGTGATTGTACGGGGCCCCAGGTGGCTGCTCAGAGGAGGGGCTGCATAGCCAGGCGATTAGGTGCAGAGCAGGGTCCCAGAATGTAGGAGGCTTGTTGGTGGAAGAGCCGCACAGAGACAGGCTTAGGGCGGAGCGAAGGTTCCAGGCCTGCGGGCAGATTCTCTGAGGAGGGGCAGCCTAAGGAGATTCATCTGCGAAGGGTGAGGCTCCCAGGCCCAGGAGGTAGGGCCGGGCCCCCGAGAACTTTGCAGAGGAAGGCAGCCAAGCCCAGGCGGTAGCTGTAAATTGAGGGGAACCTCTAGGAGGAAACTGACCAGCGAGACCTCCCCACCGGGTGAGTCTTCCCTGCCGGGTGAGGTTTCCCCACAAGGACGGTAAAACCAGAGACTCAGGCCCAAATAGGCCTTGCCTCAGCCCGCAGCCTAGGTCCCCTTTGGATGACCATTGGTCAACAAGTGGAGGCACCTCTGCCCACTAGCAGGGATTATACCCCACCTGAAGGCCACCACTCCTAGAGAGGCAGCTTTCTTGTGGAGCACCGCATTATCAACTTCCTCCAAGACTTCAGCCTACTGAAGGCTAATGGGGGATATATATAGAAATCTTCAGGGACATTGTAAGTCAATAGAGGAAATCTGCAATATCTCAGCGGTCCACTGATACCTGAACAATATGAGAAAACAAGGAAAGAAAATGCTGCAAACAAATCTAGATGTTACATCAATAAAACCCAATGACAGCATGGCAGAAGAAATGACAGAAAATGAATTCAGAATGTACATAATTAAAATGATCAGAGAAGCAAACGATGAGATGAAAGAGCAAATGCACGCACTGAATGATGAGATGAAAGAGCAAATGCAAGCATTGAATGATCGCACCAATCGACAATTAAAAGAGCAAATACAGGAAGCAAAAGATCATTTCAATAAAGAGTTAGAGATATTGAAAAAAAACCAAACAGAAATCCTTGACATGAAGGAAACAATAAACCAAATTAAGAACTCCATAGAAAGCATATCCAATAGGATAGAACACCTGGAAGACAGAACCTCAGATATTGAAGACAAAATATTTAACCTTGAAAACAAAGTTGAACAAACAGAGAAGATGGTAAGAAATCATGAACAGAATCTACAAGAACTATGGGATATCATGAAAAGGCCAAATTTAAGAATTATTGGGATTGAGGAAGGCCTAGAGAAACAAGCCAAAGGAATGAACAATTTATTCAATGAAATAATATCAGAAAATTTCCCAGATCTGAAGAATGAAATGGAAAATCAAGTTCAAGAGGCTTATAGGACTCCAAATACCCAAAATTACAACAAACCCACACCAAGGCACATTATAATGAAAATACCTAACATACAAAATAAAGACAGAATTTTAAAGGCTGTGAGAGAAAAGAACCAAATTACATTCGGGGTGAAACCAATACGGATATCAGCAGATTTTTCAGTCCAGACCCTAAAAGCTAGAAGGGCCTGGAACAACATTTTTCAAGCCCTGAAAGAAAATGGATGCCAACCAAGAATCTTATACCCAGCAAAACTTACCTTTAAATTTGACGATGAAATAAAATCCTTCCATGATATACAGACTGCATTTTGATTCATTGTATACAAATGGTGTACATCATTTCACATCTGTGGTTGTGCCCGATGTAGATTCATACCATTTGTGTAATCTACATGTACATAGGGTAATGATGTCTGTCTCATTCCACCATTTTTCATACCCTTAGTACTTTTTTTTTTTAAAAGGCATTCCAATATATTTTTTTGGCTTTTTAGTCAAGCATTAGATGATTGGGATTCTCTTTGTCTTCTGTTTTTCCCATTGGTCTTTTGTCTGTTTTATGTAAGTACCATGCTGTTCTTATTACTATGGCTCTGGTAGCATTTGAAACTGGGTTTTGTGAGGCCTCCAACATTGTTCTTTTTGCTCAGGATTGCTTTGGCTATTCTGGGTCTTTCAGTCTTTCATGTGATGTTTAGGAGTGTTTATACTACGTCTGTGAAGAATATCTTTGGTATTTTGATAGAGGTACTTTGAATTGGTAAGTCACTTTGGTAATATGGCCATTTTAACAATAATCTTTCTGTCCATGAACATACAAAGCCCTTCCGTTTTTTTGGTGTCTTTATTCTGTGTTCTATGATTTCCATTGAAGAGGTCTGTCTTCTCTTCATTTAGGTTTATTTCTAGCTATTTTTTGCTCTTTGAAACTATAGTGAATGGAATTGTTCTGATTTTTTTTTCTCCGAAATTCATTATTGGTGTAAGAAAAGCTATTGATATTTGTATGTTGATTTTGTGTCCTGGTACAGTGTCAACTTTTTTTTAAAAAATCAACTCTGGAAGTCTTCTTGTTGAAGCTTTAGGTTCTTCTAAGTATAGAATCATATCATTTGCCAATTGTAAAATTTGACTGTTTACTTTCTTGTTTGTATCCCTCTTCTTTCTCTTGCCTAACAGCTCTGGATCAAATTTAAAGCACTATATTGAATAGGAGTGGTGAGAGTGGACATCCTTGTCTTGTTCCTGATTTTAGAGGACATACTTTCAGTTTTTGTTCCTTTAAGTTCGATGTTGACTTTGTCATATAGAACCTTTACTATGTTGAGGTAAATTTTTTCAATCTTTTTTTCTTCCCATTATGAAGGTGTGTAGAATTTTGTCACAGTCCTTTTTTGGCATGTATTGAGATGATCATGTGATTTTTGCCCTTGGTTTCATGTGTGTGTTGTATTACATTTATTGATTTGCATATGTCGAATCATCTTAGCATCTCTGGAATGAAACCAGCTTGATCATGATGTATGATCTTTTTAATGTGTTGTTAAATTCAGGTTTGTAGTATTTTATTAAGGATTTTTACATCAATATTCATCATAGATATGAGTCTGTAGTTTTCTTTCCTTGATGTGTTACTTGTCTGGTTTTGCTAACAAGGAGACACTGATTTTGTTGAATGAGTTTGGAATCATTCTATTCCTTTGTATTTCATGAAACAATTTGTGGCATGTTGGTATTAGTTCTTTAAAGATCTGGTAATAATTGGCTGTGAAACTGCTTGTCTTGGGTTTCTTTTTTGAGAGACTTTTTATAACTGCTTCAATCTCATTGTCTGTTATTGGTCTATTTAGGTTTTCTATATTCTCTTGGTTCAGTTTTCGTAGGTCATTTGTGTCTTAGAAATTTATTCATTTCTTGTAGACGTTCTAATTTATTGGAATCCAGGTATTCAAAATGGTCTCTAATGTATCTCTAGATTTCATTGTGTCTTTTCAAAAAACCCCATTTTTATTTCTACCTGTATTAATTTGCATCTTTCTCTCCTCTAGTTAGTTTAGCTAAGGGTTTATTGCTATTGTTAACATAATTGGTCCAAAGGACCAATTCTTTGTTTCGTTGATTTTTTTAGTCTCTATTTCAACATTTTTAGCTCTGTATTTATTTTTTATCTTCTTCTGATAGATTAGGTATTAGTGGTGTTTTTGTTTTTCTAATACCTGCTAATGCATAATCAGATGATTTATTTGAGATCTGTGATTTTGGTGCAGGGTACCAAGGATTGAACTCAGGGACACTAGGCCATTGAGCCACATTCCCAGCACTGTTTTGTATTTTGTTTAGAGACAAGGTCTCATTGAGGTGCTTAGTGCCTTGCTTTGGGCTGAGGCTGGCTTTGAATTCGTGATCCTCCTGTCTCAGCCTCTCAAGCCACTGGGATTACAGGCAAGTGTCACCACGCCTGGCTATGAAATTTTTATGTAGGTACGCATGTCTATAAATTTCCCTCTTAGAATTGCTTGGGATATATTCTCAGATTCTGATATGCTGTGTTTCTGTTTTAATTTTATTTTAACAGTTTTTAATTCTCTCGATTTCTTCGGTAACCCACCACTCATCTTTCAAAAGTGTATTATTTATTTTCCATGTATTTGTGTAGTTTCTATAGTTTTTCTTGCTATTTATTTCTAGGTTTGTTAGGAACTAAAAAGATACAAGATGTTATTTCAACTTGTATTTGCTGAGACTTGCTTTGTAGTCTAATATATGACCAATTTTGGGAAAAGTTCCATGACTGGCTTAAAAGTCTATTCAGCTGTTGTTGGATGAATTATTTTGTAGATGCTTATTAAATCCATTTGATCTCTAATATAATCTAAATATGTTGTATCTGTTGATTTTCTGTCTGGAAGGCCTATTAATGAGAGTGGTGTACTGAACTCCCCAATTATTGTTGTTTTAGGACTTATCAATTGCATTATCCAATAGGGTGCATTAACATTTGGGGCATAAATATTTACTACCTTTACATTTCTTGTTGAATTGCTCCCATTATCAATATGTAGTGATATCCTTTGTTTCTTCTAATTTTGGTTTGAAGTTTGTTTTGTTGGGTATGAGAGTAAGTATTCATGCTTGCTTTTGAATTACATTTACATGAAATATTATTTTCCATCCTTTCACATTCAGTTTGTAAATGCCTTTGCATGTGTGGTGTGTTTCTTGGAGACAACATACAATTGGGTTTTGTTTTTTAATCCAGTCTTCTAGCCTATGCATTTTAATTGAGAATTAAGACAATTTACATTCATTGTTACAGAGATATGTATGTTATGTCACTTTAAAAAATTGTAATGTTTGAATCAATCCTGGTTCTTACTGGCTTATCTATTCTTCTGGTCAGATTTATTCTTTCCCAAGCTTCCTTGGTTATTTTTATTTTCCTCTTCTGTGTGAAGGATTTCTCTTAGTCTCTTTTTCAATGCTGGCTTCGTAGTCATGGATTCTTATGTTTATGCTTATATTGATTCTTTTATTTCTGCTTTGATTCTGAAGGTTAGCTTTATGGATATAGTAGTCTAGGTTTGCAGTTTTTATCTTATTTTATATTTTTTTACAGACTGCATTTTGATTTATTGTACACAAATAGGGTACATTATTTCGTTTCTTTGGGTGTACACAATGTAGATTCATACCATTTGTGTAATCATGCATGTACATAGGGTAATGATGTCTGTTTCATTCCACCATTTTTCATACCCCACTTCCTTTCATTTCCTTCTGTATAATCTAAAGTTCCTCCATTCTTCTCTCACCCCACCCCTACCCCCATTATATATCATCAACCACTTATCAGGGAAAACATTCAGCCTTTGGGTTTTTGGGATTGGCTTATTTCATTTAGCATGATATTCTCCAATTCCATCCATTTATCTGCAAATGCCATAATATTATTCTTCTTTATGGCTGAATAATATTCCATTGTGTATATATACCACAGTTTCTTTACCCATTCATCTGTTGAAGGGCATCTAGGTTGGTTCCACAATCTAGCTATTGTGAACTAAGCTGCTATAAACATTGGTGTGGCTGTGTTACTGTAGTATGTGAATTTTAAGTCCTTGGGTATAAACCGAGGAGTGGGATAGCTGGGTCAAATGGTGGGTCCATTCCAAGTTTTCTGAGGATTCTCCCCACTGCTTTCCAGAGAGGCTGCACCAATTTGCAACTCCACCAGCAATGTAAAAGTGTCCCTTTTCCCCCACATCCACACCAACATCTATTATTGCTTGTGTTTTTGATAGTAGCCATTCTAATTGGAGTAAGATGAAATCTTAGAGTTGTTTTAATTTGCATTTCTCTAATTACCAGAGATGTTGAACACTTTTTCATATATTTATTAATCACCTGTATATCTTCTTCTGTAAAGTGTCTGTCCAGTTCCTTGACTCATTTATTGATTGGGTTCTTTGTATTTTTGGTGTAATGTTTTGTAAGTTCTTTATAGATTTTGGAGATTAGCGCTCTATCTGAAGTGCATGTGGAAAAGATTTTCTCCCACTCTTTTCACATTATTGATTGTATCCTTTGCTGAGAAAAAACTTTTTTGATTGAGTTCATCCCATTTATTGATTCTTGCTTTGATTTCTTGTGCTTTGGAAGTGTTAAGGATCCTAAGCCAACATGATAAAGATTTGGGCCTACTTTGTCTTCTATTAGGTGCAGGGTCTCGAGTCTAATTCCTAAGTACTTGATCCATTCCGAGTTTAGTTTTGTGCAGGGTGAAAGATACAGATTTAATTTCATTTTAATGAATGTGGATCTCTGCAGTTTTTATCTTTAAGGATTTGAAATGCATCATCCTCTGCACTCTTAGCCTTTAGAGTTTCTCCTGAGAAATCTGGGATGCTGATGGGTTTGTCTTTATAGGAGACTTGGTGCTTTTCTGTTGCCACTGTTAAGATATTTTTTTTTCTGATTATTTCACATTTTAACCTTAATACATCATATATAGAGGTTCTTTTCTGGTCCTGTCTATTTGGAGTTCTAAATACCTCCAATACCAGCATGCTCATGACATTCCTGAGATTTGTGGAATTGTTTACTGCTATTTCACTGAGTAAGTTTTCTGTGCTTAGTCTTAATCTCCTCTCCTTCCTCAAGACCTATGATTCTTGAGTTTGGCCTGTTAGTGTTGTGGCAGAGATCTTGTATATTCTGGTTTCTGTTTTCCTTTGGTACTGAGTGAATGTTCTAATTTATCCATGTTCTCCTCAAGCCCTGATAGTCTTTCTTGTGCTGGATCTAGTCTCTTGTTGAGATTCTTCATTGAATTTTTTATTTGATTGTTGAGGTTTTTTATTTCCAAGATTTCTGTTTGGTTATTTTTCATAAACCTTCATTACTGAAATGCTGTTTTATGTCCCATATTTTCTCCCTTAGTTCATTTCTTGGTTCTTCTTTTAATTCTTTGATCATTTGAACAGTCAAATGAATTCTTTGTTTGGCTTTCATCCACTTTACTGTTTAGAGATTCAGTTATTGGTGAGTTATGAACTTCTGGAAGTGTCTTGATGACCTGTTTCCTTATGTTTTCCATGATTCCATGTCTTTTGTTTTTCGTTGTTACATATATATTATGATGCATTTATTTTCCTCAGTTATTTGAGAGTCTAAAAAGACTAAAAGGTGAGTGCTGTGGGCTCAGGGTGTAATGCATCAAAGCAACCAATCAACATAATCAAAGTGTCAGGTGCAGCCAGTAGCAGCACCTTGAGAGAAGAGACTAAACTACTAGTAACAACAGTAATGTAAGAGCAAACCATATATCAACATATAATGAACAATTTACTAATAATGATCTCTGTAACTACTAACAAATGAGAAAAGGGGGTGAGAAATAATATGGAAGAGATTGAAAAAGTAAGCATTAATGGTAGTATGCTTAATATGTTATTTATAAGAAGAAAGGAGGTAAATTATAGAGGAGGAAAGAGAAGAAAATACTGAAGAGAGAAAGAAGAAATAAAGAATTAAAGGGAATAGAAATGTGAAGGAAGAAGAGATATGTCAATAAATATATTTGCTGAAATACATTAAATTAGAAATATGAAAAAATAAATAATGAGAAAACAGAACAAAATAACTTACAAATAAAGTGAATGGAATAAGAAACATGCAGAGGTCAAAATTTATCCTTGTTAATGTTTGAAAAAGTATGGATGAGGGAAGAGAGAAGAAGAAATATGGAGAGGAAGAAAGAAAAAAGAAGGGAAGAGAATAAAAATGAGAAAGAAGAGGTATCAAGAAAAAAATCCAATCATTTGAAAAAATACATAAAATTAGGTGGAACAATGAAAAACAAATAATGAGGGAAAACATAAAAGAATAACTTCCAAAAAAGCAAATACAGAGGTGTTTACCCCGGGTGCGGCTGCTGCTGTCAATTGTCCCATCACCATGCCCTGGAGGTCTGCTGCCCTCAGTGCTGCCATGGACGCCTGGCTGCCATCTACACTGCTGCCGCCGCTGCTGCTACCTTTGACACCGCTGCCACCAGAGCTGCTGCGGTTCCCTGGAGGTCACCTGGAGGTCACCTCTCTGGGTGCTATTGCACCATATCTGCTATATCTGCTGCTGCTGACCCCCTGCCTGCTGCCACTGAGTCCTGCTACTACCACTTCCACTACTACCCAGAGGCCTGCTGCCAGGGGGACTCCAGGTGTGGTTGCATGCAGTCACATTCATTTTGAGATGACAGCCAGAGCCCGGGGTTTGTTTGGAGTGCCTGTGGGTTTGCTGCCATCTTGGGGCACAGCCACCCCTGTCTGGGGACACTGGCCAGAACCTGGAGGTTCAGTATTGGGGCGCCTACAGGTTTGGTTGTAACTGGGGTCTTCCTCCTGGAAGTGTGGGTTGCCACCATATACTTGCTCTCAGGATTGCTCATCTCTGGTGGTCTCTCTTCCAGTGGCTTTGAGATCGTGGGTTGCAACTTGGCTGAACCCAGGGCATCTGAGGCCCAGAGTGGTAAGATAGTGACTGGGTCTGCCAGGTCCTGTCTTGGCCAGGCAGTATCGTGGGAAGTCGGAGACAGGACTGAGAAGCTTTTGGACACTGCTCCATTTTCCCCTGAGATCTATTTCATTTTTTTTTTTTTTTTTTTCTTCTCTGGCATCTCTCTACTCCATATTTGGAGCAGGGTGTTTTTTGTGCATCATTTTGTTGAAGATAGTGATATATGCATGGTGTTTTGCAATTCTGCTGTATATTTTTTATTCTTATATTTTTAATTTTTTTCTTCTCTTTTTATATATTCTTCCTCTCGCTTGTCTGTCTTCCTGAATTCCTTTTCTACCTTTTCTCCACCTAACTGCCAATCTCTATTGGTTCCTCTTCCACTCTTCCTGTGGATTTTTGCTTCTGGCTTCACTCTTTCTCCCTTGTGAACTCCATGCCCTACACTTTTTCTGTTCTTTCTTTGTTCACTATTTGAGGTTGTAAATCTGTTTGGCAAATTTTCTGTTTTTATTGTGGACAGTGATTGAACTCATCATTGCTGTTTGTAGTGAGAGGGCAGTGGATGCCTTGCTGGGAACCATTAGATTTGAGGCTGTACATTGTTTGCACTGGATGTTGTTGGTATTGGTTTCTCTCTTAAAGGCAGGATACTGGAAATCTTCAATGACAATATAGGCCTACAGGGTAGAATCTGTATTGCCTCAGATCCATACAACTAGATGGGAAAACACACAAGCAACATGAAAAAACAAGGGAACAAAATACCACAAAGAAACCAAGATGCACCAATAAGCGAAGCCACTGACAACACAATAGAAGAAATGTCCTACAAGGAATTTAGAATGTACAAAGGTAATCTGATGTGTAAAATAAAGGATGGTATAAAGAGTGAAATAAAAGAAAAAATACAGGAAGTAAAATATCACTTCAATAAGGAATTAGAGATTGTGAAAAAAAAAACAAGCAGAAATCCTTGAAATGAAGAAATCAGTCAAATTATATATACAATGGAAAGCATCACCAACAGACTAGACTATTTTGAAGACAGAACCTCAGATAAGACAAAATATTTGATACTGAAAATAAAGTTGAACATGCAGGGAAGATGGTAAAAATCCATGAAAAGATCTTCCAAGAATTATTGGATAACATGAAAAGACCAAGTTTAAGAGTTATGGGGATAGAAGGAGCAGAGATACAAACCAAAGGGATTCACGATCTTTTTAATGAGATAATATCAGAAAATTTCCCAAACCTAAAGAATGAAAGGGAAAATCAAATACAGGAGGCTTATAGGACCCCAAATATACAAAATTACAGCAGGCCCACACTAAGACACGTTATAATGTACACGACTAAAATACAGAATAAGAATAAAATATTAAAGGCCAAGGCGGGTGGGGGGAAGCAAATTACGTATGGGGAAAACCAGTTTGGATCGCAACTGATTTCTCAACCCAGAGACTCAAAGCTAGGAGGTCATGAAACAACATATTTCAAGCTCTGGAAAAAAAAATGGATGCCATCCAAGAATTTTATATCCAGCAAAATTAAGATTCAGATTTGAAGATGAAATAAAAGCCTTCAATGATAAACAAAAGTTAGAAGCATTCACAATAGAAAGTCTATACTATAGAACATTCTCAGCAAAATATTACATAAGGATGAGGTGGAAAAAAAAGTGAAAACCAGCAAAGGGAGGAACTATACTAAAAGAATAGTCAAAAGAGAAACTAAATCAAATTAAAAGCCAGAAATAACCAAAATGACTGGAAACACAAGTTACATCTCAGTAATAACCTTGAGTATTAATGGACTAAACTCATCAATCAAAAGACATAGACTTATAGATTGGATTAAAAAACAAGACCCAACAATATTTGTCTGTGAGAGACTCACCTCAGAGGCAAAGACAACCACAGACTGAAGGAGAAAGGATGGGAAAAAAATACATCACTCATATGGATTACATAAACAAGCAGGGGTTTCCATCCTCATATCAGATAAAGTGAACTTCAAGCCAAAGTTAATCAGAAGGTACAAGGAAGGTCATTTCATTCTACTGAAGGGAATTATACAGTAGCAAGACATAACGATTGTAAATATTTATGCTCCAAACAATGGATTATCTATGTATGTCAAACAAATCCTTCTCAATTTCAAGAATCAAATAGACCACAACACAATAATACTGGGTGACATTAACACACCTCTCTCACTACTGGACAGATTTTCTAAAAAAAAAACTAAATAAAGAAACTATACAACTAAATAATACAGTCAATAACCTATATTTAATAGATATATAGAATGTTTCATCCATCAATGAATGAAAATACTTTTTTCTTGATAGCACATGGATCCTTCTCCAAAATGGACTATATCTCATGCCACAAAGCAACTCTTGTAAATACAAAAAAAATGTAGATAATACCCTGCATTCAATCAGATCATAATGGACTGAAATTAGAAATCAATGATAGAATAAAAAAGAAGTTACTCTAATAAGTAGAGACTAAATAATACCCTATTGAATGATGAATGGTAGAAGAAATCAAGGATGAAATGAAAAAATACTTAGAGGCAAATGAGAATACTGATACAACATACCACAATCTCTGGGACACTATGAAGGCAGTACTAAGAGGCAAGTTCATTGCGTTGAGCTCAGTCATTAAAAGAATAAAAAGTCAACAAATAAATGGCCTAAAATTATATCTCAAAGCCCTAGAAAAAGAAGAACAAACCAATTAAAATCAGAACTGAAATTAATGAAATTGAAACAACGAAATAATTGAAAGAACTGACAAAACAAAAACTTGGTTCTTTGAAAAAAATCAATAAAATTGATAAACCCCTAGCCACACTAACAAAGAGAAAAAGAAAGAAAACTCAAAGTACTAAAATATATGATAAAAAAGAAATATCACAATGGACACAACTGAAATACAGAAGATAATTAGGAACTATTATGAAAATTTTGAAAACTTTGACAAATTTCTAGAGACATGTGACCTATGTAAACTGAATCAGGAAGTCATACATGATTTAAACAGAAAAATTTCTAGTAATGAAATAGAAAATGCCATTAAAAACCTACCAATTAACAAAAATCCAGGATCAGATGAATTTTCAGTTGAGTTCTAAAAGACCTTCAAAGAAGAATTAACACCAATACTCCTCAAATTATTCTGTGAAATACAAAAGGACGAACCCTTCCAAACTCATTCTGTGAGGCTAATATCACCCTGATCTCAAAACCAGACAAAGACACATCAAGGAAAAAAAACTTCAGACCAATATCCCTGATGAACATAATGTAAAAATTCTCAATAAAATTCTGGCAACTTGCATACAAAAACATATTAAAAAGATAGTGTACCACGATCAAGTGGGGTTCATCCCAAGGATGCAGGGTTGGTTCAGCATATGGAAATCAATAAACTTAATTCATATCAAGAGACTTAAGAACAACTATCATATGATCATCTCAATAGATGCAGGAAAAGCATTTGACAAAATATAGCACCCCTTTATGTTCAAAACACTACAAAAGCTAGGGATAGTAGGAGCATACCTCAAATCATAAAAGCCATATATTCTAAACCCAAGGCCAACATAATTCTAAATGGAGAAAAATTGGAAGCATCCCTTCTAAAAACTGGAACAAGACATGGATGTCCTCTTTCATCACTTTTATTCAACATTGTCCTTGATCCTAAGCAGAGCAATGAGACAGAAGAAAGAAATTAAAGGTGTATACAAATAGGTAAAGGACTCAAACTATCACTATTTGCCAATGATATGATTCTATATTTAGAAGATACAAGAAATTCCACCCTAAATCTTCTAGAACTAATAAATAAATTTAGCAGAGTAGCAGGATATAAAATCAGTATCCAGAAATCAAATTATTTCCTATACATCAGTAATGAATCCACTGAAAGAGAAATAAAGAACACTACCCCATTCACAATTGCCTCAAAAAAAAAAAAAAATACGTGGGAATCAATCTAACAAAAGAGGTGGAAGACCAATGAAAACTACAGAACACTAATAAAAGAAATTGAAGAAGACCTTAGAAGATGGAAAGCTCTCCCAATCCCATTTTCCTAGATAGGCAGAATTAATATTTTTTAAAATGGCCACACTACCAAAAACATTTCACAAATTTAATGCAATTCCTATTAAAAGCTCAATGACATTCTTCATAGAACTAGAAAAAGCAATCATGAAATTCATTTGGAAAAATAAGAGACCCAGAATAGCCAAAGCAATCCTTAGCAAGAAAAGTGAAGCAGGAGGCATCACAATACCAGACATCAAACTATATTGCACAGCTATAGTAATAAAAACAGCATGGTATCAGCACCAAAACAGACACGTAGACCAATGGTACAGAATAGAAGACACAAAGACAAACCTACATAAATACAGGTATCTCATACTCTACAAAGGTGCCAAAAACATTCACTGGAGAAAAGATAGCTTATTCAACAAATGGTGCTGGGAAAACTGGAAAGCCACATGTCACAAAAAGAAATTAAACCCTTATCTCCCACCATGCATGAAACTCAAATCACTGTTGATCAAAGACTTAAGCACTAAAACTATTCATAGAAAAAGTAGTCACAAATCTTCACCATGTTGGCCTAGGACCTGACTTCCTTAACAAGACCCCTAAAATGCAAGAACTTAAATCAAGAATCAATAAATGGGATGGACTCAAACTAAAAAGCTTCTTTTTAGCAAAAATAACAGTCAGTAATGTGAAGAGAGAACCTACAGTTTGGGAGAAAATCTTTACCACATGCACGTCAAATAAAGCATCAACCTGTAGGATATATAAAGGACTTAAAAAACTTAACACCAACAAACTAAATAATCCAGTCATTAAATGGGCTAAGGAACTGAACAGACACTTCACAGAAGATATACAATTGATCAACGAATATATGGAAAAATGTTCAACATCTCTAGCAATTAGAGAAATGCAAATCAAAACTACTCTAAGATTTCATCTCAATCCATTCAGAATGGCAATTATCAGAAATACAAGCAACAATAAATGTTGGTGAGGATGTGGGGAAAAAGGTACACTCATACATTGCTGGTGGGACTGCAAATTGGTACAACCATTATGGAAATCAGTATGGAGATTCCTCAGAAAACTTGGAATGGAACCACCATTTGACCCAGTTATCTCACTCCTCAGTTTACACCCAAAGGACTTAAAAATCAACATTCTACAGTTGACACAGCCACATTTTTATAGCAGCTCAATTCATAATAGCTAAACTGTGGAAGTAGCCTAGATGCCCTTCAACAGAAGACTGGATAAAGAAAATGTCTCTGTGTGTGTGTACACACTCAGTGGAATATTACTCAACTTTAAAGAAGAGTAAAATAATTCTGGTATTTGTTGATAAATGAATGGAGTTAGAGAATATCATGGCAAAAGCCAATTCCAAAAAACCAAAGACTGAATGTTTTCTCTATGTAGAAGCTAATTCACAGTAAAGGGTAGACAGGGAAGAACAGAGTTACTTTATATTAGGTAGAGGGGAGTGAAGGGAGGAAAGAGATATGGGGAAAGGAATGATAGTAGAATGAAACAGACGTTATTACCTCATATACATGTATGACTGCATGACCGATGTGATCCTGCAATATGTATAATCAGAAAAATGAGAGATTTACTCTACTTCTGTATGATCTATCAAAATGTATAAATGCATTCTACTGTCATGTACAAATAATTAGAACAAATAAAATAAATTTTAAAAAAATGCAAATAGAATATCAATTATAAAAAGCTTAAGATTTTTCTTTTTTGGGTTTTAAATTGGAGGCTCTTTATAGAGCTTGAATTTTAGATTCCTCCAGCTTTGGTGAATAGGCATCTGCTGGGGTGAGGTCTGCTGGGCCTTCAACTCTGGCAGTCCCAATGGTGATGGGGACCTAGAGCATATGCCTGTAGACCTTGCGTGCTGGCCCATGAGTGATGGCATGGGGCTGTGTGTGACAGTGGTTACGTTCAGCCTCTGTTGTCAGACTCAGTGATGGAGATGGCAAATGCAGGCTGGAGCACTTGTGCTTGGTTACATCAGTGGTGTGACAAGCCCACCTGTGCTTCTCTGTAGTTAATGGAAGTCCTACAGCTAGAGATAGGATTTTTCTCAGAAAGCAATTACGGTCTGCTTTAACACATGCACAGATGGGCAATATAGACTCAAAGTTCTGTGCCATATTTTTGGAATATGGCATGGATGAATTTCAGATTCTCTGTGTCATCAATGACCTGTTCATCTTATATGAAGTATGTGTTCTTTGGAGACTCTTTGTTTGTATAGTTTTCGGCTTATTGGTTCTTCTCCCAGGTGCCGCGGATTTTAACCCCAGTCCATGCACACACTGGGCGAGCACTCTACAGGATGAGCTCTCCGCCCACCTTGTTTGGGTAGTTTTAAGCAATGTAGTTTGTTGGTAAACTCCCCAGATCAGCTTTTTGTAAAATCTACTCTTAGGTAAGTAAGTGTGTTAATCTACTGGACATTATTGTTATTAGGTATAAACCTGTTCATTATTGGAAAATGCTTATGAAGGGTGTTGAATTTTAGCCAGGTATGGTAGTACCCATCTGTAACCCCAGCTCCTCAGGAGAAGCTGAGGCAGGAGGATTGCAAGTTCAAGGCTTGTATGAACCATATAGTCAGACTCCATATTAAAAAAAAACAAAAACAAAAACTATTGATTTTAGTGTTAGTTGATGTTAATCTATTCTTTCTGTGAGTGTTTAGATAGCAAGGAATCAGTGAAGTTGTTCCTGTTTTTAGCAAGGAAACTGTGTCATTACTTAATATGCTGAACTTACTTTCTCTTCCTTATAGGCAGGGAAGGGGTGATCACGCATCTACTTTCAAATGATGAATGTACAAGTAAGAAGACAAAGGGCAAAACATACACCCCTGGGTTTAGACTTTCTGAGATCTCACAAACATGATTTTTCTCATTATTCTGGGAATAATAATGAGATAGTATTGAGGTGAAAGCACTATGGATATCAGGAGCTGTGAATTTTTTGAACTTAATCTGAAAGTGTTTCTGTCATTTTTCAGAAACCCACAACACGATAAAAATGTATCAGTGATCAACAATAAATAGCCTTTCCTAAATCACATTTGATCCTACTGTAGGATATCAGTTTGAAAGACTGAGGCCAATATTCCCTAGTAATAACCTATCAGGAAATGATCTAGTATGTATTTCAATAGATGGAGAAATGATTGGGTCTTTAACATGTGATGATGCAGTTGTTGATCACTTCTCTTGTTTGGTATGTGTTTTCTGTGAATGTGGCCTTAACCTTGAAGGAGCTTACATTCTGGCAAGGAGAGACAGATGGTGGACAAATACAAAAGTGTCTCATCTCATAATAAGTGCAGTGGGGAAACTTGCAGTAAGAGGGAGACAGGGGTCCTGGGGTCATGTGGTCAGCTGTTGTTGCTTTTAGCTGCATTTGGAATCCCCTTCATTCCCTCGGACACCTCTGTCTGATTCTTTCTTCAAAATGATTTAGGAAAAAGCTGAAAATAAAGTTATTGAGTGAGTAACCTTGGTTTTTGTGCCCCAAATTAATTGAGTAGATTTGTACTAGCTGGATTTTTGTCTTATAGAGTACAAGTACAGAGCTTTGTAGTAACTCTTTTTCATGTGATTCAAAGCCCTTTTTTATTTATATTTGTTTTTGAAAGCTATAATTTCTAGAAAACAGACTGTTTGATAGGTACCTGGATATCGTATTTGTTTTCCTTCTCCTTTATTTTGCTTTTCTATCTGCTATTCATTTTCCTCTTTTATTTTAAAGCTGATAGAAATTCTATTTTATTGCATTAAACCTTATAAGGTTTCAGTTTTCATTTGGCTGGCATGGCTGTAAGGCAATTATTCCTAAACTGCACATTAGGAATTCTTCCAACTATTCTGAAGCTCAGGCCACATCGAGACTGATTAAATCAAAATCTCTCGTAGTATGGGATGGTTGGCCATTGGCTTCAATTTTTGATATTCTCATCAGTGATACTGATGTGCAGACAACTTTGGAACTATTGGTATAGGGTTTACCTTGTGCCATGGAATAGAGAAAAAGTCATTGTCATTGTCCTGATTTAACACCAGCTCTAAGTAGTCAGAAACACAGTATTTTTGTAAGACAGACATCACATGATGATCTTCACATTTATGTAGAAATATTGTTTGAAAATGCTTTGTTGCCATCCTCTCTTGTAGTTTTGGAATAGAGCTCATGAGTATTTAGCTTTTATTCTGATTTTATTGTCTGATTATTTGGTCAAATGAGTTTAGTTTAATAATCAAATTAGATGATTCTTTAGGTTTGGACTGACTTAGTACTTTTTAGAGATGTCATCTTAATGATCTTGCTTTTGCATCTTTGCTGTGGGTCTTTATCTGGGCTTTAATGAACTGAACTTGGGGCACAGATTTATTAACTGACGTGGCTATGTGCAGGGTGGCAACATGGAAACAAAGTGGATTTAAATGCAAGAAATTCACAATTGTAGTCCTGATTCAACAAGTTACTAGTGCTGTGCAGCTTGGGCAAATCACTGTTTCTGTTTTTTGATATCATATCTGTAGAGAAGAGATACAAATATCATGTCTACATTATCAAGTGGTTATGAGAATGAAATATTTTATGGGAAGAATGTTTCGTAAGATACAAAGCGGTATACAAACTTATAATGGCATCGACATTGTTGTCATCATAACCACTACCCAGTGCTAGGGAGAAAAAGAGTGGAAAGAGTCTTAGGCTTGTTTACATTGAGCAGCGTTTCTATTCTGGTGCTGCCTTCAGTAGTGTTCATATGTTGTTTAGTCAGATAAACCACATATGTGTGTTTATACACATAAGTCTATAGTCCATAGGAGGATTTATCTAGGTCAAGAACAATGCCCAAGTCATTTGCTGTCATCCATCATACTTCTTTTTTCAATCTGATATAGACTTTCTGAAACAGGTTTTCAATTGGTCAGTCTCTGGCCAGATGGGAACCAGATATTTGTGTAAATTGCAGCATTGACAACTCTTGTTGATAGGAGACTTCTGACTCAACTTGATATTGGTTTGAGAATGCTGATCAGTAGCTTTTGCTTAGCTTGACATGATAAGAGAACGTTGTTATAGAAGTCTGTTTTCTCTGAGATTCATCCCAATACAAATAATTGTGGTTGCTTCACTCTTAAAATGGAAGAAGTCATATTCCTCTGGCATTCCTTTGTGGGAGTTTAGAGTTCATGTTATTAAAGGGCTGGGTGAGTGCGGAGCATTTCTAAAGACTTTGGGGCTCTTGCAGAGTGTGAGTCAAATTGTCTTGATTTATGTGTGACCTTGAAGTGATTCTCAGAGACCTTCTTTGCCAACTGTTTAAGAAGAGAATTGTTCTGTAACTTTTTCATATCTCAAAATAACAAATAAGATGATGGGTTAAGTGACTTGGGACACTTGTTAAAAGACAATGTCCTTCCTAGGATTTCTTATATTTTGGTGGAGAAACCTAGGTTTTAATACTCTATTTATAGAGCACTGGGAAAACTGGGAATTGCAGGGTCCATGAGGTTTGGAGTAAGGAAGAATTTTTTTTCCCAGAAGCTTTTCTGTGAGCAATTTACAATTCTTGTCTTATAAGGTGTTAGGCATAGTTAATCTCATCAACAATGTAATTGTGAACAGATCTGCTATCAAGCCTTTTTGAATAAATAAGCTTCTTAATTTGACTTTATGCCTCCCTAAATGTGAGTGTAATTTTGGACTTGGAATTCGACTTGGAGACTTTTACATTGAAGAAAAATTTAAGAATTTAATTATTCTGTGTTTTTATATATATATATATATATATATATATATATATACACTAGGATATTTATGAAAGATATGAAAGTTAAAAAAAATCACAGTAACTTAAGTCTTAAGTCTAGGGAATTTTAAGTCATTTGTGATATAATCCACAAATACTAAAAGTCATATGATATCTAGGAATGAGCTAATGTTCCCAATGTATTGCCAAATGATAAAAAGCATGTTTAAAAGTAGTCACTTTTGTAAAAATTGAATGGCAAAATGATCGGAAGGAATCAGATTAAAAATATATTATTATATACGATGAGTAAGATTATGGATGATCTTTTCCTTTGTGAGTTACTGTGTCTTTCAAGTTGGTTGATGTAAAGAGCAGGCTCTGAGTTACTCCATGATGAATAGAATAGTAGTTTTTAGGCTGTGCCTAACTGTGAATTAAGTTTGCCATGCATTACTCCATTTTAGCATGAGTGCCAAGGTAGAATGATGCTATACCTTGTTTGTACAAATAAACAACTACCATCTGCCCAGCACTACCATAAGGCACAAGTTGATATATAACATATTAGTGCCATTTATCAAATTAAATCAGGAGCACCTGGACACATGGGCATCCCAGATCATATCAGAAACATCAGACGCAGGGACAGATCACCCTCACCAAATGTTAGCCTCCTTACCTAAAACTCCATAAAAGGAAGAGCCCCCGCCCCCTCCAGGACTGGACACACTGGCACTGGTCTTTTATCATGAGCCTAGCTGAGGAAAATCACCACAGCAGTAAACCTCCAATTTTCTATCCCTGACTTCAGCTCAGCATGGTTTCTTCTGCCAGTGATGTCAATGCAAGGCCCACTCCAAGCTGACACTTTTAAGTTGACAATCTGAAAGTGCCTCCCTCTGAACCCTGCCTTGACAACTCTGTGGAACTGGTTCTTTAAAACCTTATCTGACCACCTCCAGGGACTCTTTGCATCCCTATTGCTCTCTGCCTTTGCAGAACATCCTGTCACTTTGTGGCCTCCTTAACCCTTTCTTAGTCTTTTTTAACCTCTGAATTTAAGTGTGCATATGTCACTTGTGACTTGAGTGGTATAAATATTAGGAATTAAAATTGGAGTGGAATAAAAGAACTTGTGATTGCTTAACCTAAAATTATAGTGGAATAGCATGTGAATTTATTGTTATAAACTAAATTCTGATGTTGTGGAAAGCTACAAACATGTTCAGTCTATATTAATGCAAAGCTTGCTCACTGCAATTGAGCATATATTAGCTTTGAAGTTTGGAAGAAAAATAAAGTTGAAGGAAACAAGTTGCCATTCTGGGCCTCATTTAAAAAAATTTAATTGTTTAATTGGTTCTCATTTTTTAAAAAAATGTTAATCCATGGAATTGGGTAGAAGCCCAGTTTCATCAACCTTTAAGCTCTTATACAATAGAAAGTTCTAACCAGGCACAGTAGTACATGCCTGTATTCCAAGCTACTTCGGAGGCTGAGACATGAGGATGATGCCAGCCTGGAGTATTTAGGAAAACCCTGTCTCAGAATATAATTTAAAATGACGGGATATAGCTCACTGTAGAACATCCTTGAGTTCAATCTCTGGTAGCTTAAATACTAAACAAAACAAAACAAAATAAAACAGAAACAACCAGAAACCTTACTTTTTGTTACAATCCACTGGTGTTGGATTTGTCTCTGCTTAGCCAAAAATTGAAGAACAGGACACAGATAGCAAGCAAATTGCAGGGTTATTGCAAAAGCGACAGATACAGACTTCTCTGAGGAGAAGGGGCCCTGGAACTGGGAGTCCAGTGGGAGAGTTTTGACTTGTTCTTTTATGATCTCTGGAATTACCTCCTTTCCTTATCTCCTCCCCTGTCCATACTTGCCTCACTATTATTGATTGGTGCCCCCGTGTCCATGTGTCTATTTTAGGTTTTCTGTTGAATCTTCTCCTTTGGAGCTTAAGTATGGGAGTGTCTATTTGATTTGGTTCCCCATTTGTGTCCGGGAGAACTTTTGTCAAGCAGGACGTTGACCTCATTAGAAGGTCCTTTCTGTGCTCCTTTTGTTCTGGTCCTGCTGACTTCCTCACTCACCATCTTGCCCTGGCTGCCTAAGCCCTTCTGTGTCTCCCTCAACTTCATCACTAGATACTGAAAGAATGGACATTTTTTTTAAGCTGTCTGAGGTCACCCTCCCAGTTATCTTAACTCCCTAAGTTCACCCTCCCAGTCATCTCAACTCCCTAAGGTCACCCTCCCAGGAATGGGAACAAAGCCCTTAAAGCTGTTCCAAGAAACAGCCCCAAACAGAGAATAAAAGGGTAAATTGAGCCAGATAGCCAGATAGTGATCAAACAGAATGATTACCAGAAACTATTGACCAGAATCTACGCCCTGTTGTAAAACATTGTGAAACATGTTGTATGCTATCAGCAAACCCAGACCCCCCTTTGAAATTTCCCGGCAGCTTTGTCCCCCTTTTCCCTTTCATGTGCGACCCCTCCCGATGTGTGGTTTCTGCCTTTATAAACCTACAAGATTTTCTGCTAGGGACTCCACTCCTCGAGTTGGGTCCCAGCGCGCTGGAATAAACACCTCTTGCGGTTTGCATCACGTGACGCCTCCTGCGGTTGATTGGGGTTGCCGTCCATCCATGGGACAGAGTTGGGGTTTCCTTTTTGGGGGCCTTACAATACTACCATTCTGTGAAGCCTGACTGATGGAATTTCACAGAAGACCACAAGCCTCTATGTCAGTAACAAAAGCTAGAAGAAGATACTTTCACTTTAATAAAATATAGGAATAATTTGTGGTGGAATACCCAGTGTTCTATAGAAGAATTTAAAAAGCCCAAGGAGGGCGGAGGGAACCCAAGGCAAACTTAAAGATAGCTTAATAGAATGGAATGCTTTTAAAACAAGTCTGTTTTGATGGCAGTAATGGGGTTAGACCTTTCATGAAACTAGAAGTCCCATTTAATTTCTTTTGAGTTTTGTTTTCTAAGATAGATTTGATGGTACTTTAATGAAGAAATCCACAGGTAAAAGATCTTTTCTTTGACAACACTTTATTTTACAGGCCCCCCTCCTTTCATTCACTTATCAATAACTTCATCTCATTTGCTTTATCCTGTAAATTCCATTATCTCCCAGGCAGTCCATTGCATTAAGCCGTTAGTACCTAATATTGCCTCATTTACATTGACACATGCTTGACCTCAGCCCTTCTCCTCTCTTTGTGAATGCACCAACAAGCACTGATATCTCTCTGGAGCATTATCATTTGGCTGTTAGCTGAACTAATAACAACCCTTCATTTGAGCTGATGAAGGTTTATTAAATAAAAACATGCAATAACCCTTGCAGTAATGAAGGGAGAATGGAGGTAGACTGCATCCTGTTTTTAATGGTGAGAGCACTGCTGAGTCTACATTATAGGAATTGGTTTCCTGAGGGAGATGGGGCACCTGAATGGGCCTGATCAATATTGTGTTATCAGACTGATTTAAGAATGGGCATTTTTGATTGCCTGATTTGATCAGTGTTGATTAGCATATGGGCTGAGGAGGTAGGGGGAAAAGGTGTTCTTGCTCCAGGCACTTGTCCTTGCTTGGTGATGCAGCTATCTAGGGAAGTCTGTCTTCAGTACCAGACTGTCAATAGCCTGAGGCCTTCAGACAGTGGCAAAGCTGAGCCATAGGGAGCCCAAAACATCTTCTTAGTCTTCTCTAGTGACGCTGGGATCAAACATTGTTTTTCCTTTGAGTTCTCCAACATTCCCCCAAAACTTTACCATAGCCATGACCCGTGAATGGATTCTCTTAATTCTCCCCTGCAGGTCCCATACTCCCCGCCACCAACATTTTTGTTTGAAGATCAGTCCATCCTCTGTCCTAGCTGGTGTCATACTACAAACAGAAGTAAAGTGGATGATAGTATTGAGTTTATATTTCAGAGTTGGGATTTTTGTGAACATAGGTTTATTGCTTGCACTTCTATTTCACGTACATAGAATATGGTATTATGTTCTATTAGTAAAATTGTTCTTAATTTATCTGAATTGGTTACATACACG
Source organism: Sciurus vulgaris (assembly GCF_902686455.1). Classification (NCBI taxonomy): domain Eukaryota; kingdom Metazoa; phylum Chordata; class Mammalia; order Rodentia; family Sciuridae; genus Sciurus; species Sciurus vulgaris. The sequence continues at coordinate 21,429,905 of NC_136468.1, read as the reverse complement.
GGGTTCCATGAAGGTCAAGATTTCCTACAAGAGTGCTGTAAAATTCCAGTGATACCAAAGCATTTAGACTTGCTCCTAAAACTGTTAGGTTTATCAGGCTAAAATAACAGCAGAGGGAGTAGCTGTCCAAAGCAATACATTTAATTGAGAATGAATGGGATTATAATCCAGGGTACACATGCTGTGATGAATCATAGGCACATCCAGTGATGGAAAGGAAGGAAAAGGTTTTTAAAGTAAAATGAGGAAGGTTACATAAGTTGTTTTGTAGAAAGAGACTTTAGTCCAAGTTTAAACAAACAGGGCTTGGCACATGTCCTGGCGGAAGCATTCTTAGTTTAAAGTAGCCTATGTGTGAGGTTGTGGTTTCATAGAGTCATGTGGCAGTTTTTAATTTTAGGATGTGCATGTAAGGGCTCCTCCTTTATGACCTCCTGATTCCATTTTGTTAGGGTTTGGCATAAGTGACTTCATTTTGATTTTGACAACTTTCACAGGTTGAACCATATGAAATAGCCAATATTTGATCATTTTTGACTTGTAAAAACACATTTTATATTGTTCAAATTAATACAGGAAAGATACCATATTTGGTTTTTGTTTTTTCAAACTGCTTTCAGTATGTTTTACCAGTTCCTATCTGATAAAGGTCAAAATTTCTGCAAATAAGGTATAGCAGAGTAGTAGTGTTTGGTAGGAAGGATTGGGGGATTCTTGTTTCATGCATAGTAAAGGTCTTCCCTGCTTGCTTAGAAGTGGGTCTGAATCACAGGGAGCTCATAGGGAGTCTTGGACTCTCTGAAAGTCCCTGAGCTTAAAGGTAAACACTTGGGGGTCAGGGCCACCAGAGCAGCCTTGCCTGAAGCCACTGAGAGTTACCTTCTAGTAATTAAAGGGTAGAGTGCCAAGAGCAATTTTATGTGAGCACCAAGTCAATCTGGTTTTCCAAGGCAGTTTTTCTGTTTTTTATAGTTTTATAGCCAAAGATTTTTTTTTTTTTTTAATATTCTTATTTAGTTGAGATCGTTCAAAGGTTTGTTTAACTTGTGTGATCTTATATACGTGGAGGAAGGGACTAGGTATCAATTCTCTGTAGTAGCCTATTTTCATGTCTTTTTATTGCATTTGTAAGTTGGGTGGTGATAACGTTTTCAGAGTAGTTCTATTGTCTTACTAGAAAAATGCCTCCCTAAGGGAGACTTACTATTCAAAAGAGACCTATTGAAAACTGTCAAGCCATTTTTTTAACCGCATAATTACCAAAGTCCTGCAAGGAATATTTATTTTGGACTCAACAATAGCAATGCATTCTTGGGTTACAAAGGTGTCAAAATAAGCACGTTCTCTCACTAGCATATTGTTTAGTTATCAGGTTTTTTTTTTCTTTTTAATAAAGAATTGAGTTTATTTCTCACACTCCAGAAGATTGGTATCGGGATCTGGTAAGGGCTTTCTTGTGACATCTTAACACGGCAGAGGATATCACATGGTGAGAAAGAGCAAGTGTGCTAACTCAGGCCTCTCTACCTCCTTTTTTTCTCCCCCAGGGTAAGGGTACTGGGGATTGAATGATAGGCACTTGACCACTGAGCCGTATCCCCAGGCCTATTTTTTAATTTTATTGAGAGACAGGATCTCACTGAGTTGCTTAGTACCTTGTTTTTGCTGAGGCTGGCTGGCTTTGAACTCAAAATCCTCCTGCCTCAGCCTCCTGAGCTGCTGGGATTATAGGCATGTGTCATAAATATGGAATGCTTTATGAATTTGCATGTGATCCTTGCTCGGGGCCATGCTAATCTCTGTATCATTCCAGTTTTAGTATATGTGCTGCTGAAGTGAGTACCAGATTGGTTTTTATTTACTTAAAATTTCTAATTTTTTAAGATTGAACTTAGTTATTTTGAAAAATGGTTATTGTTATCATTTATCTTTGTGCATCTCACCTTTCCCAAATTAAAAAATGAAAAGATTAGTAGTTTCTTTTATAGGATTTCTTCAGTGAAGGAGCTGCTGAGAATGGCAAACTTCATTGTAGAAACTACTAAATTAAATATTTTTAACTAGAGATTTGAGTCAGATTAGCTGAAGATAAGCACTTAACTATGAAATAGCAGTTTCCTGTACTTTATACTAAAATTAATTGAAAAATCAAATTTGGAACAGAATTTATGGGTACGGTAGTTCTTAATCACAGATATTTTCCTTTGTTGTAGACCTGTATCTCAATTCAAGGCAAAAAACTTTTTAAAAATTCTTGATTGTGTACATTTTAACTATGTGGTTGACCTAATTTTTGTGTTACAGAAACATTTTTTGAAATTTGTTGTCTTCTTCAGATAGGTTATAGTAGCAAAACATGCTGTCCTCTTCAATATTGTGTATTAAAGTATTTTGGAATGTTTGTTTATCTTCATAATCCTAAAAGAAATATTTGTTTTCCAATTTAAACCAGATTTCTGTTATCTTTATGAACAGTTTCCAACTGTGTTGACTAAAACACTGATATTCTGTTAGATGGTAGTTAAATGTTCTGTAAAAATATTCCCTGCTAATAGTATCTTTTTTCCTACAAAGTTTATTTTTAAGAATATATGTAAGAAAAATTCCAAATATATTTAGTTGACTCTTCTCATGATATAGAACTCTAACTTGAAGAAATGGTGTGGCATACTGGAGAATTGTAAGAGTTCATATTAGAGATCATTTAGGGCATAAATGATTCTATAAATAAATACATAGGCAGCACCTATTAATTTACTCTGTTTCATCTGCCCTGTCTTGTCCTATAATTTCAGTATTTATATTTGACATCATCCAAATTACCTATCACACTTATGCATTGATTTAGTGTCCCCCGTCCCCCCCCCCCCCCCCAGTATTGGGAATTGAATCTTGGGCCTCATGCATGCTAGGTAAGAGCTCTACCATTGAGCTACATCCCAGGCCCAGATTTTGATAATTTCTTATAGCCACTACTCCGTTAAGTTCATTTTGTTGCTGTCTAGTTGAATCCAACTGCATCTGTTAAAATTTCTATTGATGTTTTATCAGTATCATTTTGAAAGTGCTCTGTAGTCATTGAATTGGGAAAATCCAATGTTGTGGTTTAGATCTTGAATGTTTCCCCAAAGCCTATATGCTAAAGACTTAGTCGCAAGCCTTAGTTGTGCCTTTTGGGAGGAGGTAGAATCTTTAAAGGGTGGAACCTCATGGAAGGAAATTAGGTCATTGGGGGCACGCCCTTGAATGGGGTATTGAGACCCTGACCCTTTCCTCTTTTTCACTTTCCAGCCTCCAGGGGTGAACAGAGCTCCTCTGCTACACATTCCTGCCATGATACATTGGGCCACCCCAGGCTCAAAACAAGAGCCAAACACCATGGACTGAAACCTCTAAAACTATGTTGCAAAATAAAATGTTCCTCTTTATTATAAGTTGTTTATTTCAGGAATTTTATCCCAATGATGAAAAACTGACTAACCCAGTGAAATAATTTATAACTATTTTTCATATATTTAAAAATGCAGTCTTAGTTATGTATATTTCTAAAAATAGGTTACTTAATCATTTTTCTTTTAGTAAATTCTTTAATAGGTGAAGGTCAGAAAATAAAACACTGTATTTTCTAATAGAAATAAGAGACTATTCTTAATTCCCTTTTGTGGCAAGGTTTTCAAACTTTGAAGTTCTAAGATTCCACGTGATTACATGTGTTAATTGTATTTTGGGTCAAGGAAACATTCAGAAAGTTTGTCCTGTAAACAATTATAGTGGTTCAGTGAAGACAAGAACACTTGCTAAAAATGCTGTTGGAACATTAGGTAAATCCTCCCTGAGATTCTTTAGCCACTGAATAAATAGGTATTGTTTAAAATAATTTCTGTGAACTCAGTGTGTGCCAGGCACTGCATTAGGTGTTATACCTGAATTAAAAAAAAAATTGATTAGATTGTTTTGAAAGTTGATATTGTCATATAGTTTTGTATTTGGAACACGAACTGTTTGGGTTAAAAATCTTCATGCAAATTTCTACAAACAAATCAAGTGTGGATGTGCAGTGGGTGATTTGTAAGCTTAAACATTTCAGCTGGATTTAATTACCTCGTGGGATAAGGCTACAAGATGGACCAGTGGTTTACCAAATTATTTTTCATTTTCTAGATCTTGATGTCACTGAAGGTTAATACATCCTCTTTTCTTCATTGGAGATCCAAGTTAAAAACCATTTTAGGGCATAAGTGTAAATGAATTTGTTGTTTTTCCTCCTTGGGGACACTTTGGTCATTTTGTGAGGCTGCCTTTCCATTTGGAATTGCTGGCAGCTTGCACACAGCCAGGGGCTCTCGTAGCAGGGGCACTTGCAAGTCAGCGTGAAAATGAACTGGCAGGGCTTCAGAGGGCAGAGCTGGCCCAGGGCTTGTCACTCTTCCATTCCTTGATTCTTTCTTGCTTAACTTAAGGAAACTTATTTACTACTGACATTTGATTATAGCACATCACAAAACAAGTGATGTGTTTGTGGCTAAGCCATTGGACTTTTTTTTTTTTTTAACCATTTCAGACTGGCTTACATTTGGCAGCTTTGGAGTTTTCTGTATTCACCATCTACAAACTCCTAGATGACTCCTTAAATTGCTGTAGATCTGTGATCTTTTGTAATCACCAATGTATTTTGGCTTTCATTGTTTATGATTTTTATATTAATGCCTAATTTTGGGGACATGTTTGTATTCATAATTACATTGAGTTGTTGCACCCTAAAGTGGGTAATGGGTAGAATTACCTATTAGAATGTGTAGAGGTTGAATAGTCACAGATCTTAGCCCCTTAGGGAGCTTGTGCACTCCGCCCCCCCACCACCTCCAAGTTTACTTGTCATCATTTCTTCTCAGTTCTTCTTCTTTTTTAACATTTTTCTCTTCTTCATCATTCTTTTTTCTCTTACAATATCCAAAGTATACTTTTCACTTTATTTTTTCTTCTTTTAAAAATATAACAAATCTTTATATGTACATGGACACACATTATTTATATACATGAATAGATGGGATCATATCATGTGCTCTTTTACAGTTATTGTTTGCAGTTATTGTTTTCAGTTTCAGAGTCAGCTCCTTTATGTTCCCAGAATCCTTCACCTTCTCCATTTATTTAGGTATTTCTATACCAATTTGATTAACCCCATCATTTTTGTTTTTAAAATCTTCCAAACCACTTTATACCCTCTCTGTAGTTTATCCCTCCCTCTCTGTAATTTATCTTCTATTACCATCTAAATTCCATTTATCCTTTCAGGCGGGATCAGGCTAGGGAGAGTCAATGATTTGCTATTTTTCACTTGTAGCATTCATGTAAAATAACGCGCTTCTCTCTGTGTACGTTTATATGGGGAGTGAGACTGATCCATGTAGATACACATGTAACTTAGGTTAGCCAAGCTCTGACTCATGAGCACAATAAGAATAAGCTGTAAAACCTTCATATAGTATGCTATTATTTGGTCTGAGTCTTAAAAGGCTAACTTTGATTAAAAGATGATTTAAATGGTTAGCATGTGGTATTCTTGTGAGAATCTGAATGAGATATAATCATTTGGGGAAATCACTTTCTGCATGTCTTGCAATAAGTGTGATATGTGTGAAAATAAATTGTATACGTAGCTGTGGTGCTTTACATGCCTTCATATTTATCTTGGTCAAGATTTTTCTTTATTTATGCTAGATGAGGAGCCTGTTGAGGGCAGGATTAGACATATCTACATGATGTTCAACCACGTGTGATGTATGCTGATAAGGCTTTCATAATATGCCTTTTCACAGTACCTTAAAAATAATCTTAATTACTATGTTGCTGGGTTATTTAGTTGTTCTTTATTGGCTTTCCTTTTGTACTTTTTTAGGTATCAGCAGTAGAGTCTTTGGAGGGTCCCCTACTCCAGGTGGAAGGACTGAGTGATCTCAGGCTGGAGCTTCACAGCAAGAAGATGAACCTCCACTTGGTTCTCATAGATGAACTGCACCGGCACCTGTACATCAAGTCCACCAGCCGAGTTGTGCAGCGCAACAAGGAAAAAGGGAAACTGAGGTTGGTTAAAGTGCCTCTTTGTCACAGTGTCTTGTGGCAATTATTGGAAGAAATAGTCTTTGTTTTCAGTATATTCTAGTTTGTTTTATTTTTCCTTTAATGTACTGTCTCTGAAACTTGATGATGGTTTTGTAGTAGCTATTCCATGTTCTGAGAGGTGGAGATCAAAGTTTGTTGATTCATTCATTGTACACTTATTGTGGACCTCTTCCATAAGGATAAGAAAAATTTCCTGTGGACTACTTGTATACTGGATTAGAGATACTCTTGTATGTCTCAGAAGGATGAAAAACTTTTTTTCAATTGAGCAGTAAATTCAGTTAAATTAAGAAATATAGCTGTATGCACTAAGGTTATAAGATTCTTTGATCCTTAGGGTTATGTTCAGCTTTAGGCATTCTTTCTTGTGGAATTGTTCAGAAGAGGTTCAGAAAGAACATTTTTCTTTTACTCCTTGGCTGGTTGTAGTGTAGCCCTGTATTTAAGAGTGTGGGTAGACTTAAGAAATTCATTGCATTAGTGTAGACCAGGTAGGTAGTAAGCCTAGATCTTAAGATGGGAGAACATTGGGGTTATTGACATATGATAGCTGTGCAAGTAACATATCCTTTCAGAATTCTTTTAAATAGCCATAGATGCTTTTCAGAGGGGATTTTAGTATTATCTACTGAAATAGATATATTTTTGCTTTTTCATCCACCTATGTACCAGAAGAATACTGCAAGTAGTGCCTATGGTACTGAAGTCTTTCAAGTCCTATCCTGTTTGAACAAAAAGTGCTAACTTTGTGTGTGAAGCTCTAGTTTAGTCAGAGACCCTGATAGAGAAAGAGGAATTTGTACCTCTTCAGCAGATGGACATAATGAAAACTTTTGCCAGGGACATCCTGTTCCAGGTAGGAATGTGTACCCGAGACTTCATGTCGAGACAAGGTCTGAATGGGGTTAACTCCGAGTTTCCCCTCAGCAGACAGTAGTGCACGTGTGGGAGTGGGAGTGGGAGTGGGAGTGTAAGGAGATTGTCCTCGTGTCTGGTGGTAAATAGCAGGTCGAATGGATTTCTTCCCATGCAAGTAAAAATAATAAAACAAAATCACTGAGTCTTGTCAAATTCTATGCCATAAGGGAAAATGAGTATTATGTTGAGGTCTCAGAGGAAGAACATTTATTTTAAAAGAATTTTATAGAGCAAACAAAAAAAAAAAATTTGGGAAACTGAAGCTCAAGGTTTCTTAAAAGAAAATGTAGTAGATTAGATTATTGTTTGGAATAACCTCTCCTTCCTTCTCCACTTCACGGGGAGAAGTGCATTTGCTCACTTTTAGTTTTGGGGCTTTTATTTTTGTGAGTCATTAGGACATGTAACACAAGCAGAGGCTTCAAATACTTTTGTGCTGGTAAATGGTGAGTATGCCCTCTTGTGCCTCTGCCATTGCCGTGCTGGCTTTGTTCCCAGGAGGAGGAAGAGACACACAACCAACCCAAGATCAGCAGACCTGCCCAGCATGAATCATGTAGCCTCCAAAATACATGCTTATTGTTGAACATCATGGAACTTTTGTGGTTGTAGGCAGCATGTGTATGGCTTCTATGAAACAGTAACAGAGTGCTACAAGAATGGAATAGGCAGAGATGCTAAGAGAACTAAAGTGTGAATTAAATGTGAGAACACCAAAAATGAAGTAAAGAAATCTAAGTCTTTATTTAAAGCGTTAGAAGAACTGAATCAGTGATATGGAAGAAAAACTTTCCTTCTCATGAAGAAGAAAAAGACATGATGATGTGTCTTTTGAAAATTGATGAAGTAAAAGATGGAAAACAGTGATCAATCCAATGAATTTAGGTGAGGATTACACTAAAATGATAGTGCTATGGACTACATTGGGATATACACCCCCTAAAATTCATATATTGAAATCCTAATCGCTGGAACCTCAGACTATATTTGGAGATAAGAGTTTTTCAAGAGGTAATTAAGTTAAAGAGAGGTTATTATAGTAGCTCCTAACTCAGTAGATTGTTTTCCTTGTAAAAAGAGGAAATTCAGACAAGGAGCAATACAGAGGAAAGACCAGTTGAAGGTAGAGGAGAAGACACACACGCAAAGGAGTAAGAGGAAATCAACCCTGCCCACAACTTGACCTCAGATTTCTGACTTTTAGAACCATGAAAAAACATATTCCTATTGTTGCAACTCTTCTGTGGTACTTTGTTATGGCAACCTGAGCAAGCCAGTACAGAGACATTCAGAAGTAATAATTGGAATATAAATTAAAAGGTCTGCTTTACAAGGGGGAAAAAAAAAAAAAAGAGAGACCTTGGTCTACAAATCAGAATGATTCAAGGTAAAATTAAAACAAAAGAAAAAAAAATTAGGTGTGATTTAGAAATTTTTATTAAACAAAATTCTCTAAGCACTAGGAAGAATAATTATGTTTACTGTTCTGAGAGAGATAGAGATAGTTATCTGCCTAACCAGTATCATATCCATTCTCCCCTTTACTTTTAATGGCAATACTGTTTGTTCCTGGTGGCCAGAGACCCAGCTCAAAGGCTTCATTTTCTGTTTTTCTGTATAACTAGAGCTGAGTAGTGGGTCTTCTGCTTGCAAACTGTTGAATGAGAACTTGTAGGAAAAATTTTCAAAGGTGCTAACTAAACTGGCACACTTTCTCTTTTACCTTTCATGAGCCTTTCTCTCCTTTCTATCTGGGACATGCATTGGTGCCATGAAGTTATTTTAGACAAGAGATGTCCTCAAGAATAGAAGCCACATCTTAAACTCTTTGATGATGTCCAACCTCTTTTAGAGCCCTGGATGTGTTGCCTCTTTTGTATGAGAGGAGGGAATCCTTTGGTTTACTAAGATCACTGTTATTAGGGTCTTCAGTTTTTTTCTTTTCCTTTTTTTCTTTTTCTTTCCTCCCTCTCTTCTTTCCTTCTTTCCTTCCTTCCTTCTCTCAGTCATTCTTTCTGTACTGGGAAATGATTGAGTCCAGGGGTACTGTACCACTGAGCTACATTCCCAGCCCTTTTTATTTTTTGAGACGGATTCTTGCCAAGTAGTTATAGTTGGCCTCGAACTTGTGATTTTCCTGCCTCAGTCTCTCCAAAGCTGGGATTACCTGCATGTGCTACTGTGCCCCACTGGGTCTTCTGTTTTATATTGTAAAGTCTAGTTTTGATACACAAATATGAGTAAAAGTCATGCTCACCAGAATTTACTGACCAGTGGATGCCAGAGACAGTGGAGTCAAGTCTATATAGTGAATGGAGAATTAGGACCCAGAATTTCTATACTGAGCCAAGTGGTTATAGGTGTGCATAAGCAGAAGAGAATTCTCATGTATGAATTTGTAGACAAGAATTAAATTACTAGTGTTTTTTCCCCCCCAAAAATAAAGATAAACTCTAAGACATAAATCAAAATCAGAGCTTGAGAACAATACAGTTGTAGGTAGCTTGAAACAACTTGTAAAGACCATACACCATTAAATAGGTAAATTTGTGTGTGAATAAACAACTAACAAATCTGTTTTTACAAAGTCAGAATATAACAGAGTTCAACAGAGAACTACTGTTGAAAAAGAAGGTCTAGGGGCTGGGGTTGTGGCTCAGTACTAGGATACTTGCCTAGCATGTGTGAGGCACTGGTTCAATCCTCAGCACCACATAAAATAAATAAATGAAATAAAGGTATTATGTCCATCTACAACCAAAAACATAAATATTAAAAAAAAGAAAAAGGAGGTCTATGTAGTCAGGGAGTACTTTCCCTAATAATAAACAGGATTTATATCCCCACATGAGTTAGTAGAGACTGGGAAATTTGAATAGGCAGAAAATAAAAAGGAAAATTGAAGTTTTGCTTAAGATGAGTCAGAGTTGGTTTGTTTTGAACTTTAACAATTAGGGAAAATATATTTAATTTTGTTTTTATGACTCTAGATATGTATATTTAGAGATTTCTGTATTAAGAATTATTAGGGAAGACAGAATCGAATAAAACATACTTGGTATTTCAAAGGATGATGTATTAGCTAAGATTCTTGATTGTAAATAGCAGAAATCTGTCCTGATAACTAAAACAGCAATGGAGTTTATTGGAAAGTTATCAGGCATTTCACAGAATTTGTGAGAGTTCCATATAATCCTGTTCTCAAATCCAGTAGGAAGGAGCCAAAGCAGTTGAGCACACGGAACACATGAAGGGCCCCCTAGGGTTGCCTGCACTGCTGGTTCTCTGCTTGCATTGGCTGGACTTTAAACTCCCCTGTCGATGATCTGTAAGTGTCCTGTTTTTCCTCCTTTTTCTCCTCCAACCTCAGAATCTTGGGTAGAAACATCCAGTTTGCTGAGCACCCTGGGCCCTGTCTGGCCTCCTTCAGTTTCTCTTTGCTTTGACTCAGTGGGGACTCTGTCCAGATAATGAAGACTGTTTACATGATTACTTTCCTAAAACAAATAAACATCCAACAACACATTTCTACAGCAGGAGAAAACAAAGGAGAGCATATGAAGGCATCTACTTGTAAAGAACAAAGATTTTTGAGTAGAAATTAGACAAGTAGAACTGATAAAAGATAGGCACATGCCTATATGAAAAACATAATAAACATCGTATCTGGAGGAAATTAAACAAATGGTGAACTGTCCTTGTTCTTAGCTCATAAAGATGTCAGTTGCATTTAAATCCCAGTTGAGGTTTTTGAAACTGTCACATGAAATCCAAAGTTCACAAGGAAGAATAAATATATAAGACTTGCTTTAAAAAAGTTGAGAAGGGAAGCTGCGAGGGAGGGGGGCTTTTTATGTGATATTAAATACTTTGTAAAGCTATTTTAGTCAAAATAGTACAGACATGCAAATAGAAAATCAAATTGCTGGAATAAAATAGAATTCAGAAACCAATCCCAGGATTCGTGACACTTTAGGATCTTTGTGTGTGGGGAAGTGGTGTAGTGAAGGCTGTTTAGTAAATAGCAGCCAATTGGCTAGTGATTTGAAGAAGATAAATTTAGATACCTGTATTTTTTACATACAAAAAGTTCTAACTAGATTTAATAATCACATGCTAAAACTTCATTAGCATTAAAACACAGGAGAGGACTGGGGCTATAGCTTAGTGGCAGAGCACTTGCCTAGCATATGTGAGGCATTGGGTTCAATTTTCTGCACCACATGAAAATAAATAAAATAAAGGTATTGTGTCCATCTACAACAAAAAATATTTTAAAAAAAAAGAGACAGTGTAGAGGATGCTTTCCTAAGCATGTCAGAAATCATAAAGAACAATATGAAATAATACAAATATTTTAAAACCAAAAAGGTGTTTATAGCAAGTTGGAACCAAAAGATAAGTCACAGACTCTGAGAAAAATATTTATATTATATAAAGCTTTAATATCTAAAGTATGAAAATAATTTTCAGAATAATAGTAAAAGGGGTAAGAAGTAATTTATAGATTTAAATGCAAATGGATAATAAACATAGGAAGATTGATTGTTCAATATCATGAGAAATACAGGTTTTAGAAATCATGCGATATTTTGATCATCAGATCATCAAAATTAAAGACATCCACAACATACTTTGTTGGCAGAGATGGGAGGAAATAGCTTTTTCTGGGCCAAGATGCCATTTTAGGAATAAAAATTTGCCTAGTCTTTGAGTATGGGATTCCATTTCTATAATAGACATATGAAAGTGGTACTAGTTCATAAAAATATCTATAATAGGGTGTTTATTGCAACATTATAGGTAAGAACAACAGTAACAACAAATCCCCACACCACTTTAATGTTCATAAATAGGAGTATGGTTAAATCAATTATACATCCATTCAGTGTAATACTGGACCTGGAAATGGGAAAGATCTCTATGTGCTGATCTGCTAAGATTTCTGAAATGTTTTGTTAGGACCCCAAAACAAGTTGAAAACTTGTATTTAAAACAAAGTATTTAATTTATTATATGAATTTATTATGTAAGACTTGAGTAGATATTTAAATTTGTATCACTCATATTTATATAGACATAAATATTTTTATGTGTATAGAAAATTCCTTGAAGAATAATGCCAAAGCACTCATCAAAGTAGTTACCTGTGGGAAATAGAATTGGGAGATGAGCAACAGGAAAGGTCTTCCCTATGTGTACTATGAGCCTGTATTACTGATATGGTAACATAATTATTGATGATGATTTTGGAGATTTTTTTTAATGAAAAAAGAAAATATTTAGATTATATTGTTGAAGGGAAAAACTAGGATTTAAAAGTCTTCTCAGGATGATCCAAAAAAATGGTGAAAACATCAAATGTGCCTTTTCTGGGGGGTGTGTATGGACAGATTTTTCTTTTTTGAAAATTTTTAAAGCTTTTTTAAAATTGTATTTGCTCCTTTTAGGTATACATGACAGTATATTTGGACATATTTATACAAACATGGAATAGATCTTATTTTACTTGGGATCTCAGTCTTGCAGTGGACAGACTTTTTTTTTTGTAAAACATTTTGAAAGGTATTACTTCAAAATGATGTAAATGTTTCAAAAGGAACACCTTTATAACCACATAAAATCAATAAAAAGTTAATTCTTTTATTTATCGAATGCCTCCTGGGTTAGCACTTGGCTTGATCTTGCTTCTTTAGACATCCCCTAGTCTGTGGAGGAGAACATTTCAAACTCATGGGTTTGGTGTTCATATTTGTGTCTGAAGTGTGTAGAGATTGTTATGGACCCCATTGTTATTTGCTCCCTTTTTGATCTTTTTCTGTTTACATATGTCATTTTTCTTTTTCTTTTTGTTGTTTTCCCTCTTTGCTTTTATATTTATTTATTTATTTGGTACTGGGGGCTTAACTCAGGGTTGCTTTACCACTGAGCTATATTCCCAGCCCTTTTTATTTTTTACTTTGAGACAGGGTTTCACTAAGTTGTCAAGGCTGGCTTAGAACTTGTGATTCTCCTGCCTCAGCCTTCTGAGTTGCTGGGATTACAGGTGAGCACCACACTGCATCTGGCTGCTTTGATTTTTAATGTTTTCACTTCACTTTACTTTCTTTCTTTATCCTTGGTTTGTCATTTGAAACTATGATTCTTTTTTACTTCTAAATTACTCATTGTCCTTTCTTTGTATGTTCAGTCAGTTCATAGAACTATATGGGCTTACTATGCCAGCCATTCCTGTTTCATTGTTCAGTTAAACATTTACTAAATGCATAGCATCTGTAACAGGATATTTCTCATCTCAGTGTGATTTAACAGACTTTTATCTGCATTTGACATGTTTAGAAACAGATCCTAACTGTGGGGATGGTTGATTAGTGACCAGAAAGTTCTTGGAGTTATGGGGGCAGTAGTTTTGTTTATTTTTGGTTTGGCTTGATTTGCTTTGTAGTTTTCCTGTCCTCCACCATTTTGTTATTGAATTGCAAAACACACGCAATCACAATACAACTGGTGATTTTGGCAAGACTCTCTTATGCTGGGAGGGATTCCCTGTCCATCAGCTATTGTTCTCAACTCAGCCATGAGTGACTCTGAATGGATTTAAAATAAAAAAATGTTATGTGTATTTAAAAAGAAAAGTAACATTCAATATTTCTCTCAAAATAAAGCAGTTCATATTAATTACGAACTTCAAAAGAACAGTCCATTTATTTTTTGTTTTCTAAAATACATTGAGAGATTTCAAAACCCTTTGAAGTAATTAACACTTTTTCACCTTTAGCTCTGATATATGGTGAGAAGAGGTCTTCTTCTCTCTTCTGAAAGGAAGAATAAGGTCCATACAAATTAAATGTGATATTCCATAATAGCACCTACCTCTCTGCCAATGGACTTGGTATCTGTAGTTATTGAATGAGTGGGTGTATCCTTTTTCTCTGGAACTTTTGAAACCAAGTCCTTCCATAAAAGAACAAGAAGAAAAAAAACCAAAAATCATTTCCAGAGTTACTTGCCTTTGGGTTAGTGTTCACAAAGGAGAAAATTGAGGCCTAAGGGAAATTTTTAGAGAGAGAAAGAGATGAGTCTATGAAAATAGTTCTGTGGTAAATTGACTTTCTTCAAGTTTATTGATGGAGTTTGAGAGCCCTTCTGGCTCTGATTATAAAGTTGGGAGGTTATGTTTTTCAGAGTTGAAATGCAAGCCATTTATCACCCTATATTTAACTGAAATATATTTTTAGGTTAAAACTGAGAAAATAATGTAGGTTTTAATTTAAGATGAATTGTGTAGTCTGTGTTCTTACAAGTGCATATTATTATAGATTCTCGTGTGTATACATGGCAGTGTGCACACACACATGCACTAAGTATACTTATTTATTATTAGACTTTTCAGGTAGTATTGTAGCTATACATATACCTGGATTTTCCTGCTAATTGATACCTTTATCCTGCTTTAAAAATCACTTTACTTTGTTATTTAAATATTTATGAACTATATAATTTTCCTGTCATTTTAAGGCTGAAATTAACTTTTTCTTAATTAGTCAGTAGCAGTACTATAAACCTCAGCACACTGTGTATCCATGGGCTAGGGAGCTGGGCAAATGTGGCGAGCTGGTTTTCTAGTTGTAAGAAGAATGCAGATAAAGAGTGATAAGGTAGATAAAAATAAAACATGAGAAGATAAAAGTAATCATAAAATATGGAAGAAAGATAAACCTCTGATCTAACTGATTTTATAAATACATAAACTTTTATGATAAAATATTGGTTTTGTTGAAGACTTTGGGTTTTTAAAGATAGTTAAGGCAATTAGGAGCTTAAGGTTTTATATTGGTTGAAAAGTCCAATAAATTTTTATATTGGTCGAACTATGATGGTTCAATTCCTCCTAATACAGCTTTTATATTTTATACTCAACTTGAGCTTCACATTAGAATTTTGCAGTTTGGTGTACCTCATACCCTAGGTCATACTTACATCTTTGGCACAGAGCACAGTGCTAAGCACGAACAGATACTCAGCAATTGTTTGGGGAATGATTCCCCTTCTTTCTTGGGCAAGTGAAAAGGGAGAAGTTGACTGTCATAGTAATCCTCAAGGCTTAGGACAGTGGCTCATACCTTATTAGGACTCAATAAAAACAGTGATGTGATACCTTAATTGGTAATTTTACTCTTGAATATAGTTTATTTTTCAAATTTTTCTGAAGGAACTGGGTCTTTTAAAGTTAGCTTAAAATGCACACTTTGCTGGGTATAGCATGTAGCACAGTAGTAGTGCTTGCCTAGTGTGGGTTCCATCCCCAGCACCACAAAATAAAAAAACAAAACATAAATAAATAAACAAAGTACTCACACAGTTACCACCTTGGTTCCAAAAGGAGTGTGTGGGTGGGAGATGGGGAGATTTCACCATAGGGTGGATTGCATATGTTGGTCACAATTGCTCACATCTCTCCATCCATCCTCCTAGGAGAAATCCTTCCAGTTAGGCTGGTCTCTTCCTTTCTCCCCCTGTGCCTGTTGTCCTTTTATAACCCACTTTGAAAATCCGTTCTGAGGGTAGCCATTACTACTGATGATGCTTTTTGGAATGGAAAAGAAGTGCAAACTATGACTTTGACCTCTGTAATCTTGGAACTGATCTCAGTGCAACTCTTCTGTGGTACATGTGCTGTGACTAGATGATTTCGTTTTTTGAGGGCAGGGTCCAGGGTTCATTTGCATTGGCGTTGCCTGCTTTCTTGTACTTAACAGGTGCTCCTAAATTTTAATAAATTTGCTCCAAAATTGAATTATTCTTTATAATCTTTGTATCATTTAAGATCATTTTTTTTTTAAAAGACAGTTTGAAGTTTATCATTAACATGAGAGACTAGGCTTTAAAACATTTTTTTTTAAAGCTAATCAAATACTAAATCAGCCTGTTTGAGATTCCTTATATTTGTTTTTATTTTAGTGAGTCTCAACTTGTTGAAATTTATGACCTCTATTAAAGAAAACTAAGAATAGTTAACTCCTGAAAAATATGTCAAAAACTAACTTGAATACAAGTTGATTGAAGTTTATGTGCTGGAAAGCCATCATTAGTTATCATGACTTGGTGTCATCTGAACTTTTCTTGCTAAGGTATTCTTTATATAAAGGAGAGTAATGCAACAGCGTGGCACAATTTCATTATAAGGTGGTCATCCAGATGATCCAGAATATCCTTACATTAATTTCGTTAAACAAGGCATCAAAATAAAAAGAGAAAATAATTTAAATACTTTGAACCCTTATAGTACATCTTTATGCCCCTAGCTGTGACAATCACCTCTTTATTGAAAATATACTTTTGGAGATGATTGAAGTCACAGTGTAAAGAGGTCTTGTAACAAAAAGGAACATGATAAGGGCCATGTACCTAGTAGGACTTAAGTTGATTTTAGAGAAAATGGTAACTATTGTTCATTTTCCCCAAAGCTCCCATGTGAAAGATGCTTCTCCTGGTCCTCTGATCGATGTTACAAACCTCCCTACTCCACGCAAATTCCTTGATGCTGCTCAGTATTCTACTCCTGGAAACTCAAGTGGTAAGTTTTTCATTCTTCAGCCACTAAATGTTTTAGTATCCCTATTGGGCACCTGTGGGGGCCTGGGGTAAGTGCCTTGGTAGCTCTGATGAGCCCTTCGTGACCCTCTCAGGAAATAAGATATAAAACCATCATTTATTAATTTCCCTATGTTGAACCAACCTTGCATCCCTGGGATGAGATCCACTTGATCATGGTGTAGTCTCTTTTTAATGTATTTTTGTATGAGACTTGCCAGTATTTTACTAAGAATTTTTGTATCTATGTTTATCAAGGATATTGTTCTAAAGTTTTCTTTCCTTGATGTATCTTTGTCTGGTTTTGGTATCAGGGTGATACTGGCTTCATAGAGGGGTTCCTGCCTTTTTTGTTTCATGGAATAATTTGAGGAAGATTGATGGTAGTTTTTCTTGGAAGGTCTAGTAGAACTCTGCTGAGAATTCATCTGGCCCTGGTCTTTTCTTTGCAGGGTTTTGATGGCATCTTTAATTTTATTACTTAAAATGAATCTATGTAAATTTTCTTTATCCTCCTGGTTCAATTTGAGAGGGTCATATGTCTCTAGGAATTTGTTGATGTCTCCTAGATTTTTTTTACTTATTGGAGTATAAATTTTGAAAATAGTTTGATTAGCCTCTGTATTTCAGTAGTATCTGTGGTGATTTTTTTTTTTTTCATATGAATGTTAATAACCTGAGTTGTTTTCCCTCTTTCTTTTGGTTAGGGTTTATCAACACTTCTCAAAAAAAGTACAAATGGTCAAGAAATATATGAAAAAATGTTCAACATCTCTAGCTATTAAAGAAATGCAGATTAAACTATACTGAGATTTTATCTCACTCCAGTCAGAATGGCAATTATTAAGAGTACAAGTAACAATAAGTTACTTAAGGATGTAGAGAAAAGGGTACACTTATACATTTTTGGTGGAACTGCAAATTGGTGCAACCACTCTTGAAAGCAGCATGGAGATTCCTCAAAAAAGTAGGAATAGAGCCACTATTTGACCCAGTTATCCCACTCCTCGGGATATATCTACTTAAAATCAGCATACTTCAGTGACCCAGCCACATCAATGTTTATAGTAGCACAATTCACAATAGCTAATCTATGGAGTCAACCTAGGTTCCCTTCAACAGATGACTGGATAAAGAAAATGTTGTGTATGTACACGATAGACTTTATGATTTTTGCTGGTAAGTAGATGAATCTGGAGACTATCATGCTAAGTGAAATAAGCCAATCCCAACAAACCAAAGGTTGAATGTTTTCTCTGATATGTGGAAGCTAACCCACAATAAGGGGGAATGGGGTGGGGAAGAATAGAAGTTCAGAGGATTGGACAAAGGGGAATGAAGGGAAGGGAGGGAGGATAGAAATAGGAAAGGCAGTGGAAAGACTCTCACATAACTTTCCTATGTGCGTTACATGAATACTCATCATGTACATCCACAAGACTGGGGTTGTAATTAGAATAAGATGTATTCCATACATGTATAATTTTATCAAAATGGACTCTACTGTCATGTGTAACTAAAAACAATGATATAAAAACATCAGTTGAGCCCATTGCATTTTCACAGTTGAAAATGGGCAGCTAACCCTGGCCTGCCTGTAGATTCCATTTGTGGATGTTTCATTTGACCAGCACTGTTTGGTTTTCTAAAGCTGAAATCTTGGTAGACATGCTCTTTGGTTTTTGCTACAACTTGTGTTGCACCTGTTTCACATATTACGTTTTATCTCTGGTCTTTGAGAGCTTTTGAGTATGTGACTCCTCTCCTATGACGCGGTTGCTTGTGCATCTTCCAGTGGCCTTATTACTTCCAAATGTACCTGCCTACTGTGCGTACACACAACACATTTGGAGGCATTATCCACAAACTAATGGTGTCTTCTTTGGAGTGACCTAGCATCCTATTGAGTAAGACAAAGGAGAGCCATTTTAATCTATGTGTAAGTTTGGGGTTGGAGGTCTTTCTTTGATTCTGGATATAAAGATTTAGGTGGATTTTCTGTAGTGGCTCAAACTTGATCCTTCAGCAAAGGGCTCAGCTAAGGTAGACTCTGCAAAGGTTTTCTTTGCTATTGCAGTTTTGGGTTGTGGAAAAGAGATTGGGTGTGTTGGGTGATGCCTTGCAAGTGCCTTTGTTTGGCAGCCATAGTCCTCCATGTCTTTTTAAAAACAGTGATGTCTGTTACAGTCTTTTCAGATAAAATTAGTTGTAATAGTTCTTTTTAGATCCATAGTTCTGTAGAGCTTGAAATAATGTAAAAGTAGAAAAGAGAAAAAAATAATTTGGAATCAACCAATACATTTTGTGTAACTAATTGAAAGTATTTCTTTTGAGAGTGTAACAATATTTACACTCTCATATTCATTGTCCTTTAAAATACCATTTAATTAAATCATTTTAGGATTATTTAGGTTTGGAATCTTGAAGTTTATTACTTTCACTGTAGAAAAGTAAAGGAATTGTTTTATAATAGATTTTTCTTCTGTCAGTTTTCTTATTGATTTTTTAAAAATCCCAGACACTGATTTTTATTATAATAATTTAAAAGAGTACACAGGTCTTTTTGTGGTGTTAGAAAATGTTTTCTTTTTTCTTCTTTTTGATATAGTGTTACTTTTCACTGAGGTTTTTATTTTCTTATGAGCTGTTACTGAGTGTAGAATTATGAAAAAGATACATATATACTTTTGATTTGTGTTTTCCCTCTATTTTTTGTGGAAATTACCAATTGTTACATCTTGGTATTTTTGTAATGTGAATCTCACTGTCTAGTCTGATTTTATAATTTTTGCAAATATTGCCTTGTAAATGGCCAAGTGACATAAAAATTTTAATTGTTTATGAACAAATGAAAGTGTAGGCTTTGCAAATGAAAGTGCTTTATAAATATCATATAAGCTGAATAATAACATTTATGGCAAATTCAAGTAGAAACTAATTTTGCCACACCTATTATTTTTAATAAGACAGCTTTACTTATTGATGGGTACTTTGTCAGATTCTGGAGTAAGCATTTCTCACTTGGAGGAGTTCATGGCAACACTTGGACTTTGGCATTATTAGGAACAACTCTTGAAGAACTTCATGATAGTTTAGTGAAGCTGGGGCCATTATGGAGGCCACTTTTGGAGATATGTACAGATCTTTCTTTTAGAAGGGTTTATTTATTTATTATTTTGACTCCTTTGGAGACTGTTGATCTCATGATTTTTTCTGTGGGTAAATGAAAAATAAGTTACTTAAAATATTATTGACTAAAAGTTAATAGCAGATTAAAATGTCTTTAGTGTCTGCTAAAAACGAAATGATATTTTAAGTGCTTTACATAAAATCATTTCGTCCTTCAATAATCTTCTAGGATGGTTATTGTCAGGAGCCTCATTTTATAGCTAAGAAAACTGAGGCCTAGGGAGGTTTATAATAAGCTTAAATGTACATGTCTGACAAGTAGCAGAGCAGCTTTCAACTCAGGAGCTGGGTTCCAGAGTATGTTCTTCTAAGTAGTTTGTTCTACCGAAAATAAACCAGGCTCCGTATAATAGTCACACACGCATAGTGACTTGAAACATAAAATATCTGTAGGTCAGAAACCTAACATGGGTCCCACTGTGTTAGAATCAAATGGTCGGCAGGCTGTGTTCCTCTCTGGAGGCTCTAGGGGCAATTTGTTTCCTTGCCTTTTCCAGCTCCGATAGGCTGCCACTTAGCTTGGCTCCTGGCCCCCTTCCTCCAGGTTCAGAATCAGCAATGGTGGCTGACATCCTTCTCATGTTGCCTCTCTCTGACCTACTTTTCTGCCTCTTGTAAGGATTTCTGGGATTAGGTTGAGCACATGTGGATAGTTTAGGCTAATTTCTTTAATTTAAAGTCTTTAACCCGGATCACACCTGCGAAGTACCCTTTGCAGTGGGAGTTGATCTACTCAAAGGCTCTGGGGTTTAGGACATGAGTATTCTCGAGAAACCATTATTCAACTTAATCACACTCTGTGCTGCTGATTTTCTGACTCAAGTTATTTTTGGGAGCAAATGTGTGAAAACCTTTGACTTTCTTGAAATTATGTAGTAAAATCTTTTTAAGTAACTGTAGCTCTGGTCTTTGAAACTATATTAATTAATTTGTATCACATTATTAAAGGGAATTGTATAAATAAGGAATATGTAAATTTTGTAGAGATTGCATACAATGTTACCAAGGACATAAAAAAAAAAAATGGGAGTGAAGAAGTATACTATAAATAAAGGGAAGAAATTTTATTCTTAATAATGACCAGTAAGTCCTAAGAGTGTATTTGTGGAGTGTTCTGCAAGTCAACCTAGAAAGTAACAGCCATTTTTCAGCAGGGAGTTTCACATAGGCTCTTAAAGCTCCCTCTCATCTTGTGAAACAGTAGGATTGAGCATGTAATCCATTAGAATCGACACTTTTATAGAGGAAGTTTCAATAGGGAATCCCTGGGTAAAATGGATTTCCCATTGGGGTGCCATAAATTAAGGTTGGAGGTGATTCCTGAGAACTTTCAGGTTATTATTAATTAAATGAGAGTTTTGATTGCTTGTGAGTGAGTCGTCTTTCAGATGTCTTATTTAAAGGTAGAGTTGTGAGTGACTTTTCTGTGAGATATTTTCTGTCATAGTTTAAAAGTGATAGTTTGCAGAATACATTTTATCATGTATGCAACAATTCTATGAGGTAGTCAGGACAGGTACTGTTGTCGTTACCATTCTGATTATTACAATTATCTATTAATTTCAAGTATATGATCATATATTTAAGGAATCATAAAAATTATATAGAATTTTGTGTGGGTATGTATCATATAATTAAAAAATAAAACATTTACTTAGAAAATGCAAAGTCAAGGCATAGATTGGCAGAAGCAAACAACACATTAACAAAATTAATCCACTTTGTTTACCAAGTACATATTAGTGAAGAAAAGAAATGGTGTAATAAACTCCTGGGCAGGTAATGGGCAATTGACAGAAAAGTTTATGCTCATGGAAAGGTTGGCATTGATTTGATGGAGATCAAATGTCCAGAACATATAAAGAACATCTATAAATCAATAAAACAAGCTAATAGAATAATAGATTAAATTATGAACATGTGATTTGCTTTGGGTGAAACCTTTACTAATTAACCTAAGAAAAATTGTGTATACTTTAACTCTTCAGATATTTTAAAAATCATTTTATAAATATGGAAACTGGTTCCAGGAGGTTTGATTGACTAGTCTGGGTTCAGCCAACATGCTTGTTTGAGCCTGGTCTCATGCTGCTTCCACTCTAAATATGTAAGGGATGCATTTTGCAAGACTTTCTCTTATTATTCTTGCCAGTCAGAGTATTTTGTAATTAGAGGGAAACTATTGTCTAATTTATATGTAGTAATTCAGCCATCAGTGGGAGGATGGGAAAAATGTGGAGAAAAGCCAATAATTGTAGTAAAAATGTTGGTTTAAGCTTTTGGACTCCCCGTATGTCCTTTCACTTGGCAAACTGCCTTTGGAACAGTTTTGACTGAGCAATTACTCCCAGGGTACACAGGCATTTCATTTGTGGCTTCTTTATTCATTTGATTCATGCTCCTGCTGGGATTGCTGTGATTATGACTGTAATGAAACTGGACTTCTTACTTCTTTTCCTTTTGGTACAGCGTAGGTTAAGCAATGAAACCTAAAGAGAACGCAAATTAAATGATGTTTTCTTTTGCTGCTGTTTTCTTGATGTGCATTTTATTTCATAACATCTTGTCTGAGACTTAATATTTAAGATTTTGAGGTCTGTTATTTAAAGAATTCTCTCTACATGGAGTGGGAGCTATGTGTCCTAACATGATAGGAGATGAATTCTCTTAGAACTCATATGTATAAAATAGTGAAAATCTTGATTCTACAAAATAATATGATGCCTTTTGTGTTACTTCTGTCCTTACTTCATGGCCTCCCTTGGCATTTAAAATCAACTGGTCCTAAAATGTTCTTATATTGATTAATCTTAACCGCTATGTAGTATTTCATTACATAATAGATCACAATTTACCATTCCCCAATGCATAGGTAAGGTGTAAGTTTTTTCCAGTTTTTATTCTTATAAACCTTACAGCAATGGTTATTCGTGTGCATATTTTGTAGGACAGTTTCTCAACTGTGGGTTTCTTGGAAATGGGTCGTAGATGTGTCTTAGTTAGAATCCCTAGGCAAGTGATCTCTAGCCACATGCAGCCACTTCCATTCACACACTTTATTTTCCATATGTGCCATTTTCCCAAAAGGTAGGGGTGCCCTACTGTTAGGGTGCACACGTACACACATATAGGAACACTGTGCGTTTGCAACTTTACTTGCCAAGTTGTTTTTTTGACAAACTTTGTTTTCAACTGATACATAAAAACAAAAATATACATATTCATGGAGTTCCACGTGATGTGTACATACATGTATACATTGTGTAGTGTTTAATTCAGGTTAAATATATCTGTTGCCTCAAACATTTGTCATTATTTGTGTGAAAACATTCAAAATCCTTTCTTCTAACCACATTTCTTTTTGAAGTGATTGTACCAATGCAGATGCCTCTGAGCAGTGCATGAGCTTTTATTTCTCTGCTTGCCTTTCTAATGGTTTTGTTAGATCTTAATTTTTGAAAATCTACAAGTGTTGTGTTGCTTTTTAAAATTCTGGCTTTGTTTATTTTAGTTTGCATTTCTCTGGTTTCTAGTGGTGTTAAGTATCTTGCATGTAAATGGACCATTTTGGTCTCTTTTATGAATTGTCTGTTGTTTGCCCAGTTTGTTATTGTGCAGTTTTGTTTCTGTATTAATATATGAGGGAATTAAATGGATGCTAATCATTTTTCCGTAAATGGATTGTTTGCAAATATCTTCTAGTATAGTTGGTCTTATTTAATATTTTCATTGTGGTCCTAATATTTTGATTTTACTTTAATGGAGTTAGATTTGTCAGTATTTCTTTTGTAATTTATATTTCTTCTGCTTTAAGAAATCTTTTCCTACTTTACTATCATAAAACATGTTTGTGCTTTCTTAAAGTTTATAGATTTGCCTTTTAAACTTGACTCTCTTAAGCTATTGGAGTTTATGTTTTATTTATTTTATCAGGAGCTGAATTTTGTTTTCTTATATATAGCCAGTTAATCCAGCATTTAGTGATAGCTCATCCTTTCCCCCTTTAATTAAATTTTTTTCTTCAATGGCCTGTATTTTAGAATAGTTTTATAAGTTGTCAGAAAGTTGCAAAGAGAGTAAGTACAGCAAGCCCCACTGATTTTTAATTCCACTTCTATCAATTTTCCATGAAGTGTGGGTTTTTATAGTCTTTGTTTTACTGGACTATTGTCCATCTTCCAGTATCACACTGTTGTAATACCTTTGGCTTTCTTGTTTATTTTGATGCCTGGCAAGGGAAGTATTCCTATCTTGCTTGTGTTTAGAATCATCTAGGCTTTTGTGGCCCTTTACTCTCCCATATACATTTTAGAATCAGAATATCAAATTCTTGGAATTTTCACCAGCATTTTATTTAACTTATAGAATCAGGGAAATTTGTGTCTTTTATTGAGTATTCCTATTCATGAATTTAAAATAACCTCATTGAATTACCATCAAATTGAATTACCATCAACTATTTACTTTGTCATAAAAGATGAGTATTTTACTCATCTTTCATTAAATGTGTTATTGAATTTTTTATAGTTTTCTGGTTACTGTGAATGATTCTTTTCTTTTTTAAATTTTCTCTTTTGTTATACTTCTAGGAAGTTTAATTTTTCATATAGACTTTGTACCTAGAAATTTTGCTGAATTATTAATTATTTGAAAAATATACTTGTATATTTTCCTGGATTTGTGTGTAAATAATTCTAGTGTCTTCTGTTAGGAACAGTTTTATCTCTTTTTCTTAAAACTTTAACTGTTATTTGCCCCCTGTCCCTTTTTATATTTTATTATTAATTTCTTTTGAGTAGCTGGGAATATACAGTATAACTTTGATACAGGCAGTAGTGGGTCTTGTTTTTAATGGCTATGCTTCTAAAATGTCACCATTAAATATGCTATTTGCTTTTAGTGTTTGAAGAATTATCTACCTTTATGCTGAATGGGAAAGTATAGATTCTATTTTTGTTCTTTTAGATTTTAACCTTGATGTTTTAGCACCTACTGTTCTACAGAGATACTTTAAAGTTATCATCCATCTATTTTTATTATTTCAAATGCAGTGCATATTCCAAGCTACTGCTTGCCTGTAGCAATAATAAGGTATTTGCCAAATTGTGATTTTCTTTCCTATCTTTTATTTTACGATAGGAAAAATGTACTAATTAGAATTCTGTCGTGAGGAAGAAATGTCTCTTCTACATTCATCATTCATTATTTAAATCAGTAAGAATTCATGGATACTTATTTTGTTCTATGAGTTCTAATTGACTGCCATCAATTATTTACATTTTCACTGAAATTGTCCCAAATCTGCTGCTGGTAGGTAGCTACTTCAGGTTGGCTTCTAGGTCCCTTCAACATTCCATTCATCATTTTTTGATCACTTCCTTACATTCTGGTAGCATAAGATATTTTAGACTCACCTTGCACATTCTCTGTGCTAGCCTTAGAATCAAGTCTCTCTAAGGAACTCTGATTCCTTCTACTATAGAATGATATTTTGAAACCAAGATCTGTGTTTGAGTTGTACACATTTCCACTGCTATGCTATTTCTGTAATTAATACCTCTGACAGACATGGGGGGAAATATATAAATATACACACGCGTACACACTTATAGTTAAGTATGTGCATCTGTGTATAACATAGACACAGAAACAAATACATAAATGCAGATATGTATCTGTATATATATGAATGAAAACCTGAGTTCAACTCCAATTCCTAATTAACCTACTGCAATTCTAGCCATCTTCCTTAACTTAATTCTAGTTCTTTTCTCCAATAGTGAGAAACCTGGTTTTCCCTTTCTTTTTATTTATTTCAGTAATCCTAGTATGCACGTAAGATAAGAATTGCTAAATGAGGAAAAATAATAGCAGTGAAAAACAACTTTATTTACTTGATTATAATATTTGCATGCAATAAGACTTCGAGTATATTGTCAAATTGGTCAAAAGCTACCTAAGTTAGGTCTTTCTTCCCTAACTGACTGTGATTATATACTTGTAACGTATGTCCATGTTTTTCATTTCATTTGAGTTCCTCTTAGAACTGGCTGATTTTAATATTTTATTTTGGGGACATATGAAACATTATATTTGTTCATCACAAATATGCAAAAAGTATTCAGACAAGTATTACTTCATCCTTATCTTTTATCCATATCTAGTCTACTTTCTGTTCTGTTTCTATCCATCCTTTGTAGATAACCAGTCTTATTGGTTTCTGCTTCATCATTCCTGTATTGCTTCATAAATAATCAGATGACTGTATCTTTTCTTATATCCTTTCTTCCCTGAAAAATGGCTTATTCTCTTATACTTTGCTGTTTTTCACTTGACAATGCATCCTGGAAATCACTGCACATCAGTTCATAGAGATTTTGCTCGTTATTTTTAAAAATACCTGCATAGTATTCTGTTGAGTTGATTTACCATAATTGAACTACTGTCTTTAGGGTATTTAGGTTGTTTTACATATTTTGCATTACACAAAATGATGCAAATGATGTGTGTTTTCATACAGGTGGAAGTGTATCATTAGATTTAAGTTTCATATTGTCAGAAGTGTATCATTAGACTTAAGCCCACATGTAGGTATTTTGTTAGCTTTAAAAATAGTTTTATCATGGTAAAAAAGTCATTACATAAAATTTACCATCATGATAATTTCTTTTTCTTCCTTTTTTTGGTGGTACTGGGGATGGAACCCTGGGGTGCTCTACCACTGAGCTACATCCCCAGCACTTTTTTTTTAAATTTTGAGATTGGGTCTCACTCTATTACTGAGGCTGGCCTTGAACTTGTGATCTTCTTGCCTCTGCCTCCCACGTAGCTGGCATCATAAGTGTGCTCCTCGGTACCCTGCACCATCATAACCACTTTTAAGAGTAGAGTTCAGTAGTGTTAAGTGTATTCACAGCCAGTCTCCAGAACTTTTTCATCTTGCAAAGTTGAAAATCTGTATCTATTAAAAAACTCCTTTCCTTCTACCCTGAACTCCTGACAACTAATTTTGTACCTTCCGTTTCTATTATTTTGACTACCCTCAATAACTGTTAAGTAGAATCATGTATCATATATTATTTATCTTTTGTGACTAATTTCACTTAGTATATTGTTTCTAAGACGTATCCATGATATAGCCTGTGCCAGAATTTCCTTTTCAAGGCTGAATTTTATTCCATTGCATATATACTACATTTTATTTGTCCATTCATCTTTTGATGGACAGTTGGATTGGTTCTACTTTTTGGCTATTGTTAATAGTGCTACTATGAACACGGATGTACAACTATTTCCTTGAAATTCTGCTTTCAGTTCTTTTGAATATGCACTTAGAAGAATTGCTGGATCATATGGTAATTTTATTTTCAAGTTTTGAGGAACCACCATAATGTTTTCCCAGTAACTATACCATTTTTACATTCCTACCAACAGTGTACAAGGGTTCCATTTTCTCCACACTTCTCATTTTCTTTTTGTTGTTGTTTTGATAGCCACCATCCTAATGAGATTATATTTGATATGCTTTTGATATGTGTTTCCCTAATGACTAGTGATGGCAAACATCTTTTCATGTGCTTGATAGCCATTCGTAGATATTGAAGAAATGTCTACTCATGCATACCCTGGCTGTTTTTAATTGGGTTATTTGTTTTCATATTGTTGGGTTGTAGAAGTTCATTATTCTGAGTATTACCTCCTTTTTAGATTGACTTTCAAATATTTTCTCCATTTCCTAGGTTGTCTTTTCACTCGATTATTATCCATTGATGCACAAAAGTTTTAATTTTGATGTAGCGCAGTTTGTTTATTTTTTCTTTTGTATTTTGATGTCACATCTAGGAAATCTTTCTCAAATCCGATTTTCTGAGGTTTTCTTCATATTTTTAAGAGTTTTATAGTTGAGGACTTGTGCTTCGGTGTACGTTTAGGGATGTGATAAGGTAAGGGCCTCCACCCAAATGTGGTTTCATTAGGTGTCACCAAATTCTTCTCTGGAATAGTGCCAGTTTGCATCCTCGTTCCTAATGTATGCCAGTGCTTGTTTCCCCACAGTCTTGCCATACTTTGATGGTGTTTTAGTCAGTTTTTTCAATGCTATGACCTGACCAGCGTAACTGTAGAGGAGGAACGGTTTATTTGAGGGCTCATAGTTTGAGAGGTTTTCATCCATGGACGGCCGGATCCATTCCTAGGGCTTGAGGTAGGGCTCAACATCAGAACAGGAGAGGGTGGCAGAGGGAACCAGCTCACGTGGTGATCTGGAAGGAGAAAGGGGGTCTATGCCAGATCAAAACCACACCCCAGTTCCCACCTCCTCCAGCCACACCCTACCACTTCAGTTACCACTCAGTTCATCCCTCTCAGGGATTATTTCGCTGATTAGGTTAGTACTCTTAGAACCCAATCATGTCTCCTCTGAACTTTCTTGCATTGTCTCACATGTTAGCTTTTCTGGAATACCTCACATCCAAACCATAACAGATAGTGTTGCCAGACTTTTAAACTTTCTCCTAATCTGATGGGTGCAATGATATCAAATTGTTTAATTTGCATTTCTATAATTATGAATGGGTTTAAACAATTACTCAATGTTTAAGATATATTTTATATATATTTTTTGTGAATTATCATTATGTCTATTCTTTATCTTTAAATCATTAATCTGCTATATTACTAGATTTCCAAATAGTGAACCAGTTTCAATTTTTGGAATAAATCCCTCTTGGTTATGGTATGTTATTTTCTCATTGTGGTATTGAATTGTTTGCTTTGTTTGTTTGTTTTTGGTTGCTAATTTTAAATTTTATTTTGTTATTTTATTTTTTCAATAACCCCCATGTGTGACATTACCTACCAAACCAAAAGCAAACCACAGGGTTTAGTCTCTTCACAAGCCCTGGGGGCTGGGGAGATAGCTCAGTCGGTAGAGTGCTTGCCTTGTAAGCATAGGCCCTGGGTTCGATCCCCAGCACCCAAAAAAAACCAAAATAAAACAAACAAACAAAAAAAAAAAACAAGCCCTGGAGATGGAAAGTAGGTCTGGTCAAAAATGAAGAACAGTATTTTGTTCGTTCCTTGTCTTTTAGACTGTGGTTCAAAAGGAGGATCTGTTGGCTCTTCAGATCATCCCTGGGTCTTCAGATCTGTTCCCAATTATTTGTCCCTGTACTGATATGGTAACTGTGGTCACTCTCTCCTATTCAGCCTGTATTAGATTAGTGTTGTCATATGGAGAGGGTGCTGACAGTATTTTTGATCTATGATTCAGACTAATAAATCAGTAACTCTCCACAGTAAATGTTTGCAAATATATTCAGAATTTTCCCATTGATGGTCAGGTGAGGTATCAGGTGAATATTTTGTGGTTCAAACCTTAGTAGATATTTTCATATGAGTGGAACGGTGTAGTTTAGCCTTACTAGATTTTTATTTCAATACCATAATTAGATCCATAGAAGGAATAGAAGTTTAAAATTGTTTTTGAAACAGTTTATAGAGCTTTGGAACTATGTGGTATTTGAAGGTTTGTAAATTTCCTTGTGAGACTATATACTGATTTACATTTTAATGTTTTCCCTTTATAATTTTGTCTGTTTCTTCATTATAAATTGGTTTTTTAAAGTATTTTATCTCTAGTGGAATCTTATTTACAATTGGTATTTTTCCAATGAAACTATTCATCTCATCTACTTTAAGCATTTTATTTATGTATATGTCTTCAGAATATTTTCTTCTGGTTTTTTATTTTACTACCTTTTTGTTGTTTCTTATGTTTTGTTTGTGTTATTTTACCTTTTTTTCTTCTTCATCAGAGTAACTCTCAGTCCATCAGTTTTTTGTCAAGAAACAAAACAATTTATCGATTAATTTTACTGTTTTTCTATTTTCTATCATTAATTTCTACTCTTTATTATTTCCTTCTTTGTGATTTCTTTTGGCTTATTTTGTGATATATTTTTTCACTTTTTTTGAGCTAGAAATTTAATTCAGGTATTTAATTCTTTCATTTTTACTGGTAAGTGTTTAGTGATAGAAAATTTTTTTCTGACCACTGGTTTAAATATGGTCCATAGACACGAATATGTAGGATTTTCATTGTCTTTAAAAAAAATCATATTTCAATTTGTTTTTCTCCTTTTAGCCAAATGTTTATAATACGTAAAGTTTAAACATAGAAATGAATGTCATTTTCAAGTGACACAATCAGCCTAGGTGTCTGTCAGCAGATAAATGTATAAAGAAAATGTGGTATATATGTATATATACCCTTGAGTTTTATTCAGCCATAAACCAGAACAAAATTGTATCATTTTCAGGAGAACAAATAGAATTGGAGACCATGATGTTGAGCAAAATAAGTCAGACTCAGAAAAAAAAAAAAATCCTATGTTTTCTTCATATGTGGAAGTTAGAAGAAAACAAAAAGGGACTCCATGAAATTAAAAGGGAGCTCAGCGGAATAGAGGAAAGGGATCAGGGGGAGGGAGGCAGGGAGGTTGGGAAGATACTGGCGAGTGAAATTGATCACACTGTTTTCACTTATGCACAAATATACCATATTGAAGCCTTCCATTTTGCATAATTAATATTATGCACAAATTAAACAAAAAGATGAAGCAGCCAGAACAACAAAAAATGAATGACATTTTCTTTATTTGTTTGCTTTGTTTTTCTTAATACTTTCTAGTTTAACTTGAGTGTAGTCAGAAAATATTGTTTGTTTCTTTCTACTTTGTGGAATTTCTTTGTTAGAGCTTTCTTTGTGACAATGTAGGATCTTTTTTTTTTTTTTAAATCTTACATGGATACTTGAGAAGAAGGTTGATTTTCTGTTATCAGGTATAGAGTCTGAGGTATCCTTCAGATCTCCCACATTCAATTATGTCACCCAGGTCTTGTATTTCCTTTCCCAATTTTTGTGATGGACTGAAGTTTTCTATTACTAGTGAGTTTTTTTCTCCATATCTCTTATGTCTTCTGTAGTTTTTGCTTTTTTAAGGTGATTTGGTATATAGTCAGAAGTGTAGCTTCAGTGTGAATTGATGCTTTTTTATTAAACTACTTCTTGGTCATGTTTAATACTTTTGACTGGCATATCTTTGTTCATTCCATAGTCTTTCTAAATTTGTTTCGGCTATATGTATAGCAGATATTTTTACTTTGCGTTGCAAGCCAAAAATAAAAATCCTTTTCCTTTAAATATTGAATCAAATCTCTTGATATATAGGAATATGATGATATATTTTGTCTCAACTACTGCTGTCCTCTTTTATAATATATGTATTATACTTGTTATGTTTCTTTTTTCTATGAGTTTGTATTTTTTGTTTTTATCTTTACACATTGTTTTTGGTGTCACAGTGTGGAAAAAATAGCTTTTCCACATCTATCTCTAGGTTCATGGCTGAGACTTCTATAATAAAAGAGATTAAGAAGAGAAAAGCCTAACAAATTTATTTAGTGTAAGTTTTATGTGCCACAGGTACTTTCAGAAATGAAGACCCAAAGAAATGGAGAAATCTCTATTGTTGTAGACAGCCATGCAAAAGCATGTTTGGAGGACACAACAGCATGATCTTGGATAATCGTGCAGCGGGAGTTTAGCAAGGCTTATTAGTGCAAATTCTTCTTGGTGTTCCTGTGTACATGACCTGTTGCATGAGGTCATTCAGGGACGAACTGAGGGAGGTCAGAGAGTGACCTTCCTGGGTTTTATGGCCTACTTTAGGGATGAAAGACAATGATGAAGTGAGAGTGACCTTCCTGCATGTTTTTTAAATGACAGGGTATCCTGTTTTGGGGTACAATATCCTGATCCACATCAGTTTTTAGAATGCTTCTGTATTGGGGATTGTCCTGAAATTTAACCTTTAAAAAATGTTCTTAATACTTTCCTTTTTCTATTTAACTTAATTTTTTAAAAATTTTTTTTTTTTTTGTAGTTGCAGATGGACAGAATGCCTTTATTTATTTGTTTATTTTTATCTGGTGCTAAGGATTGACCCCAGTGCCTCACACATGGTAGGCAAGTGCTCTCCCACTGAGCCACAACCCCAGCCCCCTATGTAACTTAATTTTCGATTTATTCATTTTTATTGGTATCCTTTAATTCCCATCTATTTGCCTAGATAAGCAGTAACCTTATTTTACCTGTCTCATTCTGTCTTCTGATTTCTTAGTTGTATTATTTTTAGTTGTTCACAACATATTACTTTTATGTACTTGTCTTTAATTCTCATCTTCATTTTTGTGTTTGTCTTAAGTCTGTTGAAATATTTAAAATGCTCATCGTAAGCGCTTTTGTTGGTTTTCCCAGTCATTCATCTCTTGGTTGGATGAAGCTCATCATCTAAAAAGGGCTCATGGTTTCAGTTGAAAGCTGTTATTTTCCATAGTCTTGTTAGTTAAAGGACATCTTTAATGGGTATTCATTCATTGTTTTTTGTTTTTTAAAGAAATACTTTTTCATTATTATCTTCCTTTGTATGTTTTTATGAAAATTCTGATGCTTCTTTTTTCCCCTTATTGTGATCTTTTTGCCTATAGACTTAGAAGTTTTGTTGTTGTTGTTTTGTTTTTGTATTTAGATTACATTTTTTTGTGTTTTAAAGCCAGGGTTTCACTGTATTGCCCAGGCTGGTGGACTCAAAATCTTGTGCTCAATCCATTCTCCTGCCTCAGCCTCCTGAGCAGCTGAGTAGCTGGGACTACAGGAACATGCCTCTACGCCTGGCTGAAGATTTTTTTTTTTTTTAATCTTAGAAATATAATAGCTTTACCTAACATGTTTTGGTGTTGATTATTTTGGATTCATTTTTCCCAGATACCCAGTGGACTTTTTCATTTTGTAGAAGTACATTTTTTTTCTGGCAAATTTTTTTGATTTATAATTTTAATATTCTCGCTCATTGTTTTTCTTCTTTCTCTAATAATGTTATATTTTCCTCATTTTCCACATCCACTACTTTCTCTTTGATCTTTTTCATTTCTATATTTCTACTTCACTCTCTATATTGGTACCTTGCATTTCCTCAATACTTCTTAGGAAGTATTAAATATATATATATATTCATAAATACATGTAACAATACACATATATATGAAACAATAGATATGAGGAAGTATATATGAAATATATATACATATTTTATGTATGTTAATCTGTTTTCTCTTGGGCATTTTATAACTTTTTCTTCATGTGTGGGATAACTTTGTGCTTTTCTGTTTTCTTTTTTTTTTTTTTCTTGAATTTAGTCACTTTTCACATTTTATTTTTTGTCCAGGTTTGCCCTTAGCTTTTGAATTTCTGACTCAAGGTGGCTTTTTTATATCACCACATTCTTGTTTGAATATATTAATTGCATCCAAAATGTTGCCTTCCCGTTTTCCTCTGCTTTATGGTTCATTTTTGGAGGGAATTTACCTTAATTGATATGTATTGGGTTTTCTGACTTTTTCACAATACCTCCATATGAATCTGTTCATCCTTTTTTTCTGTTAATTTTTACGGCGTCAGGTGTTTTACAGGATTTTTGGCTCATTGGCTCCATCTTCTGTCAGTATCACAAAGTCCTGATACTTTTGTGGTTCTTTTTGGTGTTGGGGGAAGGTTGTGTGTTCTCTGAATGTTGGCTCTTTTGTATAGAATCCTGATTTTTTCTGTTTTGCGCCTTTTTCTCTTAACCGTCAGGTAGCCGGAGGGTGTTTCTCTCTTCCTTTGTGTCTTATTTCTCTTCCAGAAGAGAGCCTGCTCCTTCATACCATGCCTTCTTTTAAGTCCTTTCTCTATGGTTAGTGCTCTGATCTGGTTAGATACTTTTATAGTATTTTGAATCTCAGGGTGGACTTTATCTTTTATGATGATGGTTTTAATGGTGATTTTAGATCCACCTTAACATCACTAATCCTCTCCATCGTAGTTTTTCAAGCTCTACCTTTTCCTGCTCTGGAGCCTTGTGGCAGAGAAGCGGGTGGTGCCAGAGTGTGAGAGATCCTTTGTTGGATTTAGGTATTTTGTCTTATTTTTATTTATAGTTGTTTTGAATTTTGGGCAATTTCTGTTTTCAAGTTACCTTGGAGACGTGGTTTTTATGTAGTTTTATTGATTCTTCTGTTTTATATTGTTTTTGCTGGAAATATTACAAGCTGGGGACCTTACTTAGTATCTAAGGGAATTCCCAGTCTGGGACCTTCCAAAGCTGAAAGTTGTAAGAGTACTGTTTTTTGGAGCATTTTTCTTGCTTTTGAGTTTTGATGTCACGTTATCTCATTTAATATGCATTGCTTTGTGAGGCAGATCATATTATCCCCACTTTATAGACGAGGAAATTGAGATCTGCAAGATTTAAAGACTTGAGTGAGCTCAATCTACTAGGAAGTAGTAGAGATGCTAATGATATCTAAAACTGAAGGATGTAGCTCTGGTTCTTTCCATGACATTATGCCTTCTCCCTGCGTTATTAAATTTAAAAAAATTAACAAAGGACTATGGCTTAATTTTTGTGATTATCAATATAAACTATCAGCTTATTTTCTGTCCTTGTTCTTCCTGTTCCTGTGTCCCTGTTCCATTTTTGTCATCTCTTCACAAGCAGACCTCTTCTCAACCTTCAAAGGACTTTGTTCCTTGCTCTAAGTGGGTTAATGCAAGTTAAGTGACCTTCCATGGGATAGTGATTCAGTAGATGTTAGCTTGTTTGGTTTGTTTGTTTGGGATCTAACAGAACTTACTTTCACTTATGGAAGGACCAGTGTACACTCTCCGTGCTTTCAAAATTTGCTGCAGGGTGGGATTTCTCTCCACCCCTAAACTGAAACTATCCTTTTACTGTCTGCCACTGCATGGTCTTATCCTGAGGCCCTGTGAACTCCTCCATTCAAGGAAACTGTAGCCCCAAGTAGCAGGTGACAACAGCTTTTGGCAGCCTCTTTTCTGGAGTGGGGTGTTATATTGTCTGTAGTTTTCTTTAAAGTAATTTAATCTGCACCTTAGGGGTGCTTAGTTAACATTTTTGAAGTACCTTAATCAGGAATCTACACTCCAGGGGTAGTTAGTTAACATTTGAAAGACCCTAATCAAGATTCTATACTCCAGAGGCAACCAGTGCATCAGATACTGCTCTCAATCTGCACCAGTGGGTGCATTAATTAGAATAAAAGATGTGAGAAGTGATTTTTCACTGGTGAAGGGAATAGTATTTAAGATATATAGTTGACCAAGAATTTCACTGAGACAAGAATGAAGGATAAGAATTGGGTGAGGTCATTAGAGTTCCAGTCCAAGTAGGAGCTTGATTTGGTCCTTTGCTTGCAGCCATTGAAGGTGGCTTTTGTTGACTCACCTGGCCAGTGGAGCAAGGTGTATCCAGCTTGCCTCTGCCTACTTCTGTGCCCAGAGCTCCACTGGACCCACACTGCTCAGCACCTCACATTGTTTGTATTTCTTGTCTTTAGAAATGTTACTCTCATAATTTTGAGCCAGATTATTTCTTTTTAATTTCCTTAATTACATTCTTTTGTATAAGTATATTCTAACCAGATTAGATATCTCAAGAGCGTGAATTTATAGTGCCATTTTGATCAGATGCACACAAATTATTTTTATGTGGTAAAACCTTCTTATTATTTTCTACTTGAGAGTATTGTCAGTATTCCGATGCCAGGTTCCCATCTGTGGGATAACTTTTGTAGATAAGTAATTTGATACTTTAGTGGTCCAGTTAGACTGGATAATTTTTTGAAGTCTCCTTTGAATTCTGTTCAATACCAGCAGATATCTTATTAATATATTTTTGAATATAATATATAATTTAGAATATAAATTGAAGCATATATGAATATAAGAACCTTGCATAATTTGTATATCACATGTAATATAGGAAATGACATCTGTCAGGAGTCTCATGCCTTTACTGTTGTCTCATACCTTAGTTCACATAAAAATAATAAATGACATATATAGCATATTCAATAAAAAGTTCAAGTGTGTTACTGGGGCCCTTGTATTTTGCAGTTTGGTGAGATGCATGAAGAAGGCATGGCACATGTTACTACTGATCTTGTCTTAGCAAACATACTAAAGAAAGAAAGCAGCCATGAACTGGTGGCGTAGATTTTTTCTGTACTCAGTGGCAGGCAAGGTAGTTTTTTAAATAAAATACTTGGCCACATGAATGGATTATTCCTTTTATTTTTTTAAATGTGTTATCTGTAATATAGGTACACTTGTAAGTTGCCATAGATCATGTAAACAGATTTAAACTACAGTTAATGGAATTATGGAGTTTTAGTGCTTGGTATCATCCAGTTAATCATATCATGAGTACCAGAGAGTACTAGTTAAACCCTCTTTCCATGATTTCCTGCTTAGCCCTAACATGATTTACATCCACTTAGGTATATATGCCTACGTATCTTATCTATATATAATAAAGGGATGTGAATTATAAGAAACCCTAGGGGCCAGTAGGATTTTTTTTTTTAGAAATCATTGGTTAAAGGGCATCAAAGTGGGTTTTTTTTTTGTTGTTGTTGTTGTTTTTTAATATTTAGCACTGTGTTTTTGGTCTTCAGAACTGTATTTGAGAAATTTTCACTTGGTAAAAATCATTAAACAGAGAGAGAGAATTGGGAAAGGCAGTGAAGTAATTCTACTTTTAAAGTGCAATGCAGCAATATAGATATTAAGGGATGATCTGGGATTCAGTAATTTGGAAATCTGTACATTTTATTCTAATTATTGTGTGAGTGCTGAATTTCATTTAACTTATTTTTGAACAAAGCTTTTTTTTTTTTTTTTTTTTTTTTTTTTTTTAAAGCTCCAGTAATTCTATCTGACCTCACAGGGTTTTTGTGAATATTAGACTAGTCGTGGTTGATTATATTATCCTTTTAAATTGCCATTTAATTTTCAGCTGATGTAAGTGAAATAGATAATATAAATTAATTAATATTGGATCTTTTCAGTGTTTATGCTCTAGGAGATTTCAGGAGACAAATGGAAAGATAAGGTTCTAAACAAATGTACCATTTGGGGCTGTGAAATTTTATTATTCATACCTCGTTTATTTGTTGCTTTTTCATGGGCTGTCTATCATGTTAGTGTGCATGTAAGTAGCTATATGCCATGTAATCTCAGTCCTTATTGATTTAAACCACATATACCTCATCACCAATCACCTTTGTGGCAGGAAGCTGATATTTAGGTGACTCTTTGTATGTGTCCTATTTGTGACTCAGATGTGCTCGGTTAGGAAGAACATTTTGTCTCAGCTAAATTTCTGTTACTTCTCTTTCTGCCCGAAGCTCTGCTTGCTTCATTCCCCCCACCCGTCCTTGAATTTAGATGGCTCCTTGACTAGGTACTTCCCCTCCTTGCTGTGCAGTGGTTTTCACAGGATAGAGGACTCCTATGGCCTGAGGTGTCTGGCTTCTTCATGTTTAAAACAAAACCAAATATCTCTTCTTGAACATCCCATTTGGAAATATTGATAATTTTTTTTAATTGCCTTTAGAATTGTAATCCTTAGTTTGAGGCTTTTTGGTACTGCTGCCAATTTCACTAATATTAGAAAAGTATACTTAATTAAGTAGCATATCATCAAATGTTCTCTACCTTGCAAGGAAAGCTACTTGAATCTGGTTATTCTTTATGTCCTTATCTTTGTGAGTTTTGGACATCCAGGGAATCTAATAAAACATCATGGATAAAAATGTAGTGGATTTGTTCACATAAGAATTATATCTTGTATGTAATTAAAATGTCTGGTTCATACTAAGTGCACATTTTTGTTAAGGTAAAATACACATAAAGCTAACCATTGCAGCCGTTTTTAAGTGTACACTTCAATGGTATTAAATACATTGATAGTGAATGCAACTGTCACCACTATCCATCTGCATGACTTTTTCATCTTGGAAAACTGGAACTCTGTACACATTAAACAATAATATCCTCCTTCCCTCTTTACTATCCGGTAGCAACCCACGTTCTTCTTTCAGTTTCTAGGAATTTTTCTAATCTAAGTACTTCACTCATTGTTAGTGAAATCATACGGTATTTATGTTCCCTGACTGGCTTGTTTCACTTTGCACTGTGTTTTCAAGATTCATTCATGTTAGAATGTACTCAGTCTCTTCCTTTGTAAAGCTGAATAATTTGCCATTGTTTGCACGTATCACATTTTGCTTAGCCTTTTTTTGTGTTGATGGGCACTTAATTTGCTTCCACATTTTGGCTATGAATAATGCTGCCATGAATATGGGTGTCCAAATATAGATTAAGGAATTTTTATAAGGAAAGTAGATTTGTAGTTTTCTTGTAGTGTCTTTTACTGGCTTTGGCATCAGGATAATGCAGACCTCATAGAATGATTTAAGAAGTTTTCCTTCCTGTTCAGTTTTTTTGAAAAGTTTGACAAGGATTGGTTTAAGTTCTTTTTTTTAATGTTTGGTAGAATTCACTATGAAGCCATCAAATTCAGGGCTTTTGTCAGGAGACCTTTGCTGATTCAGTTTCCTTACTTGTTATAGGTCTATATGGATTTTCTATTTCTTCATGATTTAGTGTTGGTAGGTGTTATGGTTTCTAGGAATTTGTCCATTTCACCTAGGGTCATACACAGTGTTATTCACGTATGGCTTTTATGGCTTTTATTTTATTGATTTACTTTCCTTCTTTTACTAGTTTGTTGATTTGTTTTAATCATGAAACTGTGTTGGATTTTGTTAGATGCTTTTTCTGCATCAACTTGGGTGATCAATTGTCCTTCTGCCCTTGCCAATTCTGTTAATGTGGTGTATTACATTGATCATTCATATGTTGAATCATGCTTCCTTTCCAGGAATAAATGCCTCCTGGGCTTGGTGCATAACCTTATTAGTCTGCTGCTACTTTCAGTTTTTAGTAATTTGTTGGGTTATGATGTTGTTTAAGTCCTCTATTTCCTTCTTATATCTGGTTTTCTATCCATTGAGAATGGAGTATTGAACTCTCCATTATTGTATAACTGTCTCTTTCTTCCTTTGTTTCTGCTTCATGTGTAGTCTTCATTTAATAGTCTGTCACTGGGCATATGAATGTTTATAATTGTTATATTTTATTTCTATATAGAATCTTTTATTACTATATAACCTCTTTTTTGCCTCCTGTAATCTTTTTAAAATTTCAAGTCCATTTTGTTTTATATTTTTACTACCACTCTTGGTCTCTTTTTGTTATATTTCCATGTTATATCTTTTTCTGTTAAGTTTAGTTTCTTTGTGCCTTTGGATGTATTTGTGCCTTTGTAGTCATGAGTGGGATCATGAGTTTTTAAAATCCATTCTGCCAATCTTTGCCTTTTGGTTGAAGAGTTTCATCCATATGCATTTCAAGTAATTACCTTAGATAAGGAAAGATTTCTGTCATTTTGATATTTGTTTTCTATATGTCTTATGGTTTCTTTTTACCCCTAATATCATGCGTTATTCTCTTCTTTTGTGTTTAGTTGATATTTTTTGTAGTGAAATATTTAGATTCTTTTTCATTTTTCTTTTTGTTCATTCTGTAGCTATTTTCTTTGAGTTTACCATTGGGATTAAACATTCTGAGGTTATAACACTAACTTGAATTTATGTCAGACTTCATTTACGTATAAAAAGTTGTACAAAACCTTAGCTCCTTTACCTGCTGTGTGTGCACTGCTTTTGATTGTTGATATCATAAAATTACATCTTTATGTTATGTGCCCAAAATCATAAACTGATTCTTATTTTAAATGCATTAGCCTCTTAACTTATATAGAAAATGTGTATTTAGAAATGAAAAGACAAAAGGCAAGTCTTTACATTTCTTCAATTGTTTTCATTTTGTTCCTCAAAATTCATAATATCCATTGTCCTTTATTAAAGTTTATAGAGTCTTTCCTCTGCCTGCTCTTATCTGCCTTTGAATCCTTTAGTGAATTTTTCCTTCCAGTTATTGTACTTTTCAGCTCCAGAATTTAATTTGGTTTCTTTTTAGGTTTTCTATCTCTTTGTTGATATTGCCATTTTGTTCATCCATTGTTTTCTTGAGCATCTTTAAGATATTTTATAGTCCTTGTTGAGTAGATCTCACGTAAGTCTTTTTTAATGACAGTTTCTATAAATTTGTTTTTTCCTTTGAGTGGGTTGTATTTTCCTCTTTCTTCATATGTCTTGCCATTTTGTTGTTGTTTAAAACTGGGAATTAATACCTAATAATTTGGTGACTCAGGAAATCAGATTCTCCTCCTTTTCTAGGGTTTGCTGTCTTTGTTGTTATTGTTGTTACGGGTTGTCTCTGTCCTAAGTATGTCCCTGGGTGTAAATGTAATGTTTTCCCAGGTCTTTTCTATGCTTGTACCTTCTCTTGGTCATGCCCAGTCACTTTGTACATGAAGTCGTTTTTGAACATTTTAGTCTTTAATGCGTTGAACCCAAAAGAGGAGAGTGAGACAAATGAAGGGTGGAAGGAAGGTTCTGGCCCTTGCAACTCCCTGGAAGTCACTTCAGCAAAAGGGAGGAGGGGCTTGAAAAATTGGAGAAGGGTGACAATAATGTCAACTCACCTTTGTCTGCACCTCTGTGAACAGAGGAAGAAATCTGCAATCACAGCACAGATTCCTAAATATTTGTAGGATAAGATCCTTTTTGTGCCCTCCTGTGTCCTGCCACCTATGTATAAGTTGCCCCATGAACATATACACAGCTGCCTGCCAGGGGCCTGAGGTGGAGGTGAATAGATAGCTACAACTGTACTGAGAGCTGAAATTGACTGAAATTAACTACAGTTTTATCATCCATTGAAGCATTCACCTAGAAGTTACAACAAACCTTCAGTAGACTCCAGAGTTCCATTAGTCCTTAATGATGGGGATACTGAGAAATGCATCATTATGTGATTTTGTCTTTGTGTAAAAATCATAGAGTGTCCTCACACAACCTAAGATGGCCATGATGTCATTAGGCAATGTATTATGGAAACCAGTCTCATATACGTGATCTATTGTTGACTGAAAATTCATTTGTGACACATGACAGTAGTTACATCAGATAAATTCTGTCAGTACAATTGTCTAGATGAGGAGAGAGATTCCTGGTGCTTCCTATTGTTCCATCTTTCTAGAATCCTCCATAAGAATATGTTATGACTTCGGAGCTCCCCAAAAAGGTCAGGACAGAGAGCAGAGGATTTCATCTAAAGTAGAGGTTTTAAAGACTATGTATACTGGCCTTTACTCCACGTACTGGGATATTTTCAATCTTCCTCGGTAGATTTTAGTAAGATTCCATTGGTGCTGAACAATTTAGAGTAGTTGTAGTCCAGTTGAGATTAAATCTACTAAGAAGAGTGCATCCATTCCTTAAGGCTATAAACATTTTGTGAAAACCTTCCATTTATTTTGAGGCATGAAGCATGGGGAAAACTTTTACTGATTAGCCTTCATCTTTGGACTTGAACTCACTTTGATTTTGTTCCTATTTCTGCCATTTATAAATTGAAAGAATTCTTTTTAAGCCAGAGCTTTGTAATCTGTGGTTCTTTTTACAGTTGTGAAACCCCAACATTCTTATGTGAAGTTTTTGTGTGTGTATGTGTATATGTGTGTCTGTGTGTGCATGCATGTGCATTATTTGGACGGAAAGGCCTGTAGCCTTCAGTGGATACAGAGGTCACAGATCTCTGAATAATCCTTCTCTTCAGCTACCTACAGGTTTCAGGGTATTTCTTATTTTCAAAACCAGCTGTTTTGGATGAAGGCTGTAGTCTCAAGATCCATAGAGGGTTTTGACCTACAATATTATGTCTCAAAAGATTACTATGGATTATTAGCAGTGTCTCTCTTCAGTAGACAGTGTTATTCCAGACAACTCTTTAAAGAATAATAGGAGATTTTCTTTTGTATTTATTTAATATATCTTCATTACTCTTTTTCCTTAAAATCTTGCCTCACTTGTTCATATTGTCTTGCCTTTGTTTCTCCAGATGTCTTTTTCATTTGTTACAGTTTTAACTTATTTACCTTGCTCCCTTACATTAATTTATAATATCTTTTACTCCAGCTGCTTATCACTCCTGACCAATGAATAGGAACTTGAGCCTGGGATCTGTCTTTTTAGAATTCTCCTGCAGCAGCATATATGACGTTTTATAAACAACTGGTGCCTGTTAAATATCAATGGATGCATGTCAGAAGTTAACTATGAAAAACTTCCTATAAGTATAATTAAAACTTCCTATAAGTATAATATAAATATCGTTTTGAGACTTTTGAATAGTTATTATATAAATTCATTTGATTGAAAAACATCTTTGAGCTGGGCATGGTGATGCATACCTGTAATCCCAGTGACTTGGGAGGCTGAGATAGGAGGCTTGCAAATTTGAGAGCAGCCTCAGCAACTAAGTGAGACCCTGTCTCAAAATAAAAAACAACTACAGCAAACACCATAAGTTTAAAAAAAGAAAAAAGCCTCTGGGCTCAATTCCCAGTACCACAAAAAATAAAACCCCAAAAACCAAAAACCAAAACCCCCACAAAAAC
Source organism: Sciurus vulgaris (assembly GCF_902686455.1). Lineage (NCBI taxonomy): Eukaryota > Metazoa > Chordata > Mammalia > Rodentia > Sciuridae > Sciurus > Sciurus vulgaris. The sequence continues at coordinate 21,387,531 of NC_136468.1, read as the reverse complement.
CAAAAACCAACGAACCAATCAAAACAACAACAATAACAAAAATCTTTGATACCTTTAAGGAAGTAATCAAAGGAGTAATCCCATTTATTTGACCTCTGTTTTGAGATTATATAATGTAAAATTATTAGCTATTATCATCATTATTATTGTTTATTTTGCAGTGAGGGAGATAAACTTGCAGGACCTCAAGGAGGACTTGGAATTGGATCCAGAGGAAAACAGCACCCTTTTCATGGGTATCCTCATCAAGGGGCTGGCCAAACTGAAGAAGGTACCGGAGACGGTTAAGGCCATCAAGGAGCGCTTGGAGCAGGAGTTAAAGCAAATCGTGAAGAGGTCCACCACCCAGGTGGCGGACAGTGGCTATCAGAGGGCAGAGAACCTCACTGTGGAGAACCAGCCAAGGTAGATGTGGGTGCAGTTTGTGTTTTTGATGACTCTTATTTATTGTGTATTTTCTAGGGTACAGCATAAGTAACTTTTCTTGATGTTGTTTTCTTCAACTTGGGATACTATATCTCATACAAACACAGGTGAAAATAGCTTGACTAGACATATTTTAGCTATCTAGTTTTTAATGTTGAGAAATTTTAAGTCATATTGTTCTTATTCACGGACTTTAAATGAAAGTACAGACATCTAAAACAAAGATGGTTTACCTTCAAAGACAACGAGCGAATAAAGAAATTGAATGAAAGAACATACGTTGTATTGAACATGTAGTAGGTACTGAGCAGTTTTCAAGGTAATTTATAGATATATTATCTCATTTAATTCTCACTGTAGCTGTAAACTAGTTATTACTTATTCATAGTTAAGAGAACTGGGGCTCAGAGATTGAGTAATTAGCCTAAGTTTATAGCACAGGAGGCTAATTGTAGAGTCAAATTACAAATCCATTTGATTCTAAAGTCTATGGTCTTCTGCTGCCTCAGGAATTCTTTTTTAACATGTGGTGATATTGGCCAATAGGCAAATCAAGTCTCAGGAATTCCTATATTTACTTAAAACAAGTAGAATTTGGATTTCATAACTTTTGTTTCCTACAGAGAATATGGAGATTATATTGTGATCCTAACTCTGTGACTATCATATACCATGTGATCATGTTTGCTAAACCAGATTTTAGGGCATAATCCACCATTGTTTGAAATTGAGGCTTTCCTGGAAATTGATGATTCTCTATAAAGGGACTTCTGCTACTACTGCTTTTTTTTTAATTCTTAAAAAACATTTTTTTTAGTTGCAGATGGACATAATACCTTCATTTATTTTATTTTTTTTAATGTGGTGCTGAGGATTGAACCCAGTGACTCACACATGCTAACAAGCGCTCTACCGCTGAGCCACAACCCCAGCCCTTCTTCCCCTACTTCTACCCCCAAACTCCCACATATACCAGGCAGGCATTTGGCATGGAGGGGAAAGGCGAGTGGACATGACACTCACCTGAGAAGTCTTTTTGTTTGCTCTTGGTGAGAGCCCCTGGGAAGTGGCATTGTGTAGAGGGGTCATCATCTTATCGACATGCTGTTAGGGAAATTCTGCTCTTCGTACAGAGCGATTTTAAATTTTTTTTGTTTTGGGTGCTGGGGATCGAACCCAGGGCCTTGTGCTTGCAAGGCAAGCACTCTACCAACTGAGCTATCTCCCCAGCCCCTAAATTTTTTTTTTTAAAGAAGATAAACAGATTTAGGGAGAAATAATAATAGCTCATTTAGTATAGACTTCCTTGGACATTTTACTTTTGTGGAAAAATTTATACTCTATTTTCTATTTTTTTGGGGGTGTCTAAATAACAATTGATTTTAATTGTACCCCAGAAGTCTTCAAAAAATAATTCCCTTGTGAACTTCATTCATAAGTACTTGATGGGTAGAAAAAACTGTTGTCTAACACTCTTCTGTCACAGAATGTTTCAGAGCAAATTGTTGATGAGCATGGGTTTTGGAAAGCAGATCTGGCTTTGTGATCTGTTTTCCAGGTTCGTTTGCTGTAGCCAAGGTTATGTAGGGTGGTGTTTAGAGGAATAGCCCCAGTAAGCAGGCTGAATTCCTCCCTGTGTGTATGAACACACCTGTTTATTTATGACTGGTGCCTTTTTGTTTCCATGTTTTTGATCACTCTTGTCATGATCCAGAGAAACCAGGAAATGGTTCTGAATTGAACTTTTTTTTTTCTTTGCCTGGTGCCTGGATTTCCATGAACACCTTTTGACTCCTTACTAATGAATACTCTAAAATTCTGGTTTGTTATTTACCCAGTTGCTGCAAGTCCCTAGACAAATATGTTGAACTTTCATAGGGAAATAGCATTACTATAATATATACTGGAAATAAAGCAAAAGGGCACAGATCAATAACTTTTCTGCAGATCTCATTACAGTACCCTTAAAATCATCGTGTCTTCCAAAGGGTTTTGACCTCTTCCTCTTCCACTGCCTCAGTCCTTTCCAGAATTCACGAGTGGAAATTACAGCATTAGAAGTAGAAATTGAGCTCACTGCCCCAGGAAATACTAAATGTTTCTCTATGAGGAATGAGTCAGCAGAACGTTTTCCCCCCCTCTAAGTTTCATTTTTTTGTCAGGATTTTAAAAGGCTTTTGTAGGCAGGGTATGTTGGACACTGACAAGCGAACAGGCTGCTTTCCTCAGCTTCTTATCTATAATATAATCCCATTTTATAAACATAGAATTTATAAAAATTTTAGGCTCAAACTCTTTGTTATGAGATAAAAATTACAGAAAAAGCAAATATTTGGGATGAATCACTTTGTTAGGAGATCAAAGATTAAATTCTTGGGCTGGGATTCCAAACGACTGATAATTTGGAGCTAGTCTTTGGTACTTGTGTGCTATTAAATGCTTTAAAACTCCTCAGGAATTAATTCCCTTGAATTAATCACAATCATTCAAAAGTGATTAGCATTGTTGCTTCTAGAGGATTGGAATTTTAGAAAGGATATTGTCAAATTATCCCTTGAAGCTTGCATGGTGCTTTGTGTGTGTAGAACTTCATTAGGGAGGCATTTATTTCAGAGAAAAGTAAAATCACAGTACTTGGTATTATTATCATCACCATCTTCATTGTATCATTGTTTTACTATTCAAGATATAAGAATCTGTTTTTCCTAAAGAAAGCTGGTACATAGCATAAAAAAAAAAACGGTGATGCCTCTCCAACATGCATATTCTCTTGCTCCCCCCTCCCCATGAAATGGCCTGTTCCAGAACATTAGTATGCAAATGCTTCTCTAAGGAGGACACTGGTACTGTAACTTTCCCTAAAAATTTCATTGTTCCTCCTCATCTTGTCAAATATATTCTGGTTGTGAGGCACTGCAGGCCTGTTTTCATTTGTCTTTATGTAGAGAGAATTAATGTTGTGTGCTATTTTGCTAGAAATGTGGAAGGAACCAGGCTTAGTGAGTTCTGTCGAGCTTTAATTCCTACAGAGCCAGAATACTTCCTCAGCCAGTTTTAAACATCACTTTGGTGACCCATTTAGGATTGTATTTTATTTTTTATCTCCCAAGCTATCTGTTGTCTCTTTATAGGAGAAATATCTTTTTTGTTCATTCGTAATCTTTTGGTGACTGTACGCCTCCACCTACTATTAAAGGAATGTATTCAACTACTCTTATTGCTGGCTTGATAAACATTAGGGTAATATGTGCTTTTGCTAACCTACCAGAGCCACCTGCCACCCATTATTTTCCCAGAAGAGCAGGTGGTGTCTTCACCTTCAGATGGCAGATGTGGCCAGCAGCATCTGGAGTTCAGAACCGGTTTCTTAAATTGTTGATTCTTTCCCAAAATGTATTACATGAGTATTTTCATATCTTTTTTTTTTTTCCTATGGCAAAGAAGCTGAAAGTTCTGTAATATTTAGCAAGTAAGAAGGATCAGGAGGAAGAGATGGAAGGAAAATCTTTCTCAAAGGTGTGAAATCTTGTTAATAGGAAGAGAAAAGAATGTGAGAAAAGAGAATGACTGTCTAGTATAAGGCTACTAACCAGTCCATCTGTTTTCCTGTTTAACATGTGAAGGCACAAATTCATTGCAGAGGCTGGGTGTGGTACACACCTGTAATCCCAGCTACTTTGGAGAATTTCAAGTTCAAGGCTATGAGACCTGTCTGAAAATAAAAAGGGCTGAGGATGTAGCACAGTTCTAGAGTGCTTTAGTCCTGGGTTCAATCCCCAGTAATACACCCACACAGATCATTGCATGGGGAGGTGCTGAAGGTACCTCCACTTTGGTAAACCTGTTGGTATTAAAAGTGGCAGAAAGAATTGAATGAGTTGGAGCCACGGCTGCCAGGGAGATCATTTTGTAATATCCACTGACCTCTATTATGAAGAAGGAAGATTAAATGTCAGCTATGAAAAGCAGAGAAAATTACATGTTTTGTGCTCACTGTGGCGTGGAAGAAAGTTCATGGAAAACACAGGAAAGAAATACTTTAATTCTTAAAGTGATTGTGTTTGGGTAGCAAGGCTATAGGTTTTATTCCTTCCCATAGTTTATAATATATATTAAGTTATACTGAAAAGTATATTTGTTACTTAAAATTAAATTAATACTCAAGATATTTTAATCAGAAGAAATCATTACAAATGAAAATGCCTCTGGGATTTGAATGACTATAAAATTTAATTTTAGTGTGGAAAATGTAATACCTATTTGTAGGCCAACTGGACATCTAAGTTTTGGGTTTTTATGATAAATGTATCTGTGTGCGTGTGGTTGTTTTTTCAGCTGCCCCTAGAGAGAACTAGTGTACCTCTTTCAGTACCATACCTGCACAATCTAACAAAGTGTCCACCTGACCTATAACAGATTTTTGTTGAATGAAAAAATGAATTCTGCATAGTAAGTATCTACCGTGAACCAGACACTGGACTAAAGTGTCAAACAAATCAAACATGATTCTTGTCCTCATGGAATTTAAAGAGGAAGAAAGGCATTACTCAGAGAACCCTCAGATCAAAGCTATAGAATACAAAGTGTGCCACAAAAGTATATGACTCTGGGTTTGCTGTCTAGTGTGGGTAGGTGAGTGTTAGCAAGCCCCTGGAAAAGCATACGACTCTGGCTATGCTATCTAATATGGGTAGGTGGTGTTAGGAAGTTGCTTTTATTACTTTGATAAGAAAGTAAGGCAGCTTTTTATCATTGTTTTATAATAGTTACAGTTGGAAGGTTCCTTTCATTTGTTAGCTCCTACCATTTTTCCTTCTAGTTGTGCAATTAATATGGCATTGACACACAAGATGTGAGGAGAGTGGCCAGTATCTCAGTATGCCATTTTCACAGTTTTTGCTGACCTATGTGGTTGATTAAATTTTGATGAGTTCCTGCCAAGTATGCTTTTCTTAGAGATGATAGCAGTTTTTCATGTCATGGGTAATGTTTGAGTGCTCCTATATTCCTTTGACAACAGATTTTATCATCAAATATTTTTATCTTTGCCAATCTCCAAGGTAAAAACTGGGATTTCCAGTGTAGTTTAAAGTTGCATTTTTTTGAGTAAGTTAACTTTTCATTTGTCTAAAAAATTTTGTTGTAATGTGTGGGTTAATACTGTTTGAAAGTAAGCTGGATTGAGAGTAGGTGAAGATACAGATAAAACAAGCCATGAAAATGATAATGAAGCAAGGTTATGGGTTCAGTGTGATTTGCTATGCTGTTACCTTCATTTTTTGGTGTTTGATGTTTTGAAAAGTATAAACTTCAAGTAGTGTTTATTTCTTTTTCAATAAATTATCTATTCTCTACTGTGACTTTTATTGATTTGCAGAAACTCTTTATATATTTAGGAAATCAATTCTTTAGAATTTATTTCACAACTTTCCCATAGTTTGTTTTGCTTTGATTTTGTGATGTTTCTGGCCATGTAGACATTAGTTTGAATTTTATGAGGCACTGTTTATTAAGACTTTCTTATAATTATGGCTTGTGGATTGTATGTCAAACTTATGTTTTTTCCATTCTTAAATTATAAATAAACATTTCCAGACTTTTTTTTAATATGTAAATAGTCTCATTCTTAATGCAGATGTTCCTTGACTTAAGGTGCTGGTGTATGTCAGTAAATCCATTGTAAATTGAAAAATGTCATGTCAAAAATGCATTTAACCTACTGATCATCATAACTAAGTAACATAGTGCACTGTGTAGTATCAGTTGCTACCCTTATAGTTGTGTAGCCAGTGGGACCTATGGCTGACTGCCATTGCCCAGCATCACAACAGGTTGTTGTCCTGCCTTTAAAAGGTAGAACAGGAAAAGAACAAAATTTGAAATTTGAAGGATGGTTTCTACTGAATGCATATTGTTTTTGCACCATTGTTTATTGGTTGTAAGCCATTATAAGTTGGGGAACTTCTGTATTTATAGTAATATCCTCTCATCTGTGGAGATACCAAGACCCCTAGTAGATGCCTGAAACCTACATATACATATTTATGATAAAGTTTAATTTATAAATTAGGCACAATAAGAGATAAGCAATAGCTAATAAAATAGAAAAAAATGTAATAATATACTTCTTCCCAAATTCACAAAATTCACAAAAAGTTATGTGAATGTGGTCATTCCTTTTGAATGTGCTCATTCTCTCTCAAAATACCTTATTGTTTTGTGCTCACCTTCTTGTGATAACATGAGATGATACAGTGCCTGTAGGATGAGGTAAAGTGAGTTGGATGACAGGCTGGTGACATGGCATTAGGCTACTTGCTAAGTTTACTTGGATGAGCATACCATGATAGTTGGTCTGAGAACTGAGATAGCTGTTGGGCAGCTAATGTATACAGAGTGGATATGCTAATCCTAATGGCACATGATTTAAAACATTTGAATTTTTTTTTTTCTGGAATTTTCCATTTAATACTTTAGGACCATAGTTGACGGTGGGTAACAACCATATAAAGCAAAACTGCTGGTGGGTTTGGGCGGGGGTGCTACTGTATATCTTTGGAACATCTGGAATCTGAAGGAGGAGCACACAGTTTTTAATCAGATATGACAGTTATTACACTGCATTATAATGGATTGTACATCCCTTTCCTTTCTCTGCCAGTGTATCTGTCATGTAATTGCTTGTCAGGGTTAGCTGCATGATTGCTGAATAATTCTAACACTGAATCATTTACTTTATAGTCATGGCTCTTTTCAAGGTTGATATTTGCCTCATTTCCTAACACGTTTTCCTCTGGTTTCTCAGCCTGTGAAGGTTGTAGGTTTTCAGAAATCCATAGAATTGTTGCTCTAAAATTTGAAAAAAATATACTTTTAAAATATTTTTAAAATTTGGAGTCCATAACTCAGTAGAAGGGCATACTGATGTAACAGAGCATTTTCATTAAACGGTTTTTATCTATGAGGAAGTCTAAAGGCTCAGTCCACAACTATATATGTAGTGTTTATGGAAAGAGAAGTAAATGGAATATTTCTTAGGATCTCTTTTAGACTGTGGCCAGAGTCAGACATGTGTTTTTTTTTTTTTCAAATAAGTGGCATTTCCTTTCATCTCTTCTTTCTAATTTAGTTACTCTTCTCCCAAGTATCTGAAATGCAGGACTTGGTAGAAATTGGTCATTTTATTTTACAGAAAAGTCATTTAAGAGCAGCTTTGAAGCAAGGTCAGGCGTTTGTCCTTGTGGTTTCTCGTAGCCATTCCCAAGCGCTGCAGGTAGCACCTGGACATGCTTGGAATCAGGAAGGGCCTCGATGTAATTTAGATGAGTAGTTAATTCGAATCAAAGCAAGCGGGAAGCAAGTAAATTTAACTTCAGTGATTATGATTCCATTTGATTAAATCTCTACTTTTGATTACACGTATCAGTGAGAACATGCTTTAAATACACCCAATCATTAAATATTGAAGGGTACAAATAGGATGAACCAGGAACATATAGAAGAAATCCCAGTCTTCCTTAACTCAAATACATCCCCCACCGCTTCACTGAAATATTTTTAAAACAAATGAAAGGAATTAATTCTTTCACATATGGGACTTATTACCCTAATTGTTAACTAAGGTACACAGTTCATTACCATGCAAGTCCAAGTCTACATACTTTCTTGTAAGACTTGCCTAAACTAATTGATAATAGTGCTGTAACATATGAGGTGAATTAGTAATGTAAATAATGTTCATAGTGATTTGATAAACATGAAGTTAGATAGCTATCTTTCTCACTGAAGATTGTTCTTTTTATGGGCTACAGAAAAAGGGCTCTTGGTTGAATAGGCCAGAACGATGACATTTCTTAAATCTTTGTTTTATACTTGAAAAGTTTAAAAATCTGCTCTCAGTTTATTTCATTTTACATACTACAGCAGGTTCAAACTAGAGAAGGGACCAGTTAAGGGAATAATAGATAAAGTCTATTTCATGGGTCGGGGTGACTTTATGTAGATGTTACCCTTCATGCTGCATCACATCATCTCTTTTTGGCAGATAGTAGGAGCTGCCTTCCTTCTTGCTATTTTCTGTGCACTTGTTAGTGCCATAATGTAAAAGGTAATCCAAGTTTAAACTGACACTGGATCTCTTCATTACAAAAACCAAGGAACTTGTGTCAGTTGAAATTCTTCACTTGGTGACGTGGAGGGGTGGTGTCAGACATGATTAAAGCCCTGTCGTGTGTCTCAGGTTGTATATCTTATTAGCTGGGCTCCTCTTTCTCCTGGCCCATCCCCTTAGGGTACAATCTCCAATCAGATTAGACTATGAATTTGTAAGAGGGGGATTAACTTTATGTTTTCAGCCAGAGTTAGGTCTGGGTACGTAATAAATGTTCAAGAACTACTGGTGGGTTCAGGATTTCTTTTGTGGGGAGTGATGAAAATGTCCTAAAACTGATGGTGATGGTGTCAGAATACAAAAAACATTTAATTGTACACTTTAAATGGTTGAAATATATTGCATGTGAATTGTATCTCAATAAAGCTGAAGTGTGTGTATATCAAAAAGAATTTTAACAAATGAGTTCTAAGATGTGAAGATTGTGTGTGTATTTTTTTTTTATTAGAGAAAGTGAATTATTATTATCATTTTCCTTAAGTCTAGTTCTACTCACAGTGGCATCTAAGGATCCATAGCATTAGTGTTACTTAAGAGGTAGAAGAAATACAAGTTGTCCCCATGGGGCAGAGGGGTATTAAATTGGAATTTCTGTGTACACAGACCACAGAACTCTGTTTTAGATGTTCCTTATGCATGCTCAAGTTCTAGAACATTCTTTATAATATCATGAACATTACAGAATTTTGCCATCAGTTTTATAGCATTCATGCTTTGCAAAGCAGACTGCCCTCTGGTATCTCACCTAAGTGAATCTCACTGCTGGCCTCAACACAGGGGCATTAATATTAATGCAAAGAAATATGCAAGCCAAAATAATTTGATAGTTCACAAAGCTTGTTGGTGGAGAATTAAGATTAAAAGTAGTCTCTTTTCACCATATAGAAGTTTGCTGTTTGGTTGGTATGAAGATGTTGTTTCTAGCTCATTTCCTGGACTTGGTTTTTCCCTCAGGAAAAGGCAGTGTTTGTACTGACATATCCATTCTTTTGCCCATACCTCCCATTGTGATCAATGGCAGGCGTCTCAGAGATAACTGGACATGTTAACAAGTTTGATCAACAGCCACAGAATAAATGGATCCTAATTAGCTCACCTGAGACCCAAACTTAGTTACCTAAACAATTCCTCTAGAGGCTTTGACGTTCATACTAAGTGTAACATGCAACAAAGTACTAAGAATATGCATCTAAGATCTTTTGTTATCTCTGGAAAGTGGATTTATAGATAATTTTTAAATGTTTCAAACCATTGAAATACTGTTTTCAAAATGAGAAAAAGACTTTTAAAAGGATAACACTGTACTTAAACTCAAGGAAAGAAGTCCTTGATTTATTTTCTAATTTTAATCACTAATTTGCCACACATCAGAAAATAGAAGTTTATTCCAGGTCATCTCTCCAGAATTCAGAAGCCTGACTTGGCAAGGAGGGAAGTGACTCAGGAAAGAATTGACTGGAGCCAGGGCCCAGTGCAGTATTTAGGTTATTTTTACTGTGTTTCATTCTGTATTGCTAATAATTTTTTTCCTGTTCTTTTCATACTGCAGATGGAGAATTAGTCAGCATTCTTCAAATAGTAACTTCTTTTTACATGAAGTTTGTTATTAATAAGTGCTAAAGCTTATCTCTGTTCTTAAAAAAGTAGGTTTTAGATGACCTTGAAGATTAATTGGAGTTTATGTCCTGTTTGAAAAGAAAAATACTAGATCAGCTGAGCTTGTTATGAAAATTAGTATGTAAGCATAGGCAGGAAAAATGAAGACCATTTTGATATCATTGATTTCTTTCAATTTTTCATATAACATACGAAGTCTAAGTTTTGTACTTTCTTACCTTTTAGAGCATAGCAGTAGGGAAATACATATTCTGTTATACCTTTGTCTGTCAGTGGGAAAATGTAACACCCTGGCATTAAGGTCTCAGCAGATAAATAGAACAGAACTGCTTTTCTACTTGTGTACGTCTTTGCTTCATGACCAAGGGAGGCAGCTCCTTGGCTGCAGACATGGGTTTTCCAGCCAAATGACTAATTCAAGGTTCCCTGAGTTAAATTTAGATTCAGATAGTCTTTAGCTCACCTTAAATATTGAACATTTTTCACAGCTTGATGATGTAAGTTATACCACACACACGTCTTGCCGTGTGCATGTGACCATTCTTAACGTTCCCTTCTTAGCCTTCTGCCTTCATGGTGACACTTGAGATTTGTAGGATGGCTGCAGTTAGGAAGTTGGTAGAAGATATGGGAGAGTAAATAAAGTTTTATTCATGGTCGTTTATAAAACCTGCTAGGTAATTGGATGTGTGTTTAAAGAGCAAGTACTTTTTTCAAATCTTAACACTTTTGTACTTTTCTTTTACATAAAATACATTTTACAGTGGTATTTCAATGTCAGCTGTGAAGCATGTCCTTCAGCTTGTAGCTATACTTCTGTGTGTTCTCATGTTTAGGTTGATAAGCTTACCATTTTGAGAGCATAGTCTTGTGTAAAATTTTTTTTTTTATTATGAGAGATTATAATCAGCACTTATTTCTTTAGCATGTACATCGAGTCTTTCCCCTTGTGCTGGAGTGCATTTTTTATCTCTTCATTCAATAAATACTCTTTTATTGCCTGTCCTATGCTGGCTATTCTGACACTTTTGCTGAAATGTGGACAGACCTAAGTCAGTCAGAAACAGTTGACAGTCTGGTGGGGAGGAGTCAAGGACTGTAGGAAAAGACGCTGGGTTGAGGGTTGTTTTAATGACTCTGGGAAGAGATGATAAGGCCAACTCTAGCAGGATAACAATGGCAATGGAAAGAAGCAGGCCCATTGGAGAGTCAGTGAAGAGGTAGAAAAAGGGGGCTTAGATGGGTATGAGGGAGAAGGGAAAGTGAGGATTGTGTGCTGGGGTACGAGTACCAATCACTGCTGCAGGGAACAGGGAGAAGCAGGGACGGATACGAAGTGTTCCACTGAAGTCATGTTATATGTGGGGGCTGCAGCCCAGGAGAGTGATCTTCCCAGGAGACATGTTTGGAGGCACTGGTGGGTGGAAATGAAGACATCCTGAAGGATGAGCTCACCTGGAGGAAACAAGGCTGGAGAATTCCCAGCACATAAGGAACTGGTGAAGAATGAAGTTCTTGAGAAGGAGCAACTGGAGAGGTGGGAGGAAAACAGAAGTGTCTGGGTTGTTAGGCCAGTGGAAGACAGGGCTTGGTGAACAAGGGAGTGGCCAGGGGACACAATTTGCACCTTCTTGATTAAAGACCAAAGTGGGCTGGGGATGGAGCTCAGAGGTAGAGCGCTTGCTGGCAAGCACAAGGCCCTGAATTGGATCCCCAGCACCAAAAGGGGACTGAAGAGGACATACTGGATTCAGCCAAACATTTATTAGCAGGAGATGATTTATTAGTAGACCAGGTGTGATAAACTGCTTGTAGTAAGAAGGTCGAGGCATACTACACCGTACTGATAGCCCTCTGATCTCTTGTCTTTAATTTTTCTTAATTCTTTATTTTCTAACAGCCTTAAAAAGGGACATTCTGTAAAATCGAGTCCTGGTTCTCTTCTTGTCTCTGACCTTTAGTTTCTTTGTCCATAAAATGGAGATGAAAGTATTATCTTCCTCATAAGTCATGAGGATTAAATGAGGTAATTCAGATAAAGCACTTAACGCAGCACCTGGCATGTTGTGAGCAATTAAAAAGTGGCTGTTGTCACTGTACTCATCACTGCTGGTGTCCGCATTTGTCATGGTCGTAGTCTTCATTTCAGTGTTGTCACTATCATCACCTCGTTTTGGCTTTACTTCCTTAGGGTCCCCTGTACTGTGACAGCTTTAGCTGCCTGTCCCATAAAAGGCAAGGCCCCAGGTTGCATCTCGACCCCCAGACCTTTTCTAATACTTCCATGCTACCTTGGTCACTCTTACTCATGAACTCAGGTGCCCATGGAATTTAAGTATTTTCTCCATTGTATACATTGGGCCATGTGTTGGCAGAAAGGTGTGGCTGCAAAGCAGCATGAATTAGGGACTCTCTCCTTACCTTCTGGTCTAGGGGACTATGCACACCACTATTTTGTTCCTTCCCTGATATCATTGTAATGATCTGTTTTTGTTTGAAAGGACTTCATAGGAACACAGAGACCCAAATTCTACTATTTTAATCAAAGATAGTTTTTTATTAAAATTTTAATTTGTTCTAATTAGTTGTACATGACAGAAGGCATTTTTACATTTTGATAGATCATACATAAATGGAATGTAATTTCTCATTTTGTGATTGTACATATCGTTGGATCACATCAGTCATGCAGGGTTTTTATAACTGTGTGTTATGAGGTATAAGCAGGATTTTACTAACCAAGCTGTGGGAAGGACAGAGATGCAGCTGGGCCTAGGAACATCTTGGATAATGCTCACCTTCCCTTTTTCCCTCTAGATGGTAGCTGTTAAACTTTCTGAAATTAGCATACTACAATAACACAGCTGTATCGATGTTTATAGCAGCTTAATTCACAATAGCTAGATTGTGGAAACAACCTAAATGCCCTTCAACAGATGAATGTGGTATATATACACAATGGAATATTATTCAGCCATAAAGAAGAAGAATATTATGGTATTTGCAGACAATCCCCAAAAAACCAAAGGTCAAATGTTTTCCCTGATAAGTGGATGATGATACATAATGGAGGTGGGGTGAGAGAAGAATGGGGGAACTTTAGATTACGTAGAGGGAAATGAGAGGTAGGGGGTATGAAAAATGGAGGAATGAGACAGACATCATTACCCTATGTACATATATGATTACACGAATGATATGAATCTACATCATGCACAACCATAGAAACGAAGAAATGTTGTACCCCATTTGTGTACAATGAATCAAAATGCAGTCTTTAAAAAAAATACTTTCTGAAATCTATTGTTACTTTTAGGTCTTTTAAAAAGTGTACATTTGCATATGTCTTTTGCATATAACACTCACAATCACTTTGTGAGTAGGGAATTGTGACTGAGGAACTTTAGATTTTAATCCCAACATGTATTGAAAGTCCTAGGGCTGTTTTGCAGAGACCTGGTATTCAAGTCCAGGTTTCTAAAGCCGATGCTTTATAATACTACCCTTAAAACCATTTTTCCATCCCAGGACTAATATTTACTTCTGTGGTGCTTTGTTGCATGTTATTGTGTACTGTTTCATGTCTCTAGAATTAACCTATGAGAGGGGACTGTGTATGTGTTATTTTTTTCTGAAGGGTAGAAATTTCAGTTAATTGAAATCCAAAGTGCTAAGGTTCTTAGGCCTATTCTGGACAAGAGGCCTTTCCTAATTCAATTCAGCTTAAGGAATTGTCAGGTAATTTAATGATCTTGCCTGCTATATTGTCTTTTAGATCGGTGGTGAAACCCTTGATCTAAACTGGATTTAAGCAGCTGAGCTAACTGCAATATAATGTTTTATTTCTTCTTTTATTTAATATTTCATAGTAGAGTGGGGGTGGAGAACAGTTTTAGTAGGGCTTTTGTATTTAGTTAATCCTGGGTGTCCTGCAGCTAAAGGCAAACAATTGTTTTCACAATCTTGTGTTGTGTGGCCAGTTGGAGAGTGTATATGAATGTTAATGACATATTTCAGTTTATTTCTGGTGGCTTTAACTTGGACCAGACTAGTATGGATTTGTGTCCTGGTTATGTGGGTGATTCCTAGTATCTTTTATTCTTTGATGCATTGGGGGAGCATCCTCTTACTTGGCCTTTTTTAAGGTGCCCGTGCTGGTAAGGAACGGTGTGCCTTTGCAAAGCCTGTGATTGACTTTGCTTTCTTTTTCTCAATTAGCCATTCACTCCTCAGCTTCCAAAGCTCCTCTGGAGCCTTTACTTGCCCAGTCCCTGAAGACCTGTGAGTTGCGCATTTCTCTTTCTCCCTTAGCTGACCTCTGTGTAGACCTTGACTCTGCTGATACCCTCTTCTCCTTTGTCTTCAGATTTCCCCTGGCTTCTTCTTCCTCCCTAGCTGCTCTCTCCTGCAGTGTTGCTTCTGTCCTCACTTGCTTTTCTTACTCTGCATACTATCTCTGAGTGATCTCATCCTCTCAAATATTTATACTTTAACCATTTCCAGTATCAGTCTCTCTCCTGAGCTCCTGACTTGCATACCCAAGTACCTAAGGGCACCGCGGCTTAAAGTCAACATACCCAGGATTCAACCCAACGTTCCTCTTCCAAATTTCCATCTTGACCTTACTGTTCCCCGCTTCACTCCCTCCCAGGAAAGGTGACCAGCATTTTCAGTGTTGCTCAAGCCAGAATCCCAGGCAAAGGAATTCTGAACCTGCTGCTTTTCTCTAATATCACACCATTATCTCAACTAGTTCTGTTCTTCTTTAAACTTTATTTTTCTGGCAGTATTTTGAGGTGCCTAGAACAGGGACTAATTCTTTGGTTTTATGGATGGAGACACGTGGAGAAGTTGAGAGACTGCCCCCCATCCCCCCCATAATTAAAGGTTTAGGAAGCATCAGTGCTGGGAAAGAATGGAAATCTTTGATTTCTTAGATGTTTTTTATGTAAGGAGGAGAAACAGTCAAAAGCCAAATGTACCAAAAGGGAGAAGTTAATGTCCTGACAGTACTAAGAATTCAAAGGCATAGACTTCCGCTGTTCTGGGAGTTTTCTCTTCACCACAGGAGAGATGTTGGACCCTCTCTGTCCTCACTCAGCCACAGCTACTGTTTTAAAAAAAACTTTTTAAATGGGTTGAGCATACTTTGCCTACCATACAATTTACCACATTGAAAATATGTAACTCAGTGTTTTTTTAGTATATTCACAAGGTTTTGCAATTGTCAGCACTATTTAGTTCTAGTATGTTGTCGTGCCCCCCAATCCCTTATACTTCATCAGTCAGATCTCGCCTACTCCAGGTAATTACTAATGAATTATTTGTTTCTACAATTTTTTTGATACTGGGTATTTCATATAAATAAAATCATACAACATGTGGTCTTTTGGACCTTTTCCACTTAGCATAGTGTTTTCAAGGTTTGTTCCAGTTGTGTCATATAGCAGTATTTTGTTCCTTTTTGTGTCTGAATAATATTCTTTCTCTATACACTACATTTTGTTTATTCATTCATTAGTTGGTGGTCCTTAGGATCGCTTCCACCTTTTGGCTAGTATGAGTGATGCTGCTATGAACATTTGTGTACAAGTTTTGTGTGCACATGTTTTCATTTTTCTTGAATGTATACCTAGGAATGAAATCACTTTGTCCATATGGTAACTCTTCTTTAATGTTTTGAGGAACTGCCAAACTGTTTTCACATTTTCCACTGTTTTCCACAGTGGCAGTACCATTTTCTATTCCTACCAGCCTTGTATGAAAGTTCTAATTTTTCTACAACCTCACCAATATTTTTTGTCTTTTTGATTATAGCCATGTGGTATATCAAAGTGCTATCTCATTTTGATTTGATTAGCATTTCGCTGATGGCTAATGTTGAGAATCTTTTTGTTGCTTATTAGCAATTCATATATATATTAATATATATATATATATATATTTGCAGTTATTTTTGCAGCAATGCATATTCAACTTTGTCCAGTTTAAAATTTTGTTGTTTTTATTACAAGTTATGAGGTTTTAGGTATTCTAGTTACCAGTCTTTTATCAGGACCTATGTGATTTGAAAATCTTTACTTTGATATCATGGATTGCCTTTTCACTTTCTTGAAGGTATCATCTGAGGCAGAAATGTTTTTAATTTTAATGTCATAATTTTAATGTCAGTGTTATGAATATTGCATGTTTGTGGTAAGGCAGCAGCCAGCTTCCCTCCCATTAAAGTGGGTAGGTGGCTCACATAGGTAGAACTGCCAATAGACAGTCACATGTCTGGCCTGTGTCTTCCTAGGTCCCACCTGTGTTTCCTAGGCTATGATTGCCACTCTGTAGGGCAGGCCTATCTTGACCTTGAACCTCCAGCAGTAGCTGAAGCTGGCCCTATGTTTGCATTTTATCCAGGATTGCTATTTCCATGAAGTTGCTGGATACTGTGAATCTCATCTTACACTTCATTTGCCCACTGGTATCTTTTCTAAGTGGAGCGTGGTCTGTTAGAGCATTGTCTACCGGCTTTTCTCCTTAACTGACAGATAAGGTGTGCAGTCACGGAGTTTAGGGGCCCTGAAATAACATGACAGCAGCACCCCTTTATTTAGAAGAGCCAGTTCTCCTCCCTTGTTTTCTACTTTAATCTTAGGTCACAGTCCAGCACCTAGAACTTGAAGCCACCGGGATGTTGCACACCATTGTGCTTCAGGCTTCTAAATGTCATGGATCAATGTGCTTTCAAAAAATGTTGAGTATAACATGTGGTCATTAATCTTAATTTTGTCAAGTTAGGTTATTTGGCAATATAACTACCATTATGACAAAATAACTGAGATTTCTCTGCTGAGAGTACTAAAAATACAAAATTAAATAAATTTAACTTAACAAAAAGTCAACATATTGTTTTTATTTTTCTTATTTTGCTGTCCATGACTGCAAAATAGATATGATCTGCAGATTCATATTTGGGAACCACTGTCTTATATACTTACCATAATCTTTATTTGAAAAGTAGAATCTTCTCTTAACTGGATATTTATTATATGTAATGCCAGGTACCAGCTTGTTATTATTATTATTATTATTATTATTATTACAGTTATTTCCCAGCAATGAATTAACTATTTCAGCTATTCTGGCTAGATATATCTTCCTGTATTTTGTTCCTTTCTCTGCTGATATTTGGGCAGCTCTCCAATAACACAGATGAGAAAGGGGAACTTTTTTTTAGAAATATGAGTATAAATATGAAAAATGACTTTTAAAATTGTCAATCAAAAGGTAGAGTGGCTCCTCCTTATAACACAATGTGTAGTTTCTAGATTAAGTATGTGTGTCTTAGACTGGCAGTACTACATAACTTCTGTTGATTCTTTCTCACGTAAATTATAATGTCAAATATATGTTATGGTTTTATTATAAGATAGTTATGGTCCGTCATGTTGACATACTAATTACAATAACTGGGCAGTAAAGAAGCCATAATAATAAATAATATGCTAAACATTTTGATGAGATTATAGTTACGTTCTATTATTTATGGCAATACCATCTTGTTAACTGGCATTCTGTCAAGCTTTTTTGCTATTTCTTTGTACTTTGCAGGTAGGTTTATCAGTCTATTCAGGAGCTCTGAACTGAGAGCTGTATAATATACAATAAAACTCAAAACCCAAGAGTTTTTAATACTTTTTCATGATATACACAGTAAATTAATTAAGAAAATAATTGCTAACCATTGCTAAGTGCCCCTGAATATACCAGAGACATGTAAGGCAGTGCCTACTCTGAAAGACTAATAATGGAGAAGGGCAGTAAAATATTTGTATGTAAGTAAATGTGACCCACAATTATTGAACCACATGTGTGAGCCAAATGTGATAAGTTCCTTAAAAATGGAATAAAATACTACACAAGTTCAGAGGAGGAAATGGCGATTCTAGACTTGGGTGATCAGTGAAGCAATTTGGCTCAGTGGCAGAAGAATTTCCTTGCAATCCTGACCTAAAGCTCCGTACTGTCTCTAAATATACAATCTGCATTCTAGGGTGGTAGTGACAGGTAGGTGGCTAAATGCACTGACACAGAAATCAACTTTTGTTCTAGGCCCAGCTGCCTTGCAACCTCATTTTGTGTCCTTGAGTATATAAAATCAATGTAATAATATGTGTCCAGCATATCTCACTATGATAAATGAGATAATGCGGATGCCTAAGCTGCTCCCTGTAGTGAAAGTCAGATTGCTTGGCAGGTGTGTATTTTTATTTTCAGGCACCTTAGGCCATACATTTGAATGGTAGTAAGCATGACTTTCCATGACTAAAAGGATTAGAATGCTTACCAAAGTACCCAATTTATTGCTAGGGAATAGCATATTCCGTGCAACATCTGAGCTGTTGTCTGAAGAAATTGCCTGAATTCCTTGGAGAAGCTGCTTATGTGAATACAGAGTGATAGAATCGTAATCACTGAAATACATTAAAAAGGATACAAACATTCACTGAGCTTCTATTGCTACTTTAGGGACTTTATAATTGATTTTTAAATTCTTAAATTATTTTCATTTTGTAGCAAAGGTAACTGAGGCTTAGAAAAGTTTTTTTTTTTTTTAAGTTGCATAGACTATGCCACTGTTTGAAATCAAATCTGTTGAAGTGTGATATTTGTGCTGTTTATGTTGAAGTATGTTATTTCACTTTACTACACCTGATGTTTTTCTTATAGACCAATGTAAACCATCCATTGGCATGTGTGTGTGTTTGTGTACATGTTATTTATTTATCTGTTTGTTTGTTTTACAACTAGATTACTTCTAGAGCTGCTGGAGCTGCTGTTTGACAAATTTAATGCTGTAGCTGCTGCACACTCTGTGGTCCTGGGATACCTGCAGGACTCTGTTGGCAATCCACTGACTCAACAGGAAGAAATCAAATTGTATGATATGGCAGATGTGTGGGTGAAGATCCAAGATGTGTTACAGGTATGGGACTTCTGCAAAGGGTCTTGAATCAGGGCAACAGTTTAAAACAACAGTAATAAATCAGCCATCTAAAATACTATATTAAGAATCATAAACAGGGTGAGAAAGTAATGCTTGCATTTAAAAGTGAAACTGCTAATATAATTAACATCTACCATCTTCAGAAGACCATTTAACAAAATTTTTTGGCCCAACTTTAAAAATAAGAACAGATTGTTAATGTGTAGCAATCAAAGAAGTATAATGTATGGCTTTCTGTTGTATAATTTTTTTCTTCTCTGGAATTAGGTATATATAAGGTAAAAAAATTAAAACATCCTTAAGCACTATTTCATAAAAACACATGCATTTATTTGTATTGACTATTTCCTTACAGCCACCTTTTGCATATTTTGGGCTAAATGACCTGTTAAGAGTGCTTTGTTGTGTCGCACATCTTCTTAATAGGCCCAAGGGCGCACTGGCACTCTTTTATAAATTTGAGGGTGGGGGGCGCTCTTCTGATAGAAGAGAATAAGTCTGTAAGATATAAATGTATCACTTTGATCTGTTGACGATCAGAGGAATTATATTGCTCTTTGGTATGATACCACTGAGATGGCATTTAGAAACTGTGTTATATTTTATTTCCAGCAAAATATACTTGATTTGGCCAGATAAAAATTAGAAATGCAATTAAGAGTTAACTGAAGCAAGTTTGACATAGCTAAATAGAAATGACTCAGTTAAGTAGTACCTACTAGTAGGAAAAAAATTAAGTATATATTGGGAATTGAAAAACATAACTGTGTAGGAATGAAATTACTTCCATGGCAAATAGGAATCTTTGCTGTAAAAAATAAATCATGAATGTAAATTGTAGTCATTTTTGAGACTATAGGCACTCTCTTGGTGGATTAAATGATTGATTCTTGGTTATTCATTCATTAGATTTTTTTTGGTATAGTGCATTTGCTTTATTGATGATAGTTCAGTAGAAATAATATGGTTTGAGATTACATTTTCTGAGTTCTTTCTACCAATATGTCAATTACTGTGTGCCCGTAGTAGGTACTCAATGGATATTTACTATTGAATTAATTATCTTTTTGGGTTGGAGGCTGGTTATTTAAATTCTATATCTTGATTTGCTAATCTGTCATATGGAATTTACTGTGTTCTTTTCATGCTGTTTATTTTAAGGATAAAATAATAGATTTTAAAGCTTTTTCAAATAGAGTTAGCACTAGGAACTTCTGGTTCTGGCCATGATGAAGTTACCTTTTGCTAGAAGCAAAGATAAAACTGGTTAGACTCAGGTAGCACAGGGAGCAGAGACAAAACACATGAGGTGAGTTTCATGTTTATAACTTCTTCTTCCTGGGGATACTTTTCCAAATTATGGTGTAGGGAAGTGAAGTCCAGACAGCAGCAAACTATCTTAGCAGAGGAAGCAGAGGTCAGAGTTAAAGGATGTAGAGGCACCTGGAATTTGTGGATTGAGATCCTGGAAGGAGAGAATTTCATGGAGGAGCGCCCCCCACCCCCCAAATTTATAAAAGAGTGCCAGTGAGCCCTTGGGCCTATTAGGAAGATGTGTGACACGACAAGGCTTAGCAGAAAACAGCTACTGTGGGACTTTGAGCTGAATGGAGATTCTAAAAGAAGTTGCAGAATGCTCAGAACTTTTTGAATTCAGACCATCCAGTGTGGGAAGAGCCTGCTGAATGCCCTGTGCTTTCAGTTGTGATTTCAGAAAGATCATGCCTTAGAACTACGGCTGTTCTAGCCATAGAAAGACGTTTACTGTAGATTCATATAACAAATCCCCAAAGCATGTTCCCCTGGAGTCATCCTGATCTACCTATAAATTAGCTGCCTGGTAAAACAAAACTCTCTCTAAAGTAAGACAATATAATCCAGATTCTTAATAACGATGCATCCACAATGTCTAGCATATAGTTATTACACTTGTGAAAAAGCGAGAAATTTTGACTCATAAGCAGAATTTAAAAAGTTGACAAAAATTAGTATCTCAAATAAAAAATTTACTTTTAGAGTAGCAAATTGCATACTCTAAAAGAAAGGATCAGTGAACTTAGATCAGTGAAGTTAGATCAGTACAGACTCCAGACCAAAGTATGAGGATAAAATAGACCAAAAAGAAAAGTGAACAAAGCCGTAGTAGGCTTTGGGACATTATTGTGTGATTACAGGTATAGAAGAAGAAGGAACAGATAGATTAGGGCAGAAAAATATCAGAAAAAATCATGGCCCCCAAATTTTTAATTTTGTTGAAAAATATAAACCCACAGATCCAAGAAATTCAACAGGTCCCAAGAAAGATTAACACACACACAAAAAAACACCTAGACACATCATTATCAGGTTGCTAAAAATCAAAGAAAGTAAGTCTTTAGAAATATCCAAAGGAAAAAAGGACATATTGCCTATAGGGAAACTGTGATAGAAATTATCACTGGCTTCTCATGAGAAACAGCGCAAGCCAGAAATCAATGAATGTCATCTTGAAAGTGCTTGAAACACCAAAAATTGTCAATCTAGAATTTTGTATTAACTGAAAATATCCTTTGAAATGAAGATAAAAATAAAGACATTTTCAAGTGAACTAATGCCAAAAAGATTTGTTGCCTCTATACCTGCACTTGAAGAAATGTAGGGAAGTTTTTCAAACTGAAGAAAAATTATACCAGATGGTATCTCAGATCTAGAGGAAAAATTAAAGAGAGCCATAAATGATAAATATGTGGGCAAAAATACTTTTTTTTCATTTCTTACATGCTTTATTTTTTCCTTAATGAAATTTAAAAAATAACAATAGCAATAATATATGTTGGTTTTATAATATATTTGGAACTTAAAGACATTACAGTAATTGCATAAAGAATAGGAGTATAGGGTAAATGAAATTGTATTGCTGTAAATGTCTTACATGAAGAGGTATAATGATTAGGGTGGACTATGATAGTTTAAGGATGCACAATTTGATTCCTGGAGTGCTAAAATATTAAAATGGAGGTATTGTTAAAAAGCTAGTAGAGGGGATTAAATTCAGTTTTGAATAAATTCAAAGGAAAGAAAGAAAGGAAGAAAAAAAGAACACAGAAGAAAGGAGAGATAAAAATAGCAAAGACAGAATGAATAGAACACAAATAGCAAGATGTTAGACATATCAACCATGTAAATAATAACATTAAATGTAAATGACTGAACACTTCAAATAAAAGACAGAGATCATCCAGGATCAAAAACAAAATAAAAAGCAAGACCCAGCCATGCAGTTTTAAGAGTTGCATTTTATGTCATTTTATTGCTTTTTAATTTTTAAATGTTTTCAAACTTTTAGGAAAATCATAAGAATAGTACAGAGTGCCCATATATCTGCTTATTTAGATTTAGCTATTGTTAGCAGTTTACTACTTGATTACTTGTTTCCTCTCTATGTGCATGCACGCACACACACACACACACACACACACACACACACACACATTTTTCTTTGAAAAATTGACAGCTGTTTATCTAATCTACTATTTTCTAGTTCTGTCAAATGACCCAGTGATGTTCTATAGACCAGATTTTGTATTCCTCTAGTAGAGAAACCAGCCTAACAGCTACATTTACTCTCCTTTCAACTTGAATATTTCCACTCTTTTTCTTTTCTGATAGTGACCTTTTTGAAAAATATGCTTTTCCCTTTTAACACAGATTTCTTATTTGGGGTTTAAAAGACACTTCTAAACATTACAGGTAGGACTGGCATTGTGGCTTAGCGGTAGATTACTTCCCTAGCATGTGTGAGGCACTGGGTTCAATTCTCAGCACCAGATAAAAGTAAATAAATAAAAATAAATGTTCATCCACAACTAAAAGGATACATATAAAAAAAGATACAGGTAGATTAAAAGTATAAGATTTTTAAACCTTTTGAGAATGTTTAGAAAATCTGTAGAATGATATAGTTGACTTGTCAGTTTGGTTTCTAATAGGACAGATATTTTAATGATGGTTTAATGTTAAATTATTTGGAGCAACTATCTGCTAAGTACTGGGGAATAAGGATGAATAAAAAAGAGCTTATGTCAATGAAGTTGGGAGAGCCTGCAATAGTGTGTATTTTTCTATTCAATTCAGCATTAATGAACATTTATTCAAGTAACAGCACAGGAGATCCCTGACTAGGAAATATTTAATGTTTCCCTACATGCAGGGATTAGGACAGAAGAGTTTTGCTTCAAGTTTCCATATAGAATTTTCTGCATAGGGCCATTTATATACTTGTTGGAGGATTGATCTTTAGATTGCATATTATTCCTGGAGAACAAAATAATCAAGAACAATAGATGCCTGCAGTTAATGAATGAAAATAATAAGATAATATCATGAATGGAGTTAGACATGTTTCGAGTTCAAATTTCAATGTTTCTTTAAATGAAAAATGTTTCTTGCTAAAAAAAAATGAAATGTTCTTTTGTATATTAAATTTTGGCAAAGAAAATAATTCTTAATCTTTTGGAGATGAGCAGTTTTTCTCTCCCGGAACCTGAGCTCTCCCTGGCAGGCAGCACTGTCCTTTAGTTGGAAGGCTCATTTGTCTCTGCATGTTTGCGTCTGGAGACAGACAGTGAAGAGACAAGGCTAGAGCTATCATGGTAACAAGGTGTCACGGTTTTCTCCTGGTGTCAGCCCTGTGACCACACACCATTGCACTTCTTTTTCGGTTTTCACTCTTTTGAAACTGTGATAATAGAAATACATGTTTTTGCCCTTCTGAGTAGCAGCAGCACCTTCCAAAATGTCACCTACTTGGTGACATGCCTGTCATAGTGTTGGCTACACTTTTTCAAGTGTATGTAAGACTGAGGTACACCAGAAACAAACTATTCATTTCTTGTGAAATTTTACATAAAAGAGGAAATAAGAGGATCACTTAGAACCAACTCATCCTCTCAGCATTATGGTTGTGAAAAAGATCTAATTTTTTTTCATATCTAATTTCAAAACAAAACTGTCTACTTGGCCATTGTTGGTTAAAATGTACAGCCCCTTGGTGTGCTCAGCAGTATTTACAGATGGAGGTAGTGGGTTCTCATTATCTGGTTTACCACTAACGGTGTCTCCTAGAACAAATCCTTTCACTGTTTTAGTGCCTTGATTTCTTTTTCCAGAGAGTAACTGCGGAATGTAAAATCATGTTACTTTTGTTAACTGCCACATAAATGTTTAAATAGTGACAGAATTAACCTCACGCGGAGAGAACTGGAAGTTTGCTGTCAGGTAAGAAAAGGCACAAAAATTATTGATGCTGATTTCTGACCTGCAGGACATGTAATTTCTGTTTTGAATCCAGGCCTGGAACTGGGTTATTCTTAGTTTGGTTGCATTCTGTATCTTGGTTAGTTGAGGATTCCCTACCTTCAAGTAAAATTAGCTTCTTTTCAGGATTCTGGGTTAGATAATATTTTTGAAGAGATAGTTTTTCTTCATTTTCGGTCTTTAAAACTTCTCCATGACTTCATTTTGGGTGACATAGTGAAGCCATGGTGTTAGCTATGTCGTTGAGTCTCCAGAAAGGTGCTTACTCCTAGAATGTTCTGTCTTCCCAGTGGATAGTGTATTCCACATTGAGGAGAATTCAATTAACATTTAAAACTTCAATTAAAACCCTTATTCTAAATTAGAACCAGCTTCTACAGTACCAAGACTCTTCCTGTGTTCTTTCATATTCACTACTAAATTCTTCAAGCAGGAACTGATGGGGAGCTGAGGAGATTGTACTGGCTCTTGGTGCAGATGTGGCAGATGCCCATGTCAAAGTGCTAGGGTGTCTGCTGCTCAGTGAAGTTTGATGTAAATGCAGACAGCTTAAGCCAGACTTCAGAAAATAGCATCTTGGAGGGAGTACCCTAGAAGAGGTAGATCTAGTGGTCAGTTGACTTTCCTTATATTCTTACATACCAAAAATGGGTCTGCTTGGGCCTGATTATCTTAATTTAAAGGACCCCAGGTAAAAATGGAAGGCCTTCTTTCCAACCCATCACCTCCAAAGCTTGTGTTCTTGTCTAGTTTTTTCTTTTTTTTTCCCTGAGATTTTAAAGTATGAACAGTTAAAAGCCAAAAGCCAAGTGTCCTGGCAGAGTCATGCTACTACTGCTACTTTAAGTGTCCTTTATCACATTTTGGTGTACTTGGGACTAAACAAGAGGCCATAATAAGTGGTGATGATTAATAGTAATAGATGGAATAGTGTGATATAGGAAGTATCATTATATGTTTGCATGAAATTGAGGTTACAACTATGACCTTCACTGACATTGTTCAAGTCTACCAGAGAAGATTTTAGAGCAATGATAATTATGTTTTTTCTGAACTGGCAATCTTTGTTTATAATTTTTTTTTTTTTAATGTGTCTTTCTTAAACCTACTCTGGTTGTGGAAGCAGTGAAGCAGTGCATATGTCTGACTGCGCACCCCCCCCCTTTTGATACAGTACTGGGAATTGAACCAAGGAGCTATATCCTTAGTTCTTTTGATTTTTTTTTATTTTATGACAGAGTCTCACCAAGTTGTTCAGGGTTTCCCTAAATTGTTGAGGTTGGCCTTAAATTTGTGATCCTCCTTCCTCAGTCTCCCAAGTCTCTGGGATTACTGGCATGAGCCACCATACCTGGAGCCAACTTCTAAAAGGTGAAGGCTGGAGGTCTTAGACTCAGCCTTGGACATTACCTGGTATCACATTCTTCTGTCCAAAAGAGCAGTTCGGATTAAAGTGGATGGAAGATAGAGTCCATTCAGTGGGAAGAGTGATGAAGAATTTGCAGCTAGCTTTATTCTATGACAATGTTGTGGGTTTGTAAGTTTGCTTTTATAGATCCTCCAGAGTGTGACATTGGCACGAGGCTATTGTTGTTGGGTCTTTGTCACAA
Organism: Sciurus vulgaris; assembly: GCF_902686455.1. Lineage (NCBI taxonomy): Eukaryota > Metazoa > Chordata > Mammalia > Rodentia > Sciuridae > Sciurus > Sciurus vulgaris. The sequence continues at coordinate 21,361,418 of NC_136468.1, read as the reverse complement.
GATAAAGATCAACATTTTTCTTTGCCAACTGCTTTTAATTGGTTAGAGAATATTTAAATGAAGAACAGGGTCAACATATTTACCAGTTTGATCATATTAAAGGCCATTCGAGATAGATTTAAAAAAATACAAGTCTTTCACAAAATTGTTCAAGTTTATGAAAATTATCATAGTAATTACACTTTGCTTAATTGTCACTTTATACTCAGGCATTGAAATGATTTCTTACATCTTATTAATTCCTTTGGTCTTTCTGTTGTTACCATTTGTCCTTTTGTCTCCCATTTTAGAGATGGAGAAACTGAGATAATAAGTTTTCAATAATGTTTTTATCCCCCTCTTTTAAAATATTTTAAATGTTTGATTCAGAAGCCTACTTTGACATTTTGACATATAACTCAAGAGAATCTGTGGTACTCTTAGTTGATTCAATTGATTGAAATGACTTTAGTGCATAAATTCTTTAGATGAAGACTTTGAGTTCAGAAATATGCCTCACCAAGTTTGTAGGTACAGAATTGTATTTACATCTCTACTTGCAGACAGGTATGATTGTTTTCAAATTGCAAAGATTCAGAATTTTGAGTTTAAAAGAATAGTAGTATGGGCTATGATCGTAGCTCTGTGGTTTAGAGCTTACCTACCATGTATGAAGCACTGGGTTTGACCCTCAGCACCACATAAAAATAAATAAATAAAATGAAGGTATAAAAAATACAGTAACACTATTAAAAAAAAAAAAAAAAAAAGAACAGTAGTCACTGCATAGAGATTTGACTTTTCCTGTTCTAAAATGCCAGAGGTTTGATAAATATACTAAGATGGGTTTGAGCCTTTGCCCTGTATAGTCAGGGAAATTCAGATTATTTTAGTTAGGTTTTTGGCAGTAGCTTTGGATTAAATTATCTGAATGTTCTGACTATTTTGGTATTCATGATGGTTGTCTGTTCTCCCTCCTTGCCTCCTGATCACTAGAAGAGCTGTGATTTCCTGCCTCATCTCTTCCCTCCCTAGGTCCCTTCCTTCCTCCTTCCCTATTTTTCCTTCTTTTTTCCACTATTTTAGAGATAACTCTTTTCTCTTGTTTTATCTTTTGTGCAATGATTGTCACAGGGAGAACCAAGAGGCTTTGGTGGTTGTCTTTCCTCTGAGACATCGTTTGGCTTTGCATTTTTTTGCTTCTTTATCTCTCCTGTGAGGACTATGTTCTAGGGGAGGGAGCAGTCCTTGACCTTGTTAGTTCCACTGTTTAGATTCTTGTTCTTGGATGAAAGTTGGAATATACATAGGAGGGATATTACTGATACATGTATCATAATATGAGTTTATACAAAGCTTAATTTAAAAATCTAGAAGTTAAATAGCAGGATATTAATATTTTATGCCTTTAGCCTTAAACCTTCTGAGGTGAAGGGTGATGTAGAACCAGTTCTTGTATTAGTTCAAATAGTCTTGACTTATAAGACCTTCATGAGTTCTAAAGAAAGAGATACTGAAAGAAGAGATTTTTTGTGAAGTTCTGCCATGGTGGGTAGGACCCAGTTGCTGTGTTTAAGAGGCGGCAAGTAGCAGGGATGCAGTGCCCTGTGACCTACTGACTCTCATTATTTTGTTTCTTTAAAAATAAATATAATTTGGTCAGTGAGGTCTTCTGGATTCCATTATACTAGTCGTTGTCTGTTTTAATGTTTTCTTCTCCGCTCTCTTAAAACAGTGATTCTCAGACAGGGTACACAATCAGAATTCCTGTGGATCCCACACCAGAAAAGCCTGCTTGGTAGGATTCTAACTGATTCTAATGCACACACCTGCTTCACTGCTAAGGATAGCTAGTGTTTGGTTGTTTTAAAATTAAGACCATGAAAGATAGTATTAGGGAGTGGGAGAAGCTTATAAAAGTTGAATTTAGTTTAATTTTGAAGCTATGTTCGGTGTTGCACATTTGGGATGGTTCCATGATGCCTGGCAAGTGGCGGCAGTGTGAAGAAACTCCATGAATATGGGAAAGGACATTAATATATGCACACTCTACAGTGTTAAGAAAAACAACCGTGCTGGAGTTGATTTCCATTTACAGATTTTGGTCAACTTGAGAGTAGTAGCCCAAAGACAGCAAATGTAGGTAATTCCTGTTTGTGTCCTGAATAGTTGAGAATGTTGAAAAATACAGAATTTCCTCCAATAACTTTTTTTGATGAGAAGAAATGATGTTGTTATTAAAAAAGGGTTTTTTTCTGGGTGGCTTCTTCCCTTCTATACCCATTTATTTCTTCTGAGTTTTCTGTATATTAATGGGATTTTTTGTAATTGGTAGAGAAATTTCTTCCTTTTTAACATGCTCCTATAAAAGGAATTTAAGAAATTATTTTAATTTTGCAAGAAGTTAAGACAAAATCCATAACAAATAGAACAAATTATGGTGCCTTGAAAAAATGGTCAGTGTTAAAACAGTGTCAGAGGGCTGGGGCTGTGGCTCAATGGGAGAGCACTTGCCTAGCATGTGTGAGGCACTGGGGTCAATCCTCAGCACCACATAAAAATAAATAAGTAGATAAATAAAACAAACAAACAAACAAACAAAAAAAAGTGTTAGAGAAGACCATGGAAGGACGAGGTCAGAGTTGGGTAAAGTAGTTGAGTTTATGGAATAGAGGGACTTGGGGACTTGGCACATTTAAAAATGGTTAGGGCTAAATATATGTGACTAGTATTGTAGAGAGCTAGGAACAGGGAGGTTTCCTGTTTGTTTGTTTTCAGTTTGTTTTTTCGGAAACTACTACCAAAAGAACCCCTTTATTTTTGGCTAGTTTTGGGTGATAAAGAGATCTTTGAAGAATATATTGGGCAGGGGCACGTTGGACTTGGGCTTTCAGAAAGTAGGTTGCCTTTATATTTTGTTTGTTTGGTTTTCTATTATGGAAAATTTCAAATATGTTCAGACATAGAATAGTGTAATGGATCCCTCGGCACTCATCATCCAGTTTTATCAGGTATCAATTTTTGGCTAATGTTGTTTTATCTCTCCCTCTACTTACTTCCTTCTCCTTATTTGAAACAACCCTAGAAATCACATTATTTTGTTTATATTTCAATATGTATTTCTGAAAGACAAGAACTTTCTTTGAAAAAAAAAAAAACAAATCATACCTAAAAACAAATTTATCATCAAATATCCAGTCAATGTTCATGTTTCCAGTTGTCTCAAATGTGATAATTATGTTTTTCACAGTTTGTTTGAACCAGGATCCAAACAGTGTTTAAATATTACAGTTTGATAAGTTTCTTAGAACTCTTTTAATCTATAAGCTCCCTCTCCATCTCTCGTTTGATTTTTACCCCTTGAAATTTATTTTTTAAGAAGCCAGATCATTTATCTTGCAGAATTCCCCACAGCCATGGTATTTGTTGAATGCTTAGTGTCATTTGCTATTTACTTTTGCCCCATAGCTTGGGTCTAGAGACTTGATGAGTTTTAAATTGATTTGTGGGGGCATGAGTATTTCACAGGTGATGATGAGATAATGGTAAATGTTATCCTTTTTATTTATTTTTTGTTGGAGAGGTAATATACTGAAAGTAATGTTTTTAGAATGATTTATATGGCAACAGTGTACAGAATGAATTGATGGAGAAGAGAATGGATGGAGAGATACCATTTAGAAGGCAAGTTCAATCAGTGTTGGATGGGGAGGCAGGATAGAGAAAAGAAAGGGGAGAAAGAACATAGTTTGAAAAAAAAGAGTGAATTTTCAAAACTTAACATTTACTCTAAGAAATGAAGAGCCTTAAGGCAGGGTGAAGTCTTGAATGTGGGTGGTTGGGAATTAGGAACAGGAAGGTAGTGCTTCATGTGTGTTAAAGTTGAGATATTGGCAGAAAAGGAATTTTGCTTAGGCAATTATATTGCGCTTGAGAGGCTAGAGTGGACATTTAGTGGGTCTGCCTGGGGGTAATAACTGAAGTTGTATGAGTGAACATCTCAGAAACATTGGAGTACAGCAAGGAGATGTTTACTTAAAGACTTCATCAACTTACAGCAGATACTGTCCCGAGACTGGTGTTTCTTGTGGTGATCCTGTGTTTTGACTTTCATTTCTTCTGCATGTTTGCATCACATGTCGATGATAATGGAAGCATATTTTTGAGCAAGACCCAAATGTTGTTTACGTCAGGGGTGGTGGCTCTCAGAAGCTAGAGATTCCTTTGGTGATATGGACTGACAGCTGAGAGAGATAGTAAATGCTAGGTCCATAAGTGAGTCTGGGAGAAAATGAAGAATAAGAAAGACAACGTATATGAGGTCAGCTGTAAGGAAAGACCTTGGAGTCAAAGGATTGGATGTACCAACCTTATTGGTTTTGTTTTCCTTTTAATCACTGTATTTACCAGCCTGACCTGTGTACCATGACTGATCACTGGTTAGTGGGTATGGGCACCAAGAGTCCTTTCCTGTTTCTTCTTTCTTATATCCATCAGAACAGAGTATGTTGTTAATGGGAGACTATAAAAATTGGGTGTAACATAAAAAGCCCTTCCTAACCGAAAGAATTTTAAGAAAATATGTTATTCCAGAATATCTTTTAAACTGTTTAACAGAATGGTATTTACTTCTTTATGTTTTATGTATACTTTTGCTAGTTGTAGGAGGGCAAAATAAATTTTTGCTATCAAATCTATACTTATAATTCAATGAAGTGTTGAAGTAGAGTGATGGATCCTTCTTTATAGTGGGGTTGTGTTCAAAATCACTTTTGTTTTTTTTAAATCCTTATATAGCAAATCTTGTGGTACTTAAAGGTATAGATGCTTTTTTGTTTTTCTAAGTCATTCTGGGCTTCCCAGAAGTGCTTGTTGTCATTGCTAAAGAGTTATTCACATGAGTGGCATGAACTTTTAAAAATTAGCTGCCTAAAAACTTTGAAGGGCTTTGAAAATAGAAAGTGAACAACAACAAAATCTACTGCTTTGGATATGATTCCATAGGAAGACCAGGGACGCTGCCAAGTGAACTACAGCAAATGACGAAAGCTCAGCACGAAGGAGCCAGCCTCGTGGGGGTGATAAACGACAGCACATTAGATATGTGTTAGCAGCGTGATATGGCAATGCAAAAGGCCAGCACTATTTTTGGCTGTGTGGCACAAAACAGCATCTCATCACTGATTTGGGCTGATCATCCCTTTCTATCCAGTTCTCAGGAGGCAGCATCTGGGAGGCTGTCCAGAATATTGGGCACATGTGTGCTGGGAGGATAGACAAATGGATGGGAGTCCCAAGCAGAGCATCTGCAGTGATGAAGGACTTCAGATGGGGCAAGTTCTGCTGCTTTTGAGAGGAAGTGACACATTTAGGAATGAGCATGGGAGTGCAAAAAGATGTTAACCTTTTCAGAGATAGGAAGGTAGTGGAGAAATATTGTCATTGTAAAGTTGGTCACTAAGAAGAGAATTATGACTCCTCTATAGTGGGCATTGGTTTAATACAGTGCACTTCAGAAGGGTCACACCAGCACTTGAACAAACAGCAGGTTGTCAAAAAGGTTTCGTAAGAAAAATTTGTCTATGGGCAACTGTGTTCTTATCAAGGGATCATCATTGGCAATAGTAATAGATGCTATAGGTCGGGTACTTTGGATGGGAAATTCAAATGCAAATGTTAAACTTGGAAACAATGAGGGTGAGACCTTAGAAATTTAAATAATGAAATAAATAAATTATTGCTTCTACAGTAGTAGAAGCAAATATACCAAAAAGAAATGAAGAAACAGAATGAAAACAGAATTTCAGGGTATATTTCTATGGTGAGAGCTACTGGAGCACAGGACATTAGCCTAGGAAAATGGGGTTGGATTTCATTGGACATCTGATCCTGACAGAATTGAATGTGTATCAGTAGGGAAACAGATAGAATATCCCTCTAGGCATTTTTCATTTATTTTTCATCTGATTCTGGGTCCTTGTTGATGATCTCTTCACCTGCTGTGATCAGCAAGAAATTTCATCTCTTGTTTTTCTACAAGATGAGAAGCTTTGCTGATTGACATAGGCTAACAGTGGAGCTTCATTGCCCCAGGATTGACCTGCTGCCATCTCTCCTGATACTGTAGGATGACTTCCCTCTATTTGGGATACAATGTTAGGGCCCCTTATTGAAGGTGGATAAATTTGATAGAGTGGGCTGGTGTGTGGGGGGGGTCAGTGTCTTCCTCTAAGATACCTCATAGCTAGCTGCCCTGGAGTGCTTTGAGACCAGAAGTGCTGCAAAATGAATGGCAGTCTTGTTTTCCTCATGATTTTGCTGTTAGGAAAAAGTATATTCAGCAGACCAGGTGACCACAGACTTGCTTTTCTGTAGAAGTGTGATAATGTCAAGTTCCTGGATGGGAAAGGTCCACTGAAGACCAGCTTGGTTCCTTAAGGATATGGTGGTAACATGTGTCAGTCTGTCTATAGTAGTTGCACTATTAAAGAAGTAAACTGAAATTGTCAATTAAATTTTAGGTCCATTACAAGTGATTTGTGTTCCTTTGTAATAAAGTAGGCTGTTGGATAAGATCGTGTTCCTAGTTTGGCATTCTAGTGGCCCCAGGGTTTGCACAGCCTTCTTTTCCAGCCTCGCTTTTGCTCTGTATATAAGAAATGCTGTTCCAGTTAAATCAGTCTTTCTCCCTGCCCCCTCAGTGTGACTCTCCTTTCTTCCTCAGTGCCCCTGTGTGAACTGTACATTTTCCCACTGTCTTTGTCCTCATCCCTGATACCTGCTCAGACGTGCTCTGTGTTACCTGTGAAGCAGTCATCGATCATGTCCTTTCAAGACCTCGTTGTGCCTTTTGTTTCCACCACTGTACTCTTGTGACATATCTAATGGTTGTATTTTTCTTCCTCTACAGAATCCACATCTTTCCTTTCTAATCAGATTAAAGGTCCTCTTGAGTACTGTTTCTTATACATCTTCAAATTTCTCACAGTGTTTTTCCACTTTCATCTTTCAATTCATTATTTAACTAGTCTGTAAGCCTTTTGAGAGAAGAGATTATAGTGTATTTATTGTGTGAATCCTCTCCCCTCTACTCACAGTTTGACACAGGTTCTTACATGCAATATATACCTAATAAATACTTCTTGAATGAATAAGCAGTAGATACTATATGTATCATTGATTGGTTGATTTAAGATTTGCTGCAGACTGAATATATCCTTAAGTTCATGTGTTGAAGTCTAATCTCCAGTGTGTTGGTATTTGGAGGTGGGGCTTTTGGAAGGAGATTAGGTAGTAAGAGCAGAGTTCACATGAATGGAATTACTGCCCTCATAAAAGAGACTTCAGAGACTTTCGTGGTCACTTTTGCCATTGAGATTACAGTGAAAATATGGCCTGCATGAACCAGGAAATTGGCTCTCAGCAGGTATCAGTTTTGCTGGTACCTTGATCTTGGTTTGCTCAGTCACCAGAATTCTGATTGAACAGATTCCTGTTGTTTACAACTATCCAGTCTATGGTATTTTGTTATAGTAGCCCAATTGAGACAAGATTGATAGCCCTTGGAAATCTGATAAACTTCATACATTTAAAAATTCTGTGGCAAAGAAATCGTAGAACTGTTAATGTTTGCTATCTTCTTAAGAGACCAATTCATCCTACTTTCTCTTACACTGTATTATAGTTACGTTTTCCCTTTATGAAGTGATTCTATTGGCCAGGTAAATAAAAATAATGTAAACAAGATGCTGTGGCCTGCATAGTCTTTAATTCAGAAAACTGGCAAGAGGCGAGGGGGGATTAAGAAAGACATCCAAACATTTAGAGAGAAAAGTGGGATTAGGAGGGACACTGATCTTGGGTGGAGATGAAGTGACACAGAGCTGGCCCAGCAAGTTTATTATATAGGGTCTCATAATAAGAAGATTAAGGTCTGTAGAGCCATTGTTCTTTGTGCACTAAAAAGTTACAGGGCTAGAAACATTCTTGTAGCTATTTCACTGTTGTAATGCTAGGAGCATCCCATGGCACCCAGGAATCCCATTGTCCGAAGTTTCTATTAAGTGGGAAGGCTTGAAGGTCACAGCGGTGGTGGGACACTATACTCATCTTGCTGTGCTCAGAATCCTCTATCCCTGGGAGCTGGTACCTGACTTGAGGTTAAGAACTCACTGGCTCTGTGGCTAGCACAGAGCTCCTTATTGATCAGGGTGTCACCATAGGAACTGGGTTATCTTGATCAGCACCTTTGCACTGAGAGTTTTCCCAGAGGGGCATCACCTCTGTCTTAGGACAGTTTCAAAACCCATAATTCAGTCACTGCTCCTGACAACAAGAGAAACCATAAATAATTGAGACTCTTACTTTATTGTTACTATTTCACTGATGTTTGTTCATTGGCAGCCATCATTTTCATCTTGGGTATGACAATATAGACTTGGAAGAAAGCTAAAAATTTGATATTAGGTTAAGTAAAATAAAACTATCCAAGATTGTTCTTATACTTTGGAAAAAATATTTAAAATTTTTATTAAAATTTTTTTTTTATTCTTATGAAACAATTTCCTCTAAATCTTACTATAAGTTAAGTGCACTTGCTGTAAACTAAATCCAAACTAATTCCTTTTTGTGGTATCTTTGGTGCGTCATTACTTTCTTTAATTTTTAAGTCTTTGTTTAGAATCATTGGAACTTCTATTCTGTACTTCTTTGGAGTAGATGCTAATCAGTGCTTGCATTTTACCAGAGAGGCAACCAGAGAGTGCTGTGGAGGGGTCTCCTCTATGTATATAGTTCATGAAGTGTTCTGTGGTCCTCAGGGAGGTGAGGTGCTGTAGAAATGTAAGGCTTTTATTAGAACTCATGGCCTACTGTACAGAACCATGCTAACATCATTGATAATTCTTTTGCATAGTCAAAGAATTAAACAAAAAGTCATATTAATTTTCAGCTCCATTAGAGATACAAGAATCAAAAAAGATGTTTGCCAAATGGGAAGGGACTAAATTGGTAGGAGAAAGAAATTTTAATTTCAAGCTTCAAGTGAATGTTACAAATAATCTCACATTAAGAAAAGGCCCTGCAGAAAGTGTCTTACAGTGTGCTTTTTAAAGACCAGTAATGTTTAGAGGGGGAAAATGAAAATGGAAAAAAAAAAAAAAAAAAAAAAAAAAAACAGGAAGAGAGAAACCTCAGGAATATGAAATTAAAATTGTATAATTGGGTCAGTTTGTGGTAGTAAATTACTTCTGAGAGCTTTGACTTAAAGAGGACCAGCTAGTCTCTGGTAATTAGTATAATCTTGCTGTGGTCACCAAGTCCTTCTTTTACTGCTGATGGCCAATAGCAGTACTTTTACCTTATTTTCTTACCCAGTTGCAATTGAAGATGATGAAAAATCCATTTTACTAGTATAAGGGTAAATGAAGTGAAATGGGGACATTTGAAGCACTCACATCAAGAAAAGTTTGTGGTTTTAATAGCAAACAGCCTTACAGTTTCTCCAATCCATATGTAAACCCCGTCACAGTATGTGGGAAAAGCACTTGTTTATCTTCTGGGATCATTAATTAGAGGTGAAGGAGAAGGGGAAGTATATGCGGTGAAGAGCAATGCCCTTTCCTCTGAAATAAAAGCCTGGAGACAGCCAGAAGTGCTTGAGAAAATCCTTGTTTTTCCTATCTGTTATGCTCTTGATTTTATGTTGACTGTATCTCCTTCATCCTCAGCCAGCAGAATGCAAATAGGGCATGAGCAGATTACAATATCAAAGGGGCAAGTAACTTGGACCACAGAACAGCGGTGATGAGTGTATTGAGATGATTCACATTTAGGCCCGAGGTGACTCCAAAGGCAGGTTTACTGCATATGTTAAAAATAAAATGAGACAACTATATGTATAAAACGAGCACATGCAAACACACAGCGTTTAGAAAGAGAAGGCTGTCCTTTCATCCTGTCCACCATTTCTGTGGGGATCTAAACTGACAGTGAATCACTTGGGATTTGTACAGAATAAACTTGTGCTAACGATATGGAAGAGTACTGGGGGGACCACCAAAATCTTCTCTTCAGGGGTTTCCTTTAGGGCTCTGCAATTGTGTTTAAAGGGCCTTCCTCGTTATTCTGATGTGCAAGAGGACCACTGAATTATACACCAGACCATAAGGAGGAAATGCTACTGTTTCAAGAAAGCTCGAAACTCAGACTCACTTATGCTGATGATTGTGACTTAGGCCTCACTTAAATGTATTGTTTTTTTCAGCCTTCCCTGTTTTGTATGATGACTGTTTCTAAGCACATGTGATTGAGAAGTAGTCAGGCTTCGAATCCTGGTATGATTTCCAAGTTTATCCTCTTTACTACTCTTGAACAGGAAGATTTAAAGAAGAATGCTTTTAACTGAGTAAGTGTTCTTGTGACTCTTTACAACTAAGATTGCCCTGGATTAGGAAGGTATCCAGGAGGGCAAGCAGCAAGTCACTTGCCAAGAGCACATAGAACATAAATTTTGAACTTGGTTCCAGCCCCAGCTCTGCCTTTATTCTCTGATTCATGTAGTCCACCTAATGTCTTACTGAACAGGCTTCTTCTTGGGAGTCTTCATTCCTTAGAAGACTATAACTTCCTGTGAACTATGCCAACTATCTTACAGTGAGTCCACGTCTAATTGGAAGAATCAGTATAGTGAAGTGACTTTTTCAAGGTCATTTTCCTCTTTCAGTGGAAGAACTCTAGTTTGCTTCTGTTTGTTTTAGTGTTAAAAGTTTGCACCTTTGTTACGATCCCATTTCAGTGCACAAAGAAATACAAACCAAGCAAGATTCTGAAGTTCAATTTTTCCTGCATCTTATTTAGCAGATTAGTCACAAACCTGAAGTATTTCTTTGACCGCTCCTTTGCTCACAACAATCATGGTTGTATCCATGTCAAGGCTTGATTTGGAATGGCCTTTGAACCTCTTGGATCTATCCCAAACAGACCTGATCTAGCCTTCCATCTAGGCATGAAGATATGCTCTTGTTTATAATTTTGTTTTACCATTTTGTTTTCTTACCTGTCATGTAAAGTTGCAGTCTCCTTAGCCAGATTACTGGCCTTTGGGCATTGAGCATGACTTCCTTTTTTTGTTTATAAAACTAATATGGTGTCATTTCACAGTAGGTGCTAACTAATTTCATAAAGAACATTTGGGCTGTTCCTTATATTGCTGTCTTTCCTAGTATCTTCCAGCCTGCTCTCTGTGTATTACTCCATTTATCTTTTAGTATCAGTGAGTTTTCCTGTTTTCTCTGAGCATTTTTATTTGCTCTTTTCCTAGTGAAGATGCACCATTCTCTTCTCTCTAAACTTATTGTCTCCATTTTTATTAAAATATTAAAAATTACAGCTAACATTTAATGAGCATTTATCATTTACCATTATGCTTAGTACTTTATCCATATTATCTAATTTAGTCCCCAAATTAATAATGCCAGTATTATTCTTACTTTGTAGGTGACAGAAATGAAATTTAAAGAGGTTAAGTGGTTCACCCCAGCTGTGAAATGATGAGGCTGAGATTCAAACGCAGCCTTGTCTGATTTCAGATACTTAACCACTGTGGTGTGTTGCCTCCATGGTTTTCAAAATTTCATATAAATATTTTTGACTATATCTCTTTTGCTTTATTATGGCATCTTACTCATGTATTACCTTAGTCTGCTTGTTGTAATCTGGAAAAGTAATGTGTAGAGACTGCTAGGCAGGCTCCTCAGGCTAGAAGTTCCACACTAGAATCCTGGGATCTTCTGCCAAAGGGATCTGATGTTATGAGAGGCCACGATGGGCTACGACCCCCAGGCTAACATTTATTTCACAAGGTCCAAACAGTCTCCTTCTCTAGCAATGACAAAATTACTGTATATATTCATACTTAAGCTTGAATGTCATGTTCAATAATTATATAAGGGTAAGGACAAGGATGCGTATATGGTCCTGCTATGAAATAGGACTGAATCAGTATTTTCCCAGTTTAATTCCTCTTCCTTCTGGCATATTATATAATTCCTTTCAATCCAAGATCTTTTTCTTTCTATTCTTCTCTTTTCTCTTCTCCTTTGCTCAGGCTAGGCAAGTGCTCCACCATGGTGCCACATCCCCAGTCCTTCAATCCAGGGTCTGGTGACTTTGTATATTTGTGCATAAATCTTTTTATTTCATGTTCACTCTTTGTATTTGATTAATTTGGTTTGGTTGAACTTTTACTTATAAGTATGCACCAGAGCACACAGTGGGGCCAGATCTTCACTTTAATAGCATTCTGCTTCCGGACTCTAATCTGTTCTTTCTTCAAATCAGGTTTGTGAGGGACCTAAAATTGGAACTAAAAGTTGAGTTGGTATGGTCCTCTTTTCTTATTTTGGTACATTTCACATTCTCACCTGAATTTCTAAAGCCCAAAGGAACTATTAGTTCTTTTCAGTGTAACCCTGACTTGACTTACATTTTCTCTAAATGGAAATATTTATATATGTTTGGGGGGATGCCCTATGGTTTAATTCATATCTCGAAACTGATTAGAGAATATAAAGTGGAGTTTAAGTGCTTATTATTTTTAAATTACATTTATAAAGGTTAAAATACAGATAACTCAACCATCATTATCATCATCATTTCAAATTTGTATACCATTTACATTTCCAAAGTGCTTTATTCATGTAAATTAGCTGGTCCTCCTGGCATTCCTGCAAATTATGTCAGTATTATCTGTGAAATGTTACCATTTTCAGTTGGTAGTTATTATTTTTATTTCAGCTGTATTACACCTTGTTAAAAGGGTGAAAGCAATTAATAGCTTTAAAACCACATAGGTAAACATTCTTAAATACCCTTGCAGATATAACTGGGTGCTGGAAATATTGATGTTGGAAAATGGATATTTTCTCTTGTACAGATTATATATATTACATTCTTCTTCCCCCTTATTCACCTTTTTTCTGTTTAGTTTGCATTTTTTATGTGTTTATTTTTCATGTATTTTCACAAACTGATCATACCTACACAATCAACATTTAGGACAGGAAACAACACATCTTCAGCATCTTTCCTACCACTTGTCCATTGAAGTCTGTGTGAATGCATGATTCTATCTTATACATTAGACATACAAAGAAAAGTATATTAGGAATTATGGCTATAATGAGTGTTTATGCTCAGCTGTTGCTTCAGTTAAGAAACTCGTTTCTATACATTCCAGAAATGTTGTTCTGCTAGTTTTTACTGGCACTGAATATTCATAGAAAGAGATGCACACAAGATGTCCCTTGTGAGTGGTGTAGACAAAATATACTATTGGACTTCGCAGGAGAGAAGTTGGGTTCTCTTTTAAACACTTCAGCTGGAGGTAGGATCAGTACTATGCTGCCTTCTGGGGATAGAGGGCTTCGGAGGAAGATGGGCTTGAGCTACGAGAAGAAAAAAGATGTGATGGGGTGGCATGTAGTCCAGGCAGGTTGAGATGTTGTACACATGGCATCTTCTGGTGACATGGATCGTCCCAGTGTGTTTGGAGTAGAGGGTTCATGTAAGGGCATAATCACAATTTATACTGGAAGGTAAGTTGGGGCCACATTTTTTAGGATTTTGAGTGCCAACTAAGGAGGAAGCAACACCTACTTGTATATGCTCTCTGTATTAGTCACAGTGCTCAGAGCTTTTTAAAATGTATTTTACATTCAAGACATTGAGGGCAGAGGGTCCAAGTTAGTGACACTGAAGACGTGAACAACCTGGAGGAAAATGAAGAGAGTAGAGATAAGGAAAAGCAGTTAGAAAACCATTATGGTTGTTTAGATGTAGAATGATGAACCTTTGATCAGGGTTGTTTCTAAAATTTGTAGACCTGGCCCTAGAATAGACTTCAGGTTTTCATAGTTATTCTATATGTAGTGTAATATGTAAAGAGTTCACAATAATAAAGTGAATAATTATAGGGCAGATACAATGATCCTCTTTATATATGTATGTATGTCTGGACTTTATGGGCTGCTTACTCTGCTGCTCTGCCCATTTTGCATTAGTTAATTTGTGGGCAGCCATTTATAAGTTACTTCTTAGTGTCTCCAAGTGACCCTTAGTTTGGGAGTCATCTGATTGAAGATTGTGGTATTACTTTCTCCCACATTTTTTCCTTAGGCATTTTTACTTGTCTTTTGTACAACAGCATGCTCATGTCAAATTATTGAATCTAGTTTATGGTTTTGCCCCCCCCCCCACCCCCCCATACTCATCATTTTGGAAGCAAAAACCAGAGCTCTTTGAGAAATTGCTTTTGATCCCTTTCTTCCAGTTTTAGCCCCTTTTGGCCTTAACAACTACCTAAGATTTGTGTCTGGCCCCCTTTCCTTTCATCACCTCCCGAAAGGTCTTATTTTCTGTTTTGTGTTATCTGGTCTGTTAATAAACTAGATAATGACATGATAGATTTAGAAATAAGCAGTGTTTATGGGCTAGTAGTTTAATGGGTATATTGAAAAATGAATTGTATAAGAAATAGAAGCAGGGAATAAAACATACAGAGGGTGAAAATAGGACTGAGAGAACAAAATGATGAGATCTCAAGAGCTGTAGTGTGAGAAGTTGTTTATAGCCAGGTATTACTAGTCAAAGTCAGGTTTCTAAACTCTTAACTGAGTTTTTTAGGACACAGTTTTTTATCTTCAATTTATACTCAAAGGACTTAAAATCAGCATACTACAGTGACACAGCTACATCAGTGTTTATAGCAGCTCAACTCACAGTAGCTAAACTACGGAGCCAACATAGGTATCCTTCAACAGATGAATGGATAAAGAAAATGTGTGGTATGTGTGTGTGTGTGTGATGGAATATTACTCAGCTTTAAAGAAAAATGAAAGTATGGCATTTGCTGGCAAATGGATGGAGTTGGAGAATATCCTGCTAAGCAAAATAAGCCAAACCCAAAATACCAAAGGCCAAATATTTTCTCTTATATGTGGATGTTAATTCACAATAAGAGAGTGGGTCACTAGGGAAGAATAGAGTTACTTTAGATTAGGTAGAGGGGAGTGAAGGGAGGGGAAGGGGTATGCGGGTAAGAAGGGCACTAAAGTGAAACAGACATTATTACTTCATGTACATGTATGACTGCATGACTGATGTGATCCTACAACATGCACAATCAGAAAAATGAGAAATTATACTTCATTTATGTATGATTTATCAAAATGCATAAATGCATTCTACTGTCACGTGTACCTAATTAGAACAAATAAAGACATTTAAAAAAGAATAAATGTGAAATCCTGAAAAAAAACTATTGAAATATCTCTGTAGTTTAATCAATTGTAAGATTTGCCATGGTTTTTAATACTGCTCTTGGGTGTACTTCAGAATTCCAGTTACCATCACCATTCTATACAATATTGTTTCTTGATGCCAGAGCCTGTGTGTTTTCTTCGTTTGACAATCTGGACAGATTGAGCCTTTTTATAGTGACTTTTGTACTAATATTGGTCCAAATTTGGATAAGTATCTGTCTTCTCTCTCCTATTCAGTCAGTTGTTTTACTTCTGAGTGATTTTAGTTGTCCTAAGATTTGGTCTTTCTTAACATTGAGAGTGTGATTTATGTTCTTCAGTAATTAGAAAATAAATCACCAATGTGAATATTTTTCATTTAGGATTTAAAAAAATAACTGAAGATATTAATTAGGATATGTAAAGATATTAATATGACTTTGTTTTTGTCTAAATTTTGAGTTTAATTTCTTCAACCTTTAAATCTACTCTGGCATGCATTATTTTTAATAAATGTGCTATTAATTTGGAACCAGAATATTAATTAGCCCTTTTAAGGCAACTCCGCTATCCAAAACACATTAACTGTGCCTTCTCTAAGAACTGTGGTAACACATTTTCACCTGACAAAAGGGGGTGGGCAGAAAATTAGCTAATGAAATCGTTGTTCCAGACTAGTATGCAATTAAGGTCTTTGCAAAGCCCTGGGGAAATGAGAAAACTGGGGATGAATTAAGATTACATATATATATATATATATGTAAATTACATACATGTAATTTGTAAATATGTAATATGCAATTTGTATATATAATATGTAAATTATACACACACACATATATCTATATCTAAATGTTATCTATTGCTTTAGTAATTAAATGTGTAGTGGTAATGAATTTTCCCTCTGGAATGTTCTTAAAACAAGAACAAACCGTACTTCTATTTGCCTAAGTATTCTGGCCTACTGAATACAGAAAATCCTGCATTGCTTTTTGATCAATGCTGATTGCCATTAAGTGCTCTGTATACTGCTTTGTAAATTGTATGATTTGAAGGTTGTTGATGACATACTTCTTTAATCAGGTATGAAGTCAGCAATACGCTTTTAATCTTATCCATAGGGAGTAAATTGTGGACAGGTTCCCTAATTCAGTGCTTCAAACATATTTAACAAACACATGAATCACCCGGGATCTCCTTCAGAGGCGGATTTCTATTCAGCATTTGTTGGGTGTGACTAGAGGATCTGTATTTCCAGTAAGCTCACAGGTGATGCCAGTGCTGCTTGGCCCACACCTTCAGTAGGAAGACCCTAATTAATATTTCTTGGAACAAGGAGAGAAGTCTTTTTATCTTTAATTTTTGAATTTAGAAATCATAGGAAACACACTTGCACACCTCCCCACTCTCCTTTTAAAGCATTTCTCATCTTGAAGTCTTGGCAGCTGTTTGGGGTCTTTGGAGGGCTGTGGTCAAGACTCCTTTCCATTCGGTAGGTATCCCTCTCATTAATTACTGTGATGCCAGAGCGTTTGAGGAATGGCTGTCAGCTGGACAACATATTTGATCCAGAACTCAAGTTCTGAACTTTTCTATGGGTTTCAATGCCAGTAGAAGTGAATTTAGCTGATTGTAGTGATTGGTCATTACAGCGATGCTGACATTATTTATTGAGTACTGCCTGTTTGCTTAACTCAGTGCCGAGGACCAAATCAGCCATATTCTTAGTAACTCCTGAATATTGCCATTCTAGATGCCTCTTGTCAAAAATATCTCACATCAATCACAAAATTCTGATAATTCTGTACCTTTGCAGCTCTAAAACAAAATCCTCTTATTTCTCTCTCCATAGCCACAAGTTTAATTAAGGGCACCAATTCTCTCCTCAGGTCACTGTATCATCCTGTTCATTGAGCTTCAGGCTCTTCTTTGAATTATTCTTCACATTGCAGCTGACATCGTCTTTCTAAATGACAAATCCCTCCCTAACATTGAAACTCTGAAGGTTAAGTCCTGACCTCTTGGCATGGCATACAAGACCTTTCTCTGCTTGGCCTTGGCAGCTTTCATTTCACTTTAGTTTCTTGGTGGGGTTCTATTCTATTTTGACTCCAAGATTTTGCCCGTTCTGTACCCTCTGCCCAGGATACCTTTTTTTTTTTTTTACCCCTTCTTCTCTGGGTAGCTCTTCTCAGCTTTGATGCCAGACTTTGTGGAAGGCAGATCCTGAACACTCAGGGGAGGATTTGGTACCTCTGTGGTGGACTTCCCTGAAGTCTGTGCCCTTCCCTGTCCTGCAGTTTTCATGGTATGTTCCCATTGCCTGTTCTTTCCTTGACTGAGGACCTTCTGGGGCCATGACTGAGTTCGGTGCACAGCTGCATTCTTAGTGCCAGGAACACTGACTGACTGAGGGACCGAATGGGAAAGAAGGTTAAGACTTTGATCCTTTATTTATTTTGCTTCAGGTAGAATGTGAAATATTTTTGAGGGCATGGAAGCTTTATATTAATATCACATGACATCGATTTAGTAGTCAGGTTTTAATGATGTACATACAGTAAATAGAATAAAATTTGTAATTTTGTTGTCGGTATATAGTCAGTGAACCATATTAAATGTGAAGGAGGGAAAATATCTGGAATAGTAATCATAAGACCTGTAATAAATATTTGAATTAAGATAGCTTGTGGAAATTGTAAAAAAATTAAAGTTTTTTCTTTTTAGATTATGAAAAAGTGATATAAATATTTCAAATATTGATATTATAATTTTTGTCTTTTGAATGTGATTTTTATATGCCTTACTTAAGTAAGGTGGATAGAAAAGTAGATAGTCCTACCTCTAAATTATAATCCAGACACCACCTTAGGGTGATACATTTGCTTCAAAAGGCATATAAAAATCATATTCAAAAGACAAAAATTGTGACTGGTAGCTCAGTGGTTGAGTGCTTGCCTCGCATGTGTGAGGCACTGGGTTTGATCTTCAGCACCACATAAAAATAAATAAATAAAGATTGTATCCATCTGCAACTAAAAAAAAATTTAAAAAAGCAAAGCCAATGAATATCTTTTAAAAAAGACAAAAATTATAATATTTGAAATATTTATATCACTTTTTAATAATCTGAAAAGAGAAACTACAAAAGGAGAAACAATTTAATCTTTTATAAAATGAAGAAGCTGAGGCTAGGAGTAGTTTGCACTGAATCACTTGGTTACCCAGTGGAGAAAATAAACTTTAACCCAGGGTAGATTCTGATTCCAAATTCTGTGCCATTTTCTTGTATCACTTTGTACTGCTTTCATAGGCTACTTTGAAATATCTCGTGGAACCCCTATCAAGTTAAAAAAATATATATATTTTTTTTAAATTTATGGTAGTTGAACACAGGTATCTAATACAACTTAACTTGTGTCTATTATGTTATATATTGAATCTGTGGGGCTTTAAAACCTTAGAAATATGATTTTACCTGTAATATTTCTCAGGACTGCGTTTTTAGTTATAGGAAGAAATTTTAAATTTAAAAAAAATTTTTGATTATTTAGCTCGTTTGTTATTTCTTTGCTATCTTGATAAGTATAAAGGGTAAAGTGCTTATCGTTAGAAGGAAAATCAGAGAAAGAAATGTACTGGAATATACCCAGCAGATAAATAAAATACAGTTCTCATGGTTCACTTTAGCTTAAACTATTTTTTAGTTTGCTTATAAAGAAAGTCTTCAATTAGGCCAGTAATCATTTATATGCTGACAATACCAGTTGACAAAAACGAATGACTGTTCCTTGATGAACGTACTGTGCTATAAAATGTAAGGTGGTACGATTATCCTACCTCTTTGTTAGCGTGTACAGAGCTCGCTGCAATGTGAGTGTTCTAGAGCATGTGCAGTGACCCTCGGGCTCTTTATCAGGGAGACTTTTCTAACCCTCACTCAGCACTTGTTTACCTTTGGGTTTGACAAAGACTCTGTTCTCAACCGAACTTTAGTTAGGCTCCTCTGGGCTTTCTCAGGCTTTGACCTTGGGTTTCCGTGTTCATCCTTGTAGAGTTCAGTTTTAGCTAATGACCTGCTGCTATGTCAGGGTGGTGAGAGTAGCCTCACCTTTGATATCTGATCACCTTGACATGTAATCAACTTCCTCAGCTCGCACTTTTAATGTGTAAGTCCTTGACCTGCCTTCAGCAAGAATCTTGTTAGGTTAGTTGAGCAAGAATCTCCCAACCCTTTATGTGCTTCCTCTCAGAAATTTTCTATGCACTCTTCTCTTACTCTGCAGTTGGCTCTATAGCTCCAAATGTTTTTGCTGTGTATTGAGCTGAACCCAGTCACTCCCTTAGTGCAGTAGTTTGGAATAAAGTCTTTCTTATTGTTTTAATAAGTACCATCGTGATCTTTTTTTCTTTAACATTCACAGCAGGAAGAATAATTCAAGTACATTTATGATTACACATACAGGTTAAAGGTGCTGTAGCTTAATGTGAAAAGAAGGGGATATCTGCCATGTGATAAAAATATATAGTATTTAATTAAGCTATGGAAAATAGTGACCAGGCTTTGTCCATATTGTATTACATGCCTGTTAAGTGGCAGAACTTAAATATGAACCAAAATTAGTCTAACATCAAAGTTCATAAACTCCACTGAAGTGTTAAATTACTCCCCACATTTTCTTCAGTTTACCATTTGTTAATTTTGTCTTCGTATTACAATGAGACTAGTCATGGCCTCTGACATTG
Organism: Sciurus vulgaris; assembly: GCF_902686455.1. Taxonomy (NCBI): domain Eukaryota; kingdom Metazoa; phylum Chordata; class Mammalia; order Rodentia; family Sciuridae; genus Sciurus; species Sciurus vulgaris. Next base: position 21,341,394 of record NC_136468.1, on the reverse strand, counting down.
CGGGCCTAGTAGAAGATGGCTGAACAGGTATCCATGATTCTTTTCATTTAACTTTGCATATGTCAATATGCAGCACTTTATTTATTAGACCAAAAGATCTTTCTGAACCACCCTAGGGTAGCCTGTGTTAGGAATGTCTTACATAAACAGTTTTTTCTCTTATGGAAGCTATCTGGAATGACTACATAAGAAGAGAAGTGTAATCAAAATAAGATAAACCTCCCAGTAGGTTAGTATGTATAGATAAATGATCATTCTTACTCACAGGCTGTGCGTCTATATTGCTCATAAGGGAATGAACAACAAACTAAGACATTTATAAATGTTTAGCTAAAATACAATAACCGAGTGATCAAGTTTTATTGCTACATTACTGAAGCTTTGTTTTCCTACCAGAAAACTACCATTTTGATGATCTATTAAAATTAAGAGAATTTTAGCTGTATTAGGTTTATTCTTTCACTTTAATTCATTCCCTTACACAACATTCCTGCCACACAAGCAAGAGAAGAGATGTATATATAAATGCCTGTGCTGCATGCCGCAGCTAAGCATGGTGATCCCCCGCCCCAGTCTCCTCAAAGTGATCCTAAGGAGCAGCACCCACTGTGAGAGGCAAAATGTGCTAGAAGTTGAGTTAGTGTATTTTCAGAATGTCTCCAGAAATGACCAGAGGAGTTGATTTTGCTTTTGTTTCCCTGAATATTTTCATCAGTGCCTTTGGAGATCACTAACTCAGAACAGTGAGTGCGACTTTCTACTATCCTCATCCTGACCTTTACCCAGCTTTTCTTACTGTGGAGCATATTTAACAATCTGCCTTACTTAGACATTTGGCAGGCTGTGGTTGTTCAATTAATTCCTTCTTTCTTTTCTATATATTTTAATTACCCCAGGGAGCTGGTATTCTGAAGAATGTTCCTATTGGCCGGCTCGGTAAGTGTTGGAAATACTCCCTCTGAGTGAGTTAGACTTTCAGGGCTGGAAAGGAGAGTTGAACTAAAGGACTGGAAATTACAAGATCTCACTTAGAGGGAGGCTGGTTGTCGGTTAGCATTTTAAAGACGTTTTGCATTTTCCTGGTTCTTTATTGTTAATTAGCCTATCAGTGTGATGTTCTTTAGACAATATTCAAAAGTATTAGCCTTATTTTACAAATAAAGAAATAAAAACTGAACATATAGATTTGCAGGGGGTCTTTTTTTTCCAGCTAAGAAATGAAATTATGGTCTACCTTGCTTGCCTGCTTATCGCGTTTTTATTTTTTCTCCATCTTCAGACAGCCTCCCTGCTGAGTCCATACACAGTCAGTGCACTTTTGAAATGGTTTATGTCTGTGAGCTCCACATAGTTTAGCCTGCAGGAATCATAATAATGTGTTGGGTATGTGTTTCAAGGTAGCTTAGATTCTTCCTATCAGGACTTATATCTCATAGGATATCAGAGGGTGGGGGAAAAGCATCATAGTAGAGAAATTAGAGTTTTACATAGGGCTAACAAATGAACTTTAAGATTGATGAATGTATGTTTTGGTGTGTGCAGTTTTTTTCTCTATGTGCTATACACATATTTTCCTTGTGTACATATGGGAATCTATCTACCCCCTTATTTTGTGTATGTTTGTATAATGCATTCAGGATGACCAAAAATGGTAGTAAGATTCATTATTTGTAAATTTTTATTAACAGCAGTAAGTACAGACCATTTTAACTGTACTAGACCAACCTCTCTGACCTTAATTTACTAAAGTTTAGGATAGACATTATATTGGATAGGCCTCTGATTTTAAGAGGCTGAAGTTAGAGAGGTTCAACTATTTTTCAGTTAGTTAACTTGGTCTGTTTTTTGACCATATAATATATCCAGAATTATGGCCTGCCATCTTAAAGATATTCATTTTTTCTGTCAAAGGAATTTGGCAAAAGAAATGAGTATAAATTCATATCTATATTTGTAAAAAAGAAGAGTTAATCCTTATATCTTATCTTTATAAAGTAATTTTTGTATGTAAAGGAAAGGACCTTAATTAGTTCACTAAAATATTTACCCTATGTAAAGAGATTGAAGCATCTTTGCAGAATCTGTAGATGATACCCATTGAATTCATTTTACCTACTGTAGTGCTGTCTTTAATGGTTTGTAATGTCATCAGAAACAAAATAGAGAATTCTTATTAAATAGAAATATTATTAGTCATTTATCATTATACAGCCATTTCCTATTTCCTGTGTATTTCCTGAACTCTGCCAGTACATTTTAGCATATCCTTACACTCACAGAATTCTAACTAGATCTTATCACAGATTGTGTATCTGTGATGTTTTTGGGATTCAGTATCAGCAAAAGTAGAACAATTCTTGGTCTTCACATTGCATATAAACATGTATTGACATTCTCAAAAAAGTCATTTGAACTAGAATCCCACCATTGAATACCCCAGTGAGGGCACCTCCAGGGACAAACACAAGACTTATCTTCAAGGTCACAAAAGTGTGCTGGCTTTAGGAAAAGCTGTGTCACAATGTCAAGTGGAATGTGCTATATTATAGGAAACTCATGCAGCATTGGTTATACTGAAATCCTTGAGTGGATCTGCTCCTGTACTTACTTTTTTGCCTTTTAAAAATCATGGAGAAAGTTATCATATCAAGGCAATTTTTTTTTCCTCGATTTTGAATTGCAATTTTTTTCTCTCTAATAATATATTTTTAATTGTAGTCTTTGAAAGGAGGTAATAGGACCCTAAACCTTAAAGTGAATCATTAAATAATAATCACCTATCAGGCTTATTTTTAGCATGTGTTACTTTTGATGGTTTGTTACCTGACTGCTGACCAAAGTCAGTGTTGCTCTACAATGAGCAATCTAATCTTAAATCTTTAAAGAGTTTCTAGATTATATTATTCTTTCTGACTTGTAACTTCTGAATGTTTCAGAATTCAGCTTTTTTTCCATCAATATTTTGTGGATTGGTGTTAGCTAATAAGTGGTCTGTTGTGTTGGAATGTTTTGGAGGATTAGATATACTTTTATTTGAATATAATTTGATCTTTTAATATTTACATATTTATTTGAATTGATGTCCTGTTAATTTTTCATAGTTAGGCATAAAGTTTTTTTTTTTTAAGCATTTGTGTAAGGGTAGCTCAATCCTGCAAGCTCACAATTATATGTTACCCTCAAGCCAACAATATATATCAGATCTCTGCATTAATTAAAATAAGGTCTGGTCATAGACCTAATTCATATGACAACAGCAAGTATCAGAAAAAGTAGCAGTCACAAGGAACATTTTTTTCATAAAATAAGTTCTTGAATCATATTAAAATTTAAGGGAAATGATAAACTTCTAAGTTTTGTTTTCACCTTGAAAACAAAACCCAAAAGGGCTGTCTTTCTCAAAACTGTGTATAGGTGGCATACTACTAGGCAAGGACTCTGTTTCTTAGAGGTGCTGAAGTGATTGTTGGTGGTCAGTTCATGTTTGATGATAACATTACTCAGGGTTGAAATGTGGTCAAGTACACCAAGGTTAATGCTGGTGCTCTTAGGAGGAGGGTGATTGGCATTTTAATCAGCGCCAGTGTTCAGAAGCTTTGTCTGAATGACTGTATTTCCAGCTCTTCAGATTTCCCTGCTCAGTGGTTCAGCACCAATTCAGAGGGGAGAGCTCCATCTACTGAGGACCCATTTCAGACTGCTTCCTTCTATTGAGTTTACTGACTTTCCTTTTGCACAGCTCATTGAATTTTCTTCTGATTTATAAGCTCCAGTGAAGATTATGTTGAAAGTGGTAATTTGATTGTTTGAAAACCAAAATTTTATTATTTTGCATAGTGCTTCAATCCAAAGGAGTTAGCAGGGAGCATTCTTAATTCACTTTATTTAATAATGATGTTTTGTTGGAACCTATGTAGATGGTTAGTTGCTCTTAGGAAAATGTTGCTGTAGATGGTCTTTCTTTGGTCACCCATAGCTTGACTCTCCTTCCATAAAATTGCATTGGTATTTTATTGGTAGTGTCACTTTGTTGTCAAATTTAGGCTTGATTTTCAGTTTTGCCAGTTTGGTTGACTCTGATTATTGTGTAAGTAACTTAGTTTTTATTAACCTCATTTTTCTCCAAGGGAACCTATGGACCATGTTTAATCAATTTGGACTTATTTGGAAGGGCAGTAGAGGTTTTGACGGGCTTTCAACTTGGAATCATTTATATTTGTAATATAGATCAGATCAGAGATGTTATTGACCTAGACTAAAGCTGTCAGTCCCTTCAGAGACTACCAGAGTGCAGATAGCCATGTTTCCCAAGATCATGTCCCTTCTAGGGTTGGCCCACACTGACTGTTCAGTGAGGGGGTATATAAGGGAGGCCATCTGAGAGAAACTCTGTATAACTCTGAAGGGCTGTATTTCATGACTTTGTGATAGAGAAGGTTGATTTAAACAAGAAAAATGGAAAATCACAAACTCCTAAAGACTAACATTTTTTAAACATAAAATCTTCAATATAATATATGGAAGATATATATCTTCAATATAATGTCAATAAATGACATTAAAAACAAATGAAAACGTAGACCAAAGATTGGGAATGTATATTTGCAGCTCTTCTAAATGACTAAAGGTAAGAATCTGAAACTTGAAAGGAGTCATAAAATAAGAAAAAGAAATTACTCAATAGAAAATGATAAGGGATAACTATTTATATGGGTTTGTTTCTGTGTATCTTTTATTTTACTGGTCTTCATGCTGTTTTTGCTACTATAGCTTGGTAGTATAATTTAAGTTCTGCTAATGTGATGCCTCCTGTTTCACTTTTCTTGATAAGGATTGCTTTGTCTATTCTGGGCCTTTTATTTTTCCAAATGAATTTCATCACTGCCTTTTCTATTTCTATGAAGAATGTCATTGGACTTTTGATGGGAATTGCCTTGGATTTGTACAGTGCTTTTGGTAGTATAGCCATTTTGACAATATTAATTCTGCCTACCTGAGAACAAGGGAGGTCTTTCCATCTTCTAAGGCCTTCTTGAAATTCTTCTCCAGTGTTCTATAGTTTTCATTGTTGAGGTCCTTAACTTCTTTTGTTAGATTGATTCCCAAGTTTTTTTTTTTTTTTTTGAGGCTATTGTGAATAGGGTTCTAATTTCTCTTTCAGTAGATTCATCACTGATGTATAGGAACGTGTTTGATTTATGGTTGTTGATTTTGTATCTTGCTACTTTGCTGAATTCATTTATGAATACTAGAAGTTTTCTGGTGGAGTTTTGTGGGTCTTCTAAATATAGGATTATATTGTTGACAGTTATCTCATACTAGACAAAGGTACCAAAAACATACATTAAAGAAAAGATATCCTCTTTAACGAATGGTGCTGGGAAAACTGGAAATCCATGTAGTAGAATGAAATTTAATCCCTATCTCTCACTCTGTCCAAAACTCAACTCAAAGTGGATTAAAGACCTAGGAATGAGACCAGAAACCCTGCCCCTACTAGAAGAAAATGTAGGCCCAGAACTTCTGTTGGCTCAGGAATTGACTTTCTTAAGACACCTAGAGCACAAGAAGTAAACTCAAGAAACAATAAATGGGATGGCATCAAACTAAAAAGTTGTTTTTACAGCAAATGAAATAATCAAGAACATGAAGGGAGAAGATCTATAGAATGGGAGAAGATCTTTACCATCTGTACCTCGGGCATTAATTTTCAGGATATGCAAAGAATGCAAAAAACTTAATACCAAAAAGCAAATAATCAATAAATGGGCAAAGAAACTGAACAGATACTTCTCAAAAGAAATACATATAGTCAACAAATATATGAAAAAATGTTCAACATCTCTAGAAATTAGAGAAATGCAAATTAAAACTACACTGAGATTTCATCTCACTCTGGCCAGAATGGCAGTTATCAAGAATACAGCAACAATAAGTGTTGGTGAGGATGTGGGGAAAAAAGGTACACTCATACATTGCTGGTGGGACTGCAAATTGGTACAACCACTGTAGGAAGTAGTATGGAGATTCCTTAGAAAACTTGGAATGCAACCACCATTTGACCCAGCTATAGCACGCCTTGGTCTATACCCAAAAGACTTAAAATCTGCATACTACAGTGATGCAGCCACATCAATATTTATAGCAGCTCAACTCACAATAGCTAAACTATGATACCAACTTAGATACCCTTCAGTAGATGAATGGATCAAGAAACTGTGGTATATGTATACAATGAAATATTACTCAGCCTTAAAGAAGAATAAAATTATGACATTTGCAGATAAGTGGATGGAGTTGGAGAATATCATGATAAGGGAAATAGGTCAATCCCCAAAATTCAAATGTTTTCTCTGATATGTGGATGCTGATCTATAATGGAGGGTGATGAATGGATGAACTTTGGATTCGGCAGAGGGGAGTGAGGGGAGGGAAAGGGCAGGGGGTGGGAAAGATGGGGGAATGAGATTGACTTCTTTAACCTAAGTATTTGTATGATCACATGAATGGTATGGCCTCTACATCATATACAACCAGAGAAATGAATAGTTGTGCTCCATTCGTGTACAATGAATCAAAATGCATTCTTCTGTCATGTATAACTAGTTAGAACAAATAAAAATTTAAAAAAATACAAGAAACAATAAATGTTGGTGAGGATGTGGGGAAAAGGGTACACTCATACATTGTTGATGGGATTGCAAATTGGTGCAACCACTCTGGACAGCAGTATGGAGATTCCTCAAAAAACTATGGAACCACAATTTGACCCAGTTATCCCACTACTTAGTATATCTCCAAAGGATTTAAAATCAGCATGATACAGTAACCCAGCTACATCAATTCACAATAGCTAAGCTATGGAGCCAACCTATGTGCCCTTCAACAAATGAATGGATAAAGAATTGTGGTATATATACACAATGGAGTATTATTAAGCCATAAAGAAGAATGACTTATGACATTTGCTGGTAAATGGATGTTTCTGGAGACTATCATGCTAAGTGAAATAAGCTTGTCCCAAAAAACCAAAGGCCAAGAGTTTTCTCTGATATGTGGAAGCTAACCCACAATAGGAGAGACATAGAGAATAGAAATTCCAAGGATTAGATAAAGGAGAATGAAGGGTAGGGAGGTGGGATGGGAAAAGGAAAGATAGTAGAAAGAATCTGACAAAACTTTCCTGTGTACATATATGAATATACCAGTGAATCTCACCATCATGCACATCCACAGGAAATTAATTTTAAAAATTCTATGAGTAAATGTTAGAAAGATCAACATAGGGAATGGGGAAGGGTGAGGGGAGAAGGAAGGGAAAGGAGAAGTACTAGGATCTACATTAGAACCAGATACATTCCATACTTGGTTAATTATGTCAAAATGGATTCTACTTTCATGTATAACTAAACAGGACCAATTAAAAAAAGAGAGAGAAAATGGTAAGGGGTATGATTAGGAAGTTCACACAAGAAGATTGAATGCCAATTATGAAAGATGTTCAACTTCACAATAGGGAGATGAAAAGTTAAATCCTGGTGAGATCCATTTTATACCTTTTGATGGTAAGACCTAATAAGCTTGATAATGCTGAGTGCTGGCAAGGTTAGGAAGGAATGGGAACTCTTGTATATCACTGATGGGAATAAATTACTACATTCTTTTTAGTAGGCAATCTGAAAGTATCTGATAAAGTACAAGATGTGCATATAATGCAATTGAGCCATTCTGCTTTCATGTTTTACATTAGAAAATTGTCACACTTTAAAATAAGGAGACAAGTATAAGGATGTTCATTGTAGCACTATCTCAAATGGAAAAAAAAAAACGCAGGAATTGATAAATGTGGTATAGTTTTTCCACCATTTAAGGGAAACTTAAAATAACTAGTTGTATATGTTTCCATGTGGATGAATCCCAGAAACATGATACCAAATGAACACAGTAAGCTATAGAAGAGTGTGTGTATAATTAAATATCTGCAATATAATAAGGATATCATGTATTTTATATTACATATAAAATGTAGTTGATGTATAATTCTTATACCATGCAGTCTATCAATTTGAAGTGTAAACTCCATTGGCTTTTGCTATATCTGTCACAATCATCAATTTTAGGACATTTTAATTACCCCTTAAAGGAACCCTACTCTTCTTAACCCCCTTAGTCATCTTCCCATATCTCTGTCTCCAGCAGTAGCCACCATTATTCTTTCAGTCTCTCTGTGTTTTTCTATTGGAGACATTTCATGTGAATGAAATCATGTAACATGTGGTCTTTTGCGACTGGCTTCTTTCAGTTAGATAGTGTTTCGAGGTTCATTCATGTTGTGCCGTGTACCAGCACTTTATTTCTTCTTATTGGCAGGTAATACTCCATTGAATTCGTGCACTGCCTTTAATTTATCCACTCATCAGTTGATGGGCATGTGAATTGTTTTCACTTTTTAGCTATTATGAATAAAGCTGCTTTGTATATTTATGTACAAGTTTTTGTGTGCTTATAAGTTTTATTTCTCTTGGGTATACACCTAGGAGTGCAATTACTGAATTACTGGTAACCATATGTTAGAATTGCTGAACTGATTTCTAAAGTGGCTGCATGCTCTTCTTTCCTCCTGAGCAGCATATGAGGGTTCCAGTTTCTCCATATCCTTGTCGATCCTTGTTACTATCCATCTTTTCCTGTAACAAACATTCTCGTGGGTGTAAATAGTATCTCAATTGTGGTTTTGATTTGCATTTTCCTGAGGACTAATGGTGTTAATCACCTTTCCCACGTGTTATTGACTGCATATACGTTTCTCAAGTGTATAAAACATTGATACTCACATGTATAATAAAAGTATAAAAGTAGGACAAGATGGGAGAATGGGACTTTAGCTGTATCTGTGTCTTTTCAGTTTTTTCTGTTTGTGTGTATTAAAATAAATACATATACATATACATGCACAAGGAGTGAACTACCCTAAAATAATAGTTGTTGTGGTGAGAGTAGAAAACTTTTTTGAGAAAGAATAAAACATAAAAGTCCCAGAAATGCTTTGTTGTATGTGCTTCCCTTTTGTTGAGATAGGACCTATAGGAAATAAAGTTTGCTCAAAAAGTTTAAGTTGAAGAGTCATTTTTTAATACAGACACCAAATAAGGGCTGTTAACAGTGTCAGATGTTGCAGGGAGGGAGATAATGTGGTTTTGTTAAATATAAACAATAAAACTTTATATTTGATAATTAGATCTAGGTTTTGATTTTAGAAGTGAGGTTCAAATTCAAATTGTAGGAGGGATGCAATAAATACACAATCTGTGAGAAAAATAGAGAATGGTGTAAAACACATTAAGGTTGTCATTGAATTGAGGGAGAGAAATAGGGTGGTAACTTTGAATGAAAGATCAATCTAAGAACCTTGCCTTGTGTTATCAGACTTGGTACAGTATTTGACCATTATCCATATGAATAGTTTGGAATTTCAAAGTAGCACCACACCAGTATAGTTCTGATTTAGAACCTTAGAGTGATTACTTTTTCTATTCATAATTTCTCTTTTCCCTCCTTGTTAAAAACATTATATAATTTGCATACATGGCTCTTTCCCTTTGTAGTTCTTACTGTCCTTTGAGTGAAGACAGGATGGGTTATTTATTCATCTTTGTATCACTGCCAATTGCAATACTTTTTGCATAGTACATGCACAAATAATAATTTAAAAGGGAACTTTATTCAGTACACCAAGGCTTTGTATGTGGGAAAGCCATGAAAAACATGAGAAGATTAAATTCAACAATGTCTACCAAGTGCCCCCAACAACACCTAACTTAATAATAAACGGAGTGTTCCCTCATATTTCCTCCACTACCAGATATTTGAGACAAGGTAATTGAAAACAGTTCCCATAGATGCAGAAAAGAATGAAGAGAAAGGGTGACTGAAGTGTTTTTTAAGGATGAAGGAATAACTCTTCACTTGCTGGGAAGGAGGATAGGGTGATTTTGGTGTGGAGGAGGAACTGAATGAATGCACGGTCAGGGCCCTGGTGCAGTGAGGAGCAGGGGGAGGTGATGAGTAGAGAGAATGGAGGTAGCAATGTAGGGAATTAGGGGAAGAAAGATTGGAGAAATTCTTTGGATGAAAAAATAAATAAAAGGCTGATGATTAAGTGCATTGTCTAGCAAAATTGATAGTTCACTGAATTTAGATGGGATAACTGATGAGTTCTATGTGATCATGTGAGTTTTGTGGTTTGGAAACTGGAACTGAAGAAGAATCTACAGGGTCTTTCATATAAGGTAAGGGATTCACAAGTCTGCAAAGGAAACATTTGTTTGAGACTTGGTAGTTTTCCTTAAATGATTTGAACAGTTCTTATATGGATAAGTCATTTTTAAAATATTCTGTTTTTATCAGAGGACAGAATTCAGGCCAAATAGTTGAAATAAGGTAGATTCCTGTCCAGTGAAAATAATTCCCCACTAATTAGAGCTTTCTAATATTAGAATACTCCTTTTTGAGAAAGGAGCTTCTTTTAGGTGGAAGGAGTCTGAGAGGGGCCAGGATGTACATTAGCTATTAGCTATTAACCCTTTCAGTGTTTAAGGTGTTAGAAGGTGTTATAATCAAAACATTGATGGGGTAAGAAAATGTAGTTTGCAGTTAAGAGAAAAATAAATGAAGTGACTGCAAGAGTGTAGGTGAGGTTACATAGCATTTGTAGCTGAAAGGAGATGAAATGAAGGGCTAAGAAAATTGGGAAACATCTATGCCGCAGCTCACTCCCTTTTTTCTACTCAAGATGTCAAGGACAGATCTCCTCAGTAATATTTCCCTTTACTTGCTGTGTCCTTAACTACTTTAAATGACCAGTTTCTTTGGGCTCCTTGTGTTTTCACCCTAATTTATAATTTAATTTAGGGTGAATCACTGTATTTGACTTACTTGAAATAAATATGGGTTCTAAATTTACTTGTAGTTCCAGCATGTGTAACTTTAGAATTCTTTATTCAGTCCCCAGTTTTGCATGCTTCCCCCCATCACCAACATCGACCATGGGTTTCTTTGTTGGACAGTGCTTAACGTATTTTGTCATATTGGATCTCAAGCCCAACCTTTTTCATGGGGGTGGGTGGTATATTAGTTCTCAGAAATTTAGTACTGATTACTGAAGTTTCTCCTGCTTCATCTAAATATGAAATGAATGGAAAAAGAATTTGGTTTATTATGTTGGCCACTCAGCTCTTTTTGCTTACTAAGCTTATGCATTGGTTTTGTAGAACACTGAATAATCAGTCTCAGCATTAATTTCACTTTGTAGTGCTAAGGTATTATGAAATTAAAGGCATAGCCTTCATGGAAAATAATGTCAGGTAACTAAGAAGAATGTCTGAAATGTACACAGGTTGGTAAAATGCTGGAGAGAGAAGAAAAGAGCCACTGCACTGAATCTCTTAGGTTGTGGGGCGCACTTTTCACGAGCTGTAACAGAATCTGGTTGCAACATTTGTAGAGGTACATGACTTACTTCCTAAGATTCTCCAGCCACCATTCCCGGGATTCTTTATCTTGCGTTGTGTCACTACCTGTGATGGCCTTTAGGATTACTGTGAATACTGTTAAATATAAAAGATGAATTGAGAACCACAATTCTGGCGAACGTTATTGGGGATAGGAAATCATTGTAATTGGTCAGCTATTTTTATAACAACCCTTAATATATGATATGGGATTAGATAAAGACATTAAACATGGTAAACTTTTAGAATTTAAATTAAAAATGAAAAATAAATGGAGATTTATGGAAATATATTGTAAGGATGACAACTTCAGTTTTGAGAAAAAGGTCATCTTTGGGTTTAGAAGTCAAAAAGTAGTTCAATGTGTGTAAATGAATTCAAGGGGTGTTATGTAGCAGAGGAAATGGGAGGTGTCCCCAGAATAGCAGTGTTTCTTCAAATAGCTGTCTGTGTAGGCAAATTTAAAGATGGTAGAAGTGGCTAAATAATTTCAAGAAAATAACAAGGTGGTTGCAATTTGAGGGGTTTCAATGAATGACCAATTGAAAGGTTTTGGTGATTATGACTGGATGTGTGGTTAATAGGACTGGGACAAGGTCAAGGAAGAAAAAGAAAGATGGCTCATGGCATGCAACAGATTAAGGGATTATTTGCAGATACACTGAAGGAACAAGTTTGAAATTCTCTAGTTCTTCAAGTTGTTACTCATCATTGAAATAATTCAGAAGTAAATTTGGAGCCAATAATAAAAGAATTTACCACCTGACTGTTGTTTTGCTATAAAGCAAATTTAAAGGGATAAAACAAATCTAGACAGAACTAAAAGGGAATCTACATTTTAAGGTAGTATTTTCTAGGTGGTTACATTTTAAGAGGTGGTGTACCATAGATGGTAGGTGTCAAAGGAATTTGATTTGGAGGAAATAAAAAGTACTTTGGTCTTAGATTGGACAGGTGGATTGTCTGATGAGGAACAAAATAATCTGTGCCTCAAGGGCTTATTTACACCAGGGAATTTATGATTCCCTCACCCTTATCCCATTAAGTATAGTGTTTTCACTTCTGAGGTACTATTGGACACCTCTCTGAGAGTCTGTGAGTTTCTAATTTGAATTTTTTGAGAAAAAAAGGTTGTTCTGTTTCTTTTCACTATTCCAGTTTGGTGTTGGAGATTGGTGGGAAATAGAGGACTTGGGGTTTTTTCCTCTGTCCTAATAGCAGAGCAACCTTGAGAAAGACATTGAGCTATCCTTTGTATCAGTTCTCGAGTGTCCTTCCTTTCTTATAAGAAAGTTGCTGTGTGAACTGAATGAGTTAAAGAAGAGAGAGTTCTTGGTAAAGTGTAAACCTTATATAATGTTGAAGGGGATCCCTTTTGAGGTTACTGCCTAATTCAGTGTTACCTCTTGGCCACCGGTAGAAGTGGGTGACTGAACCTTGATCCTGTTGCCATAGTCCTCAGAGAAGGGATGAATGCCTGACCCAAACTGAGCCACACAGATTCTCTTTCTTGAGAGTCTTGATTTGATATCCAACAACGACAGTTCAGTCCTTGCTGATCTAATGTAAGGAGATTAGAGACCAAGTAAGCTGTAGTGCAGCTAGCCATCTTCTACCGTGTAGAATGAGTAACAGAGAGCTCCTGCAGAGGACACAGGGAACCTAGGGTGTGGAGGGAAAAGGAAAAACACAGAGCGAGGGGCCTGTCTGCTTTCCAGTTCCTGGATCTTGCTTGCTGTTCTTGCTGTTCCTGGATCTGGCTGCATTTTTTCTTTGGAGTTGTATAGTGCATAACTCTAAATCTGTATAATAAATTCCCCTCTTTTTAGTTTAAGCCGTTTTGCTTTCTGTTACTTTTAACTGGAGAGTTAAAATGAAAGCCTGTGAGTAAGCGTGGTACTTAATTTTTTTAATACCCTAACTATTCATTCATTTCCCCCCTAATTTCTACTAAGTTGTTTTAAAAGGCCAGTTATGTTCCTTCATTTATTGAACAGTCCTTGAGTATTTTTTTCAGGGTATTTTAGAGATACTAAGGTGAAGAAATATGATCCTGTATCCAAGCTACTTTTAATTTGCTGAGAGAGATGGACATGTAAATGACTAGCTATATTAGGCAGAAGGAAAAAAAATAACTATGCAACTCATGTGAAGTGATTTTTATCTTATGCTCAATAACCTTACTTAAGTCATTAAAATTATTTATGTGTGTGTATGTGTGTGTGTGTGTGTGTGTGTGTATTTTTTTTTTTTTTTTTTTTTAATTTTCAGAGAATTCAGCCCCTTTGTCCCTGACCTATGCTAAGGTCCTGACACTTTTGGATCCATCACTTTGGTGTGCCTCTGCACTTTGCAAGTAGGCAAGGCAGCTTGTCTATGTGAGCCTGTCTTTATTAAAACAATGATATAAGCAACGATATAAGCAAAGCTGAAAACAAATCAAAACAAGCTTAGATCTAAGTTTTTATTATTTTATACTTTCTCACAAGGCCTCTTAAGATGATTAAGTCACTATGGGCAATTTGAAGATTTCCGCGTTTAAGGTTGGTCTTAAGGTTCTGTGTTCCCCAGCTTTTATCAAGTATAAAATCAGTACTTACGTGCCTTATGTTATGTAATAAATATGGTACTGCTATGTCTTGCATTTCACTAATATGAAGGGTTCCCTCATATAAGGGTTCTGTATTCCCTGTAGCTTGCATTACATAATAAAATGGGTGCTTCGATTAGAAACCAGTGAAATTGCAGTTCAACTGCCTGGTGCTGATTTTAGAACCACATTTTCTTAACATGGAGATTATGTAGGTTACATGTTTTATTGGCTCATGCAGCTCTTCCAAATGACCCAGTTCAGAATGACATTCAACTTGGAGAGAGCTGATTGAAATGGGCACTGGAAGAAAATCCCTTGGGGATTTATGGAGCAATTAAAAAACAAACAACAACAACAACAAACAACTCAGGAATCTCATTCTTTTTAATAATAGAAAAAATCCTGTGCTTAGAATTTTAGAAAAGTATGTAAAGATTTTCTCTTGCTAAAGAAATTGTGGAAACAGCTTAAATTTTATAAAAGGAGAAAAGGAAACATTTAGTCCCATTTGGAAAATATTATTAGAGAAGGTAATAAAATTAATGCAATAAGCTAAGGATAAGTTAAATAATTTTCTTTGTGAGAATTCTACCAGAGATTAATCCTAGAATTTTAAAAACTTTTATTTAAAGGTCGTCCTGTCCGAGGTATCCTGTCCTACCTTCCTCCCCCTCACCTTAGATAAGGCATGTGTAGTTTTCTTCGGCACTCTCTTACCTTCACATCACTTTGCTCATTTGGTAAAGGTGTAGGTGTGAGTGCTTGCAACATGTGTATATAGACATTCATTAGTTTCTGTCCTTCTAGATTTTTAACTCATTGATATGATTACCTTATCACTATGTACCCTGTGCTTGATGCCATCCTTTGACCTAAAGAATACTCAGAATAGAGTTACTTTATATTAGGTAGAGGGGAGTGAAGGGATGGGAAGAGGTATAGGGGAAGGAATGATAGTAGAGTGAAACAGATATTATTACCTCATGTACATGTATGACTGCATGACCGATGTGATCCTGCAATATGTATAATCAGAACAATGAGAGATTACACTCTATTTGTGTATGATCTTTTGAAGTGTATAAATGCATTCTACTGTCAAGTACAACTAATTAGAACAAATAAAATAATTAAAAAATAGTACTCAGTAATTATTGAATGTATGAATGAATGAAATGCTTATTTATTCACATAACCTTGTCCCTTACAAACATTACTTTTAACAAAATATGCCAGAAGCATTTTTAGGAAATAGTAGTTTTAGATTCTTAGAGTATTATGTTTGAGGTACAGTTTAGTGCTATGAATGTGGTGAGTAAATAATTCATAAAACTGTTATCAGTTTGACTCTTGTTTCCTATATTCTCTCAGGGAGAAGTGGACCTTGAAAAAAGAAAAGGAAGTGAGAAGGGAATCTCTGTGTTAGACATTGCTAAGCCTTAACTTATTACTTGACAAATGAGTACCAACATTCTCTGGGGACAGTTTCTAGTAAGTCCCTACAGCTTCAAACCAAGTCAATATGGCAAGTTCCTTGGGGGAAACAATGGTGTTTTCTTAGGGTCAGAGTTCAAGAGATGTGGAGACACCAGCATCGTTCTCTTTGGGGAAGGCATGTACTTCACGGATGGCAGTTATGGGCATGTAGGGAAAGAAACTTCAAAGATGGCAAATTAACCATGAAAGCTGCAGGGGATAGGGGAAGTTGGTAGGTAGTTGCCCTTTCAAGGGAGGATAGAATCGAGAAGTCGTGAGTTGGCATGGGTACCACCTTTCCCTGGATACTTTCTTTGTCTCTGGTAACGATGGTACAGAGTAGATCACTGGTAAACATGCATGCTCAGATAGGAGAGGTATTAACTGAATTCAGCCTCAGCTAATCCCATGCTCACTTTAGAGTTGGTGACATGCCTCAGTTGGGGGTTATATCTGTAATTGCCACAGAGACAGCTCTGTGTGCTATGCCTGCAGATGGCTCTGAATCTGTCAAGGAAAGAGCAAGATAAATATTTTCTTATAAATACAAAAGGAAGAGTTAAACACTTATTGTTTAGAAACCAAGCTGATAAGCATATTACATTGTCTGAGGCATCAGAAATAAGCAAATTAATTACATGCAAATAACTGTTGCTCATAAAATGTGGGATAATAATAGTATCTGTTTAGATGTTTATGGCAAGTTTATTTACATGGCACAATTTTCTGCTAATTTTCCTGTGGAAAATGATAACTATTGGTTCCTTTTCCTTTCTTTCATAAATACTTTAATGAAATTATGAAAACTGTTATCCTGTCTTTCTATCTTTGCTTTGCCAAGGGCAGTTTTAAAGACTGTATCTGTGAATGCATGGCGAAGAAAGAAATGTTATTTGTATGTAGGCTTTTTTCTGCCTTAAGCAAATGTGGCCATCATCAGCATCACTCTGTAATGGAGAGGTTCTTATTGACTATTAGCACTAAATAGTTCCGTCCAGATTGACTTTCTGTTGATCTTTTTCATAAACATCTTTTGATGTCATTTTCTTATTGAACTTCAGATGTCTCCTCTCTTAAGGCAAAGCAGAGAATTGAACAGTTTATATTGACAGTGTGATCCATGGTGTGGGTCTGCATTTCCACTAATGAGTAATTGAGTTCACTTAGCAAGGATGCCTTTAAACTCTGCCTGGGGCTCCACACAATCTGAAGGGGCCTTAGCATCCTGCTGCATGACTCTGGGTGCAGTGTGTATGTGTGTTTCTGGAGGTGTATTGAGGTGAAGAGATGAGTTTTCTCTCTCTCTTTCTCTTTCTCTCTCTTTCCCCCAAGACAATCAGTTCTTGTGGGTCATTAACTTGGATGGTATGTCAGATGCCCAAAGGCCAGGGAACATTTTAGTTGGCAGAAGAAGCAACTGTGTTCAGCTTTATAGGCTGAACTTCTCCACTGTCTACCTCCCTGAATCAGGTGATCCACACCTCTGCCAGGTTACTGCTTGCTTTATTTGCTCTGGATATGCTAATTCTCTGGCACTTACTTCAGCTCTATGTATTTTCAAATGTCAGGGATGCTGACATTTTGACATGATAATTTGGTAACTATTATCTTATGGAATACCAGACACCTTGATTGATCATTTCTTGTTCACAAAACAGGAAGTAGATTGAAAATGGACTTTTGTTCTAATTTTTGGTAGAACCAGAGTTTTAACATTCAGTCAAAAAGGAAAATAAGGCATTTTAAATTTTGGATTAAATTGTTTCAACTACTCTCCAACCCCATTTTGCCATCTAGTGGTTACATGTGTGTTGGGGTGCAGGAAAACAGTGGTGGCATAGGAAGGTTGAACCACTGAACTCTGTGAATGTCTTGCCTTTGGGGGGAACCTCTTTGCTCATCTTATCCATTGATTGCCATGGTAGAGGTTAGAGTTTGGGAGGTTGGTGGCCAAATATTTTTAAAATGTGTTTCCAGGGGTTTAAGGTTGAAGGTGCAGTACATATTCACCTTAGGAATCTTCTATTTCATTTTTCCTCCTTTCAGTTTCACCTACCAGGGAGAGAAATTATACTTACTTTCGATAATCCTGATGAAAGGAGGAAAAATGTCACTGGCAGATTTTGAGGAATCAATTTTCTTATTATAGAAACAGATAAGAGACACAACTTTTTTAAAAAATTTTTTTTATTATAAACAAATAGGACACATGTTGTTTCTGTTTGTACATGGAGTAACAGCATACATTTGCATATTCATACATTTACATAGAGTAATGATGTTTGATTCATTCCGTTATTTTTTTCCTCTCCCCCACCCCTCCCACCTCTCTTTTCCCTCTATACAGTCCCTCCTTCCTCCATTCTTGCCCCCTCCTACCCCCTATTATGTGTCATCATCCAGTTATCAGTGAGATCATTCGCCTTTTGGATTTTTGAGATTGGCTTATCTCACTTAACATGATATTCTCCAATTTCATCCATTTGCCTGCAAATGCCATAATTTTATCATTCTTTATAGCTGAGTAATATTCCATTGTATATATATACCACAGTTTCTTTATCCATTCATCAATTGAAGGGTATCTAGGTTGGTTCCACAATCTGGCTATTGTGAATTGAGCAGCTATGAACATTGATGTGGCTGTATCTCTGTAGTATGCTGTTTTTAAGTCCTTTGGGTATAGGCCAAGGAGTGGGATAGCTGGGTCAAATGGTGGTTCCGTTCTAATCTCCACACTGCTTTCCAGAGTGGCTGCACTAATTTGCAGCCCCACCAGCAATGTATGAGTGTACCTTTCTCCTCACATCCTCGCCAACAACTGTTGTTGCTTGTATTCTTGATAATTGCCATTCTAATTGGGGTGAGATGGAATCTTAGTGTAGTTTTGATTTGCATTTCTCTTATTACTAAAGATGTTGAACATTTTTCCATATGTTTGTTGATTGCTTGTAGATCTTCTTCTGTGAAGTGTCTGTTCATATCCTTAGCCCATTTGTTGATTGGGTTATTTGTATTCTTGGTGATGAGTTTTTTGAGTTCTTTATATATTCTGGAAATTAGTGCTCTATCTGAAGTATGAGAGGCAAAGATTTTCTCCCACTCTGTAGGCTCTCTCTTCGCAGAGACACAACTTTTGTGTTTGCAAATTATTTGCTTTCAATCTGTGATGCTTTCAAGAGTTTGAGAAATAGGTCTTTAACTTCTCAACTTAACGACTGATAGGATCGTAGTAAGAGTGCCCCAGCCTGATGGAAGCTTAAAATGCAGTTCTAGGGATTGCTGGGTCACACTTGACCGTGATTCGCGTGTCTGTGGATTATTAAACTCCAGCATGGAGGATGTCCTGATTCAAAATTTTCCAATTTTGTTCACTTGGTCTGATGTGAGGAGCAGCCTTCCTCTCTGTGGTCTTATGTGGTAGATCATAAATTTCTCAACCATAGTTTAGTTTCTGGTCAAGGCCAACTACGTTGGTTTCTAAGGAGTTTTTTTCCCCTTGGATTTCTCAACCAGAGAGTTTGCTAAGGTTTTCTTCACCTTGTTCTCTATTGACATTTAAATACCACTTGTTATTTCAGCAGTCGTAGGTATGTCCCACCATGTCACCTGTGCCTTAGACTGATCAGGAAGAAGTAATCTTGGAATTCAATTACTATGTAATGTAACATTTTATTATGTTTATTGCCTTAAAAAGATCCCTCAGGCTTATGCAGCTTTGGTTATGTACAAATGTAATGTTCAGAAATTTGTTGTTGTAGAATGTATAAATCAGGAAACCAATTGGGGCTTACAGACTTGTTTACCATATCTTTAGGTTTCTTTAGTTATTTTATACAGTGGTATGTTTTCTTGTACTACCACTTGCTGTTTTTTTCTATAAGCTTAGTGGTACCAAATGAATATATTAGTTCTCACCTAGGTTACACCAGGACTTAAAATTACTTTTGATAAAATTGCTTGCAGTGAATATTATTACTCTTCTTAATTGTTTGTGTTTTATCTTTCTTTCCCTTTTTTTCCAGATCAGAAATTTACTTATGAATGTTATACAGATGTGCATATCTAAAATCCTAATTTTTAACTAGTCACAAGCTGACTACAGGGGAATTGGAAACTATCTATGTCTTGGAAAGGCTGGAGGTGTGGGGAGGATTGGAACCGAGAGACCTGACTTGAGAATGAGGATCGAGGTGGTCAGCAGCTTGGTTGGAAGGACGGTGAAGAAGCAGAAGTTGGGAGGACGTGACGTACTGAAACGATGACGTCTGAGAATGTTAGAGAAGGAATCTATAGAAATATAACTTTTTCTATATTTTTATTTATTTTGATTCATTGCACACAAATGGGGTACAACTTTTGTTTCTCTGATTGTACATGAAGTAGAGTCATACTGTTTGCATAATCATACATGTACATAGGATAATGATATTTGTCTCATACTGTTATCTTTCCTTCCCCCACCCCTATTTTCCTCTATACAACCCATCCTTCCTCCATTCTTGCCTCCCTCCTACCACCCATTTATGTATCATCATCTACTTATCAGAGAAATCATTTGGCCTTTGGTTTTTTGGGATTGTCTTATTTCACTTAGCATGATATTCTCCAACTCTCCAATCAATTTACCTGCAAATGCCATAATTTTATTCTTCTTTATGGCTAAATAATATTTCATTGTGTAATATACCACAGTTTCTTTATCCATTCATCTATTGAAGGGCATCTAGTTTGGTTCCACAATCTATTTATTGTGAATTGAGCTGATATAAACATTGATGTGGCTGTATCTCTGTAGTATGCTGATTTTAAGTCCTTTGGGTATAGGCCAAGGAGTGGGATAGCTGGGTCAAATGATGGTTCCAGTCCAAGTTTATAGAAACATAAATTTTTTCATATCCTGTTTTAATCAATTTTAATGGTGTTTGTCTTTGACCTAAAATAATGAACCAAGTGTGAAACTACTTTGAAATCATAATCTGAACATTATTTTAAATATTTCTCTATCAGATCACCTGCTTGCCATTTCAATGTTATTTGCTTACTTTTGCTGACTTAATTTATTTTATTATATAAATATAGGTCCAATATTTTTTCTGTAAATTTTAAATTTTTAAAATTAAAAATCGAGATATAATTCACATATAATAAGTTCATCATTTTAAAGCATACAACTAGTAGTTTTTAGTATATTCACAAGTAGGTGCAACCACCCCTAATTCTAGACCAAGTACCTCACCACCCCAGGAAGGGAACTGGTCATTAGTGATCATTCTTCATCACCTGTCACTCCCATTCCCTTCTCAACCTCTGGCAACCACCAATTTACTTTGTGTCTCTATGGATTTGTCTGTTCTGGATACTTCATGTAAGTGGGGTCACATAATATGTGACCTTTGTGACTGACTTCTTTCACTTAACGAAATGCTTTTGAGATTCATCTGTCCTATAACGTGTATCAGTACTTGATTTCTTAATGATATTCCATTGTGTGGACATTCTATCTGTTCATTAGTTGGTGGCCATCTGCATTGTTTCCACTTTTTGATTAGTATAAATAAATGCTCTCTGAAAATTTATATGCAAGTTTTCCGTGACTGTATATTCACAATTTAAATATACATAGGAATTAAATTGTTGGTTCCATACAGTAACTTTTTAAACTGTTTTATTATTTAATTTTTTTTTTTTTTTTTTTTTTTTTTTTGAGGTATGGGGATTGAACCCAGGGTCTCACACATGCCAGGTGAGCACTCTGCCACTGAGCTACATCCATCAGTGGGCCATAGTCCTTTTTAAAGATTTTCTTTTGAGAGAGGATCTTGCTAAGTTGCCCAGACTGGTTCCAAACTTGTTATCCTCCTACTTCAGCATCCCTAGTAGCTGAAATTACTGGATTGCACGACTGTGCCTAGCTTGTGTGTAACTCTCTGAGGAACTGCCAGAAGTATTCAGATCTATTGTACAGTTTTTACACTCCCACTCTGTTGGCCATTTTATTTGCATGGTAACTGACATGCTGTTGAAAAAGTATGCCTTTCTTTCATGCCTCTTTGGACATCATGCTTACTGGAATGAATAACTGTCTAAAGCTTGGAATGTTATACAGTGTTAGAGCTGGAGTAGTTCCAATGGATCCCTTCTTTCTACTGGAAGGGAAAGTCCCTGAAGACAGGTACCTTGTCCATTTCATTCACTGTTGGATCTACTCTCGCTAGATCAGTACTATAAATAGTAGGTGCTCGGTAAATGTTTCTGAATTAATGGATCTAATCAAACCCCTGTGTTTTATAATGAGAAAATCAGTGTCCAGAGAAGTCAGGTAGCTTCCTAAGGCCATCCAGAGACTTAATGGCAGAATGGTACCGTGTGGTCTTAATTTCCTTGCCAAACTCTTAACTATCATTATCATCTTGAATTCATGATCTTCTTGAACTTGGTGGTCTGTTGACCTGGTACAGGATTTTCTTATAGTTTTATAGCTGTGCTTTGAGGGTTTATTGATATTTAATAAGTATCTTTATTCTTATGAAGTTATTTACATGTTTAGTGCTGAGTTCAGCATTTATAAAAGGAGAAAAACATTTAAATAACTGCATTTTACCTAAGGAAAATAAATTACAGTTGCCCATCAATAAATGGATAACTTTTATAGCTACTAAGATTATTAGGTTGTGGAAGACAATAAATTTGTATCCTCCCTTGTGAGTCACATTCCTTAAAAAATTCACAACTAATTATCTGAAACTGAGACAGGTTAATGCAAGTTTGCTTGCTACTAGTGTTCTCTTCGTTCCTAATCACTCTTGTGGATAGAGGAATCCGTTTTATCAGTCTTCCCTCCTTATACAGCTCTTCCAGAGTAATATATGTATAAATTAAATGTAGCATACCATAAGCAAGCATAGATTGCCCTGTGTCTGGGACAGTGTTCTTGGAGCCACATTTGCATGTTAAGTGGAGTTGTGTGCCATGAAGGATAGATAGGTTTATAGACTGAACCCTTAATGAAGTGGAGATTCACTATGCAAAAGCCAGAGGCTGTAGGTAGAAATCTAGAGCCTTTGAGTGCAAAGAGCATATATTTCACTTCTTTTAACAAAGGCTTTATTTTATAAAGTTTTATGGGAAACCATCATTTCCATTACTTTAGTCAAAACTCATTCCAGGAAATAGACATTACTTGAAGGTACTGAGATTTCCTTATTTTAAAATAACTTTTGACAAGCTAATTGGTACCTGGTATCAATTAAAATAACACTTTTTAAAGATTTCTAAATTCTGGTTCTATTTGTCCAAATCTGTGGTATATATCCTAGGGTGGACCCTTGAGTCTATTAAGATCATAATTGTATTGCTCGTATATTCCATCCCTGTAGTTTTGGGAGTTGAGAGTAGAAGAATATAAAAGAATTCTTTTCATGAAGGTAAGAAATGAAGGCTTTGTTAGGAAGTTAGTATGGGGTAATAGGGAAAACAAAATACAGGCTTTTATGTAGAAGAAGGTTTGTGTTCATATTCTGACTCTGTGTCTAATTGTGTTATCTTGTTTAAATCACAGCACTTTACCAAGGCTTACCCTACCTGTTTATAAAATATGGGTCACAGTGATTCTTACCTCATGGCATAGATTTATATTTGTTGAGATAATATATGGGACATATAATGGACCTTCAGTAGTTGTTAATAAACTCTCAACCTGGGGTTCATTTATGTATATGTAAACATTATCCTCCAATCTATCTTCATTTCATATCTTGTTTCTTTTTTATTTATTTATTTATTTTTTTATTTTTTTATTTTTTTTTTATTGTAAACAAATGGGATACATGTTGTTTCTCTGTTTGTACATGGCGTAAAGGCATACCATTTGTGTAATCATAAATTTACATAGAGTAATGTTGTTTGATTCATTCTGTTATTTTTTTCCCTTCCCCCCACCCCTCCCACCCCTCTTTACCCTCTATACAGTACTTCCTTCCTCCATACTTGCCCCCCTCCCTAACCTTAACTCTAACCCTAACACTAACCCTTCCCTCCCCCCCATTATGTGTCATCCTCCACTTATTAGCGATATCATTCGTCCTTTGGCTTTTTGAGATTGGCTTATCTCACTTAGCATGATATTCTCCAATTTCATCCATTTGCCTGCAAATGCCATAATTTTATCATTCTTTATGGTGGAGTAATATTCCATTGTATATATATACCACAGTTTCTTTATCCACTCATCAATTGAAGGGCATCTAGGTTGGTTCCACAGTCTGGCTATTGTGAATTGAGCAGCTATGAACATTGATGTGGCTGTATCTCTGTAGTATGCAGATTTTAAGTCCTTTGGGTATAGGCCAAGGAGTGGGATAGCTGGGTCAAATGGTGGTTCCATTCCAAGTTTTCTAAGGAATCTCCACACTGCTTTCCATAGTGGCTGCACTAATTTGCAGCCCCACCAGCAGTGTATGAGTGTACCTTTCTCCCCACATCCTCGCCAACACCTGTTGTTGCTCGTATTCTTGATAATCGCCATTCTAATTGGGGTGAGATGGAATCTTAGGGTGGTTTTGATTTGCATTTCTCTTATTACTAGAGATGTTGAACATTTTTCCATATGTTTGTTGATTGCTTGTAGATCTTCTTCTGTGAAGTGTCTATTCATTTCCTTAGCCCATTTGTCGACTGGATTATTTGAATTCTTGGAGTAGAGTTTTTTGAGTTCTTTATAGATTCTGGAGATTAGTGCTCTATCTGAAGTATGATTGGCAAAGATTTTCTCCCACTCTGTAGGCTCTTTCTTCGCATTGCTGATAGTTTCCTTTGCTGAGAGAAAGCTTTTTAGTTTGAATCTATCCCAGTGGTTGATTCTAGCTTTTATTTCTTGTGCTATGGGAGTCCTGTTAAGGAAGTCTGATCCTAGACCAACAAGGTGAAGATTTGGACCTACTTTTTCTTCTATAATCTGCAGGGTCTCTGGTCTGATTCCGAGGTCCTTAATCCATTTTGAGTTTAGTTTCGTGCATGGTGAGAGATATGGGTTTAGTTTCATTCTGTTGCATATGGATTTCCAATTCTCCCAGCACCATTTGTTGAAGAGGCTATCTTTTCTCCATTGCATATTTTTTGGCCCCTTTGTCTAGTATGAGAAAATTGTATTTATTTGGGTTTGTGTCTGTGTCCTCTATTCTGTACCATTGATCTACCTTTCTATTTTGGTACCAATACCATGCCGTTTTTGTTCCTATTGCTTTGTAGTAGAGTTGAAGATCTGGTATTGCAACACCTCCTGTTTCACTCTTCCTGCTAAGGATTGCTTTAGCTATTCTGGGTTTCTTATTCTTCCAGATGAATTTCATAATTGCTTGCTCTATTTCTGTAAGGTACGTCATTGGGATTTTAATTGGAATTGCATTGAATTTGTATAGCACTTTAGGTAGTATGGCCATTTTGACAATATTAATTCTTCCTATCCAAGAACATGGAAGATCTTTCCATCTTCTAAGGTGTTCTTTAATTTCTTTCTTTAGTGTTGTATAGTTCTCATTGTAGAGGTCTTTCACCTCTTTTGTGAGATTGATTCCCAAGTATTTTATTTTTTTCGAGGCTATTGTGAATGGGGTAGTTTTCCTAATTTCTCTTTCTGAAGATTCATCACTTATGTATAAAAATGCATTGGATTTATGAGCATTGATCTTATAACCTACTACTTTACTGAATTCACTTATGAGTTCTAAGAGTTTTCTGGTGGAATTTCCAGGTTTCTCTAAATATACAATCATGTCATCAGCAAACAGGGATAGTGTGAGTTCTTCTTTTCCAATTTGTATCCCTTTAATTTCTTTCTTTGTCTAATTGCTCTGGCCAGAGTCTCAAGAACAATGTTGAATAGAAGTGGTGAAAGAGGGCATCCCTGCCTTGTTCCAGTTTTTAGGGGGAATGCTTTCAGTTTTTCACCATTTAGAATGATATTAGCCATGGGCTTAGCATAAATGGCCTTTACAATGTTAAGGAATGTTCCCACTATCCCTATTTTTTCTAGTGTTTTGAGCATGAAGGGGTGCTGTATTTTATCAAATGCTTTTTCTGCATCTATTGAAATAATCATGTGATTCTTGACTTTAAGTCTATTAATATGGTGAATTACGTTTATTGATTTCCTGATGTTGAACCAACCTTGCATCCCTGGGATAAAACCCACTTGATCATGGTGCACTATCTTTTTAATATGTTTTTGTATGTGATTTGCTAAAATTTTGTTGAGAATTTTTGCATCGATGTTCATTAAGGATATTGGTCTGAAATTTTCTTTCCTTGATGAGTCTCTGTCTGGTTTAGGTATCAGTGTGATATTGGCTTCATAGAATGAGTTTGGGAGGGTTCCCTCCTCTTCTATTTTATGGAATACTTTGAGAAGTATTGGAATGAGCTCTTCTTTAAAGGTTTTGTAGAACTCGGCTGAGAACCCATCTGGTCCCGGATTTTTCTTTGTTGGTAGGTTTTTGATGACTTCTTCTATTTCAGTACTTGAAATTGGTCTATTTAATTTATTTATGTCCTCCTCATTCAGTTTAGGCAATTCATATGTCTCTAGAAACCTGTTGATGTCTTCGAAATTTTCTATTTTGTTGGAGTATAGATTTTCAAAATAGCTTCTAATTATGTTTTGTATTCCAATCCTGTCTGTTGTGATATTTCCTTGTTCATTCCGAATTTTAGTGATTTGGGTTTTCTCTCGTCTTCTCTTTGTTAGTGTGGCTAAAGGTTTATCAATTTTGTTTATTTTTTCGAAGAACCAACTATTTATTTTGTCAATTTTTTGTATTGTTTCTTTTGTTTCAATTTCATTGATTTCAGCTCTGAGTTTAACTATTTCCTGTCTTCTACTACTTTTGGTGCTGGTCTGTTCTTCTTTTTCTAGGGCTTTGAGCTGTAGTGTTAAGTCGTTTATTTTTGAGTTTTACTTCTTTTATTAAATGCGCTCCATGAAATAAATTTCCCTCTAAGTACTGCTTTCATAGTGTCCCAGAGATTTTGATATGATGTTTCCTTGTTCTCATTTACCTCTAAGAATTTTTTAATTTCCTTCCTAATATCTTCTGTTATCCATTCATCATATAATAGCATATTGTTTAATCTCCAGATGTTGGAATAGTTTCTGTGTTTTACTCTTTCATTTATTTCTAACTTCAATCCATTATGATCTGATAGAATACATGGTAGTGTCTCTGTCTTCTTGTATTTGCTAACATTAGCTTTGTGGCATAATATATGGTCTATTTTAGAGAAGGATCCATGTGCTGCTGAGAAGAAAGTGTATTCACTCTTGGTTGGATGGTATACTCTATAAATGTCCGTTAAGTCTAAATTATTGATTGTGTTATTGAGATCTATGGTTTCTTTGTTCAATTTTTGTCTGGAAGATCTGTCCAGTGGTGAGAGAGGCGTGTTAAAATCACCTAGTATTATTGTGTTATGGTCTATTTGGTTTCTGAAATTGAGAAGGATTTGTTTGACATACATGGATGAGCCACTGTTTGGGGCATAGATGTTTATGATTGTTATATCTTGCTGATTTATTCTTCCCTTAAGCAGTATGAAATGTCCTTCTTTATCCCTTCTGACTAACTTTGGCTTGAAGTCCACATTATCGGAAATGAGGATGGATACTCCAGCTTTTTTGCTGAGTCCATGTGCATGGTATGTTTTTCCCCATCCTTTCACCTTTAGTCTATGGGTATCTTTTTCTATGAGGTGAGTCTCTTGCAGGCAACATATTGTTGGATCTTTCTTTTTAATCCAGTCTGCCAGTCTATGTCTTTTGATTGATGAATTCAGGCCATTAACATTCAGGGTTATTATAGAGAAATGATTTGGTTTCCCGGTCATTTGGTTCATTTTTTAAATTTTGTTTATTTATTTGTTTGACACAACTTGTTTCCTCCTGTATTTGACAATTCCTTTAGGATAATTCCTCCCTTTGCTGATTTGCTTCTTTGTTTTTCATCTCTTCCTCATGGAATATTTTGCTGAGAATGTTCTGTAGTGCTGGCTTTCTTTTTGTAAATTCTTTTAGCTTTTGTTTATCATGGAAGGATTTTATTTCATCGTCAAATTTGAAGGTAAGTTTTGCTGGATATAAGATTCTTGGGTGGCATCCATTTTGTTTCAGGGCTTGAAAAATGTTGTTCCAGGCCCTTCTGGCTTTTAGGGTCTGGATTGAAAAATCTGCTGATATCCGTATTGGTTTCCCCCTGAATGTAATTTGGTTCTTTTCTCTCACAGCCTTTAAAATTCTGTCTTTATTTTGTATGTTAGGTATTTTCATTATAATGTGCCTTGGTGTGGGTCTGTTGTAATTTTGTATATTTGGAGTCCTATAAGCCTCTTGAACTTGATTTTCCATTTCATTCTTCAGATTTGGGAAATTTTCTGATATTATTTCATTGAATAAATTGTTCATTCCTTTGGCTTGTTTCTCTAGGCCTTCCTCAATCCCAATAATTCTTAAATTTGGCCTTTTCATGATATCCCATAGTTCTTGTAGATTCTGTTCATGATTTCTTACCATCTTCTCTGTTTGTTCAACTTTGTTTTCAAGGTTAAATATTTTGTCTTCAATGTCTGAGGTTCTGTCTTCCAGGTGTTCTATCCTATTGGATATGCTTTCTATGGAGTTCTTAATTTGGTTTATTGTTTCCTTCATGTCAAGGATTTCTGTTTGTTTTTTTTTTCAATATCTTTAACTCTTTATTGAAATGATCTTTTGCTTCCTGTATTTGACCTTTAACTGTCGATTGGTGCGATCATTCAATGCTTGCATTTGCTCTTTCATCTCATCATTTGCTTCTCTGATCATTTTACTTATGTACATTCTGAACTCCTTTTCTGTCATTTCTTCTGCCATGCTGTCATTGGGTTTTATTGATGTAACATCTAGATTTGTTTGCGGCATTTTCTTTCCTTGTTTTCTCATATTGTTCAGGTATCAGTGGACCGCTGAGATATTGCAGATTTCCTCTATTGACTTACAGTGTCCCTGAAGATTTCTTTATATATATCCCCCCTTAGCCTTCAGTAGGCTGAAGTCTTGGAGGAGGTTGATAGTGCGGTGCTCCACAAGGAAGCTGCCTCTCTAGGAGTGGTGTCCTTCAGGTGGGGTATAATCCCTGCTAGTGGGCAGAGGTGCCTCCACTTGTTGACCAATGGCCATCCAAAGGGGACCTAGGCTGCGGGCTGAGGCAAGGCCTGTTTGGGCCTGAGTCTCTGGTTTTACCGTACTTGTGGGGAAACCTCACCCGGCAGGGAAGACTCACCCGGTGGGGAGGTCTCGCTGGTCAGTTCCCTCCTAGAGGTTCCCCTCAATTTACATCTACCGCCTGGGCTGGGCTGCCTTCCTCTGCAAAGTTCCCAGGGGCCCGGCCCTACCTCCTGGGCCTGGGAGCCTCACCCTTCGCAGATGAATCTCCTTAGGCTGCCCCTCCTCAGAGAATCTGCCCGCAGGCCTGGAACCTTCGCTCCGCCCTAAGCCTGTCTCTGTGCGGCTCTTCCACCCAGAAGCCTCCTAGATCCTGTAACCCTGCTCTGCACGTAATCGCCTGGCTATGCGGCCCCTCCTCTGAGCAGCCACCTGGGGCCCCAAACAATCGCTCTGAGTCCCAGAGACCCGCCACACGCCTCTTCCTCCAGACAGCCACCCAGTATTTTGGTGCGGTCACTAGGAGTCCAAGAAACTCACTTCGTGTTTCCTCCTCCCACCAACCACCTGTAGCCCTGGGCAATCAATCACTCCGAGTCGAAGTGACCCTCCCCGTTCCTCCTCCTTCTCCAGATAACCCCCCGGGTGTTCAGGAGCGGTCGCTCTGAGTGGCTCTGAATCCACGTGACCCACAGCACGGGTCCTCTGGGCAACCGCCGGGAGCTCTGGTGCGGCCACTCAAGACCAAGCGACCCACCACGCTCCTCCTCCAGGCAGCCCCCCTGTGTTCAGGAGCTGTCACTTTAAGTCCAAACAACTCACCACTTGCCTTCTTCTCTGAGCAGCCGCCTGGAGCGCTAATGCAGTCACTGTGAGTCCAAAGGACCCGCCGCGCTCCTCCTCCTCCTCCTACTTCTCCGGGCAGGTCCCGATGTTCAGAAGTGGTCTGAGTCCAAGCAGCTCGCCATGCAGCCCCTCCTCTGGCAGCCGCCTGTAGCTCTGGTGTAGTCACCCCGAATCCAAGCGGCCGCGCTCCTCTTCCTCCTCCTCGTCCTCAGGGCAGGCCCCGGTGTTCAGAAGCAGTCGCCCTGAGTCCAAACAGCTCGCCGTGCAGCTTCTCCTCTGGCAACCGCCTGCAGCTCTGGTGCAGTCACTCCGAATCCACGTGGCCACGCTCCTCCTCCTCCTCCTCAGGGCAGGCCCTGGTGTCCTGAGTCCACACAGCTCTCCTCGCCACTCCTCCCCTGGGCAGCCGCCAGAGCCCTAGTGGTTGCTCCGAGTCCCAGCGCTGTGCCGAGCGGCCTCCTTTACGGCGCTCCCAGTTGTCCGAGTTCACTGCTCCAGCGGGGGGAGGGGCATCTCGCCGGCAGCTCTTCTTCACAAATTCCCTGCGTTCCGGGACCACCGTCCCATCCGGGACGCCTCCCCAATGGGTGAGAGTCACCCGCTGCTTTGAGTTGGTCCCAAGTGTCTCAATATCTCCTCTTTTGAATCCTGAGTCCTGGAGCAACATGAAATGCAGCCACCCTCTAGGCCGCCATCTTGAAACCTCTGTATTTTCTTTATAGTCAGGGTCTCATTGGGTTGCTTAGCACCTTGCTTTTGCTGAGGCTGGCTTTCTCATATGTTGTTTCTAATAATATTTAACTGGTTATGTTGTTGAGAAGTTAAGTCTTAAATGTTTGTGTTTAGTCAGAACGTTTTAAAATGATCTTATGTTTGTTGTAAAGATTTGTTAATAACTACAACAAATCTGTTTGTCAACTCTGTTCCAGTTTCTGCTAATGCCACCAGTATTACTTACATTATCTAAAGTGGAAACCTTGGCATGGTCTTTCCTTCTTCTCATCTCTGTATCATTCTGTTGCTGAACAGGTTATTTCTATGCTAAGGGAATACTGCATAAACTATTGTTGACGCCGAGGTGAAGCATACAATTCAGGAAGTACATGAACTGAAGCATCACTCTGTAACTCAAATTTGTTACCCTTTATTTGCCAGTAGATTTCTGATACACTAGTAAAGCTGTAAATCATATCCATTTATACTTAGAAATCCAATGTAATCCAATTTTACTGCCCTTTTTCCTATTTAATTTGTATTTTCTATTGATCCTTAAATGGGAAGCTTATATAGAACTAGTTCTTTTTGCCTAGATGGTGTAGTGACAATAGAATAATATTTCATTAGCAGGAAGATACCTGGTGTTGGTAGACAAGCAAACAAACAAAAAACCCCTGCATCTCTGAATATGGTAGATTGGATTATTATTTAGCAAATATCCACTCCCTAACCCACCCCTTTTCTTCTTTCCCACCTCCTTGGGAGGAGTATGCTCTTGTGTCCCATTGATATTGGTCTTGGACATGTTACTTGTCATGACCACAGGAGTATTAGCAGACATATCAGCAGCAAAGGCTTGAAATGTGCTTGTGCAGTTGGACTTGGCCTTTTGTACTCCTTTCTGTTGTCATGAGAACAACATGCTTCTAATAGCTGCTAATTCAAGGAAGAAGAGAAGCATTAGTTCTGGACCTGATCTGCAGGTTGATACAGCAGAACCCAACCTACAGCTCAATCTC
Source organism: Sciurus vulgaris (assembly GCF_902686455.1). Classification (NCBI taxonomy): domain Eukaryota; kingdom Metazoa; phylum Chordata; class Mammalia; order Rodentia; family Sciuridae; genus Sciurus; species Sciurus vulgaris. Next base: position 21,310,044 of record NC_136468.1, on the reverse strand, counting down.
AGAATGAACATATATGTGAACAAGAAGGGAATATTGTTGTATACTGCTTATTTGTAGGGTGTTTTGTTACCCAGTAGTGTCATGTCAGTAGCTGGCAAATACAAAGGAATGCTGACTTCTTATAAAGATTTTCTTGAGGCACTGATGTGGGAGTTTTAGTTTTCCTTGCAGAATCAAGACCTTTATTTCATGGCATGTAGTTTAATACCAGTTTTGTGTCACTGGTCACTGACAGAACTGTTCAGAATTGAAAGCTCAGTTAAAAGGAAAGCTAACAGTTGAGATCTGGAAGAAGAAAGGCTCTCATCGACCCTGGTTATTGCTGCAAATCTGCTTGTGCTTGGAATTTGTTTCTAGGAGAAGATAATGGCCAGCAGCTCCTTTCTTGTTGGATAAAGTAGTTGTCTATCCTCAGTGGTAAAAAGGGCAGTGAATACACACAGATAGTCTCTTTAATTATGGAAAGAGCCTATTAAAATTCCATTTTGTCTTTAGAAGTAAACATATAAAGGAATCTGGAGGAGGCCAAACACCTCTTTAAAATAATGATTGTCTTGGACTAATTCCTTCCCTGTGCCTCCAGCATCATTAGTTGTCAATCCTACTGTGTAGGTTCATTTGCAAACAAAACTGATTGGAGAGGGTAGACTGTGTGCCAGAGACTCCCTAAAGCAGACATTCAGAAACCTGCCCATTGTTTAAACTGGCTATCCTCTGCAGTACTTTTATTTATTTTTCCCTCTACCTAGGAAAAAGGTAGAAAAAAAAAAAAGGTGTTTATTTCAAAAGGTATTGTAACCCATCCTTCAAAAGAGAATGCTGAAAAAAAAAAAGATATTGTGTAAATGCTCAGAAGGTTCTCAGCATTTCCCTTTCTTGCCCATTACACACATGATCTTTCCCTTTGCTCTGAGCTCCCCCCTCTGGCATTCATGGTATATTTCTCTTTCTGTAATTACTAACTTCAAAGCTCCCCCACCAAGTCATTTTGCAAACCCTCTAGACTATGAAGTGAGGGTAGGGGCTGCTTTTATTTCCGTGTGTCTAAGATGGGGGGTGGATTGAAGAATGCAGAGGAACTGCCTGAAACATTTATTAACTTTTAATTCTGTTCAGGAAAAAAAAAATCGGAAACCCAATACACCATTGATGTTGCTTCAAAGATACTTTGAGCTTGTTAACCATTTTTAAGCTTGTGTGCCAGGACTAAAATGAAGTGCTTTTCCACAGACCTCAGGATTGTGCTGTTATAACAGACAGATCCATATGGCTCTTTGTTTTTGCAATTAAAGCCTTTGCCTTACTGTTTTTTTTTTTTTTTTTTTTTTTTTCTCCTTAAATGGCTATCTTTGTTCTGATAGAAACTGACTGCTTTATTGTAAGCAAACTCCTGACGGTTGTGTCATACTTTCTTTAAAAAGAAGACTGGCAATGCCCAGTTTATTTAGCATTGTTTTAGAATCTGATTTTCAATGCAGCTTATTTTTTCCAGGAAAAAAAAAAAATCTCACCCCTTTAGGCTCTAATGGTTGTATTTTAACATTTTCAATGGAAAATTTTATAAGATTACATTAGGCACATTTGGACTTTTTTTTTTTTTTTTTTTTTTTTTTTTTTTTTTTTTTGCACGGTGCTGGGGATCGAACCCAGGGCCTTGTGCTTGCAAGGCAAGCACTCTACCAACTGAGCTATCTCCCCAGTCCCTGGACTCTTCTTGATGATTATAGTAATCATTTCAGCCCTGGGTAACTGATGCTTGGGTTTAACTTTTCCAAGCTACCGTTCACTGAGTGTACTATGAGGTGTCATAGGTTGCCCTCTATTTATGAAGGCATGCAGTATGTTCCCCCTCCCTTGACCATACCATCCCCAACTTCCATTTCTTTCTATTTCACTGTCTGCTTTTCATGCTGTCTTTTCCCCTTGATGTTTGTTGTAGGTTATCATATCTAGCTATTTTTTGTGTCTGTCTAAAACAAGCTCCTCATGCATTCTAAGTTGCTCATCTGCTGTGGCGTAAGCTCAAAGGCAGAAAACCAGGGTGGTTAGAAATTTGTGTGGAATCAGAGAAATGCTCCCTGGATCAAATGCATAAATTTCTTAACTATTTTTTTTTTTTTTTTTTTTTTAGCATACGTAAATTTTGCCTATGGAGTTGTCCATGTCTTCTTTCTTTCCTATTCTTTAGTTTCTATTATTCTTCAGTGGCCCAGGCTGCAAGATAAATTACGTATTATCCTGCTAACAGTGGTACTCAAATAAAACACCTTTATTGTAAAGTTCTTTTTCCTAGTCCTAGCCTCTGTGTTTGTATCACTCAATGGATGTACCAGAAATGGACGCTCCATGAACATACTTTTCTGTGGAAAATGTTCCATTATCTTGTTAATTTCCAGAAGTGTCTAGGTTAGGTATATAGTTCCTCCCATTGCTATGCTACTTTTTTGTGTTGAATGATTGATCTTGCTTCTTTTGTCACTGAAGCAAGTGGGGTTATTTTTCTTTTGAGTTAAATGTTTGGTTATTTTTTCCTTTTAATTTGTTCTTGTTGATGTTTTTATTCCTTATGGTAGTATAAGGAGGTGTAACACAAGGAAGTTTTAATTATCTCAGTGGTCACTATTATTTTAGGAGGTAGGATTTACTCTTGTCAGTTGATTCAAGAGATTGGTGCTCTAGTGTCATCTTGCTTGTTTTTGAAAGATTATTTCTTTCTTGGTATACAAACTGACTGCATGTGAACTGGGTCAGACCCACAATGGCTTATGTCTTCCATATCCCCTTTCATACTGTTTTAGCATGTGTGTTTAAACTTGGCATCTGTTCTCCTGAGCTTTGGCTTCTGAATGAGAAGATTTTTGAATTTGAATCGAGTTGTTTTTTAGGCCAGAGTTATGATTACTCATATAAATGATATTATATGTGTCATATCCCTTTCTGTATGTGAGTCAGCAGCTTTCAGTATTATTTAATCAATGTGGTTATTAATATGTGGACTACACTTTGCACAAAAAGATATTAAAACCTGAAGTCTTCCCTAACTCCCATTTTTTAATTTAGTATGTAAAAATTGCAGCATTTATTCTTTAAGAACTTTTGACTTTTAAAAAATTATTATTTGAGCTCTACCTGTGATTTTTCCCATTGCCTTAGTGTCAGCCTCTTGGAAGCATGTCTCTACATGAATTTGCCTGCCTGCCCTTTTGATACATTGAGGACAAATTGATGAAAATACATTTGAGTTGTTTGACCATGTATTGGGTTGTGTTGGAATGTGTCTGTGTGAGGAACTGCAAGGATTCATTAAGCTATATAATGATTGTAGTAAAGGTGCTTTTTAGAATTTGTTTATTTTTTAAATTCGCTTTAAACTTTGCCTGTTCTTCCAATACATAAAAGGTTTTCTTTTTTAAGATAGTACTAAAATATTTGCCCAGATTTCTAGTGTATATTGTACTGTTTTTTGCTTTTATTTTAAAGTTTCTCAAATCTACTATTTGTGTTACTACAGTCTTCAGGTTATTATTCTCATTATATTTTATGATTTAATTATCCACAGATGTTGAAGGCTTATGCCTTTTGCCATTATGTCATTTATCAGAGAAAAAAGCAAGAGGGCTATAAATTTCTTTGTGGCATAGTTTTCTGCCCAAAAGAAAGGGAAATTTTTGTAGCCTTCACTTTCTAGCTCACCATCTATCCGTGTTCCATCTGGGGATCGTGTTCTGTTTGCTGTGAACTCCAAACCTCTGTTGGAAATTGAGGGAAAATACCCCTGGCCTCATGGAGTTCACAGTCTGGGTTGAGAAAAAATGTCCCTGGTTTCAAAGCTAAAATTTTCCATAATCTCTCTTTGTAACCACTTTAAGATTGATAGGATATTTCATTATCTAATTTCCCCCCTTCCACTTCAGATCTCACGTTTCCCCATTTTACTGTGATATTTCCATAATGATTGTAGATGACTCTGCAGTGTGTGAGTGAATTCCCTTAAGAGGCTCAGCTTCCCATCTCCCAGGCCTACTGATTCATATGAGTTCAGTTTTGTCAAGTGTTTCACATCTGCTTTTTGTCAGTCGCTATTTTTGCAAAGTCTTCATTCTCTCTAATTATACAAATATGTCTTCTTCATTTTTCTTGTCAAAGGCAAATTAAAAAGAATTAGTTCAGTTTTCTGAGCCAGTTTAGTCTTCATTAATTCCATACCCTACTCAATTTTTAGCAGCATTTTTCTTTTTCTAGACTTTTCCCCTCCCCTTGATAATTTTAAAAGCTTATCTTCTCATGTCTGACTTACTTGAGTTGCATGAATTAATCTGCCACCTCTGACTCTTTAAGTTTTAGCTGACTATTACAAGATACTTTTTTGCTTTTCTCCATATTTAGTTCAGATCTGTCTTTGTCTGTAGATATTTGAAGAGTCATTTGTGAAACTACATTAGGTGTTTCTTGTTCATTATCATTTCCCCCAAGAGGAATTTTAATCCTATGTGTGTTAATTATTTAATTATCCTAATGATGTCTCATATGGTGCTCCTGGCCTCTTGCACACTGATGGAATTAATCCTTCATCCAGAGCTCTTCAGACTCCCTGATTCTTTAATGTTTGCACATTTATATTTAAATGGTTCTTACATTTCTTTATGACTAACTTTCCCCTGTTTTTTCTTTTGCCAGGTCTTTTGGGTTTTGTCTCTTCTTTCTCTAATACCCTGTGCTCCTTGATTTCAAGTTTTTTATTTGTGACCTTTGCCTCCTTCTTTTCCATTGTCTCCAGTACAGGTCATTATTATTTAACATACTCTGGTTCTCAAACTTTAATGACTGAGAGAATCACCCGAACACTTGTTAAAAGTCCAGTTTTCTCAGCCCTGCTTCCAGAAATTCTAATTCAGTTGGTCTTTGAAGAGTATTGATATCTCTGTTTTTAACAGTATCCTACGAGATTTTGATGAGATGGTCTACTGACTACGCCACTATGTAGTTTCCTTCTGCTAACAGGGTCCCAGATTGCCTACCTTTGTCTTAAATCCAACGGCCAGGGTTTTCATCTTAGAGCATTGATTCATGAAATCATTTAAAAAATGCTTGCTCTCTGCACAGCAGAAAATCACAATGAGTGAAATGGACTTAGTTCCTGATCTTGCAACACTTGAAAGCATGTTGAGTGGTTTTCTTCATGTCATTCTCAACTCAAAAATGTCTTTGATTTCTTAGTGTGCACAGTGACAGTGAGTCAGTTCATTTGTGTTTTGCTGAGGTCCTGAGAGTACATAGAGCTGGGAATCGAGATTTGATTTCAGTTTGGTTTTACTTTTGCCCCGGCTTGTGTGTATGTTTGACTTGTAAAATAAGGGTGATGAGGTTAGATTACTCGTGTTCCTTTGAGTCACTCTTTGAACCTCCTTTGGCATCTCTTAACTTCAAGGTCTTCCCGTCAGATTTAGAGGAAATCTACCATATATTTTTTTTTCCTGTTCTAATACATCATCACTTATTTGACCCCTCCTAATTTCAGAGATGTGAAAGTATAGAATCATGTGCATCATATGATTCACAAAGTAAAGTGTGAGCATTTGCATGTGAGAGTTATATTTATGAGGATAACAGTACCCCACAAAGACCCTTTTTGGCTATTGGCACATGTTTTCCTGGAACCAAAAATGGCACTCGTGCAAGAATCATGATTTTCTGTGATTTTTTTTTTTTTTTTTAAGCAATCAAAGAAGCCAAGTTGTAGGAGGACAGTGTCATATCAGTCTCTCAACCTAGACTCCATTTACATGTTCCTCCTCGACCTGCCTCACTATTGAATTGTGGTGTGTGCGAAGACTCCAGCCTCACCTGGAAAACTGTAATTCAGTGGGTGACTCTCATTTATCATTGTTTCTGACAACTTCAGGAAACTAAACTCAGGTTAACCTAGTGTTTCCTGTGAATTCCAGCCTTTTGTTTTTCATTTTAATTAAATGTGTCCATTTAAAACCCTTTTAGAAAACATGCTTGGTGATCAAATTGAATAATCACTTATTTGCAGGCCACCCCATCCCCTACCCCCACCCTTTTAACCATTCCTTGGCACAGGTAATGTCACTACCTTTTGAATTTTAGAATGCCATATTCCTGAAAATTTTAAGGGCTTTCTTATTTCTCTTTATGTTCTCATGGGTCTGACTATTCCTAAAAGGGAGGATAACACATAAAGGGAATCAAGAGGAAAGCACTAGAAAGAGCCCTTTACTTTTACAATGCTCTCTCTCTGCTACTCTTCCCTACTGTTCCTACTCAATTCCCTCTTCCTTTCAAGCAATTTTAGCCTTGGAATTAACTTCTTATGCTACATTTGGTCATCAGTGTTCATGATGTGGCTAGAGGTACTATTGGGAGATTTTGGCTGAAATCTTTCATCTCAAAAGTTGTAACTTCAGCAGCTTGTGGTAAAAGCCAAATAAATGATATGGACTCCAAGTACCCAGTGAGTTAAAAGAGAGATCACTGTGCTGTTGAAAAGCTTGAAGGTGGTAGTGATATTTACAATGAGTAAGCCAGTGAGATCTGGGGAAACTGTCAGAAGAAGACAGAGGTGGGAAAGTGCAAGGAATATGTGGGGGGAGGACAAATACTGAGTGGACTAGCATGGGAGGTCTCTCTGCAGACCTGTGTGAAAGAAGATCTGGTTGGCGCTGGGTTATGGAGGACCTAGAAATCCCACCTAAGAATTTTCAATTTCATCTTATGGAACAAAGGTTTCTGACATCTTATATGGATGTATCACCTCTTCTAAGGTTCCAAACATCTTTTGAGGGATATGGCTTGCAAGTGGTACAGCGGGACTAATTCTGACCAACACTGCTGAGCCTGTGTGTCCGTGAGCATGTGTGTACCAGCACAGCACACCTCCTGATGGATATCACTGAGATGAGGGTCCTTGAGGAGAGTGCCGAGCTCTGGCGAGTTCCCCTCCAGCAAATAACCCTAGAGTGCTGTGGAATGAAAGGAATTCTGAACACATGGTCTTTCAGGTCTATTGATTTCTAATGATTGACCCACTGAGAAGGCTTGTCAGCAATGGAAAACTACTGGAGGGTTTTTGCCTTTTTATAAATTTGATTTAATATCTGTTTTTTTAATCCCAAGAATTGATACTATGAAATTATTATTTTAGAAAGAATATAGTAGGCATAGTTTCCATGATGAGTTGGAGGTAAAAAACAAAACCACAAGTCCAATTAAAAGAACTCTCTTGAAAGTCTAGGATGAGATAAGTGGGACAGACTAAGGACAGTGAAAGAAAGGGAATGATTAGAAAGGACATTTGGGGAGAATTTATTCATTTAATAAATATTTACTGAAATTTATTATACTGTGGGGATTCAAGGTTCAAAAAACTTGACTTTTTGCTTCAAAGAGCCCCCACTAGTGGTCAGTGTGATATGTAAATAGTGAGGACACTCAGCATTTAATGACGAAACAGGACTGAAGTGCCCTAGAAACTGGAAGTGATTCTTCAGAAGGGTGGGGAGAGGTTTGGGATGGAGGGGCTTCAAAAGGGTGGTATTTGGTGCTATTTAAAGTTTATTTGTGATCCAACTGAGAGGGGGGGATAATTAGTAAGATGTATATAACTATGGAGAAGGCGGGAGTAGATAGATTTTGACAAGAAAGAGGCATTTGAGGGATTTGAAGATTTGCTGGACATTAAGAAGAGGAAAAATAAAGATGACTGAGTAATTGGTTTTGTGAAACTGAAAGAATGGTGGAACCATTTGTAACAAAAAGGTGAACTAGAAATGCACTTGAGTTTGAGGTGGTGGAGCTCCAACATGAAGCTTGTGTTTTGATAAGGTCAACCCATGAACGATGAGAATGGGCACCGCTGACCAGGGAGGAGTATAAGATCATGTAATCTGTATGCAGAGTGCCAGTCTGCAGGACTCCGGGGCTTACGATGGGGGGAAGTGAGAAGTCCCCACTGCTGCGACAGATGTGGACTGAGGTTTAATTTAAGACTTCATTTCCCTGTGGGTGTGTCTTCACCACTGCCTGTCCTCCCATCCTCTTCCATAAGCCACGAGTTTGTCCAGGATCTCGGGCGTGGGCATAGGTGTGGTTGTGAGGGAATTATAGAAGCAGAAGTGTTCTTCTCAGCCGAGGATCCAGACACCTAGGCCGCAGAAGCCCGGAGCTAGAGGAAGATGAACAGCGACACCCAACCTCTTGCTGAAACTTGTACACGGCACAGAGTGTGGGAGGCTCATCTTGCTTTCTTCACCAGCGAGAAACAAGTAGTCACGAATGGAATCAAATCAGGCCTATAGTTAAAACTTGATCTGGAAAGTGCATAATAGTTTCTCCTGTGTCTATTATCACTTTCTATGGTCCTGCATAGTATATAGAATCTAGTTGGTACTCTGAATAAAGGTTTGTTTATGCTAATCTATAGAATCAGTTGCATGCCTGGTACCCTTTTAGGGAGATCAGTGACTGGTATGAGGTGAGCATTAGCAAAGATTTCTCCATCTTTCTGGCTTTGAGAGGGCCAGGGACCAGAACCACTCATAGGAACCCCAGGCCTTATCCTTATCATTCAGTTATTTTCCCAGCAAGGTCAGCTGGAAATGCCCCCTCAGTGGGGGAATGAGGTTGGTTAAGTGAGGTGTTTTCAATGCACAGAAAACTCAAATTGTACAAAACACATGTCTAGGGGCTGGGGTTGTGGCTCAGTGGTAGAGTGCTTGCCTGGCATGTGTGAGGCCCTGGGTTCGATTCTCGGCACCAAATATAAATAAATGAAGAAAAGAAAGGTACATCAACAACCAAAAAAAAATACATATTTTTTTAAAAAATGGGTTTTTTTTTAGTTGTTGATGGGCCTTATTTTTATTTATATTTGGTGCTGAGAATCGAACCCAGGGCCTCACACATGCCAGGCAAGCGTTCTACCACTGAGCCACAACCCCAGCCCCAACCCCCCCCCAATACTAAAATGAAAACAAACAACAACAAAAAACCCCACTTCTGTAGCAAGAGAATGGTGTCAAACAAGAAAGCTTGGGGTAAACTATCACATAAATACATACGTATGTACATACATACATTTATTTATTGGACCAGAGATTGAGCCCAGGGGTACTTAACCACTGAGCCATATCCCCTAGCCTTTTTTATGTTTTTATTTTGAGACAGAGTCTCACTAAGTTGCTTAGTGCCTTGCTAAGTTGCTAAGACTGTCTTTGAACTTGTGACCTTCCTGCCTCAGCCTTTGGAGCAGCTGAAATTACAGGTATACACCACTATGCCCAGCATCCTTATTTTCATTTTGGCTATTATGTCAGCATCAGGGACAATTATAGAGCCCAGAAAGTGTGTAGCTCTGGTGATTATGAGCACTTCGTCTCCTCCTGGGTTAGGAGACCTGGATGTGCCAGTATCCTGGGTAAAATGTATGCCGAGAACTAGGTCTGCAGGAGAGCTGGTTGTAGCTCTCACTGACAGTGGATGGCCATGGGCTCAGTCCTGGTGTTTCTTCAGGAAAAGCCAGTTTATGAAATCAGGCTGGCTGATAGAGTTTTCAGTCCAAAGAAGGGAGATCCTGGATGAGAGCCTACAAGGAGACCAGAAAAGAAAGTATCAAAGCAGTGGGGCACAAGGGAGATTCCAGACTTTCCTGACTCTCCCTCCTAACACTTGTCTCCATTCGGACACATACTTGGCTGGTTGGAGAATAACATTTATTGAGGATTGAGTTTGTATCAGACAAGGTCTGTGTGTTGGTGCTATAGCAGTGAACAAGGTAGTCTTTCATTCTTAAAGGAGTTTATGTCCTCGTAGACAGTTGGAGACAATGGAACTCTACATACATAAGGTAATTCCCTAACTGTTGAGTTCCTCTGAGAAACATAAAATTAGGGAAATGAACATCATAGGGTTTGATTTGTTTAGGAGGTCTTTTTAAGCTAGGGTAGTCAGCAAGTCCTCTTTGAAGAGATGTCATTTGAGTTGAGTCATAAATGATGACAAGGCGGGAGGCCCATCACAGTTGGGAGCAGGAAGAAGGGAACGGGGGTTCGTCTTTCATTCATATTGTTTGGGATGCCTATGAGACGAGAGATACTGACCTAGGTAATTGAGGGAGAATCTCTGCTGATAAATTGAGAAGTCCTATCAGATCTTAACACTAAGAATATTCTGGGGACTGATTTTTAATCATGTATTTGCCTAGAGATTAGCTGCATATAAAAACTCTTATTCATCTGTTTTTTTATTTATTGTGGTATTAAGAATCAAGTGCAGGACCTCACATATACATGTTAGGCAAGGAGTCTACCACTGAGTTACATCCTTAAAATTCTTATTTTAAGTAGAACATTATTTTTTAATTAGGTGGAACTTCGGGGGCATGAATAAGATTTTTTGTATGCATTTTTCTCAGGTTTCCAGACCGTATGTGTAATGATTGATAATGTCCTTCTCCCAGGTACTTGATGGCTAAAAGACAACATTTCTCAAAGTTTTTGACTTGTATCCTGACAAATTGAAATTTTTCTAAACTCATTATAGAATCTACTCAAGTGTGAATATGCAGTCATAGGTTCTGATCTTCAGATTTATTAAGAGTCCCTGAAATCTCTCTCTCAGTAAATATTGTATTTGAAAAGGATTGCTGGAACATGTGTAAAGTGCTTTACAGTTAACACACACCTGAGGCTCCAAAACCCCTGTGAGGTAGGAAGATGTTGTACTCTCTTTACAGTTGTGTAGGGGAAGGCTCTGGAATACAAAATAACTCAAGTAGTATGACTTAACTAAAAATTATGAGAGTCAGTCTTAGAACCCAAGGCGTTAGTTTATATACTGGGTCTCTTTCTATTACTTGTGGTTCTCAGTTTTGGACACATGAGAATTAAAAAGAAAAATTTAGGACAGGTGAAAAACAAACAAACAAAACACCTGTGCTCAGGCCACACACCAGAGTCCTGAAAATGATATTTGAAATCAAAGCAAAACAAAACCTAAAACCCTCTCCAGATTATTCTAATGTCCAGTGGAGTTGTAGCTCTCCACCCTGAACCACGCTGCCCTACTCTTACTCCTGAGAGCTTACTGAGCCCTCGGGATCCTTTCTAATGGCCTTGGAAAGCAGGGGTTTATCTTTTCTTTTTGGAAAAGTCTCAAAAAGAACCTCAACCCTTACTTATGTTGGTTTCCTCTCTGGAAGTGTGTGAGGGCATTGTGCATTTCTTCCCTGGTACCAGCACTCCCTGCCTATCCCCGAGAGCGCTGAAGCTGGAATGGCTCCCTTCTCACAGCTCAGTGCCCTTACAATCCAAACCTGTCAATAAACTGTCTTATTTAAGAGGGAGGTTCGTCCAGGTTTTAGGATTCACAGATATTCTTTTGTGTTTTCTCCCCCAATCTGACCTGCAAAATTTTCTTGGGTGATTTGATAGATTTTTTGAAGAGTTACTCCCAGCTTTTAATGCAGGGTTGTGTCTAAAATGTAGGTGACCTTATTTCTGGTCTGCATACTGTTAGGCATTTTCTAACTGGACTGGAGTACTCAGAGCCACTCAGGACATTGTTCCCTGAGTGGCACCAGTCTGCTCACAGTTGCCAGACCTCCCCAGTATTATAAGAATAAGGCATACCATCATAGAAATTTGGGAAATTTAGAAAAGTATAAGAAGGAAAGTTAATTTTTTCACATCCCCTGTACCTAGTGATAACCATTGTTCACATTTTGGTGCATGTGCTTCTCTAGATTTTCCCTTCATTAAAAATCATAGACTTGTCATATTGGGAATGGAATGGGAAATTCTATGTGTTTATTTATAAGTCATATATATGTATCCACTTCAGAAATATTCAAAAAATGGAGAAAGTTATAAAGTAGAACTTTCAAGAATCATCTGGAATCCTGTATCTCAGGGATAAGTTTGACTTTCACCAGTGTATTCATTTACTTTTAAAAAATTGAATTCATATCTTAATTATTATTTTAAAGCACATCTATAAAGGTATAATCTCAGAACCTAGGTGAAAGAGCACTCAATAAAAAACTTATGATTCAGGTCATTCAGTATGAGCTTGGAGATGTGAAAAATTATTACTCAAGTTTTTAAACAATAAATAAATAAATATTATGTTGCTCTATGTAACTCTTCTGTTTAGAGAAAAAAAATGTACCTCTGGTAGTTCTGGATAGTGTCCCAAATGTGTTTAAATAGTTGAACCACTTAGTAAAGTGGTAGAAAGAGTAACAGTGCTAATTGTCTTAAGTGTCCAACAAGAATATTTTCACCATGGGTCAACATACGTGGCTCTAGGTAAGGGACAGACCAGGAAATGGCACAGTACCTGGAAGCATTCTGGGCTTCACTTTGCCCTTGGGCTGCACAGGGTGCCTCAGTATACTTAATCCAGTTGGATTACTGACACTGGCCCTGGGACAACTCATGGATCCTACATGTCATGGCCTCTATTCTTTAAATTCTAATTTCTACTCATCCTTCGTAGCCTAGAAATTTAGTTGCAGAAACAGAAGACATGCAGGAAAAATGTCATGTGATCTGGAAGCAGAAATTATAGTAATATTTCTGTAAGGTACTTGTGTAAACCAAGCACCACCAAGGATGCTGCCTGCCACCAGAAGCTGGGAAGAGTCTAGGAAGGATCCTCTCCTAGAATCTTCAGGGACCAAGGTCTGCCAACACCTTCTAGAACTGAGAGAGACTCATTTCTGCTTTACGCCTGTAAGTTCATGGCCCACAAATGATGGAGGCAGGAGACGGGAAGCAAACCTCAGATCAGCAAGCTTTCCTTTATTCTGCAGCAAGGCCCATTGATCAGGCACCAGAGGGCCCATTTTCTGGGTATGGCCTACTTCCGGGTTTCAGAAGGAGTCTGGGTTTTTATAGTTTCATTGGAGACTGTGCATGTGCAATTTGGACAGTCAGGGGCTAGTGGTACAGATTAAAACTTTAACTTAGGAAGGTAGTTGTAAACAGTCCAAAACTCATTGTCACTGGGAAAATCTGTCAACTCAGGTGTTCACTTCTTATCTTCCTTCCTCTGGGACCCATTGTTCACTATTTGCTTTCTCCTTCCAGGACTCATCTGCACTGGGGAAGGGTAAAAAAGTCCAGAGCCCAGCATTTTGGTATTTGTCTCCTTCCTTCAAGACACACCGGGGTTGGGAAGCGGTAAATGTTTACTTTTGGTGGAGATGCTGGGGATGAACTCAGGAAGGGATGAGAGTTTGCTTTTTCCCTTCAGGGCCCATTGTTATTGGGAAAGGATGTACTGGGAGAAGTTCAGTGTTTGGCTAATTTCCCTTCCCTCCTCCTGAGCCACACTGTCCCCCCCATTTTTCTTGGGAAGCTGTCTTGTAGGAATATTATTTTCCATAATTCTTCAAAGCCAAATTGTGGGTTGGCTTAAACCCATTAGGTTTCCTAGAAATCTAATCCACTTCCCCAAACACTGGTTACTTGTCCTCAACTCTCTCCTGTGATGCTTTCTAAATTTCTTAAAGGAGTATAATGTTTTTTTGTCTACACTCTTTTAAGTATCTATAAACAGTTACATAGTTTTCTATCATTTAGTTTTATATAAAAAACTATATGGTTATCCTGATTTTGTTTTTCATAAATTCTTTATCTTTCCCCCACTTTCTGGTACTGGGGTTGCCTTGTAATTTCTCTCTAGATAAGGGTTATTTCTTTGTCCTCCCAAATATGTAAACTCTTGTTTTATTTATGCTATTTCCCCATCATAGCAAGTAAATCTCCCTCTTTCTCTTTCTCTTTGTACATTCTTAAAAAAATGTTTCTGTAATTCTTGGATTTAATCACAGTTCTCAAATTTTCCTACTTGTCATCTGTTCCCAGGCTTTGCAGTCTTTGTTAATGTTTTCCATCCTGTCTGCTTTTGGGAGTACTTTTTGAATTTGTTTTTTCTACCTAACATATTACTTTTATTGTGACTTTCTTGTCTTCTATAGCATTTTAGTTTTCCTTGCAGTTCTTATCTTTTCCTTTTCCACTTTTAATCTTATCCTGCTGTATTTTTCTTGCAGCCTGTTTTCCCTTTAAAGCTTTTTTACTGTTCCAAGAGGTCATGTGCTATTGAGATGCTAGTGTTTATTGAAAATTTCTTGTTTTTAGTTTCTGGAAATTTACCTGCCCTCCTCACTCCTTCTTTGTGTTTGCACATTCTTAAGTGAAAGGAACTCCATTTAGACCTATTGTTTGCTAACTATTGGAATGTGAGGACTGACTCTTAGCCTATAATTTAACCATTTGGGTGTTAATGAAATCATTTCCTGAGTTTTACTGCTAGATATCAACTTCATGTGTGTACATCTGCCGGCTCAGTTCTTAGTTTTCATATAATGCAAATCTATTTGCTTGAGATGGAATCTTGAACCTGCATCACTACTTGACTTCTTGATATACAGAGAATAATAAATAAAATATTAAAATAATTTCCCATGGTTATTTTTATCTTTATCTACAGTATATTGAAAGCTGATTTGTGAAAGCTCCATTGTCAGTCTTCTCCTACTTTTTAATAAACTCTTTAATTTGAAGTGCTGTTTCTGAAGGATGTAGGACTAGTAGTGTTTGGCTACGGTGGTAAACTGGAGGGCCAGCTGTGATGTGGATGGTTGGTTGGTTTTATTTTCTCAGGAGGAGAGTACAGACCCTTGACAGTGGGAAAAACTTTTTGGACCTTTTTGTTCCTATTGAGAAGGTCACTTTTTTCCCCTTTACGCAGCATAGTTAAAACCTGAAGTATAGGTTTAACTCCATTCCATCAAACTTGCATTTAGTTGGGATTCATTAAAGATTCTGGCAGTAGTTGTGTGTGAGTCCAGATTTTTGGCATTGTGAGTTGTTTTTCTGTCTTTTTCATCCATAGATATTTTAATGGGTATGTGGGAGAAATTGTGTAGGGTACCACCCTCCAAATATCTTCTTAACATTTTAACTCTTTTTTTTTCTACTTGTAGATTGTCTGTTGACCTGTAAGATAGGGTAATATCTTCTTTTAATCTTAGTTTCCTTAACTCTAAATGAAATTTTAAATTTAAATGTATATGGTTAACATGGATTAATAGAAATACTTATTAATTCAGATAATTTGATAATATTTTATTTATTAGTAAAAGAATATTTTCTTTCTTATATTCATGAATTTTTTTCTTCCATGCATTTGACATACTTATAGTATTGAAAAATTACACTTTTCCTTCTATTTTTATATTTTCTTCTCCTTCATCCCCAGGCATGACTTATTTAAACACCTGAGCCAAAATAGTTATAGGGATTTATCTAGGAAATTGAGTTGGTAGTTGCCCATCAACTGTACTTCTCTCCTAGGAATACAACAAAGTGGACCCCAATTCTGACGTTCTTTCCCGCAAGGTCTAAGGCATAATGCTAGTTGTCAGTGTGTTGGTAGGGTAGACCTTCTCAACCCCAGTCTAACTGTGGGATAGAAAGAGGCGAGTGATTTTGAGTTAAAAAATAGCTGTATGTCAGGGTAAGTACAGAGACCGTGTGCTTTGCTAATGCCTTTTTTAAAGAAATAAATTTAATTGTGTAAAAGAAATATAAAATTTACTGTTTTAGCTATCTTGAAGTGTATAATAATTTAGCTATATTCACACTACTGTTGCCCTTTTGTTATGGATTTTACCATTATCAAACTGATGAATTTGATTTTTGGAACAATCTGACTTTTCTTTAAAAGAAGTGTAAATGAAGCAACCAAAGACAAACCAAGAAAGGATGGAAACAGAGAGGAGGAAAGCTCAGGTTAGAAATGGCCTTTCCAGCTGTACCAGTATTAGCAAATATCTCATTTTCTTGATTTCAGGACACTAAGAAGTATAAGATTGGTGGTAGTGAAGAGGGAACAAAAAAAAGAAATACCACCTTTAATGTATACAGCTCTTTTAAGATAACTCTTAAGATATGTTAAAATGTGAAAAAATTTGTAACTTAGGAACTTAAGAAATATGAGGCACTGTCCCCATATGGATGATGAAGCAGTCAATGTGCCTGAGGAGAAAACTGGCCACCGAAGTTGAACGGTGAGCGCCACAGTCTAGGCCTCTAGAAAGGTGGCATCTTCTGCCCTCAGTTCCCTCTGCCACCTTCATACTCCACCCAGCCTTCAACTCTGCCCATCTCTTGTGTCCAGAATCACTAATGCTCATTGATTCTCGGTAGTAACTTTTTTTCTATGAGTTATTTTGAACTAGGTTGTTTTGATTCTCTACCATTATGGATTGTTGACAGCAACCGACAGTCCAACAAATGTACCCTGTGGAAACATGTTCTTAGTAATAATAACAGAATAGCCAACAAAATGTTACATATGTGAACTACTAACCTTTGTGTTTACTGTGAGCAAATGGGCAGTATGTGGACATTTGAAATAAATGTCTATTTAAAATTCTGTCATGTGAAGTTAGTTGTTCAATGCTATGGTCCATTTTATATTTTTTCCCCGAGTAAAGTGCCTTATAATGGCATCACCCGTTGTTCATCCATCTCCTTTCCATTATGTAAAGTCTGCCTGTGTCCACCCTCTGTCATTCTCTAAGTTTATCATGACATATATACATGGAAAGGACTGTTACCTTTCCTGGGAGGAGAATAAGCCATAAATATGAACAAGGCTTAAAAGAGCCTAACATAAATCACTAAGAAAAATCTGTAGTATACTGAGAATATAAAAATCACTGTGAATTATAAATAATACAGCGAGGTTATAGAAATCATTTTGTATGAAAGCAGAAATATATTTCTACTTGCTACAGTAAGGCTCAGTGATTTTAATAATATTGGTTGACCAGATTCCATGTGGAATACTATAGAGTTTTTAGTAGTAAAAATTCTTGGAGAGGATTTTTGGTATGCATAATTGATACTTGAGAGTAGAGATTGCATTTGCTTTACATTCATAGTAACACAACAAAAGAAATCTTTATATTTTTCTGTTTATATTCATGTTTGGATAATAGCATACAGATTTTTTCATTCTTTAAAAATGAAAATCTGTATTAAAAGCTTCAAACATTATATTTTTACTTGAGAAAAGGTCACTCTTCTGATATTCATCATTAATTTTTTGGCAACTTATAATGTATCTGGAGAATTTCCTTACTTATCTTTTTCTGTTATAGCTAATTTAACAATATTTTCCAAGAAAAATTAATTAAAAACAGACGTGAGTAAGCTTTTTTATTTTGTATTGAAGAGATATTCTTATATTCTTTATAATAAATCTATTATCTCTTGAATAATGATTTCTGTTTTAGCAATAGGCCATTCCTCACTAAAGAAGTTTTGTGTGTATAACTCTTACATAGTTAAGGAGTTATCTGTTAAATGTATAGCTTTATTTTGAAAGTAGGATGGTCTTCCTTTTCTTATAAAAAAGTGCTTTGGAGCTGAGTAACTTTTATAGTTGATATAGGTGATAAAGAAAAGGTGTAGGGCACAGTGCTTATTGTTAGATTGTTTCCTGGTTGACACCAAACTAATATGGTTTTGAACAGCATTGGCATTTCAAGACAATATATGATTAAGTTATAAATTCTGTGATTCAGCCCGCTTTTAAATGTCATTCTTAAAAAAAGCTGGAGACAGGCTACCATTACATTTTTACTCCTGTTCACACATACCAACTGGGAACATTCCTAAACATTCGGTTCCCAATAGATTAGGAACTGTTTCCCTCAATTGATTTCTAACAGGAAATTTCTTCCATACTCAAGCATGTTTTGTTTTATATTATGTTTTCAATTGTATTTCCAAAATAATCTTTTTTGAGGAGTTGCTTTGGTTTGTTTTTAAGCTGCAGGTTACAATCATAAAATTTCTTCTCTGCTAAGGGAATAATATATTTCTAAGTTAGAATATGAGGTTATTATCTAAGTGTGATTTCCATGTCAATTTTTATCTCAGGTATGACAAAACTCCAGAATACTACTATCCAGATTCCTAGGAATGATTTTTGGTTAAAAGTATCATGATTGACACATGAGAAAAAAGAATTTTATTTTTTAAATTTGTTACCTGTAGAATATCTTTATCATAGTGAATTCAAAGCATCATTGAAAGCTGTTCCAGGGTTGATAAATCTGAAAATTCAAGTAGTAGGTATAGGAATAAGCTGCTATCAGTGGATAGGACTGAGCCCCTAGTTGTTTGAATGGATAAATGCTGACTGCAGTTTTAAAACTGCCTGTATAATACGCATAATTGGAAATTCATAGATTTGTGGTTTTAAGTTACTTTTATTTTGACTCAAAAATTGAATGATCTATCTTGGTCCCAGTGATGTTTTAAACATTAAATGTAGCAGAATTTTATGCAACTCAAGCAATGTAGCTCTTATCTTGTCCATCATATCCCAAATCACAAACCTATATTATTCATTAACTTGAGAATTATTAACTATAATAGATTTAACCTTTGAAAATATAAATTCTCAGAAATAAATTATGTAAGCACTGTGTTTCCTTCCACCTTGGGCTAAACCAGAATGTCTTTGGGTGATGCCTTATGTTCTATAATCAATCTAGGCACAGTCTGCCTTTATCTATGTAATTTATTGTTTAAAGATAAGTAGATTTTTTATCAGTTGAAAGAAAATAAATCTACTCCTTTCCATCCTATACATTGTCATTGGTGATTCTAATTTCTGCTTGTATGTTATTATAACTAAATTGTGGAATCACTCTAATTATATGGGTCACCAGTTTATACAGGGGCCAACATGTGGCTAAAAATGTTTGGGTTATGGTTTTAAAGTTCAGAAGAAAGAATAGCTGCACCAAGGCCAACAAAATAGGCAATAATTATTGTATCTTCATAGTGTGAAAGTGTTACTGTCAGGACTGATAAAATCCATTGCCTTAATAGAGTACACCATCATGATTAATATTCATATGATCATATAATCAAATATGCTTAGGAGTGATAGGAACTTCAGATGAAGCTAGTGAAGTTGGATAATAAGAGAAAATATTAAACGGATTGTATACTATTGAATTATTGTCTGATGTGTGAGAAAACGCAGAACACATTATAAATTGAACTCCATAAGCTCTGCTGAATGTTGCAGGTAATCATCTTAAACTTACTGGGTGCCTTCCCAACTTTCCAGAGATTGGGATCAGGATGTGACTGCTCCGAGTGTGGAGTCAGATATCACAGCACCCAGGATGAGGGGCACCATAGCTAGTGTTGGGGAACTGAGCTCTACCTAGCACCTAGGGGATACATCGAAGTGTTTCTGGTCGTGTCTAGCTCTTAGAAAATACTCAAATACTGTTTAAACCAATAAGGAAGTAACAGGAATGGGCCATAGAACATGGGGAACAGAGATAAGAGCCAAGTCAGTGAGTGGAATCTGCTGGCTGGGCGATACTTTTGAGTGTACACTTTTGCTGTGTGCTTGCACTTTTAACATCACTCTCTTTTTCCTGTAGGACCCTTTGTGTAGGCCAGATGCTACATAGCACTAGAAGAGCACTGAGAGCTGGGTGCTCACCTGGGTGTGCACAGCACTCGACTGCCTCGCAGGCAGCGCATGCCTGCTGAATGAACGGAAGCATTAGCGAAAGGTTGATATTTGTGTTGGGCCACTGAAGGTGACTGAATTTGAGTTAGCAGAGGGAAATGAAAGACTTTTCAAGTCAGGTTTCTGTGAATAAAGACACAGACGGTGGAATGAGCTCATTGATCTTGTGGGACACTGGTGAAGTCAGCCTGGTTAGAGTCCCAGGTAGAGAGCGTCGTGATAGTTGGTAACAGGTTGTTCTTAAAGATCATTTCTTAGGAATTTTGTGTTCTGTTTTTATTGAAACCCTGTCCTGATTGTATATCTTATTGGATAAAATGTCTTTTGGAGAACAGTATGCTAAATGAGATCAGGCTTGTGGATAAACACCATTTATTCATTATTATTAATAGAACACACATACACAGAGACACTCAGGGCAAACTTCTTTGGGGAATACCAAGGAGAAGGTGACACTTTTTTTCTTAGAAATCCTCTAGTAGCAGTTAAGACTACTGTCTTAACTTCTGATCAGTAGCCTTACTCTGCTATTATTCCCCCAAAGGCCCAGCAAATAGCAGTGTAGCAGCTCAGAACACCCATCTCCCTACAGTTTAGAGCTTAGCATATTGAGTGGGATCATTTTCTCATCTGGATTGCTTATCGAAGCCTTGTTGATAATTGTTGAATTGAATCAAATGTAAAACTCCCTAACACTTGTCTGGAAGAGGAAATCCTGTCCTTTAAAGTTGGCATATTCCATGTTCTTGAGAAGCCTTTACTGTTTCTGCTAAAAGGACCTCATAATTTAGCAAAGACATTTTCAATAAATAATTATTTAAGAATTCTTCCTTTTTTTTTTTGGTACCAGGGATTGAACCCAGGGGCACCTCACTGCACTATGTGCCAGCCTTTTTGTAGTTTTTGATTTTGAAACTATGTCTTTCCAAGTTTCTTAGGGCCTCACTAAATTGCTGAAGCTGATCTTGAACTTGCAGTCCTCTTGCCTCAGCTTCCTGAGTTTCAGGAATAACAGGTGTGTACCACCATACCCAGCTTATTATATTACTTTTGCATGTATGGATTTCTTTAAAACTCAAGTGCTTTGGTTTGTTCTGGGGTCAAATTTAATGGTAATAATAATAATAATCCTAATAGTAGTAGTGACTGTAGCTCCACTAGTAATGCTGAGAATCCATATTTTTTTAGAAAAGCATGTTGCAGGAATGGTGTGTTGAGTAACCACTGAATTTTTCTCAGACTTTGAGAAAGAAGGGAGAATTAGAGGTATAATCAGAGATAGAAAATAGTCTTTCAGAAGGATTTTTTAAAAAATAAATGTGTACTTGCATTAAAGAATAATTGTTTTTACTGGCTAGATGATACAAGTAATTTCTGATTTTGAGTTCCATAGTTATTTTGTCTAGAGCACTACATAGCTATTTATCTTGTTCAGTTTTGCACTCTGTGGTGGTTGAACCTAGCCCCTCTTAAGCTGGAGAATCTGAGACTGAGTGTTACAACTGAAATAAGAACCTGACTCAGGGATTTAGGATTACCATTTCTCCTATTGCAGAATACAAACCCTCACAAATTTTGTGAAGTGCACTCCAAAGACATGGTTTTGCTTTCAACTTGATGACACTATAATTGATCAAATATATTCTTTCCAGGAATCATAAATTCTTATTGGAGTTTGAGGAGATGTCATGTTCATTTGTCAACATGTCACTCCAGGGACACAGGTGCAGCAAATTTATGGAGAAAGCACCTCGTGTTTCTCCAGAGCCACATAAATATGAAACAGAATTGATTGAAAATGGGTGGCTTCAGATTACTCCTCAAATGGAGAGTAATTAAGATCTTTTGGCAGAAGGCATTCCACTGTGATTCTCAGGTTTTCTTGTAGCAAAGTCAGGGATCAGGTGTGAGGGGACACCAGAGAAAATTTGGGAGGCCCGCAGATGTCTTCTCAGAAAAGAACACTGAGATATTTCTTCTCTGGCAGAGGAAATATTGCACATTTTTAGTCAAGTGCATGATTAACTTTGACATTTGGAAATGGAACTTCACGTAAAAATAAGCATGGTACTTCTGCATGTTTAATTAAGATGTTTAGTTCCTGTCAAGGCTGATAGTTTTTTTTTTTTTTTTTTTATTTCCCCCGTGAAGGGCAATATATTCTCAACTTCTGAAATTTCAGAAACCTGTACTTAACCTTTAATCGTCATTCCATTTACATGGAAATCTGATTAACAACTTTTAAAGTTCATGAGCTCCTGGTAAATGCAATTAAGACCTTTTTGGAGTTTGTTATTAAGAACTGGCATTTAAAGAAGACTAGGGCCTGGCTACTGTTGCTGTCTCCTCTATAGCAGGATGTCTTAAGCAATTAGCAGAGAACATGAGGTACATGAGTTGTACTGTATTGCTTCTGCATTAACATGGTTGGTATTTAAATAGCATGCTGTCTTTTTCCCTTCTATGACTTGCTTTATGGTATGAGCTTGTTACTGAGCAGTAGAATAGTGCCAAGGATAATTAGGTGAAGCTCTGGCAGTTTTCATAAGTACAAGAGTTCGGCACGGTTCTTCCCTCCCCCTTGCTGTTCTCAAGTCATGTTTATAAACATTCACTCTATGTCATGTGGAGTCAGGTTAATCATCCTACTTCATCGAATTTATTCCCTCTCTCTACAGGGTGTGGTAGTCTTTTTGAGAATTAAAATTGAAAGATATAGTTATTGCAAAGAGAAATAATTAGGTATATACAACTATTTTCCAAACTCTTATGCATTTTAGCTCTTCAGCTTTGGTTCAGGGGGGCAGAAGGAGGGATGTTAATATGTTGGAGCAGACACGTGTACTCTTGAAAGTTAAGTAAGCTAGGCTTCAATATTTTGGAGCTAACTGACATACCAGAAAATTGGGAGCTAATGAGTAGATCAAGGTTACAGAATTGAGGTAATACACCTGGAGGTGGGAGGTTGAGAAAGCAGTTGAGTATTCTGAGTAGTAGGCCTTACAAGAAGCCAAAGCCAGACAAGGTCACTAAAATCAAACCCGATGAGACAGGATGATAGTCTGCCCTGCTCTGAAAATAATATTAGGGGCTCTCTTAGAAGATAAGGGACAAATTTTAAGAGGTAAGGAACAAATACATGCATAGAATAGTCACCAGAGTAACCTATCATTACCTTATTAGTGTAGTAAAAATCACACCCCAAGGTGGAGACTTCAGGCGATAATTAGACCTTACATGAAGAGGCATGACACAAAAGAGCACAGACCAACTGAAACATCACCTCTCCATGCCATGACATCAGAGACTGGGTCCCTGTCTACTCCATAGATGCCATAAAGCTGTACACCTTTATCATTTGAGTCAGCCTGAGATTTCTGGCCCCAGGTGCTGCCTCCCTTGGGCTCGAGTATAAGCATAGTCTTGCTCCTGTGCTGCTGCCAAAGTGTTTTTTTTTTTTTTTTTTTTTTGTTGTTGTTGTTGTTTCTTTGCATAGAGAGCACAAGAACCCACAGAGTTGGTAAGAATATAATTTACAGGTTGAGGTGTGTGGTGATGTATGAGGAAATGGGAGACAAATAATGGAAAGCAGAAAGGATCTTATTGGATCATAGTATGCCACTTAATGATAGAATCAAGCCCTCTATTTGATGGATGTATATAATGCATAGGTAATATGTGTGTGTAGGACCCTACTTAATTATCATTTAGAGAATGACAAGAGAAAAACAACCAAGTATCGACAGAGACAAATCGATAAAATACATTGTGTGTGACTATACTATTAAAGAATACTTGAATCTTTACGTCTTTCTGTACTGTGAAATTTTTATGAGCATACATTGCTTTTAAATAAAAGGTCAAATAATAAATAAATATTTGGAAAATATTAAGTTAAATAGTAAAACCACTCTAAAAGAATTATGTTTTATGCCAGAACTACCAATGGAGTAGCTCTCCATTTTGGAACTATAGTTTCTGTATTTACTATGAACTTAGTAAACCGGCAATATAGTTCATTTGATTAAACTTTTGTAATAACCTCAAGTGTAGTAGATAGTAGATAGTAAAACAGTTTAATCCCATGTTTTGATTTAACACATAACACTTTGGCAAAAATAGTGTCCAATAATTACAGAATGTTTGTGGATATCGACATTTCTGGCACCAAAACTGATAATGTAGAATTTCTTTTGTTGTTGGTATTTTTCATCAGTTTAGTAGCTTGCTTAAGGATATGTATGTATCATCACTTTTAGCTAGCAAAATTTGTTTATGTTAGAGACAGAATTTTTCTTGGAGACTCAAGAATTGACAAAGTGCAGAAATCATGATATTCTTTCACTTACAAAGGATTTTAATAAGGTAATCATTTTGATGTGAAATGGTGGTAAGACAGGGTAGCATTAGACAAAATACCTTCTCGTCAAATTATTTTGGGAAGTTAGGTGATAAATACAGGGCAAATTAAATATCTATCCATATACTATTAATTGCCAACTACAGGTAATCATCTACGTGTCCTGTAAATATTTAAAGGATGACTTTATTTAGGGTGATCAGAGAAGGTTTTGTGTATGGGTCATCGTTAGTCTGATCCTTGAAGGAAGGCTAGGATTGAGACATCTAGTTAGGGATAACGTGCATATGCTCAGAATAAAGAGCATCTTACTCAATTTAGTCAGACCCCAGAGCAGCCTGGTTCTGATGAATTCAGTTGAGATTTTCTTGTAGACTCCTTGTGAAAGGAACCACTTTATCTCTGTGTCCTGATGCCTTATATCCTTTGTGCTTTCAAACCGCATTACCTCCCAGTCTTCGCGACATTTCCCTCAGATCCCAATGAAAATGTACTTAACACAGTTCCTGACACTCAGTAGGTACACACAAACATTATTTCTAAAGATACCATATTGAGTGAATTATAAGTAAATATTTTTATGTGTACCAATATTCACGTATTACAGATAACCAATATAAAAGTGTCTTTAGGAAGAACTGCTAATTGAAAATGCTGTCTTAACCACTTAATTGAATAAACTGTCTCCAGAGAGTAATTTGGGTCTCTTCCAAAATGTATTAACTCTTTCAAGTCATTAGGGTAGCACTTACCTCACTGGAGCAGAAATTTAATAAACGATATTCCTGTGATGTGAGTAAATTAATGTACCTCAAAAAACCTGAAGTTTAACCATGGGTATTGTAGTTACACTCTGAGGAGCTCATCTGTGAATGTGAAACATTAGTAAGTAGCTGCCCTTTAGACCATCTTACTTGCAATTTAGGTAACTTACTAGAGACCTCCTGCTTTGTTTACGATACTGTGTTAGATGTTGACAGAGATACAAAGAAAAGGAATGGTCTGAACTAAGAGGCAGCAGACAAGGCAATTAGCTACAAGATGAAATTCTTGGGAAACCAAACTACTGTGTAGTGACAATGTAAAAGAGATAGTAATCTCCTGGAAGTTAGGAATAATGACTTATTCACACAGTATTCTCATTTGTGTTTGTATGTACATATTCAAATACGCATATAAAATGAAGAAATATATATAAATATATGGGAATTCTGGACTAGATTAATCAGAAGCATTTTAAAAACAGTTTTCACATGTGTGCCGTTTCCCTCTACAAGACGAAGACTTACTGCTGTCTGATACTTGATCTGAAATGACTGTGGTAAGGATTCCAGCTGAATTCCTCAGAACCAGGCTGCTCTGGCTCTGACTAAACTGAGTACGATGCTCTATTCTGAGTGGATGCATGTCATCCCTAACCAGATGCCTAAATCCGAGCCTTCCTTCAAGGACCAGATTAACTGTGACCCCATACACAAAACAGAAGAAAACGGCAACTGGCATCTTTTGGAGATAGACTCACTTGTTCCTGGTAGCCTCAATTTGAGTGCCAGCCTTCTGGTGGGGTATTGACAACTAGTTAGATTAAGAGGGTTAGAATGATCTGGTCTATCCACCAACATGTTATACCCTATGTTTAGTGGGCAGACAGAGGCAGCTAGTTGTCATTATAAGATCAAGGGAAAGTGGCCAAAAAAGAGAAAAACGAAAAAAAAAAAAAAACAAAACTCCACCTGAAGCTCAAACTTCAAAGCTGTAACACCTACCTCTGTTTCCTCATGCATGAGTAAATCTTCTCCAGGCCTGTGGGCTCTGATGGATAACATCTTCCTGGAGCTTTAGAGATTTATTAAAATCAGTTAAGTTTTGCCTAGAGTCACTTTCTTTCTTTCTTTTTTTTTTTTTATAATTTCTATATATATATATATTTTATTGTAAACAAATGGGGTGCAACTTGTTTCTCTGTATGTGAAGTAGAGGCATACCATTTGTGTAATCATACATTTAGGGTAATGGTGTTCGGTTCATTCTGTTATTTCTTTTCCTCTGCCCCACCACTCCCACCCCTCTTTTCCCTCTATACAGTCCCTCCATCCATTCTTGCCTCCCTCCCACCCCCCATTATGAATCATCATCTGCTTATCAGCGAGATCATTCATCCTTTGGGTTTCTGAGATTGGCTTATCTCACTTAGCATGATATTCTCCAGTTTAATCCATTTGCCTGCAAATGCCATCGTTTTATTATTCTTTATGGCTGAGTAATATTCAATTATATATATATCTATATATCTATATTTATCTCTCTCTCTCTCTCTCTCTCTCTCTCTCTCTCTCTCTCTCTATATATATATATATATATATATATATCACAGTTTCTTTATCCATTCATCAATTGAGGGTCATCTAGGTTGGTTCCACAATCTGGCTATTGTGAATTGAGCAGCTATGAACATTGATGTGACTGCATCACTGTAGTATGCTGATTTTAAGTCCTTTGGGTATAGGCCAAGGAGTGGCATAGCTGGGTCAAATGGTGGTTCCGTTCCAAGTTTTCTAAGGAATCTCCACACTGCTTTCCAGAGTGGCTACACTACTTTGCAACCCCACCAGCAATGTATGAGTGTACTTTTTCCCCACATCTTCACCAACACCTATTGTTGCTTTTATTCTTGATAAATTGTGGGCTCTATAAAATTGCTGACGTGCTTGGCACAGCTTTCTGCCCACAATTTGGGCTGAATTTTGTGATCTCCTTTACTGTCTTCTGTGCCTGTCCAGTTTAAATGTGGTCTGCCTTCCTCTCCAACTGTCATGTAGGAAGTAAACTTTTAAGCTTTTCTTGCCTCTTTGTTACCCCTTTTGCATGACCTTACCCTGGTCAGTGGAAAAGGGATTTTTTCCTTATTTTGTACTACAGTAATCAGATTCCAAGTCCCTCCAAATCTCAAACTGTCCATGATTGGATTTTAGAATGTTTACTCTGTCACCTACCTCTCTGGTCAGCTATTCATTCACTGCCTCCTTTTGGGGCTGTGGGGAGTCGAGGATTGGTGCCTTGATGTGCTATGCCACCTTGAGATCTCTCTCAATTTGTATTTGACTTTGATACATGAATTTAATATTAAGTCCTTACCTGTGTTGTTTATTTTTATGTCATCTAAAATATTTTCTGTTTACTGAACATGCTCTGTATTTTCCTGGCAGTGTTTCTTATTCTATTCTGTTAGGTTCTTTTTTTAAACATCCTAAGATTCTGGTTTTGTCCTTCTAAAGTGCCACGATCTTAAAAACTAGACTTTTTTGTTGTCCTATTTGGGAGCAATCTTGCACTCCCATAAAAGCTTTTATCCATTTCTTTGTTGTGATGGTTTACCAGTGTTTTCTTGTAGTGATTCCTATATGTATCTTTATTACTAGATAAGCACACTGAGGGAAGGATGTATTTTTAAGGCCTGTTTTTATATTCAGCAAAATTTCTTGGATATTTTTTGTGTTAAATAAGTATATTTTTTAGTTTAAGATAAAAGAAAACATTGTTTTGGAAGCTGTTAAAAATGGGTTTTCTTTGTTAATAGCTCTTCTAGAGTGGGGAAAATAAAACTAAGCAAACCACAAACTTTTGATCCTAGACTTTACATATCAGATGTTTGATATAGAACCAGAAAATAATGTGTTCTTTTGGAATTTTTTTTTTGTTTTTTACTGAATATTGATGTAATGAACTATTCACAAGGCCATACTAATAGTGGTTTTAATAGCACAGTTGCCATTGAAATTAGTATAATTAAGCAGGAAACCATTCCATTTTCAAAATGACTATTTTTCTTTTGATTTCCTTGCTGTAGAATATTTTAGTCCATATGTAATAGATAATGGCTGCTATGCTGAAAAAATAACTTTTTCTATTTTTTATTTAACATTCCATTCTGTAGTAACCCCATGGGGGGAAACCTGATAGTTTTTAGCAATTGTAAGCGGAGGTCCTCATTTTGTTACATAATTTCACTATTTATTTTGTAATATTTTCATGAATCAGGATGATTGAGGGATATATTACTCTTTAGTTTGCCCCTCCCCCTTCTCTGAACTTTCCTTGAGTACACTTAGTAAGACTATATTTTCTGTCTGGACTCTTCCCTTGCTCCTTGAAAAGTGGGAGGTACCTTTTGGGAGAAGCCACCTCTGCTTCTTTTCTTCTTCCAGGGATCATAGACTTCAAGTTTTTGCCTAATTTGGTTCCCCTCCAGGACCTTCAACTTCTTCCTTTAAATAAAAAAAAAAAAAAAAAAAAAAAAAACAAACACAAATAGAAAAACTGTCTTCATGAAAATTAATCCTATGGAATTTGCTTTGCTTTGCCTGGAGCACATACTCATGGGCATTTTGAAACAGCAAATTATTTAAGATTATAGTATTTTATATGGGTACATTCAGGGTACTGCTGAAGAGTAGTCGAGGTTTAATTTATTTTGGGAGCTCATGTTGATTTTTTTCATCTTATTATTAACTCCCTTTATAATAAACATTGAAACATTCTAATTCTCAGATTTATCAAGGAGGAAAATTATAGTATGGTTTTGATATAAATTACCAAATATGTGAAGTTAGTAGTAGTCAGAAGATTTGGCTTCATTGTTGTACAGTTTGAAATATGTGTAAATCACTACTTTTGCTTTCATGAAATACCAGAATTCTATGAAAAATGTGACATAAATATTATTCATCTAGCCATAGATATCTTAGTGAAGGAACAAAAACCTATTGAAACTATCATGAGGAAAATGTACTGGAGAAGTTACTTTGGAATCAAAGGGTAGAAAATGTGAGACATTACTGGCAATTGAATTTGATACTAAAACCATGAGTGTTAGTCAGATTTGCATCGCTGTGACCAAAATACCTAGAAGGACAACTTAGAGAAGGAGAAGTTTATTTTGCTTCACAGTTTCATTGGTTTAGTCCATGTGGGGTAACTTCATTGCTCTGAGCTGGAGGTGAGGCAGAACCTCATGGCAGTGGGATGTGGTAGAGGAGACCTGATCTCCTCGTGCTAGGTGGGAAGCAGGGAGAGAGAGAGATGGGGGCGGTGAAGGAAGGGACAACTGGAAAGATGAACTCTTCCAAGCCACACCCTCAGTGTCCCCCTCCTCCAACCATGCCCCACCTGCCTGCAGTTACCACCCACTTAATTCGAACTGGAATGGACCAATTAGGTTACAGCTATCACAATCCAATCATTTCACCTTTGAATATCCTTGCATTAACCAGGAGCTTTTTCAGGGACACTTCACATCCAAACCATAACACCTTAGAAAACATCAGAAGACATCAGAAGGTTGTAACCTTTTAATCTCTCTTGTGGATTTCCTATTTCTCTCAGGCCATACATTTCATTATTTCTTTTTTTTTTTTAATTTATTTTTATTTTTTTATTTGTACCAGGGATTGAACGCAGGGGTGCTTAACCACTGAGCTGGATCCCTAACCCTTTTATATTTTTGAGACAGGGTCTTGTTAAGTTGCTGAGGCTGGTTTTGAAGTTGTGATGCTTCTGCCTCAGTCTCCGGAACTGCTGGGATTGCAGGTGTGTGCCACTGCACTGGCTTAAATGTATTTTGTTATGTTAGTTATACATTCCAGTGGTTTTCATTTTGACCCAATCATTCTTGCATGGAATGTAATTTGCTCCATTTCAGTCTCCCCTTCCTCTTTTCTTCCCTAGCCCTTTTCCCCTTCCTCAATTCTGCTGGTCTTCCTTCTATTTATTTGTTCTTTTCTTCATTCTCTCTTCAGATTGATTTTCTTTGCCTTTCTATCCTTACAGCAAAAGTTGGTTGTCAAAAGAATTGACATGTTCTCACCTACATTAAACAGCAGTGACTGTATTCCCCTAACACATCCCTGAGAAAGGGAATCTTGTTAAGTCATTGAAGTCGACGGTCTCCCTGGTGGCTATCTTCACTGTGGCTGAGAGGACAGCATCACAGGGCACAAACGTGGTTCCTGGAGCCCGCCGTGTGGTCGGAAGTAGTTCTTAGATGAAAGAGTGTGATAGTTTCCTCAAAGGAAACTGTCTATCACAGTAAGTTCCAAGGAAGGTCCCCGTGTTTGAATGAGTAGTTTGGATAAATGGAGAAAACAAGGACAGGAGATTTGTTAATTCTAAGTCTATATATCCCATATTCAGTTTTAGGAAACTGCACGTATAACCACAAGCAGTCACAATCAATGTTGAATAAAGATTAAGTGATGGAGAATTCCTTCAGAATGGTGTTGCCAGTATTATACCAAGTTATGTATTTCAAAATATTGACCCTGCTTTTATATCATGAGATTTCTGACTGGCATCTTGGCAACTACTAATCAGATATTATAGAAGAGGTGCCCAAAGGTTCCAATTTATATTTTAAAGCATTGTATACCTTTGCTTTGACCAGAGAGCCATCCAACCTATCAGGTTCTCAAGAAATGCAGTGAATGATGATATTACTAGAATAGATAGATTCTCAAATACGTCCTGTGTCTTTGTGTTTCCTGTTTTCAGTTCCACAAATTAAAGCTTTGGAAGCTAAATTTAAAATATCCATAAACTTTGACTTTTGTTTTTCAACTCTTGATCAACAAGAAGTTATAATTTCAGGTACTTACAAGTAGAAAATAAATTAATGCCAGCAAGAATGTGGGATTATCTTCTGCAGACTTTTTGTTGACAGGATGTATTTTATGTTATGTGTAACACTCTTTGTCCCAGAGTTCCAGTCTTAAGTAATTTTTCTCAGGCAAGTGACAATCTGTACAGTTTATTTCCTTTTATAAAAATGGAAATTTGGACTCGGGTATTTGCTTAAAATACTCTGTCCAAATTGGAAGATGTAGTGTATTATTTACCATGTTGTAGAATCATCTCAAAATTATACAGTTCTATTCTGTTTGTTTTTTTGTACTAGGGTTTGAGTGTGCTAAGCATATACACTACCACTGAGCTCCTCTCCCAGCTTCTAGTTTTATTTTAATATGAGTCATCTTATGTTTGTGTCAAGACTTCATAGTGAAAGATACAGTCTAATTTAGGCAAATTTCAAACAGCTTACAAATAGGGGCTCTTTTGTTCTTTTAGATATTTTAATATATGCTTTTACCAATATGGGTATCCAAACAAAACTTCATCTCATTCTAAAACAGTATTTTAAAGCAGCTAGTGGTGAATGGTATTAGGAAAAAGAGGCTAACACAATGAAACAAATATTGCTACCCTTTAGCCTATGATAACTTTTATGCTTATTATGGATTTGTGTAACTGAGAACTAATTTGCAGGGTTCTTTCTACTTTGGAGACTAACTTGAATACCACTACATATGCATTAGGCTTCTTATCCTTTTTAAAATTCAACAATTCACTATTTTCTTTTGATTTACTGGTATGATGCATGGCTCTGTAGTGGAAATGAAGAATGCTTTAAGGAATGTTTAAGACTAAGTGTTGGGCATTTTTTGATGAATACCTTTTGAACGATCTGGAATAGTGGTGGTTTAGGTGTTCAGAAAGGGGAACAGCTGACCTAGAATGGCCCATGAATGATTTGTTGAAGAGAAAATGTTAGAAATGTTCTTGGAGAGTTTGGGGTTTGTTTCGTTTTCGGAGGGAGGCAGCGGATTTATTTAGGGGAGAGCATAATCTAGACCAGGCTTACCAGAAATGAAGATGCCAGATGTATTCAGAAAATAGTTATGTAGGTGATTTCGATTAGAGTGTTGGCTTCATTTTGGGGAGAATAAGATACAACTGGAAATAAGTCTCTAAGTGATACTGTTGTCTGTGATTCAAGGCATATCCTGTGTGATGCAGCAGCAATGTGTCAGGACTGTCACTCTGTTGATGGTGTTGGGGAAGGACTGGAGTGTAAGAGAGGAGAGTCAGAAACTTAAATGAGGAAAACTACAAGAGTTGAACTGAATTAGCTGTTGGCAGAATGGACAGGAATGAATAGTTGAGAAAGAATCATTAATGAACTGGGGAACTAACTCCTTAATGGGCACAGAGGATCAGAGAATGTATCAAAAGGTGTTTCTAAAGTTTTAAATACAGAGACGAGTGAGAATATGAAACTACATGGAAACAAAATGATGGCAGAAGGAGTTCCTGGTTGTATTGGAAAATGATTTATGTCTCAGAGAAGTTGATTTTGTCAGTGGAATATATGAATATATCAAGCATGCAGTCACAAATGTGGGATTAAAGGAGACAAGTCAGGAATGGACCATATCATTGTAAAGGAGGTAATATATGTGAAGACTGCTCTTCAAAATTTGGGACCAAAATTCACCAGCAAATTAAAACTGCTGACAGTGGATAAAGGTGAAAGGAAAACTTTGGGGTGGGTGGGTGGACCTTGTACATGTGAGGCAAGCACTTTACCAACTGAGCTATATCCCTAGCTGGAAAGGAAAACTTGCTGAGAAGGTAGGAGTTGTGCATTTGTAGATGAGACAGAGAAGCCAGTAGATACAAATAGACCAACAGTGCTACAAGGTAATCACTCAGGGAACTTTATTGATGTGGAGAACAAGATCCTTAAAACAGGATCTTAAAATAACTGAGAAGAAAAATGATCTTAAAATGACTGGGTTTTGAGAATGCTGGTTAGTTATGCTCTTGTCAGTATCTGTTTTATTGTACAAGGTCATTCTTTGTGTTCTAGGATATGAAGTATCTTAGAAAAATTACTTGGTATTATATCTTCATGCATGAGTAGAAACATCTTTCTGTCATGTTAATGTTAAAACCAACACTGGAATGAAACAGTACATTTGTGGACATCTTTCTATCCTGTAGCAATCTGAAGTGTTTTATATATATATATATATATATATATATATATATATATATATATATATATATATAATTTTTTAAAAATATATATATAATTTTTTTTAAAGCTTCCTTTGTTCACAGATTGCTTAAAATCTGAACTTTGGCACAATAGTGCTGAATTACAATATAATTGATTCCCTCAGTTGAGTTGTTAGTAGATACTCAATTTCTCCCTGACTGTTGGGTAGTTTGGGTGACATATTAACATAGACGGTATTTGTCTTTATATTATTTCATCAACATGCTGAATAATACTCCAATAACTTCATAAATAATTTTTTAAAAAACTGACCTGTTAACATGTTTTATTTTTTCCCAGTGCAATTTTTATTGTACAGAGACTGAAATACATATAAAACTGTTCTTATGGATAGTTCATATACTCTTGGAGCAAATAGAGTGTCATGGTTAACCATACAAGCTTTGGAGTCAATTTCAACAGGTTGAAAGTCTGGCCTATTATTCTACAATTAAAAAACTTTAGACTGATTTCTGAATACCACTAATTTTGTTTCTTCATTTCCAAAATGTAGGTAAGAACTCTGAATTCATTTGATATTCAAGTAAGAGCTAATGTTTTAAAAATTTCTCATGTTTGATAAGTTATGAAGAATGTATGTTTGCTTATGATAGAGACAAAAAACTTTAAAACTTTGCTTTAAAACTTACATCATCATGTTCACAGGATGCTACATAAATCTTTGATGACTAGACTTCAAATAAAACTTAAACCTTTATTGCATAAGTGAATGAATGAATAGTTAGATGGCATCATATGTCTCCAACAAACTTTTATTTGACTCATGGGTAGATTTGCTTGCCTTCCTGTATCTTAAAGTTTTAAATGTGATGGGAGATTATAAATATGAGTTTATGTGCTTTATTTAGGCCCTAGTTACATTCTAAGGAACAATGGTGATTTCTCTTTGAATTTGTTATTTTCTTTCACAACAGTGTAACTCTTTAGAATCTGGTTGTGGATATTATATAACCACAGATTCTTGCCCATACCCAATCCCTATGGATTTATTTGATAAGTAGGAACTGTTGGTAGTAGTTGATCCAAAGCATAGTTGCTTTTCTTCCCAAGGTGAGCAGTAGTTCTGGACTACTAAGAGTTTAGGACCTCTTAGCTTCCTTCAGCCTCTCTTCCTATACCTCTCCTTGGCAGGTTTTTGGAATGTTATGTACGGTGCTGACAGAGTAAGGAGCGAGAACATGGACTCTGGAATCAAAACACCAGGGACCACTTTGTAACTCCTGAACCTTTATTAGCCCATTTTCTTCATCAATACTCTGAGAACTTCCCTGATAAAATTTTGTACTGTAAGTGAAATAAGTAAATCTTAACAAATTAGCACCTTGCCTGCAGCATAGTAAGCTCTCAGTAAATATTAGGACATTGCTGCTAAGACTGCTATAGTTCAGAATAATGGGGATTAAATTACAAATAAAGAAGGTTGACTCACTCAGCACAGTTCCTGAAGAATAGTAAACACTAAATAAAAATGTCCTCTTTACCCCCATGTTCAAATGCCCACCATTCCTTCTTACCTATAAATAAGCAACAAATAAATGACTTTCTGGGTAATGAATCTTTCCACAGATCTCCAACTAGAAAAATGAATAGCCAGCTTAATATACTTCTGAATGTCAACGATGAGGTTTTAGAATTAGGCTTGCTTGATAACACATAGGTGTGTAAATTAAGCTGTTTTTTCTGGTTATACAGATGTTATTGACTGAGTACTTGGATATGAAGAATACTCGCACTGCCTCTGAACCATCAGCTCAACTAAGCTATGCCAGTTCTGGACGTGAGTTTGCAGCCTTTTTTGCCAAGAAGAAACCTCAAAGACCAAAAAATTCCCTTTTTAAGTAAGTATGATGTCAATAAAATAGCAAAGTGTCTAGAAGAGTTCTATCCAAGTAGGATGACTTTCTACTGACAGCCATTACTTTCTCTAAGTGAAGTTGAAGTATTTTGTAAGAAACGAATAAACATTCAGTTTTTTTACTTTTTTTTTCCTGTAAGCCAAAGTGGCTGTTTCAGATCATGGTCACTGGACTATCTGTCTAGAACTCTTAATAAAAATTTCTTAAACTTGTTTCTGGAGAGTTTATATAAAATAAGGGAAATGAAAGGAAATGAAATGTATCAGCCTTGAGAAAGCCCCATTTGCCAAGAAATAGCCTTTGTTTTTCAAGTTATGCAAATCTTCCTAGCTAAGCAATATTGTACTTTATGTGGGTAGATGTTTAATGATGGGTTTCTTTTTGTTTGTTGTTACTATTTTAATATACCCCACTTGGCATGTGCCCAAAGCGTCTATTTGTAACAACCAATAGTTAATAACATTAATGCTAACACTGATAATATCAGTAGCTACTGTTAATTGAATGTTTCCTATTTACCAGACACTATACCAGGTGAGTTTCTCAAATGATCTCAATTAAACATAAATTAATTTGGGTTATAACAAGTTTCAGCAGCAGCAGTAGTACCTAACATTTACCGAGTCCTTACTAAGTGCTAGCAGAGACATTAAGCTAATTTCATGAATTATCTCATCAGCTCATTACAACAACTTCATAGCAAGGGTTCTGTGTTTAATTCTTGAAAACAATAATTTGCAACACACAGAGGTTAAGTAAATTTTGTAATGTCATATAGCTGACAAGTGATAGAAATAGGATTTAAACTCTGTCTAAATTCAGACCTTTGTGTCCTTTTGAGGGCTTAATAGATATTTAAGAAGTTGTATCTGTAAATATAAGCCAAATTATCATCCCAATATTTTTCACTAATTATTTTTCAATGTCTGAAAGTCTAGTACTTTTTATTGATTCACTTTTGAGATTTTTTTAAATCTTAGATTGACAATATTCTTAATAATTCAGTTCAACACTTAGTTTATATTGTGGTTTAATGGAGAAGAGATTTCGTGCATCCCTGCCTGGAATTAAACTCATTGTGTTTATTGGATGTAATTCCTTTTAAACAGTTTTACTCATTGGGTAGATGCAGTATCAGTTAAAATGCTCTGGGCTGCAAGTAACATAAAATGTTAAATGGAACAGATGGAATTGTAGGAAAGTTGTTATTTCATACAATGTGGAGGGATATGGAGATTTCCTTATTCAATGCTATAATATCATAAAGCACCCAACCTTTTCTGTCTCTCTACCATCACATCCCAGAGAAGTCAGTGGTGTTTTCTATTGTGATCACAAATTGTTTGCATCAGTTCCATTCCAA
Source organism: Sciurus vulgaris (assembly GCF_902686455.1). Classification (NCBI taxonomy): domain Eukaryota; kingdom Metazoa; phylum Chordata; class Mammalia; order Rodentia; family Sciuridae; genus Sciurus; species Sciurus vulgaris. The sequence continues at coordinate 21,273,949 of NC_136468.1, read as the reverse complement.
TCAAGAGGATGATGCCAAAGAAATAGGATGAGATCGTTCCTGTGTGGATTTTCAAATTGATTTTAATATATTAAATTTAATTTATTTAATTAATTTATTTAATGTATTAGAGCAGATTTAGCTTTAGAGAAAAGCAAATCAAGAAATATAAAGAGTTCCCTTTCCTCTCCCCGCAGTTTTCCCTATTGGTATCTTGCATTAGTATGATATATTTGTTATGATTGAGGGACCAATATTTGTTATGCCATTATTAACTAAAGTATAGACTTTATATTATAGTATAGAGTTTATATTATATAAATATTATATATAGTATAGAGTTTATATTAGGGTTCATTGTTTGTGTGGTATAATTCTAAGAAGTTTCAATGAGTATAATGTCATGTATGTACCTTTGCAGTGTCACACAAAGTAGTTGCACTGCTCTAAATATTTTCTGTGCCCCACCTATTCTTTGATACCCTCCTCCCTAACCCCTGAGAACTGCTGGTCTCTACTGTCTCCATAGTCCCCACCCCACCATGTCCTGTAATTTTTCAGACTGGCTCTTTTTTACATAGCAGTATGAATTAAGAGTCTTCTGCTTCTTTTCATGGCTAGGTAGATCTTTCTTTGTATTGATGAGTAATATTCCTATGTGTGGAGGTACCAACACTGATATATCTACTTAGCTATTGAAGGGCATCTTGGTTGCTTCCAATTTCTGGCAATTATGAATAAAACCTGCTATTAATACTCATGTACAGGAGTTTGAACTTATTTGAGTTAATATCTAGGAATATAGTGGCCAGATTTTGTGCTATGACTATGTCTAACTTTATAAGACACAAATTATCTTCAAATGTTTTTAGTAACAACAGATTATCCATTCATTCTTTAATCTTTTTCTGACCGTGGCTTATCCCCTCAGTTTCTAAAATTGGGTCTTTGGCCCAGTTCCAAACCAGTACCTTGGAAGAGGAAGCAGACCTTGAAGTTGCCTTAAGCCAGGCAAGTTCATTTCTGGTGCTAGGTTTCTGACTGGAGAGGGAGTCTCTATTTGTGAGTACACAGTTAAGTAAAAAGAGAGTAAGAAAGCAAAACACCAGCTGAAAGTGGGGATATGGCATAAAGCAAGAAATATAATGGAAGGAAGAGGTGGTTGATTGCTGCAACTAAGACCGAGGTGCTGCATGATCAGACTTTTTCTTCCCTTCCCCTCCTCTTTCCCTTTACTTACATTCTGGATATAGGTTTATTGCAGAAAATAGGCTGCAGGGTTTTCAGATTTCATGCTCTCAGCCATCACCTCTAATTTTCAACCTCAGACCATGTGTACATTTTCAAACTTTTAGCCAATATTCTGTAGTTGGGGCATTGAGGGGGAAAACCAAATACTAATGGTTGGAAATTAACCAATTAACTTAAATGTTACACATTTATTATTATTGGGCAGTGATAAAAACTCAGCACCAACACAGAATCAGGCAGTTATTACAGATTTGCCTGCTTCCAGTGTTGGTTTCACCATTAATGAGCCATGCATGCCTGAGCAGTCTCCTGTCCTTGCAGGCCTCAGTGCCTTTGGCTATAAAGTAAGAAGGTGAGACTGAATATTCTCTAATGCCTCTTTCACTATAAAATTATATCAATCTGTGACCTGTTGCAAACATAAAAAAGAATTCCTGAGTAGTAAAAATACATCCAGTCACAAAGGATTAAGATTTTGGAGAGCTGTAATCTGTTTGTATCACATCTGTGAAGGACTTTATTACCCTCTTTAATTGCCCTTAGCCAAGGTTAATTAAGTGTATTTAAGTTCTGTCTTACTATTCAAAGTGTGCCTCTGTATTCTTTGCTCAAGAGTTTATTTTTTTCCCTTGCCATCTCTGATCAATAGCTGTCAGCATGCTTTTTGGAGGTCAGTGGCTTCTCTTCTTCACTTTACTGGCAGGTGGCACTTTTGATGTGCTGCACATTTTGCCTTCCTTCAGGCTGTTAGTGCTCTTAGTTCTTGGTAGGGTGCAGAGAGAGGACCAAGTAACCCAAGTGTTTCCCTCACACACCAACAGTCTTGGTATTCATCTTCCTTGTCAGGAATGGATATAGAGACCTAATTAGGGAAATGATGCTGCTCCTTCCATGTTGCCAGAGACCTATCCCATTATCACTCTTGCTCTTTCATGTTGTTTACACCTCAGTAATTCTTAGAAGGATACCTTCTTTGTTGGACTAGTATCCTGCCTTTGAAACTCTCAGGTTTGAAATGGAATCTCTTAGCCTATTAAAGGATTTAGTGCTTGATATAGCCATACTCTTACCAGGTTGTTTTCTCTTCCTTACTTGTAAGTTTCTCCTTGAGACTGGTTTGTTTTTGTTGTTTTTGTTGTGTTGATTATTATTTCAGCTTTTATCATAAATCTGTCACCCCTACTTTCAACCGTTGGAAACACTTTGTAGCATGGTAGTTTTGAGAGTATTTTATGTGGTGGTAGGGGGCAGGTCAAAAAATTTATAGCACTCAAAATGGATCAAGGATCTAGGAATTAGACCTGAGAACCTTCACCAAATAGAAGAAAAAGTAGGCCCAAATCTCCATCATGTTGGCTTAGGACCAGACTTCCTTAACAAGACCCTCATAGTGCAAGAAACAAAAGCAAGAATCTATAAATGGGATAGATTCAAACTGAAAAGTTTTTTCTCAGCATAGGAAACAATAATGTGAAAAGAGAGCCTACAGAGTGGGAGAAAATCTTTTCCACACACACTTCAGACAGAGCACTCTCTCTCCAAAGTTTATAAAGAATTTAAAAAACTTTACACCCAAAATACAAAGAACCCAATTGATAAATGGGCTAAGGAAATGGGCAGACACTTCACAGAAGAAGATATACAGGTGATCAACAAATATATGAAAAAGTGCTTAGCCTTCCTGATAATTAGAGAAATGCAAATTAAAACCACCCTAAGATTTCATCTAACTCCTATTAGAATGGCTATTATCAAGAACACAAGCAATAATAAGTTTTGGCATGGATGTGGGGAAAAAGGCACAATCATACGTTGCTGCTGAAGTTGCAAATGGTACAGCCACTCTGGAAAGCAGTATGGAGATTCCTCTCAGAAAGCTTGGAATGCACCCACCATTTGACCCAGCTATCCCACTCCTCAGTTTATACCCAAAGGACTTAAAATCAGCATACTACAGTGATGCATCCACATCAATGTTCATAGCAGCTCAGTTCACAATAGCTAGATTGTGGAACAAACCTAGATGCCCGTCAATTGATGAATGGATAAAGAAACTGTGGTATATATACACAGTGTAATATTACACAACCATGAAGAACAATAAAATTATGGCATTTGCTGGTAAATGGATGAAGTTGGAAAATATCATGCTAAGTGAAATAAGCCAAGCCCAAAAAATCAAAGTCGGAATGTTTTCTATGATAAGTGCATGACAGTGTATAACGAGGTGGGGGTAGTGAGGGGAAGAGAAGAATGAAGGAACTCTGGAAGGTGTAGAGGAAAAAGGAGTGGGAGGGGGTGGGGATGGAAAAACAGTAGAATGAAACAGATAGTGTTACCCTGTATATATGTATGATTACATGAATGGTGTGATATATACATTGTGTACAACCATAGAAATGAAAAGTCGTACCCCATTGGTGCACAATGAATCAAAATGTGTCTGTAAAAATAAAAAAATAATTTAATTAAAAAAATTATAGCCATTTGGTGACATTATTTTTTAGAGCATTTAGGGAGAGACCAAAGATGGCTTTCGTCTTTGATATCATTATTCATCATTTTTTATAGTAATGCCCATTGTACTAATCCTCCACCTGAAGAAATGAGAAAGGTATGCATTCTGCTCTGAGAACCAAGTAAGTCTGTGGTGGCAATTGGCAGTCTGATGGTTTCTGAGCTGTATAATAGCATAATTAGAAGGACTTCATAAGGTGCTCTTGTTGCTGGGTATGTATTAGTCCAGGCAAAGTTTGTTAGTGTTCTGAAGGCAAAGGTAAACTGAGGCAGATCAGAATTGTATCCGTTGAAATGGGGGATAAGCAAAAAATCTAAATACTGTTATAGAGGAGCATTAACCTGGAATATCATTCGTAAATCAAAGTCTGGGCAGCTGTCTCTGGCCTTGTCTTGACATAACCAAAATGTTGTGATGATCAAACATCACACAGACCAGAGTAGAGTACTTTTGGAAATATGGAACTGGACACACCTAAGCATTTGTTTCCTGTGTTTCATTGCAGGTTTGAGTCATCCTCTCATGCTATTAGTATGAGCGCCTACTTGCGAGAGCAGAGAAGGGAGCTCTATAGTCGGAGTGGAGAACTTCAAGGTAGGTACTTGGCCTTCTCTGGAAAAATTAATTTTCTGGAGGGAGATCTGAAGTGTTTATAGTGCATGAATTTGTGGTCTGCATTCACAAGATTTTTTTTCTAGATCACAAACATTCAAGGACTTGATAATCTATTTCTTCTATCATTACCAAGCATCTCCTGTCAAACAAATAAAACTATTAGTATAGCCACTAGACCCACTACCATTCAAACAGGGATTCTAAGTGAAAGAGAAGAGGCTAGGCTCTTCTTGCTTAGCTAGCAGACAAGTTCAGTCACTGTCTAGTAGAATGCCAGTCTTCTGTGGCAGCCCCTGTTACTATTCCTTGAATTATTGTTTTTGACATGTTCATTAATATGGCAGGTATAACTGAAATTTGAAAAGGAGCAAATACAATCTCTGTCATTATTTAAAGGGAAGAAGGATACCTCTAAATTATCAATATCAATAACCTGGTCTAATCAATATGCCGTGGATACATAGTATACTTGATACCCATGTGTTGTTACTAGAGTATTGTACTGTATATCTCCAGAAGAAATAGTTAGGAAATGAATTATCATATAAATAAATAAAAATCAAACTAATAACATTTCCCTATATGACAGAAAGATGCTAATTGTGATAAATTAATCAATTAAGAAAGATTTGTGAGGGCCTGCTAAATGTAAGACATCATAGGTTTTAGAAGGAATTGAAGTTGGGTACAAAGAAATATAAGATACTACCTTAAGATCCAGTTGTGAAAGTAAGGTGTGTGTGTGTGTGTGTGTGTGTGTGTGTGTGTGTATGTGTGCGTCTGTCTGTCTGTCTGTCTGTGTGTATCTGTCTGTGGTCCTTCTTCACAGTCCATGAGTCCTTCATATATTTGCATTTGTACTGAATATTTATAGTTTTTTTGCCACTGTTCCCTAAGCACTGCAGTATAACAACTACTTGTATAGCCTTTCCATCATATTTGATATTGTAAGTAATCTAAAGATGATTTCAAGTAATAAGGGTAAGTGTTATAGATAAGGTTATAGACAAGTACTATACCATTTTATAAAAGAGACTTGAGCACCATGGATTTTATTGCCCGTGGAGACGACTGTGTTCACACACCTACATGGAGACACAGATACCTCACCAACAATGTGAAGAAGTACATAGTAATAGCTAAGTGGGTTTTATGCATAGAATTGCTAGAGAAATTAAGAGAAGGGAGTGATTATTTCAATTATTTTAGAATTCTGTATTTTGTCCATGAGGGACATGTATGACCACTTTAGTCTTTGGTACTTTGGGGGTACTTGAAGCATTTTTTCAGTGACTAGACTGCACAATTAAATGTTTGTTTTTTAAGACTCATCATAGTTACGTATAAAGTACCATGAAGCACCCAGTCAGCTTTTCTGGTTGAAGACTACTGTCATCCCACCTCCATGTGGCTTCATAAATATGAATTAGACTAATCAATCTAATAACATCTAATTTTTTCCATCTAGCTTTGCTCACTCATATCATAGTAGTTGTTGCACTGCTTACATATATGGTAACCAAAAGCAAAAATTTGGAAATATGTTCTAGGGTACTGGGAAAAGGAGATTTACCTGCCAATATATATTTAATTTTAAAATGTTATCATACATTTTGGAAAGCATGCAGGGTGCTTCTGGAGCAGTACAGAGAATAGTTAAAATTGTGAATAAATGAAGGATTGACCAGCTCATTGGTAGGCCAGGTAGTGAAGGAAGAGGGCAACCCAGGGTCTAGTAGGCAGCATCTCCCAGGAGAGTAGGGAGGGCTGCAAAGTGTGGAAGGAAATGATGGTAACAACACATGTTCTTGTAATGTCACTTAGGGGTGTAGCAGGTTATCTAGGGCTATTATATCTTCCTAGCAATGTCCTGGTTTTTTTCTCTCTGCAGTGATTACTGAGGAATAGTTTTTTTCCACCTGTCTTCTATTAAATTCCTATAATGGTGACAGAGCCTCGCACTCCCCTTAGTTTGAATCCTGATGATTTTATTATTTTTAAATTAATAAACACTTTTAACAGCAGTTTTAAATTCACACCAAAATTCAGTAGAAAGTACAAAGTTCCTGTGTGTCCCCTGCTCTACCCTCCATAACCTCCTCTGTATTCACATTACACCCCACAGTGAAGCCTTTCATGTGACGCTTTGAGATGAAAAGATAGACCACATAATTAATGGGTCAGCAGTAGAACCTGTCACTTGCTCAGATCAAGGATTATAGCCATCAGGATGAATGACTGATACCCACTCTTCCTTCCTTTTGTTAGTAGGGATAGTGAACACCCTGTACGCTAGCCACATGGCACAATTTTCAGGTCCCCTCAGCATTCCATGATCTCTTCAGAGACAGTGTGGCATGGCAATGCAGAATAGGGGGTTCTGAGCACAGACTGCTCACATGCTCTTCTTTACTACTAGTATCATGGCCTTGGACAAGTTACATGACCCCTATACCTCCTTTTCCTTTTCTCTCAATTGAGATAAAGTAATGGGACCTACCCCATGAGGTGTTTGTGAAAGTCGGTCTTTAAAAAATCATCCACCATAGTGTGAACATTATGCCTTTCTTTGTCTTCTCCAGGGTTAATTTCTAGTACTGTGACTACAGAGCTTTCACATACATTTTGTTTATCCTTGTGTTATCTTTTATGGCTAAATCTTTCTTAGCTTTCTAAGTTAAATTTAGTCATCACTTATTCTCAGGAGTTTCCTTGCAGGTCCTATCTCTTCCCAGTCTTCTGCAAACACACACCTACTATGGGGTTGTGGCCCTGAGATGTGTTCCAGCCAAATTTTTACTGTTCTGAGCATTTGCCATACTATATCATGGGTCAAAGCTCACTTGCTTAAGTTTGCCATAAAACAGAAGCTCTGTAAGTGACACAATATTTTATTTCCTGTGGTTCATACAGTGCCTGGTTCAATAAATGTTTGATAAATACTAGTTGAGCTAGTGACAGAGTGCAGAGGACAGTTGAAATGTAAGTAGGATAGAAAGATCACCATTGAGAAGGAGGAAGGGCCCTAAAAGGAGGTGGAGCATTGACAGCCATTATCAGACTGATGGGTTCCCATTCATTTTCAAGTTTGTTATTTTGTCCCATTGTCCCAGACATGGAACACTTAAGAAAGTTAAGTTGAGCAACAACTATACCACTTATTGTAGCTTTGGAATATTATTTGAATATTTATTATATTAACAAAATTGAAAACTTCAAACTTAATGGATTAAGGAGAATTAGAGGCTGTGCATATTTTTCTTTTTCTCTGCAGTTTCATTGTACATAGGTTTTATTAAGCAGAAAAGTTGCCATTGAGCTGTCTGGTCCAGGAGGAAATTGTTATATGAGATTGAAAAACATTTTATAATCCAGTTGAGCTGCAGAGAAATTTTATTCTTTGAGGTAGTTAATCAAAGAGTCACTCCACTCCAACCTTCCCATCCTTCAGGTAGTTAATTGAAATACGGGTGTCTCAAGCACAAGTCTATTGCACTTATAGTGTTAGCAAGACAGGAGGAGTATCTGGTTAGATGAGAGAAATAGCAAACACTCATGTTCATGGTAATCATTAAAAAGTACTTTAGTGGAGGTGATACATCATACATTTGATAAGAGAATGGATCAATTACTAGTTTTGTACAAGTTTGATGCTGTTTCATAGAGAAGCAAACGTTAATTCTGACAAATGCTTTTAACATTTTAGCAGGAATAAAAAGAGGAAATCACACCCATCTTCCATTAAAAACAGCTGTCCCTTTTCAGTTATTTCATTAATCTGACTTGGTCTAAGGACCACAGTGAGATCTGCATTTCAGCTTCCCCTTGAAAAAACATAATTGGATAGTTCAGTTAAATCATAAGACATCGGCAGAAGATTTTTGTCTCTTCTCTTAGCGCAATATAGCTATAGACTTCGCTTCCCAGTGGTTTGGTTTGTAGGGTCAACCTTTCCTTCTGTTGCCGGAAAGCAGCAAAGAAATGCACCATAAAGACCGTCAAGGTAGAATTACAAAGCTCAAATTTTACAAAAGTTAAGTTCCTGCTAACACTTTCAATTTATCATGCAATTAAAATGTTACTCAGTCTAACAATACACATGGGGTAAAAGAATGTAAAAATGAGATTTCTTTGGTATTATCAACCCATCTCAATTGGCTCTAGCTGATATGGTACAGATGGTTCATTATATAGTCTGCCCGTTGGCAATTGGACTGAGAAGGTGGGGGGGCGACTTCCAAGTGTGTGAAATGACAGGTGGAAATCTAGCTTGTGCGTATGTCTACGTTAATCATCGACTTCCTGTTGTTTTGAGCCTCTCTAATGCTTCATTGTGCTGTTTAGCTGTACAGAAGTGTACTAGGTGAAGAAAGATACATTTACCTTGAACATAAGCTTCTCAGGTTTAATGTCTAATTCTTCAGGAGAGTAAGATAATTGATGAATGCTGTATCTCATGAAGGCTAAAACCAATCCAAATATTGCCACACATAAACAAAATAAGCTCTTAGGGTAATCAATTCAATTGTGCCTCCATTTTCTCAAATGAAAAATAGAGTTATTATCAGTCCTGACTACTTCAGGGGAATATTGTGACTATTCAGTTACAAGTTTAAACTCTGCAAAAATTAGAACAGCTATGTTGATTTAAATTAAAGAAATTATCACTATGGAAGTAGGAGTACTGCATCTACTTCTTTACCTCTTATATTCTCTTCAACTCCAGTCCACTGAGTTGACTCTCCTCAAGAGAGTCCCTCAGCAGTGACTTCCATCATGGCAGAGTCTGTGTTGCTTTTCTGCATTCTCTCACTTGATCTTTTAGCAGCACTTTTCCCTTTTTCCTCCTCACGTTCCTTCTGAATCTTCTCATGAGCCTCTTGTCTAGGGGTTTGACCCTTAGATTTCCTCTGTGCTCACTCTATAACTCTCCCCCAATGACCTCAGCTAAGACAGCTTTACCTAGTGCCTAGGTACAGGTGACCTCTAAGTCTTTTTCTCCTCCCTAAGTCTCATTATTGTTTCCTGACTTCTTCCATTATTCAATCCTTCATTCTATGCTTATCAAAATATTTTTTAAAGTTTTTCATAATGGTTTTCTTAATATGTATATGTCTCACTTACTTGTTAACATGTTAATTTTCTACACTTCCCTCCATCCAGAATTGAAGTCTTACTCATTGGTACACACCAGTGTCTAGAATGCTTGGCTTAAATTAGACTCTTAAATGATATGTGATAGAGGTTTAAGGTGTAGTTCAGTGATAGAGCATGTGCTTAGCTTGTATGAGACCTGGGTTTGAACCCCAGCGCACACACAAGTACAGACACCATATAGGTATGGTGAAGGATACTCTTTATTTCCTTCTTTGTAGGTGCAATTCTACTTATTTGAGAAACTTTAGGAGAAGCTTTAATAAATAGAGTAAGAGTAGGAGTCTGTTGTTTGTTTTCTTTAATTTTTAAGCATAATGAGACTCATGAATGGGTAGAGTTCATTAATGGTCATTGATTCAAATGGTAAGGTGTACTCAGTTTTGATTACAGTTTCTTTTGTATCTTGGGACTACATAGTACGCCTGTTTGTACTCAGTGATATTACCCTTAGAGTGCCATTTTTATCCCCATTAGTTTAATGAATGACATTTCTATAGCTCTGATATTAATATATTCTGTAAAGCTATAGCCACTTGAGAACTGACTTTGCTAAGAGGATTTGCTTTACATGGTAAATATGGAAGTACTGGCATCAGGGAAAACTGGGCCCTTTTACTGACCTGATCTGAATTTCCAAGTTTCCCCTCTCTCATGGATTATTGGTTCCTGGAGTTGTGAATACATAATGATATTGTATATAATTAATCTATTTGGAGATACCTTGCCTTAAGGAAAACAGAAACAAAAACAAAAAAGATTCAGATCAGTTAACCATGGGTTGATTATCCTTCTTAAAAAAGGATTTATAATAGGAATTTCTTTGATAGCAGGCTCTTCTATAATGGAGCATTTAAAGCAAGACTTCACTTATGTACACATTTTCAGGGGCATTTTGACTAAAAGAAGGGATGCTCATTACTATAGCAGTTTTGTGCCCATATCACACATTTGTTCCACAGTCTGAAATATAAGAAACACTTAAGAGCTTTCCATCCTGAAATCTGATTAGAAAATTCTTTGCAAGCTGTTAAATTTTATTAAACAACTTGGTTAATAACTATTTAACAATATGCAGAAAACATGAAAAGATACATTTTTCCTTTGAAAATTACATATGACTATTTCAAAATAATCTTTCATAGTTAGCTCTTTTCTTTTAGCCTCTTATATAGTGGGTGAAATCTAGTCCCTCTCTCTGTATATTTATATCCTTGCTTTTTTTTTTTTTCTATTTTTTTTTATTGTAAACAAATGGGATACATGTTGTTTCTCTGCTTGTACATGGCGTAAAGGCATACCATTTGTGTAATCATAAATTTACATAGAGTAATGTTGTTTGATTCATTCTGTTATTTTTTCCCTTCCCCCCACCCCTCCCACCCCTCTTTACCCTCTATACAGTACTTCCTTCCTCCATACTTGCCCCCCTCCCTAACCCTAACTCTAACCCTAACACTAACCCTTCCCTCCCCCCCCCCATTATGTGTCATCCTCCACTTATTAGCGATATCATTCGTCCTTTGGCTTTTTGAGATTGGCTTATCTCACTTAGCATGATATTCTCCAATTTCATCCATTTGCCTGCAAATGTCATAATTTTATCATTCTTTATGGCTGAGTAATATTCCATAGTATATATATACCACAGTTTCTTTATCCACTCATCAATTGAAGGGCATCTAGGTTGGTTCCACAGTCTGGCTATTGTGAATTGAGCAGCTATGAACATTGATGTGGCTGTATTTCTGTAGTATGCAGATTTTAAGTCCTTTGGGTATAGGCCAAGGAGTGGGATAGCTGGGTCAAATGGTGGTTCCATTCCAAGTTTTCTAAGGAATCTCCACACTGCTTTCCATAGTGGCTGCACTAATTTGCAGCCCCACCAGCAGTGTATGAGTGTACCTTTCTCCCCACATCCTCGCCAACACCTGTTGTTGCTCGTATTCTTAATAATCGCCATTCTAATTGGGGTGAGATGGAATCTTAGGGTGGTTTTGATTTGCATTTCTCTTATTACTAGAGATGTTGAACATTTTTCCATATGTTTGTTGATTGCTTGTAGATCTTCTTCTGTGAAGTGTCTATTCATTTCCTTAGCCCATTTGTTGACTGGACTATTTGAATTCTTGGAGTAGAGTTTTTTGAGTTCTTTATAGATTCTGGAGATTAGTGCTCTATCTGAAGTATGATTGGCAAAGATATTCTCCCACTCTGTAGGCTCTTTCTTCGCATTGCTGATAGTTTCCTTTGCTGAGAGAAAGCTTTTTAGTTTGAATCTATCCCAGTGGTTGATTCTAGCTTTTATTTCTTGTGCTATGGGAGTCCTGTTAAGGAAGTCTGGTCCTAGACCAACAAGGTGAAGATTTGGACCTACTTTTTCTTCTATAATCTGCAGGGTCTCTGGTCTGATTCCGAGGTCCTTAATCCATTTTGAGTTTAGTTTCGTGCATGGTGAGAGATATGGGTTTAGTTTCATTCTGTTGCATATGGATTTCCAATTCTCCCAGCACCATTTGTTGAAGAGGCTATCTTTTCTCCATTGCATATTTTTGGCCCCTTTGTCTAGTATGAGAAAATTGTATTTATTTGGGTTTGTGTCCGTGTCCTCTATTCTATACCATTGATCTACCTTTCTATTTTGGTACCAATACCATACCGTTTTTGTTCCTATTGCTTTGTAGTAGAGTTGAAGATCTGGTATTGCAATACCCCCTGTTTCACTCTTCCTGCTAAGGATTGCTTTAGCTATTCTGGGTTTCTTATTCTTCCAGATGAATTTCATAATTGCTTGCTCTATTTCTGTAAGGTACACAATTGGGATTTTAATTGGAATTGCATTGAATTTGTATAGCACTTTAGGTAGTATGGCCATTTTGACAATATTAATTCTTCCTATCCAAGAACATGGAAGATCTTTCCATCTTCTAAGGTGTTCTTTAATTTCTTTCTTTAGTGTTGTATAGTTCTCATTGTAGAGGTCTTTCACCTCTTTTGTGAGATTGATTCCCAAGTATTTTATTTTTTTCGAGGCTATTGTGAATGGGGTAGTTTTCCTAATTTCTCTTTCTGAAGATTCATCACTTATGTATAAAAATGCGTTGGATTTATGGGCATTGATCTTGTAACCTGCTACATTACTGAATTCACTTATGAGTTCTAAGAGTTTTCTGGTGGAATTTCCAGGTTCCTCTAAATATATAATCATGTCATCAGCGAACAGGGATAGTTTGAGTTCTTCTTTTCCAATTCGTATCCCTTTAATCTCTTTGGTTTGTCTAATTGCTCTGGCCAGAGTCTCAAGAACGATGTTGAATAGAAGTGGTGAAAGAGGGCATCCCTGCCTTGTTCCAGTTGTTAGGGGGAATGCTTTCAGTTTTTCACCATTTAGAATGATATTAGCCATGGGCTTAGCATAAATGGCCTTTACAATGTTAAGGAATGTTCCCACTATCCCTATTTTTTCTAGTGTTTTGAGCATGAAGGGGTGCTGTATTTTATCAAATGCTTTTTCTGCATCTATTGAAATAATCATGTGATTCTTGACTTTAAGTCTATTAATATGGTGAATTACGTTTATTGATTTCCTGATGTTGAACCAACCTTGCATCCCTGGGATGAAACCCACTTGATCATGGTGCACTATCTTTTTAATATGTTTTTGTATGCGATTTGCTAAAATTTTGTTGAGAATTTTTGCGTCGATGTTCATTAAGGATATTGGTCTGAAATTTTCTTTCCTTGATGAGTCTCTGTCTGGTTTAGGTATCAGTGTGATATTGGCTTCATAGAATGAGTTTGGGAGGGTTCCCTCCTCTTCTATTTTATGGAATACTTTGAGAAGTATTGGAATGAGCTCTTCCTTAAAGGTTTTGTAGAACTCGGCTGAGAACCCATCTGGTCCCGGACTTTTCTTTGTTGGTAGGCTTTTGATGACTTCTTCTATTTCAGTACTTGAAATTGGTCTATTTAAATTGTTTATGTCCTCCTCATTCAGTTTAGGCAATTCATATATCTCTAGAAACCTGTTGATGTCTTCGAAATTTTCTATTTTGTTGGAGTATAGATTTTCAAAATAGCTTCTAATTATGTTTTGTATTTCCATCCTGTCGTGATATTTCCTTGTTCATTCCGAATTTTAGTGATTTGGGTTTTCTCTCGTCTTCTCTTTGTTAGTGTGGCTAAAGGTTTATCAATTTTGTTTATTTTTTCGAAGAACCAACTATTTATTTTGTCAATTTTTTGTATTGTTTCTTTTGTTTCAATTTCATTGATTTCAGCTCTGAGTTTAACTATTTCCTGTCTTCTACTACTTTTGGTGCTGGTCTGTTCTTCTTTTTCTAAGGCTTTGAGCTGTAGTGTTAGGTTGTTTATTTGTTGAGTTTTACTTCTTTTATTAAATGCGCTCCATGAAATAAATTTCCCTCTAAGTACTGCTTTCATAGTGTCCCAGAGATTTTGATATGATGTTTCTTTGTTCTCATTTACCTCTAAGAATTTTTTAATTTCCTTCTTAATATCTTCTGTTATCCATTCATCATATGATAGCATATTGTTTAATCTCCAGATGTTGGAATAGTTTCTGTGTTTTACTCTTTCATTTATTTCTAACTTCAATCCATTATGATCTGATAGAATACATGGTAGTGTCTCTATCTTCTTGTATTTGGTAACATTAGCTTTGTGGCATAATATATGGTCTATTTTAGAGAAGGATCCATGTGCTGCTGAGAAGAAAGTGTATTCACTCTTGGTTGGATGGAATATTCTATAAATGTCCGTTAAGTCTAAATTATTGATTGTGTTGTTGAGATCTATGGTTTCTTTGTTCAATTTTTGTCCGGAAGATCTGTCCAGTGGTGAGAGAGGCGTGTTAAAATCACCTAGTATTATTGTGTTGTGGTCTATTTGGTTTCTGAAATTGAGAAGGATTTGTTTGACATACATAGATGAGCCACTGTTTGGGGCATAGATGTTTATGATTGTTATATCTTGCTGATTTATGCTTCCCTTAAGCAGTATGAAATGACCTTCTTTATCCCTTCTGACTAACTTTGGCTTGAAGTCCACATTATCGGAAATGAGGATGGATACTCCAGCTTTTTTGCTGAGTCCATGTGCATGGTATGTTTTTCCCCATCCTTTCACCTTTAATCTATGGGTATCTTTTTCTATGAGGTGAGTCTCTTGCAGGCAACATATTGTTGGATCTTTCTTTCTAATCCAGTCTGCCAGTCTGTGTCTTTTGATTGATGAATTCAGGCCATTAACATTCAGGGTTATTATAGAGAAATGATTTGGTTTCCCGGTCATTTGGTTCATTTTTAAAATTTTGTTTATTTATTTGTTTGACACAACTTGTTTCCTCCTTTATTTGACAATTCCTTTAGGATAATTCCTCCCTTTGCTGATTTGCTTCTTTGTTTTTCATCTCTTCCTCATGGAATATTTTGTTGAGAATGTTCTGTAATGCTGGCTTTCTTTTTGTCAATTCTTTTAGCTTTTGTTTATCATGGAAGGATTTTATTTCATCGTCAAATTTGAAGGTAAGTTTTGCTGGGTATAAGATTCTTGGTTGGCATCCATTTTCTTTCAGGGCTTGAAAAATGTTGTTCCAGGCCCTTCTGGCTTTTAGGGTCTGGATTGAAAAATCTGCTGATATCCGTATTGGTTTCCCCCTGAATGTAATTTGGTTCTTTTCTCTCACAGCCTTTAAAATTCTGTCTTTATTTTGTATGTTAGGTATTTTCATTATAATGTGCCTTGGTGTGGGTCTGTTGTAATTTTGTGTATTTGGAGTCCTGTAAGCCTCCTGAACTTGATTTTCCATTTCATTCTTCAGATTTGGGAAATTTTCTGATATTATTTCGTTGAATAGGTTATTCATTCCTTTGGCTTGTTTCTCTAGGCCTTCCTCAATCCCAATAATTCTTAAATTTGGCCTTTTCATGATATCCCATAGTTCTTGTAGATTCTGTTCATGATTTCTTACCATCTTCTCTGTTTGTTCAACTTTGTTTTCAAGGTTAAATATTTTGTCTTCAATGTCTGAGGTTCTGTCTTCCAGGTGTTCTATCCTATTGGATATGCTTTCTATGGAGTTCTTAATTTGGTTTATTGTTTCCTTCATGTCAAGGATTTCTGTTTGGTTTTTTTTCAATATCTCTAACTCTTTATTGAAATGATCTTTTGCTTCCTGTATTTGCTCTTTTAACTGTCGATTGGTGCGATCATTCAATGCTTGCATTTGCTCTTTCATCTCATCGTTTGCTTCTCTGATCATTTTACTTATGTACATTCTGAACTCCTTTTCTGTCATTTCTTCTGCCATGCTGTCACTGGGTTTTATTGATATAACATCTAGATTTGTTTGCAGCATTTTCTTTCCTTGTTTTCTCATATTGTTCAGGTATCAGAGGACTGCTGAGATATTGCAGATTTCCTCTATTGACTTACAATGTCCCTGAAGATTTCTATATATATCCCCCTTTAGCCTTCAGTAGGCTGAAGTCTTGAGGAAGTTGATAATGCGGTGCTCCACAAGGAAGCTGCCTCTCTAGGAGTGGTGTCCTTCAGGTGGGGTATAATCCCTGCTAGTGGGCAGAGGTGCCTCCACTTGTTGACCAATGGTCATCCAAAGGGGACCTAGGCTGTGGGCTGAGGCCAGGCCTGTTTGGGCCTGAGTCTCTGGTTTTACCGTCCTTGTGGTGAAACCTCACCCGGCAGGGAAGACTCACCCGGTGGGGAGGTCTCGCTGGTCAGTTCCCTCCTAGAGGTTCCCCTCAATTTACAGCTACCGCCTGGGCTTGGCTGCCTTCCTCTGCAAAGTTCCCAGGGGCCCGGCCCTATCTCCTGGGCCTGGGAGCCTCACCCTTTGCAGATGACTCTCCTTAGGCTGCCCTTCCTCAGAGAATCTGCCCGCAGGCCTGGTACCTTCACTCCGCCCTAAGCCTGTCTCTGTGGGGCTCTTCCACCAAGAAGCCTCCTAGATCCTGGGACCCTGCTCTGCACCTAATCGCCTGGCTATGCGGCCCCTCCTCTGAGCAGCGACCTGGGGCCCTGTACAATTGCTCTGAATCCCAGAGACCCGCCACACGCCTCTTCCTCCAGACAGCCGCCTAGTATTCCGGTGCGGTCACTAGGAGTCCAAGAAACTCACTGCGTGCCTCCACCTCCACCAACCACCCGTAGCCCTGTGCCGTCAATCACTCCGAGTTGAAGTGACCTTCCCTGTTCCTCCTCCTTCTCCAGATAACCCCCCGGGTGTTCAGGAGCGGTCGCTCTGAGTGGCTCTGAGTCCACGTGACCCGCAGCACGGGTCCTCTGGGCAACCGCCTGGAGCTCTGGTGCGTCCACTCAAGACCAAGCGTCCCACCACGCTCCTCCTCCAGGCAGCCCCCCTGTGTTCAGGCGCTGTCACTTTAAGTCCAAACAACTCACCACTCGCCTTCTCCTCTGAGCAGCCGCCTGGAGCGCTAATGCAGTCACTGCGAGTCCACACGACCCGCCGTGCTCCTCCTCCTCCTCCTCCTACTCCTCCAGGCAGGCCCCGGGGTTCAGAAGTGGTCCGAGTTCAAACAGCTCGCCACCCAGCCCCTCCTCTGGCAACCGCCTGTAACTCTGGTGTAGTCACCCCGAATCCAAGCGGCTACGCTCCTCCTCCTCCTCCTCGTCCTCTGGGCAGGCCCCGGGGTTCAGAAGCGTCGTTCTGATTCCAAACAGCTCGCCGCGCAGCTTCTCCTCTGGCAACCGCCTGCAGCTCTGGTGCAGTCACTCCGAATCCAAGTGGCCACGTTCCTCCTCCTCCTCCTCAGGGCAGTCCCTGGTGTCCTGAGTCCACACAGCTCTCCTCGCCACTCCTCCCCTGGGCAGCCGCCGGAGCCCCAGTGGTTGCTCCGAGTCCCAGCGCTGTGCCGAGCGGCCTCCCTCACGGCGCTCCCAGCTGTCCGAGTTCACTGCTCCAGCGGGGGGAGGGGCGTCTCGCCGGCAGTTCTACTTCACAAAGTTTCCTGCGTTCCGGGACCACCGTCCCGTCCGGGATGCCTCCCCAAGGGGTGAGAGTCACCTGCCTGCTTTGAGTTGGTCCCAAGCGTCTCAATATCTCCTCTTTTGAATCCTGAGTCCTGGAGCAACATGAAATGCAGCCACCCTCTAGGCCGCCATCTTGAAACCCCCTATATCCTTGCTTTTTAAAATAATGATCTTAGCCCACTTACATGTAAGATTTGTCTTCTAATGAACTTAAATAGAACCTTTGTCAATGCTGATTTCTTCATCTGTTCCTAAGAAGTAGTAATAAATATTCTTTCCTCAGGTCATGAACAGACTAATACATTATTTGAAATGTTTTAGAAAATAAAATATTTTTATGCCAAGCTTGTTATTAAGTATACTACTTGTTAACCTCAATCTATGTGGTGTAGAAATGTATTGTAATTAAAATTGTTTTTTAGTTGTAGATTTAATTTATATAAAAAGGATTTATTTTCTGAAACACTCTAGTTCTTATTGTATGCTACAAAATACTGCTAGTTCTGCCATGTGGAGGAGCTTAGAATTCATGAAAAAAATAGATCTTGTGTGTACAAAAAAATAACCATTACAAAGCCCATTACTTAGCAAGGCCATATACCTTACTCTTGAGATATGATCTTTGGTTATCATGCAGAACCAGTTGGTGACATGTAATCTCATTTAGAAAAATTTCATTCTATTCATTCACTCACTCATTTACACAGTTATGAGAAAAGAAGATGCTTTAAAATAAAATATAATAATTTGAGTTTTAAAAAGTGATACCAGTGCATTTCTCTATACCTGCACTATGCTTTAGTTAAAAGATTTTTAAAATTAAATATGAAAAAATAACAACTTCTAACATGTTGCAACAGAAAAATTTGAATGTTATAACATTTTTTCATCATTTAACTCACATTAGTTTTTAAAATACCTTTATTTTATTGATTTATTTTTATGTCATGCTGAGGATTGAATGCAGTCCCACACATGCTAGGTAAGCACTGTACCACTGAGCAAAAACCCCAGCTCATTACTTTTTTAATAAGGTAAAAATAACAACTTTTCTCATTTTCATAGACGTCCGTTAGGACCACAGAAATTATATTCTTGGCAAACCCAATAGTTTACATAATGCACTCATGCTGAGTTCAGATTTTTGGAAAACAGAGATCACAATCATTTAGTACATCTATTTTCTTCCTGCGCCAGAGTCACCATACCATTCTAGACTTCTAAAAAAGAATATACTCTGCCTTTTGATTTTCTGTTATATTCAGCCCTTCTTATAACCTAATTAGTTCAAGCATTGTGATATACACTGTGATGGAGTTATATATATATATATAATAGGGCTGTGAAGGCAGAAGGTTTTTGTACATTTTTAAGACTTAAGCTCGGTTATAAAGGATGAAGAGAAGTTTTCTAGGTAAAGAAAGAAGTGGCAGGCATTTCAGGGCCTGGATAAATGTATGAAAGTTTGGGAGTATGGGTTGTTCTTTCATAATTTGAGCTTCAGTGAATGAATTGGTTTTAATGTTTTCTGGCAGTTAATGAACTGAGTTTATATATGTAGACTACTACTGATTATAATTTATTACTTCCAGGAACCAAAGATGATAAAAAGGACACCAAAGCTATTGTGATTGACATTGGCCATTGTTCATCCTAACAATTAAGAGATTAAGAACCAGTAAGCACCAATGTGTACTGGTGAGGGTAGGAAAGTAAAGGCCATTATCATACTAGAGTAAAAACTACATGTCATCATATACATTTTCTGAATGATGTTAAAATGTTATAGCCATGCAACTTCATTATTAAAATTTCTATGGGAAAACAGCTTTGTTTTTATGTGCTATTGTTGTTATTTCATCAGCCTATTCTTGGTAGATGAGGCTGGACATATTAGCATGGGCCAGATCATGAAGGATCAGCCTGACCTGTTTCTAAAGTACCATGGGTTAAAACTAGAATGTTCCACTTGAACTGCAAGTGGTGATGGCAGTTGGTTCTATATGGAGATAGCAGAATTCTGTGTACTCACGTCTGGTTTCCAGCTTGTGATTGTGATGTGGATGAAAATTTGCATCAAGTTACTTTTGGCTTCCCCACAAATTAAACTCAAAAAGCCCATATAACAGTAATATATGATAGTATGTACGAATGCTGCATGAATATTGCAGTAGTCATAATATAGGGTGTTCATTCCTAGAACTGTGATGACATCTCCTGAATTGCAGCCAGTTCATTTGCATATTCATGCCCACTTAGCTCAAATAAGTCCCTGTTTGTTTGCACATTAATGTCTGATTTCTGCATCAGTTAACTAATTTACATATCCCTGTTCAGTTAGTTAGTGATGTTCATATATGGAATATCGGTGTGACTGTTTGTGCTTTTGAGTAGCTTGGGGAGTATTGTGATTTAATGGAAGGAGCAATGATTTCTCATTCCACTTTTACTGGACATGTTAATTTACTTTTCTGAATTCTAGATTACTCATCTGTGTAACAAGGTCAACAATAGTTACCCTGCCCAATTGTCAGAGTTGCCGTATCAGTTTCCAGGTCAACTCAATTCTGGGCTATGCTGCAGGAACATTTCCTGCTTAAGGAGAGGTCCTAGGTACTGTGGAAGAGAAGACCTGCAAACTGTTAAAGTTCTAGGGAGTGCTTTGGGAACGTGAAGGAGAAGACACTTAATACTGCCAGAAGTCACAGAAGGTGTTACAAAGGAAGAATCCTTGTAACTAAACTGGAAGGGGAGTTAACCAGCTAACCGAGGAAAGAAAACTCACTGAGGTGGGAGAAGATGATGTAATTGTGCACACCTCAGAGTTTCATGGAATCATAGGCATTTAGTTGGGGTTGAAACATAAGGTGTGTGGGGAAGACTGGACCTGGACAAGGTAGATATGTAGGCAAATGTCAGTTTTGGTATATCATAGCAAGAAGGTATGGCTTTTCTCTTATGGATGAAAAGGAGACCTCTAAGGGCTCAACGTAGGAAAGTGATAGGTAAATGTAGTCAGAATTGGATTTAGAAAAGTTTTCTGATGTTTGCATGGAGAAGGAATTGAGTACAGTGAGATCAGTGGCAGGCAGGTTGTGCTATTATTTCAGGTGAAACCTTATGAAAGATTCTGTCAGCCTTTTGGGACACATGGGAAGAGATCCAAAAGCTAATTGGAGGCAGAATCAGTTGGACATAGTATTGTCCGTGGGGTTTGAGCAAGAGATACACAGTTTTGCTGATTACCAGTTTTCAATTTGGTGATAATGGTATTATTTATTAAGAAAGTAAATGCAAAGAGTAGTAGCTTTTATGGAAGGTTAGGTAGGGATGAAGATAACTTTTTTCATTTCTGTCAGTTTTGTGTGTGTGTATATATATATATATATATATTTAATCTAATTTAATATACTTTTGCTATTCTAATCTAATCATCTTATCTCTTTCCTTAGGTTTGAGATTTTCAGCAGTTTGGATTACCCATAACCACTTCCTTCCTAAATCCATAATATTGGAGTAATAGTTTTTTTTCCTCTTTCTTCCTCCTCTTATTTTTAAATTATAAATATTGCTTATTTTAAGTTTTGGTTACTCTATTAATTTTAACACTCATTTTAATCTTTGAAGAATACAAAGATTCTTTAATTTTTGTTCCTGGATGTATCCTGCATTTTCAGTATTAAAATCAAGCTACCATGTGTCTTTCTTCTTTGTGCAAATCACTTAACTAGTTTTCTGAGTTGTGAAAGGAAGAAGCTAAATTATTTCTATGAAGCTTATTGATCTCCAGAGCTTTAGATTCTTGGAAACTTAGCCAGTTGCTCTCTATCTGTTCTTCAGATCGGAGTTTGAGGACTAGTTAGGGATTCAGAGTTAGGGGTTCAGATAGTTTCTGGAGTCAGGCTTACTACCAGGGTGACTATGCAAATTAGCTCCTCTGTGTGTTGCTTCATTTTATATGACCTGTGAATATAATACACCATAGTGCCTTAATGAGGTTGAAATGAGCTAGCACATGTAAAATGTTTAGAACTGTGCCTGGCCCGTATTAATAAATGAGAAATGTCAATAACTATTACTTTGTATGTGATACCCCTCCACCCCAGCACCTATCCTCATTCGACACACATGGAAAACATCAATAAATGTTTCTTTTTAAATGAATGAATGAATAGGCATGTTAATGACAAGTAAATTAAAGTCCTGTCTTCCAGAATGGTCCATAGAAACACATTTCCGCCCCCCTCTGTATTCCTGGACAAAAATCCTTTCAGAGTATGGAGAAAACGTGTTCTTCTCAGTATCATCCTAACCTGGTAGTGTGAAGAGACATTGACTGAGGCAGTCTGAGTGGGAGTCACATAAACCTCTAACGAAAAGGGCTGCATGTTGTGATTTTTTTTTTTTTTTTAACATTTCTACTTTTCCTGGATTGTATCCCCCCTCAGGTAAATATCCACAGCTATGACAAACATGGACATTTCTCCTCAAAATGATTTTGACCATCAGTGTCCCTAACCCTGATTTAACTACACAAATAACTTAGAACAATTAGAATATGGCAAATAAAAGGTTAGAATGGAAAGGACATCCTTTCTATTTATAAATTAAGTACTTTGCATCAGAACATTTGTCAGTGTTTTATGTACATTATTGTTTTGCATTCCTCTTGCCTCCAGTTTGAAATCACTTCCTTACCACTTATGAAAACAAAAATAAAAAGAGAAGTTTTATTCCAATTCATGATCAATTGACATTTCCTAACCTAAATGTCTTAGAGCTACAGAGATATCAACCTAGTACCATAAAAGGAAATAAATGGAAATTATTTTTTGAAAACACCTTAAGTTCTAACAAACAAAAGATATATAACTGTGTGCTTGTTAGGGTTCTCCAGAGAAACAGTACACACACACACACATACACACACACACACACATATACATTTTATATATAACATACACATATGTGTACACATACATACACATTTTATATATATACACACATATGTGAATGTATATGTGTACTTGTACATATACATGTATATGTATACATGCTTATTTGTGTGTCTGTGTGTGTCTGTATGTAAAGTTTGCTTCAGTCTATGATGGTTAATTTTAATGTGTCAACCTGACTGGGCTAAGAGATGTCCAGAGAGCTGGAGGACCATTATTTCTAGGTGTCTGTGAAAGTGTTTCTGGAAGTGATTAGCATCTGAATCCCTACAATGAATAAAGAAGATCCAGCTCCCTCACCAGTGTATCATCCCACCCACTTGAGGGCCTGAAGAGAACAAAAAGAAGAGAGGTGAACTCCCTCTTTGTCCTTGAACTGGGGCTTCCATCTTCTGCCCTTAAGATATTGGCTCTCCCAGTTCATGAGCCTTCAAGTGACCAGAACTGACTGAGGCCTTAAGTCTCAGAGTGACATTTGCACAAGTGTTCCTGTTTCTTGGGCCTCAGGTTTAGACTAGAACTATACCATCCTGTGTCTCCAATTTCCAGAAGATAGATCCTAGAACTTCTCTGTCCCCATAATTGAATGCGCTAATCTCATATAATCTCATTCTGTAGGTATACATATATACATTACAGGTCATCTGAAAGGGAAATTTTTGAGTTGACCTAGAAGGCAAGCAGTTGTTTATGGACGTGATTCTCAGCATGGTTGCTAAAAGAAGACTGATGAAAACAAGGCTGTGACTGGAACAAACCATTCAGTCATTTATGATCATATCTCGTCCTAAGTTCTGGGAATCTTAACTGGGATCCATATTTCATGAATTATTTTTTAAAAGTTAAAAAGACCTTTGGCCACAGGAATTTTTAGCACCTAAATTGAGTGATTTACTCTAGTCATTTCTAAATTTAGTGACTTACCCAGTAGATGTAGTTTGTTAGAGTAGATATGGATTTGGTGTAACTTATCATGAGAAGTTGAAATTCTTTCTCCCCACACATCAGTCGATGTGATTCTCTTTTGACCTTTTGGTTCAAGGACATTTTTAGGCCAATATAATGCCTCGGGGGATTAATTAATTAGTTTATTTGAATATAATTCCCTCAGAGTATTAATTATCTTATTTTAAGTAATAGCTACTCCCCTGTCTATTTTATATGATTTTCTGTTTAGTTTCAAGTCATGATTGTTTTATTTTACAGTTTGTAATTTGTAATTGCTGCAAGTACTTTTAGAAGTAATGATATTGGGCTGGGGTTGTAGCTAAGTGGGAGAGCTCTTGCCTAGCATGTGTGAGGCACATCACAGGACCATAGGACAATTTATTCATTCTCCTTTTAATACACTTTTATTTTTTTTCACTTTTAGACTATTGTAAGTAATTCTGCAATGAACAGTTTTATATATGTGCACTCATTTTTCTTGGGGATATTCCTAGGAGTTGAAATTACTGAGTCTTGAGTTAGGTATATGTTTAACTTTAAAAGATACTAAAAAGTATTTTAAAATTATAGAAATTGAGAAATTGAAGGAGAACGCCAATTGTTCTGTATTGGCACTAACGTGATTTTTATCAGCCTAAGTTTCCACCATTTTGGTGTGTGTGTAGACTATCTTATTACATTTTTTCCAAACAGTCATTAAAGTACTCCCTTTTTCTCTCATTCTTCTTCTCCTCCATTTTAGCTGGAGTTTCTGGACTTAATAATTTATTTTACAGGTCATATACAAATTCACTGATTTACAGTATATCTTTTCATAGTTAAATTATCTTGTGTTCTCCCAGAGGAAGTCCTGATTGTGTATATACAATTTCTACCAAGAATTCTTAAGTGGACATTCTTGCTAAAGACCTCCTAATTTCTCAGTATTCTGGAGGTTGAAGTTAAAAGTACCTCCTCTCTTTTCTTTTTCTTTTTCTTTTTTTTTTAAAACTCATTGACTTCCTATTTGAATTATATCTTTTTTGCATATTTTTAATTGATGTCCTCACTGATGCTAAACAGAATTCTTTAATGACCTCAGTGTCCTGATCTATGCCCTTGTATAATTCCTCCCTTTTTGTGGGCAAGATCTGTGACTATGATAGGGGTCTCTCCCATGATTAGTCCCTAGTGATTTGACTTGAAGTTAGTCAAAAAGGAGATTATTCTGGTTTGCAGGGTCTAATCAGACAAGTCCTTAAAAGAGACAAGAAGCAGTAACAAATGTACTTCTGATAGCATTGAAGAAGTAATTTTTGAGAAAAGCATGGCTGGGTGGTCAGGACCTACAGTGACCCCAGTCCAACAGTCATGGACCTCAGTTCCATAACCACAAGGAACAGAATTCTGTCAATATCCAATATTGAACTAGGAAGAGGGTCCCAAACCTCAGTTAAGATGATGACCCAACACCTTGATTTCTGGCTAGTAACACTGTGTTATAGGACTCAACTAACCCACATAGTTTAGATTTCTGACCCATATACATTATGAGTAATCAATTTGCATTATTTTAACCTGTTGAGTTTGTGATTGTTATACAGTGGTACAAAATGATTAGACCATCCAGCCTTGATATTCCTTGATTTCCAAATGTTCCCTTAGACTAATGGATGGACTTTTTCTATGGAAACAACCTTGTTTTCTCTGCCTACCCCAAATTTATTTATTTGGAAGCTAAAGAGGGACTTTGGAAAAACTTGAAGGTTTTATAGGTAATCTGTGTTTCTGTGGTCTTTATTTGTATGAGATAACACTTTAGAAATATTTATTGTAATTTAAATGTATAATAAAAAATCATCAACATAACCTTTTGAGGAAGGTAGGACAGATGATATTGTTCTCTGGGTTGTCTCATGACACCCAGCATGTTTAAACTCATTGCCTCCTTTTTTCACCACCACCTCAAATCTGCTCTTCTTTCTGTGCACCCAGTTTCATTAAATGAGATCATTGAATTACCAGTTGTGAAACCTGGAAGTCATCCTTGACTCTTCCTTCTTTGCCCTACAGAGATAACTGATCATCAGAACCTACTGATGCTGCCTCCTTAGCGCCTCACAAACCCATCTACTGTTTCATTTAAAAATGTTCCTTGGTTTCTCCCAGGTTCTAACTGCCATTATCTCCTGGTTGTTTTTTTCCTGAATTCCTCAAATTCAGTTTTTATATGAGAACTAGGGGGTTCAGTGATTTCTTGTGTCTTTTGTGCTAAGCCCAGTTATTCATGTGTGGCAAGGTTCTACATGATTTGATAACTGGCATGTGTAGTGTCTGCCTGGCCCCATTTTCTCACCATGGCCTTGGGGGCTCCTTCCATGTCTCTGTCTGTACCTAGTATTGGCTTGCTTCTATTTTCTTGACAACAGCTGTCGTCTCTTGGCAGTGCTGTGCTGTATAATAAGAATTTTATGTAGTGCTTATTGAGTATTTATCATGTATCCTCAGAACCCTGAAAACTTTACACACAGTATCTTTGTAGCAGGTCAGGACACAGAAATCTAGAAGCAACATTTTTTATTAGTGGTGCCAGGGTCCAGAGGGATAATTCCCCAAATCTGAGCCCTGAACATAGCAAGGCTTTTACTTTTATACTTAAGCAAGTTTTGGGTATATCAAGACAAGGGAGTTGGTGCAATTCTATTGGAGGGTACATTTTACATTCGTTTTATGTTGTCAACAACCTAGGGACTCTTAGTTCATACACTTTAGGGACTTTGACTGTACTAAGCATAAAGGGAAATTGTTCTGTCCCTGCTACATTGTTTCCTACTTCTGCTACTA
This sequence comes from Sciurus vulgaris, assembly GCF_902686455.1. Lineage (NCBI taxonomy): Eukaryota > Metazoa > Chordata > Mammalia > Rodentia > Sciuridae > Sciurus > Sciurus vulgaris. The sequence continues at coordinate 21,247,675 of NC_136468.1, read as the reverse complement.
GGGCCATCTTGTTACATCCGCCTTTTACCACTGCAAGCCTCTATGGTTAAGTTTCAGTAAGCAGAGCTGCTCTGTGTCAGAGTGCAGAACCACAGCCTTTCAGCTCTTAAATCGTGAAAGTTTCCATTTTACTGTACCACATCTTTTCCTATCCTTTTCTTTAGGGACTTTTTAAAAAAAATTTTTTTTAACTCATCCAATTTAGGTTATCTTCTGTCTCTGTAGCACATATAGTTATTAAATTATTTGTTTTTGTTTGTTTGAGATGTGCATTTATCCTTCATTTTCAGTTCCATAGTCAGGAACCAAGGCAGTTGGATTTTCTGTACATATCAGAACCTAGTAAATAGTAAGCATTCAATAAATATTCATAGTTTTCACAGATGAAAATAGGTTCATTAACTAAATGGTCTAAGTAGATAGAGACAAAGTATTTTCTCTCCATGTAGAGCTTTTACCAATATATTGGTAATACTTGGGGAAGTATATTAATAAGTCACAGATTAAATTCTGCTAAGAAGGAAGATAAGGAAAACTAATATTACTTGATGCAAGCGGGTGAAGTTACTAAGATGGCATTTTTTTTGAGTACATACATAATTATTTCATTCTCATAATCATTTTGTCAAAGTAAGCCTTATTATCTCATTTTATATGGCTAAGAAAACCATGACTCATAGAGGTTAAGTAACTTTACCAAAGTCACAGAACCAATAAATGATGATGTTGTTCTCTGATGGTTTTGTTATATAGAATTTGCAAAATAACTTATATTTGAAATGGCTATGTATTTGCTGCTTGATTGGGATAATTTAAATATGATAAACCACCTTTATTTAAAATGAACAATTTGATGATTTTGAGTAGATATATATATCTGTGAAAATAATGTCATTATCAAGGTGTGGAACACTTTCATCACCTGTGACTTTCCTTGTGCCCTTATGTAGTCTGTTTCTCTGCTCCAAATCTTTGGTAAGTGCTGAAATGCTTTACATCACAATAGATTAGCCTGAAATTTCTAGAATTTTATATAAATGAAATTATCCAACATACAATTTTGTGACTGGCTTCTTTCTCTCCACCTAATGATTTTGACATTTATCCACATTATTTCAAATCAGTAGTTTGTTTCCTCTTAGAGGTGAACACTGCTGTATTGTACAGATATACCGCAGGCTATTTATTCCTATAGTTGCTGATGTACATTTGGAGAGTTTCCAGGTCTTAGTTATTGTGAATAACATGGCAGTGATCATTTTTGTACAAGTTTGGTGTGGGACATGCATTTTCAATTCCCTGGGAATATATAGAAATGCACTCGCTAGATCATATGGTCAGTATAAGAAACTGTCCGTTTTCTAAAGCAAGTGTATCATTTTATATTCCCCTCAGCAATGTATACCAAAACTTGGTATTGTGAGTTTTTTTCAATTTTGGACATTCAGTTGGGTGTATAATGGTATCTCATTGTGGTAGTTTGTCCGTTTTTAATGTGTTATCTTACTGATGTAGGATCCTACAGAGCTGTGGATTTGGGACTTCTATACCCAAATTATAATCAACCTAAAATCCTTTTTCTCTTGTTTAGACCTCTTTTTCTGTATCATTTATGTTGGAAAAACTTATATCTACCCCTTGATGAAATTTTTAAATACAGAGAAAATACATGGAGCTATTTGATAAGTCAACTGTAAAGCCACTTGTTATTTATGTACATGTTAAAAATAGTACTTAATAAAATGCTCATTTTGTATATCTGTAGAGTTCCAATATTTTCTGAAAGTTTGTGGGTGAGTTCTGAGGAAGTCCTGCTCTAAAACTAAAAATTCCCAATTGTTGCTTTATTGGTAATCTCAGGGCTAATGCAAAGTGCTACTAATTAATACTTTCTTTTTTTGTTTGTTTGTTTTGGGTGCCACCATGGCAGCAAATGGTATCTTAAACTGACAAGCTGTAAATTAAAACTTGCAGAATGCAAGGCCCAGTCTAGGGAAAATGAAGTTATGTATAGGTGACTTGTTCCATTTGAATTAATCAAAGGGCTACTGGTGTAGACCAGCTGTGTTCTCTGATGACAAAAACGAATCTTGACATTTTGGATAATGAAAATTCAGTTCAGCACCTCTTAGAGATATGTATGATAATATATTGTCAGTCAGAAGCAGAGGGAAGGGAGAAGCACAAACCTTGTCTTATTAAAATAGACAGTGTGACAAGTGGACATTGTTGGATCTCTGGTTTCTAAGAAAAAAATGTCAGGGGAAATCTCTTCTGAAAAAGTGGTAGGAATAGCTGTTTTATGGATGGAGGGTAAAAAGATTTGACTTTTGATGCATGACCTCTTTGACAGTTGCCTTTGTTCATGATTCCTAGTTTCATGGTTTGTTTTCCTGGGTACAGAGTAAGGCATGAAAGCCCTGGGAAGGAGACCCACTTTTTTGGTTTGACAGTATTAATGCAGTCATCTAGTTCATACCTTGTAAGCCCACTTATTATTTCCTCTGCGTGTGTTTTTTCTAGTTTAGCGGATTAGCTGCACTGTCTCTTCAAAGGCTATCCAATCAAGGAGGGGTTATTAAAACCAGGGCGATTTATGACTGAGAATTAATTAGAGAAGCATTTTCATGCAAAACATCCAATTTTTTGATTAGCAATGGAGCAGGGCCGCAATTAACACTCTAGGAAGCTTAAATTTCCAGCTTTTTGATTCTCAGGAAATGAGATTATCAAACCAGGGTCAGACACTTGACAGCAAAGCAGGAGTGGGGGGAGTGTGAAATTATATGTTAAAAAAATGTCTTTTGATTTTTATTCTGAGATTGCTATTCAAGCAATAGAAAATTTAGAGGAGGGAAAGAACAAAAAATTTGAAATGCAAGAAACTGAAAGATCTGATTCTTTAGTGGTCTGTTTGCTATGAAAAATATCTATTGGAAATGTTTGCTCAGAGGATGTTAGAAGCACAGCAATATTTTTTGTTCCTTCATTATTACTTATTATTCAAGCTTTCTCTCATAAATTTCTTTTGGAGAGTCAGTGCCTGAACAAATATTTAAAATGTTTATGTGTTGGAAGGAGGCCAAAATTTCTTTCATTAGAAAAGGAAGCATCTTTTGTAAATGGATCTTTATAGTTTTGGATCTTTTTTGGTGTTTTTAATTATTTTAAATCACTTCAGATATAGTTTAGATAGTGAGTTATGTCAAGCCATAGATTATCACTTATTGATAATTGACCTTTGTAAAGTGTAGGTACCTGATATAAGAAGTAAGGCAGCCCTAGACCTGCTGTAAAACAAAGTATATTTTGTCATTATTGTAATTGGTGTTCCCCAAGGAGATACACCATAATGAAAATTCATTTGTTCTGGAAAGTATTTTTCATCCTCTTGCCTCTTAATTTAGACATCTAATTTCATTGAGAAATAGAGGAGCATATATCTTTTGTCTTAGCGAACTCTGCTGTTCAAACTCATATATTTCTCTTCTTTATTCATTAGGTTCCTAGATTCTTAAATAAATGGACCACATCAGTATTTTCAAGTTACCCCATCATCTCTTCATTGCCTTGTTTTCACAGTTGCACTTATGATGCTTTGCTTATCTATAAATAGTATATTAATACTGTAATTTACATAGTGCACTGGTAATATGTGCTGTTTATGGATTACCTGCTTATTGATACCAGGGGCATTGTTGGCAATTAGTTATAGAATAGAACTCTTGATGAACCCTTCCTTGGCCTGGGGGGTGTGGGGTTGAGCATGGTTAGTATGCCTCTGTAAATAGGACTTCTCTGTTGTTCTTCCAGCCTTGGTTTCTCTATTAAAATAAAAAGTTGGAATTTTGTTAGAATCTTGGAGGTTATTTTAAAAATAGCTTCAAAACTGTGAATGGAAGAGATCATGGGGTATCTATATAATCAGAGATTTCTGAAGTTGCATTTTTCTCCTGAAAGCATCTCTGATTTAGGAACATGATTCATTGATCTACTCTATCATTCTTGCAATCCCACTATGGATTCTCAGCTTTATATGTCAATCTTGCTTAATCCGCCTTTCTTTGTTGATGAAGAGTATCTATCACTTACTGGATGAAAATTGGCTGCAGTTTAATCTTGGGGAAAGGAGGAAGAAAAACTGCCAATCTGAGGCCAGAGAGTTGTTCTTGTTAGATTTGTAGCTATCAGTCTCAGTGCTGATGTTCATGTTTTGGGATGTTGATGATTATATGCTTTTTGGTGTCCAATAAATATTTACTAAAAGAATTTATAGGATCATGTTGATAGATTTTTGTTGTTGTTGTTGTTGGGAAATGTTTCTGTGTTTCTAGGTCCATAACATAGAGAGACTGAACAGAGAATCAGGGATTCTCAACCTTTGTGAGCTGTGCTGGGAGAGGGTTTATATATGTAGTCTTAGGGGAGTCTGTGGCACCCAGCAGTGTTTCCGGATTTATGGAAGGAGTGGGAAGAAGACTGGTGTTCATTAGGTTTGTAAAATGCTATTACCATGTGTTTGTATATAAATACTCACATTTACGAGTTCATATACAATACAGTTTCTGACTTTGAGATTCTTATTACCTATAGAAAAAAAAGAAAAACAATAAAAAAACCACAGTAAAAACACATAAAGTTAGAGCCTATTGTAATAAATGTGAACTAAACATATAAACATATATTTTTAAATGTTTTTAAATTTAACGTTTGATATTAACAGTAAGGTGGAAAAAGGTAGGTGGAAATAATTGAACTTATGAGAATTGAGGAAATTGTAAAGGTATAGTAATTAAATACAAATCATTTAAAAGAAAGAAAAATTTCTTATTTAGTGGGGTGGAAAAGCAAGGGTTTACTAAACTAGTTTCTTTTTTTCCTCTCATAATGTGAAGTTTTTTAGAACTGCAGCTTGATATGCGCCATCAATTAATTAAGGAACTTGATTTTCTTTAAGAGGATCACAATTGATAATAACCACATTATTGTGTGGGATTCCCAGTGGTGAAATGATGGTGTCAGCTGCTCTCCTGGCAGCATTTCTGCTTTTGTTTGATTTGCTATGTGCTCAGTGTATATAGTGGTAGATGATGGATTTGGAAATAGACTATTTAAAAACATGTGCTGGCAATGATTGAAAAAAATACTTTAACATTTTAGCATCATATAATTAATAGGTAATAATGATAGGCTCGAGTCTCTTTATGATTCCATATTATCTATTTGTATAGACAAAGGTACATGACCATTAAATATATAGAGAGATTATTGAAATTTTTTGGGGGGGGAATTACATTGCCATTGAACCTTTGAAATCCTCTTTAGTCCCATTTCCCATTGGAATACTTGATTTGATAAGGATAATAAGTGTAGGAACAAACCCATTTTCATAATATCATGATCAATCTAATTTATGGAAGTAGACTACTTTGTGAGGATGAAGGTGAATGTGGGCAAGTGAACCTCAAGGTTCAAAGCAACAATGAATTGGGAGAGATTCAGGTCAGAGATTGAAATTTATGAATCATCTGTGTGGTAGATGGAAACCCTAGAGTTGTTCAGCTTTTGAATTAGGATTATAAGGAAGGAAAAACTCCTGACTAGTCAAAGGCTATCCACAGAAGGAAAAGGCTGCTACTTGGTTGAAGAATAGCTCCTGAGACTGGAGGAATGTCTAGAATAAGTTAGGGGTAGGCAGGCAAGTGGACATCTAGGGTTTCTTGAGTGAAAGCCCTATCATCAACTTTTTTAAAAATTCACCTAAATGCGGTCTTAATGATTCCTAGAAACCATAATCAAATGTTTGCTTTTGCTTCCACTGCCCTTCTGTCAGGATGGATAACTAGACCATTCTCTCTCAGCCCAATATGTTCAAACTCAAGGGTTTATCATAATGGCTTAATTGTCTGCTTTAGACTGCAAGTTCCTGAGTTAAAATCATATGACTTCTGTAGCCATTTATCAAAATTATTGATGAAAAAGAATCTTTGTTTAATGGTGGCATCATGTCTTTAATGAAAATATTTTGTTCTGAGAATATGAAATGAACTGGAGCCATTCAAATTTTCCACTGTAGCCCCCCAAATTTCTCTCTGTGTCTTATATGAATCATCTCTGAGGCCCAACTAATTGCAAGACCTCCTGTTAGTGAAAGAGCCTGTTCTTATTCTGAATCTTACAAGAATTTGCAACTACTGCAGATTATGTTAGTTTTTTTTTCAGACCTCTCTCTAATTGCTTGATAGTATGATAACAAAAGTTCTGTAACTAGAGTCCCATAAATAATATAAAAATGTTACAAATGATTAGTAGCTTGAATGGCTTCCCACATTCCTTTATGGAAGTTGTAATTACTATGATTTTGTGGTTGTGTTAACCTAATTGGTTTAACCATTGCTAAAGTCCTCTCCTGACCCACTGGGCAGCCAGTGTCCATCAACAGCATTTCATACAGGATGAGTAAACAATAACTTCTTCCTAAGTTCAGTGGAATATGTAAATATTTTCAAATGTTCTTCTCCAACTAGAGTTTGTTGGAAATGGGACCCATCCCAAAGAATATTTTCAAATGTATTCCTTTGGTAGTAGATGGCTAATGGCAGTTGTGTTATTTTGCATTTGGATGACAAGTTACGTTTTAGAATGTCTAAATATATTAAGGAAATACATTTCTTGATATTGGTGTATGATCGATTTAAATTGTAAGCACAACTCTGGTAGTGGTCTAGTAATCTGAAATTATCCATATACATGATTGAAGTTTAGGTGGTCTTTAATGATATCAATCCCCTTGGAAACATATTCTCCTGTGGGACTAGGAAGCATCTTCTGAGTTTATCTAGTCCGGTGACTATGGATTGTATATGTTCTCTAGAGTACTTAGAGGCATAATTACTGCTTGGGTAGAGTCATAAGTATTGCTTTATAGGGAAAAGGTACAAGAATTCACTAATCAGCACTCTCAGTTCTCTTTTGAAAGCTACAACCAGAGTGACTAAATTTCTTTTCTTTTAAATGTTTGAATTTTTAGATATTTCAAATTTTGCTATTTTAAAAAAGATGCTGTAAACCCCTTTATGAACATTCATTTATACATCCATAAACATCTTCTGGAAGAGGAACGTAGAAAGAATAATCCTATTTAAATTTTGGTAGATTCCCAAATTACCTTCCAAAGTATTTTTTACCAGTTTACATTCCTTGCAAAAATCAATTAAAGTGTCCATTTCTTTTCATCCTTAACATTATTTAATGTTGTCAATTTTAAAAAATTAAAAATTTTTAAGACTTCAAATTTTACTCAGTGTATGTACCTGATGGATAGCCATATTTAGCTTTTTTATCTACATTTACTTGATGTTTGTGAATTTGCTCTTGATACTTGGGATTGCATTTGGATACTTTACCACTGAACTATATTGCCAGTCCTTTGTTTTTTATATTTTATTTTAAGATAGGGTCTTGCTAAGTTGCTGAGGCTGGCCTGGAACTTGTGCTCCTCCTATCTCAGCCTCCTGAGTCAATGGAATTAAAGGCACATGCCACCACACATGAAAATGTTAGTTGTGTTTTCCATAAATTATTATTAGGAGTCTAAAACTAAACTCGTTCCTACTTTTAGTGGATGGTACCTTCTTTTTAAATGATTTTTAAATTTTCTAGGTATAAATATGTTATAAATATTCCCAGTTTGATTCTTAGATAAGATTTAATTTGGAGGAAAAGATGATTTTTTTTTAACAATCTTAAAGCTACAACTGTAGCTGTATGGTATGAGTTCATTTTGTTTTAAATTATTTTTTTATTTTTATGGATTGCATTTTGATTCATTGTACACAAATGCGGTACATCTTTTCATTTCTATGGTTGTTTTTCTGATGTTTTGAGTTTTTTTTAGATGAATAGACATTTTTGAAAGACTACAAAGTATAGTTTTCCTTGCGTAATCTGTTTTAGTGTCTTACAGTCCTTACCAGCTGTTTCTCAACTTTACCAAAATTTAAATATGATAATTAACATTTTGTATTAATTTGAATACCTATCTAGTTCAGTAGTCAAGAATTTTTCCCAGTGTAAAATTTCAGGGTTTTATTAGTCACTTTTAATTAACCTCAAATCTTTAGTTATAAGGTAGCAACTTAATTCTGCTTTTCTTCTTAAAATTAGTCAGTTTTATGAACTGTGAGCATAGTCTACAATATCCCCTCTAGATAGATTGCAAGTGGGTATCACTTGTTCTTTTCAGAAGGGAAGCACAGCTGTTCAACAATTTGCTGATAATAATACTACAGTGGAACTAAAATGAGGGTCCCAGTCTGTTAAGATGTTCTCTCAAGATAAGAATGACTGTGTCATACAAATGGGGCATAACTGTCATGCCTAGTAATAATACATGGCTCAGTATATGGCCAGCATGTGTTTCTTGTAGGAGATATGAGAATCAGTCCTGTGTTGCATTCCTCGGGGCTTCCATGAAGAGTTCCCATCTGGCTGATGACCAGGGCTGATTATGGCTGGAAGAATTCTAACAGGACTTGTTGATCCCCCCCCCCCGCCCCCCATCTCTAGTAGTTAGTGATACGGTGTAAACTAGGTGTAAATTGGAACATTATAATCCCTCTCCTCTTAATATAAAAATCAGGATTATTTTTATCAGTGACTACAATGGTTCCTCATTGAATATGTAATGGCATTTCTTATTTCATTTGTCCATGAGAACTTTTATCTCTTCAATGAAGAAGTACAGTATGAAGTATATCCCAAGACAGTGTCTTCCAATGTTAGGGTAGATCTGGAGGGCTTAAAACACAGACCTCTGGGCCATATTTTTGAATTCCTAACTTCAATTGAGAATTTGCATTTCTAACAAGTTCTTCTAGGATGCTGCTGTTGCTGATCCAGGGAAATATGCTTGTAGAACTGCTATTCCAAACCTTGTAATAAAGTACAGAAAGATGGTGCTGAGCAGGATAGACCTGTTGACTTTGACCAACTATTTGTTTCCTCTTTAACACTCTAGCACTTAGGAATTATCTTATTTCCCCTGGAGAATATCAAACCTAATAGAATTATGCATGTGCATTAAGAGATCATCAGCCTTACACCTTTTCCCCTGGGCCTAGAGTAATTTGAAAAGAGACATTCCCATTGAGTGACATAAAACCTGTAGCTATAGTAACAAATTAACAATTACCAGTCTCTGTAATTGGATGTTTATACAAATCTTCTTCATTTGGGTTTTATGCACGAATCACAAACTTGGAGATAGGATAATATTTAGGAAAAGAATGCGAAGGACTTATTTCCAAGGTCTCTTATTCTAATAGAGATTTCAGACTAATTTTGAATTGAAAATGAATAGTCAGTTTACATGCCTACAAGGCATACCACATTCTTGAATACAATAAAATACTGTGTGGAAGATATTACCTTTGTACTAAATGTTTAGTTGTACATTAGTGTGAGCTCTCATTCCATTCTTTATTTTTGATTCTGAATAATTTTAAAGGTCATCTGGTGTATACTGTTAGTTGCTTTGCCAGTGTATATTTATGCATCTTCCTCTTTTCTGCTTTGCCTCCACCTGCTTCTGACTTTGTTCTGGGTGGTAATATTCCCAGCAATACATTTCTTTGTGTCCTTTGCAATTGGGTGGGACCAATAAGATATAAGTAGTTGTATAGGACTTCTGAGAAAACTCCTTAAAAGGGGGCTGATTCACCTGGGAGGTAGGTACCCTCTTTCTAACCTTCTTATTCTCTGCCTGGAATTTGAATGTGATGGCTTAAGTTAGAGTAGCCATTGTGGACTATGAGGTACCTTGAAATTAGAAGCCACGCACTAATGTTGGTAGAGCAAGGGGGAGTCATGAATTCTGATGACCAGAGTCAGCCTTCTAACCCTTGACTATGAACATTCAAATTGTCTTCTTTTACCTATTTATTTGGATTTTCTATTATTTGTATGCAGTCCTTATTGTTTATATTGAAGATGGCATTTTCTTTTGTTTTAAAGAAGAATACATCCCTTAAAAACTATGAGGTGCTTTCACTACTGATCCTATTAATCCATCATAAATTTTTCCATGCTTATGACTAGATACCTGGCATTTTACACCTTTTCTTTTTTATACTTTTAACCTAACGAATAGTTTTTTTTTGTTGTTGTCTGATATACTGGTTTTATGTTTAATAAATTTATTGATGTATTATTAATATGACATAAAATTCACCCATTTTAAGTGTATAATTTGGTGATTTTTAGTGAATTTGCTGAGTTGTATAAAGATTATCACAGGCCAGTTTTAAAGCATATTTATTAACCCATTTATATTATCCTTCGTGTCCATTAATAGGAAATCCTCATCTTAGCCTCAAATAGACCTATGAAGCTTTGATATGTGGTATGGAAGAAAGTGCAGAGTGCTTAGAAAATGAACAGTACAGGACACAGCAGAGCCAGTAGAACCAGATGTCTCCTCTGAGGAAGATCTCTGAATGATGTGAGGAGAAGGGCAAGGAAAAGGTAGATGGGCAGAGGCAAAGTAGATTGTTCCAAACACAGGGAAGAGACTGGTGAAGGCATTGGATCAGGATGGAGAGGAGGGTGTATAAGAATTTCTAAAGAAGGTAGTATAATGAGGAGGAACTTGAAGAGTTCGGCTGAACTAACATCATTCAGTGATATGGCTACATATTGTCTTGTTGGTCACATGACGTTTGCTAAGCTGTTCTTTCTGATCTTTCAGTATGTTATATGAAGCTTAATAATTCTCATTTTTAGAAAAGTAGGTAGTACAGAAGATAAAATAAATGAGACTTTTTGCTATATGCCTGATATTATTTCTTTCATTAAAAGTTTTATATATTTTCTGGGAAAAACTTTATTAAAGTATAACATACATTTGTCTGTCTTCTTGAACAGAATATTTTATACATTGTCTAACTTTTTATTGATAACTTCAGGAAGTCATTATGAACTTCAAACAGCATACTATACTAAGGTTTCAGTCTGCTTGTCCTTGATTCAAATGATCCAGCATCCTGTCTGGGGTCTGATTTTTACTTAATATAATTTTCTTTTCTTTCTTTCTTTCCTTATTGTCAGCCTTTTTCTCTCTGTTCTTGGCTTACGTACTTTTAGTAATCTTTGTACCCTTCTTTCTTTTAAATGTAGAAATTGGATATAAGAATGTATCTTTCTGTGTAAAGTAGAACTAAATAGACCTGTGGTGAGTAATAAGGCATGTGAAATTTAAAACATCTATCTCGTCCCCTGAGAGGCCATTTTTGTTTACTTCCAATTCTCGATTACTGGCTGGATTTGTGAAATTGCTGGATATGTGAGCTGTATCTGCTCTCCAATTTGCTATACAGTAATTGTGCAAAGGAGAAAATTGGTTGTTCCATTGAGTGTGTTTTTCTAGTATGTTGGCGGCTGGCTCAGGACTCTTTTAAGCTTGCAAATTTATGTTATGTAGTATGTACCTAACATTTATTAAGCAATTGTCATACCCAGATATAGTTCAAGGTGTTTCCCATGTATAAATATATTTTTGCTGTTGTATAATAAATTAATTCATGGAGTCCTAATGTTGAAATCATAGGAACATTACTGTGTTTAAAATCAAAATATAACTTTTTGTTTCTCCATGTGATTTCTGAAAACACCCAATTCTACAATGAATGCTCCAGAAAATTTGGCAAAGACATGCTTCTAAGTAGCAACAGATGCCTCTTTGTTGGCTACATTATTATCATCATCACCACCACCATCATCATTACCACCATCATCACGGTGCTGGGGGACAAACCAAGGGACTCCTTCACACATGCTTTCCCACAGAGCTATGCCCTCAGCCCACAGCAGCTAAATTATTGATGACAAGTTCCCTAGTCTCAATTTATAGACACTCCATGGGAACAGCAAGAACCATCAAAGTTCTTAAAAGGAGCCTAATAAAAATATAAAAATAAGTATAGGAAAATAGGGCCACAACTTTTAAGTTGATTGAATTACAGTGGAACCCTAGGGGCTTAGACTTCGGGGTACTATAAACTAGGCATGACAATGAGAAAAAGAGTTTCCTACAGGAGAATATGTGTACTCTGATCCAAAGTCTTATGTCCTTTGTTCCATGGTATATTATACATTCTGCATGTAGTGCATTTTTCTGATGTTTGAACTAAGGATCTTTGGAACTTTCTATTTGATGTCCCAATTAGTGAGAAATTCAGATTGATAAACTAAATGTAGTTATAGTTCTTAACATATTAATTTGAAAAGAATATGTTCTTCAGAGCATTTTGTTTCTTTTGGACAAATTTTATTTTTGGTTTTAATTATTATATTGAGATTGGGGAAGAAATCTGGACCAAAATTCTTTTTGCCACCAATGCACAAAGTGTGTATTGCAACAAATTCAGTATGTACTTTCATCAGATGAGTTGTAAAACCTTTCTATTTTCAAACCCTTGAAGTTACTCCATCAAGAGCACAAGACACTAAATTTCTCAATGGCTCTTGTTCATCAAATTAAGTTTTTACACTTGTACAAATAAGTTGCTCCATTACATGTACATTCTAAAAAGCTCAGCAATAACATCTCTTCTTACAATTTATAAGCATTTCAAAATAGTGCATTTATGCCATTGAAAAACCTCATTGCCATAACTGTATTCAATCGGTTTGAATAAATTGGTTGGTTAGCTGTTCTTCGGTTTCAATGGACATGACATTTATAGATCTTCAAAATGAATGATTTCTCAGTAGTAATGCCTTAAAACAAGGGAAGGATTTTTATGTATGCCTATTTTAATTATAGTCAGTGTCAGCAACTGCATAAACATTACAAGATTTGGGTTTTTTCTGATTTTTCTTTTTAAAAAAGCAAGTACAATCTAAAGTTCCTCCATTCTTCTCTTACTCCCCCCCCTCCCCACTCCCATTCTATATCATCATCCACTTATCAGGGAAAACATTTGGCCTGTGGTTTTTTGGGATTGGCTTATTTCACTTAGAAGGAAATGAGAGGGAGGCAGGGTATGAAAAATGGTGGAATGAGACAGACATCATTACCCTATATACTTGTATGATTACATGAATGGTATGAATCTACATTGTATACAACCATAGAAATGAAATGATGTACCCCATTTGTGTACAATGAATCAAAATGCAGTCTAAATAATAAAAAAAAAATTTAAGAGCAAGTATACTGAGATAAAATTCATATACCATACTATTCACTCATTTGTGTACAATTTAGTGGTTTTCGGGATATTCATAGAGTTGTATACCATAACCAAAATCAATTTTAGAACATTTTCATCATCCTGCAAAGCAATCTTGTGCTTATCAACAGGCACTCCCCATTTCACTACATCTTCTCTAATCTGAGGTACTTACTATTCTATTTCTCTTTCATTTTCTGGATATTCCACATAATGAAATCATATAATATGTGATTTATTACTGCCCTCTTTCACTGAGTTTTCAATGTTTAGCATATATCAATATTTGATTGCTTTTTACTGCTGAATAATATTCTAGCATATACACATGATTTATACATCAGTTGAAGAACATTACTGCTTTCTTTTTTTCTTTTTTGACTAATATGAATGGTACTGATGCCAACACTCATGTACCAGATTTTGTGTGAGCATGTGTTTTCATTTTCTTTGTACACACCTCAAAGTGGAAAGGCCAAGCGATTTAACTCTGTAGTGCATTTAAGATATTTTTGCTCCGGATTATTGTCTTCAAGGTTAATTGTTTTCCCAACACATAAGCTTGTCTACTTGGAATAAGATTCAGTCAACACAATGAAAATGGTAAATATAAATATACCCAGTACATATATGTCCACCTAAATCCATTCTTTTTACCCCAAATGCATAGTCTGCTTAATATCATTCTCATGAACCAAGGGATCAGATCTGCCATAACTATAAATAGATTGGTTTGTGCAATAAGAATAAATGAAATTTTCATAAAGTAATATAAATTCTATCCATTTAAATGACAAATAGCTTAATGGGTAAAAGTGGTATCAAGAAGGTTGGAACATATTTTAGGTATGTGGGAGGGAATGAGATTAACAGAAAGCATAGTGTTGGGAAGTGGGATTAGTTATGGCAGCTCAAAATGTTTCAGACAAGAAGAATTAAAGCAATTTTCAGGGTTCAACTGAGAAAGACCAAGCAAATGTAGTACCTGTTATCAGTTTTCTTCTGAGGTAGGAAAGAAAATCTAAAAAAATAAGTTTTGAGATTATTAGCAAAATTAATTAACTATTTTGAGATCCCCATCTTCATCCCCTGCATAAGAGTTTTGAATTTTGTCTTAAAATTATTTGAACTCAAATTAAAAATTAGTCTTTAATTTGCACATGTATATTGCAGTTAGCTTTTACTGTGTAACAAACCACCCCAAACCACTTAGTGGCTTAAAATGCCCACTGTTTATTACTACTGTTCAGTAATATGCCACTTGACCAGGCATTTCTTTTTTTTTTTTTTATTGTAAACAAATGGGATACATGTTGTTTCTCTGTTTGTACATGGCGTAAAGGCATACCATTTGTGTAATCATAAATTTACATAGAGCAATGTTGTTTGATTCATTCTGTTATTTTTTCCCTTCCCCCCACCCCTCCCACCCCTCTTTACCCTCTATACAGTAGTTCCTTCCTCCATACTTGCCCCCCTCCCTAACCTTAACTCTAACCCTTCCCTCCCCCCGATTATGTGTCATCCTCCACTTATCAGCGATATCATTTGTCCTTTGGCTTTTTGAGATCGGCCTATCTCACTTAGCATGATATTCTCCAATTTCATCCATTTGCCTGCAAATGCCATAATTTTATCATTCTTTATGGCTGAGTAATATTCCATTGTATATATATACCACAGTTTCTTTATCCACTCATCAATTGAAGGGCATCTAGGTTGGTTCCACAGTCTGGCTATTGTGAATTGAGCAGCTATGAACATTGATGTGGCTGTATCTCTGTAGTATGCAGATTTTAAGTCCTTTGGGTATAGGCCAAGGAGTGGGATAGCTGGGTCAAATGGTGGTTCCATTCCAAGTTTTCTAAGGAATCTCCACACTGCTTTCCATAGTGGCTGCACTAATTTGCAGCCCCACCAGCAGTGTATGAGTGTACATTTCTCCCCACATCCTCGCCAACACCTGTTGTTGCTCGTATTCTTGATAATCGCCATTCTAATTGGGGTGAGATGGAATCTTAGGGTGGTTTTGATTTGCATTTCTCTTATTACTAGAGATGTTGAACATTTTTCCATATGTTTGTTGATTGCTTGTAGATCTTCTTCTGTGAAGTGTCTATTCATTTCCTTAGCCCATTTGTTGACTGGACTATTTGAATTCTTGGAGTAGAGTTTTTTGAGTTCTTTATAGATTCTGGAGATTAGTGCTCTATCTGAAGTATGATTGGCAAAGATATTCTCCCACTCTGTAGGCTCTTTCTTCGCATTGCTGATAGTTTCCTTTGCTGAGAGAAAGCTTTTTAGTTTGAATCTATCCCAGTGGTTGATTCTAGCTTTTATTTCTTGTGCTATGGGAGTCCTGTTAAGGAAGTCTGGTCCTAGACCAACAAGGTGAAGATTTGGACCTACTTTTTCTTCTATAATCTGCAGGGTCTCTGGTCTGATTCCGAGGTCCTTAATCCATTTTGAGTTTAGTTTCGTGCATGGTGAGAGATATGGGTTTAGTTTCATTCTGTTGCATATGGATTTCCAATTCTCCCAGCACCATTTGTTGAAGAGGCTATCTTTTCTCCATTGCATATTTTTGGCCCCTTTGTCTAGTATGAGAAAATTGTATTTATTTGGGTTTGTGTCCGTGTCCTCTATTCTATACCATTGATCTACCTTTCTATTTTGGTACCAATACCATACCGTTTTTGTTCCTATTGCTTTGTAGTAGAGTTGAAGATCTGGTATTGCAATACCCCCTGTTTCACTCTTCCTGCTAAGGATTGCTTTAGCTATTCTGGGTTTCTTATTCTTCCAGATGAATTTCATAATTGCTTGCTCTATTTCTGTAAGGTACACAATTGGGATTTTAATTGGAATTGCATTGAATTTGTATAGCACTTTAGGTAGTATGGCCATTTTGACAATATTAATTCTTCCTATCCAAGAACATGGAAGATCTTTCCATCTTCTAAGGTGTTCTTTAATTTCTTTCTTTAGTGTTGTATAGTTCTCATTGTAGAGGTCTTTCACCTCTTTTGTGAGATTGATTCCCAAGTATTTTATTTTTTTCGAGGCTATTGTGAATGGGGTAGTTTTCCTAATTTCTCTTTCTGAAGATTCATCACTTATGTATAAAAATGCGTTGGATTTATGGGCATTGATCTTGTAACCTGCTACATTACTGAATTCACTTATGAGTTCTAAGAGTTTTCTGGTGGAATTTCCAGGTTCCTCTAAATATATAATCATGTCATCAGCGAACAGGGATAGTTTGAGTTCTTCTTTTCCAATTCGTATCCCTTTAATCTCTTTGGTTTGTCTAATTGCTCTGGCCAGAGTCTCAAGAACGATGTTGAATAGAAGTGGTGAAAGAGGGCATCCCTGCCTTGTTCCAGTTGTTAGGGGGAATGCTTTCAGTTTTTCACCATTTAGAATGATATTAGCCATGGGCTTAGCATAAATGGCCTTTACAATGTTAAGGAATGTTCCCACTATCCCTATTTTTTCTAGTGTTTTGAGCATGAAGGGGTGCTGTATTTTATCAAATGCTTTTTCTGCATCTATTGAAATAATCATGTGATTCTTGACTTTAAGTCTATTAATATGGTGAATTACGTTTATTGATTTCCTGATGTTGAACCAACCTTGCATCCCTGGGATGAAACCAACTTGATCATGGCGCACTATCTTTTTAATATGTTTTTGTATGCGATTTGCTAAAATTTTGTTGAGAATTTTTGCGTCGATGTTCATTAAGGATATTGGTCTGAAATTTTCTTTCCTTGATGAGTCTCTGTCTGGTTTAGGTATCAGGGTGATATTGGCTTCATAGAATGAGTTTGGGAGGGTTCCCTCCTCTTCTATTTTATGGAATACTTTGAGAAGTATTGGAATGAGCTCTTCCTTAAAGGTTTTGTAGAACTCGGCTGAGAACCCATCTGGTCCCGGACTTTTCTTTGTTGGTAGGCTTTTGATGACTTCTTCTATTTCAGTACTTGAAATTGGTCTATTTAAATTGTTTATGTCCTCCTCATTCAGTTTAGGCAATTCATATATCTCTAGAAACCTGTTGATGTCTTCGAAATTTTCTATTTTGTTGGAGTATAGATTTTCAAAATAGCTTCTAATTATGTTTTGTATTTCCATCCTGTCTGTTGTGATATTTCCTTGTTCATTCCGAATTTTAGTGATTTGGGTTTTCTCTCGTCTTCTCTTTGTTAGTGTGGCTAAAGGTTTATCAATTTTGTTTATTTTTTCGAAGAACCAACTATTTATTTTGTCAATTTTTTGTATTGTTTCTTTTGTTTCAATTTCATTGATTTCAGCTCTGAGTTTAACTATTTCCTGTCTTCTACTACTTTTGGTGCTGGTCTGTTCTTCTTTTTCTAGGGCTTTGAGCTGTAGTGTTAGGTTGTTTATTTGTTGAGTTTTACTTCTTTTATTAAATGCGCTCCATGAAATAAATTTCCCTCTAAGTACTGCTTTCATAGTGTCCCAGAGATTTTGATATGATGTTTCTTTGTTCTCATTTACCTCTAAGAATTTTTTAATTTCCTTCCTAATATCTTCTGTTATCCATTCATCATATGATAGCATATTGTTTAATCTCCAGATGTTGGAATAGTTTCTGTGTTTTACTCTTTCATTTATTTCTAACTTCAATCCATTATGATCTGATAGAATACATGGTAGTGTCTCTATCTTCTTGTATTTGCTAACATTAGCTTTGTGGCATAATATATGGTCTATTTTAGAGAAGGATCCATGTGCTGCTGAGAAGAAAGTGTATTCACTCTTGGTTGGATGGTATATTCTATAAATGTCCGTTAAGTCTAAATTATTGATTGTGTTATTGAGATCTATGGTTTCTTTGTTCAATTTTTGTCTGGAAGATCTGACCAGTGGTGAGAGCGGCGTGTTAAAATCACCTAGTATTATTGTGTTGTGGTCTATTTGGTTTCTGAAATTGAGAAGGATTTGTTTGACATACATAGATGAGCCACTGTTTGGGGCATAGATGTTTATGATTGTTATATCTTGCTGATTTATGCTTCCCTTAAGCAGTATGAAATGACCTTCTTTATCCCTTCTGACTAACTTTGGCTTGAAGTCCACATTATCGGAAATGAGGATGGATACTCCAGCTTTTTTGCTGAGTCCATGTGCATGGTATGTTTTTCCCCATCCTTTCACCTTTAATCTATGGGTATCTTTTTCTATGAGGTGAGTCTCTTGCAGGCAACATATAGTTGGATCTTTCTTTTTAATCCAATCTGCCAGTCTGTGTCTTTTGATTGATGAATTCAGGCCATTAACATTCAGGGTTATTATAGAGAAATGATTTGGTTTCCCGGTCATTTGGTTCATTTTTTAAATTTTGTTTATTTATTTGTTTGACACAACTTGTTTCCTCCTTGATTTGACAATTCCTTTAGGATAATTCCTCCCTTTGCTGATTTGCTTCTTTGTTTTTCATCTCTTCCTCATGGAATATTTTGTTGAGAATGTTCTGTAATGCTGGCTTTCTTTTTGTCAATTCTTTTAGCTTTTGTTTATCATGGAAGGATTTTATTTCATCGTCAAATTTGAAGGTAAGTTTTGCTGGGTATAAGATTCTTGGTTGGCATCCATTTTCTTTCAGGGCTTGAAAAATGTTGTTCCAGGCCCTTCTAGCTTTTAGGGTCTGGATTGAAAAATCTGCTGATATGCGTATTGGTTTCCCCCCGAATGTAATTTGGTTCTTTTCTCTCACAGCCTTTAAAATTCTGTCTTTATTTTGTATGTTAGGTATTTTCATTATAATGTGCCTTGGTGTGGGTCTGTTGTAATTTTGTGTATTTGGAGTCCTATAAGCCTCTTGAACTTGATTTTCCATTTCATTCTTCAGATTTGGGAAATTTTCTGATGTTATTTCATTGAATAAATTGTTCATTCCTTTGGCTTGTTTCTCTAGACCTTCCTCAATCCCAATAATTCTTATATTTGGCCTTTTCATGATATCCCATATTTCTTGTAGATTCTGTTCATGATTTCTTACCATCTTCTCTGTTTGTTCAACTTTGTTTTCAAGGTTAAATATTTTGTCTTCAATGTCTGAGGTTCTGTCTTCCAGGTGTTCTATCCTATTGGATATGCTTTCTATGGAGTTCTTAATTTGGTTTATTGTTTCCTTCATGTCAAGGATTTCTGTTTGGTTTTTTTTCAATATCTCTAACTCTTTATTGAAATGATCTTTTGCTTCCTGTATTTGCTCTTTTAACTGTCGATTGGTGCGATCATTCAATGCTTGCATTTGCTCTTTCATCTCATCGTTTGCTTCTCTGATCATTTTACTTATGTACATTCTGAACTCCTTTTCTGTCATTTCTTCTGCCATGCTGTCATTGGGTTTTATTGATGTAACAACTAGATTTGTTTGCATCATTTTCTTTCCTTGTTTTCTCATATTGTTCAGGTATCAGTGGACCGCTGAGATATTGCAGATTTCCTCTGTTGATTTACAATGTCCCTGAAGATTTCTATATATATCCCCTCTTAGCCTTCAGTAGGCTGAAGTCTTGGAGGAAGTTGATAATGCGGTGCTCCACAAGGAAGCTGCCTCTCTAGGAGTGGTGTCCTTCAGGTGGGGTATAATCCCTGCTAGTGGGCAGAGGTGCCTCCACTTGTTGACCAATGGTCATCCAAAGGGGACCTACGCTGTGGGCTGAGGCCAGGCCTGTTTGGGCCTGAGTCTCTGGTTTTACCGTCCTTGTGGTGAAACCTCACCCGGCAGGGAAGACTCACCTGGTGGGGAGGTCTCGCTGGTCAGTTCCCTCCTAGAGGTTCCCCTCAATTTACAGCTACTGCCTGGGCTGGGCTGCCTTCCTCTGCAAAGTTCCCAGGGGCCCGGCCCTACCTCCTGGGCCTGGGAGCCTCACCCTTCGTAGATGAATCTCCTTAGGCTGCCCCTCCTCAGAGAATTTGCCCACAGGCTTGGAACCTTCGCTCAGCCCTAAGCCTGTCTCTGTGCGGCTCTTCCACCCAGAAGCCTCCTAGATCCTGGGACCCTGCTCTGCACCTAATCGCCTGGCTGCGTGGCCCCTCCTCTGAGCAGCCACCTGTGGCCCCGAACAATCGCTCTGAGTCCCAGAGACCCGCCACAGGCCTCTTCCTCCAGACAGCCGCCCAGTATGCCGGTGCGGTCACTAGGAGTCCAAGAAACTCACTTCGTGCCTCCTCCTCCCACCAACCACCCGTAGCCCAGGGCAATCAATCACTCCGAGTCGAAGTGACCCTCCCCGTTCCTCCTCCTTCTCCAGATAACCCCCCGGGTGTTCAGGAGCAGTCCCTCTGAGTGGCTCTGAATCCACGTGACCCGCTGCACGGGTCCTCTGGGCACCGCCCGGAGCTCAGGTGCGGCCACTCAAGACCAAGCGTCCTACCACGCTTCTCCTCCAGGCAGCCCCCCTGTGTTCAGGAGCTGTCACTTTAAGACCAAACAACTCACCACTTGCCTTCTCCTCTGAGCAGCCGCCTGGAGCGCTAATGCAGTCACTGTGAGTCCAAACGACCCGCCGCGCTCCTCCTCCTCCTCCTCCTACTCCTCCGGGCAGGCCCTGGGGTTCAGAAGTGGTCGGAGTCCAAACAGCTCGCCACGCAGCCCCTGCTCTGGCAACCGCCTGTAGCTCTGGTGTAGTCACCCGAATCCAAGCGGCCGCGCTCCTCTTCCTCCTCCTTGTCCTCAGGGCAGGCCCCGGTGTCCTGAGTCCACACAGCTCTCCTCGCCACTCTTCCCCTGGGCAGCCGCCGGAGCCCCAGTGGTTGCTCCGAGTCCCAGCGCTGTGCCGAGCGGCCTCCTTTACGGCGCTCCCAGCTGTCCGAGTTCACTGCTCCAGCGGGGGGAGGGGCGTCTCGCCGGCAGTTCTACTTCACAAAGTTTCCTGCGTTCCGGGACCACTGTCCCATCCGGGATGCCCCCCCAGGGGGTAAGAGTCACCCGGCTGCTTTGAGTTGGTCCCAAGCGTCTCAATATCTCCTCTTTTGAATCCTGAGTCCTGGAGCAACATGAAATGCAGCCACCCTCTAGGCCACCATCTTGAAACCCCCTGACCAGGCATTTCTTAGGATTTGCACTGGCCCTGCTGCAGTTGGCTGGTATGGCTGCATCTTTCTCCATCACTTGTCATTTTTTAAGAATTGAGCTGGGGCTTGTTCATATGGCATGAAGTCCCCTGTGTTCAAGCACTCTTCAGGTTTGAGCTTGCATCATGTTTTCTGATATACCATAATCTAACCAAGATTTGGAGGGTGGAGAAATGGACTCTCTCTTGGTGGGAGGAATACAAAGTCATAGTGAACACTGATGCACATGCAGGATGCTAAGGATCTTTGGCTGGCATACAAACGCAAAAAAAAGCAATCACCTACCCTTCATCCAAAGGATTAAGAGTATTTGTGTCTTCCTAATTTTTTTCCCATTCTTCTAGAACAGTTTTAGGTTCCTGTCTGAATGAAATTATATGAAATGATGGGGGAAAAAAGCTTAACTTATGTTCATTAGAACACAAAAGAATTGAAAAGAGGAACTTAAACCGACTTTAATATACCCATCTTCATAGCAGCATTACTCATATTAGCCAAAAACTGGAAGCATCCCAGTTGCTAAATTCATAAACAAAACGTGGAATAAAATGCACAGTGGATTTGTTATTCAGCCTTAAAAAGAAAGGAGATTCTGACTCATGCTACAACATGGATGAATCTTGAAGACATTAGAGTAAGTGAAATAAAATCATCACAGAAGGACACATATTTTTGTGATTCCCATATACATGTTCTAGTTTCTACAGAAAGTAGAATGGTTGCTAGCAGGGAATGAAAAGGAGTTAGTGTTCAATGGGTAGGGTAGAGTTTCAGTTTGGGAAGATGAAAAAGGTTCTAGAAGTGAATGGTGGTAACCACTACACAATAATATGCATGTCTGAAACATTTTAAAATGGTTAAAATGTAAATTTTATGTTTTGTACATTTTACCACTATTTTTAAAAATATATTCATTGCAGCAATGAAAAATTGGCAACTTCCCAACTGTTTAACAGTAGAGAAATTGCAAGTAATTAAATATTCCATGTAAGTTTTAGAAAGCAGTATTAATTTAGATGTTTTATGAGAGCATTTAATAAGATGTAATACTTGTGTCCTAAATAAAAATTGGGACATGCGTTTAATCAATACAACCTCAAACAGGTAAATAAAATACATAAAACAGTTATGTATTGCCTTTTAAACTATAAGAAAAAAATTATTTAAAAATAAGCAGAGAAGAAAAAAGGTCAATCCAGAAAGAAATGCATTAGCGTTCTTCATAAAAAACAAAATAGTTTCATAGAAGTGTGCAACTTAATTGACCTCCAAATCAGAATTATAGTTTAGAGAAGTTGAACATTTATAGGAAGTCAATTCTGTTAGTCATTGCTAGTAAGCAGCAGTTTTCATGTTAAGTTCTTATGTAAAGCAGGCCAGTCCATCAGTGGAAATGGATCCACATCTCAGTTGTTGTAAGCATTTATATGATATAATTCAGGGTGGAGTGGAAATAGTGAATAAATACTGTTATAGCAACTTGGAAAAAATCCGTGTAATTTGCCTCATAATATTTGACAAATTAATTACAGATAGTTCAAAGAGGTAAAAAATACCAAAACCATAAAATTAGAAAGTACAAGTATTTACTAAATGTTTGTCTGCAAAAATACTTAGTGCTTAAATGTAATGAAAGAACTCTTAATATTGTTGCATACAAATGTAACACTTTTTATAATCCAAAACATGTAAAATTAGTACCAGAAAATTAAATGAAATAATTTTGCAACAAATTTGAAAAGGTGTAAAGTTCTTTCAGAGGCACAGATCATAAGACCTGCGCAAATACCTGATCTTTGTCCTTCCTGCACTGTTTTATGGTAACTGTTTTTGGTCTGTTTCTCTTACAGTGGTAGGTGTGTGTGTGTGTGTGTGTGTGTGTGTGTGTGTGCGTGCATGCACACACCTACCTGTCTGTGTACTTTTAAATTTTGGCATTTTCCAGAACAAATGCAAAGTCCAACCCATAGAAGGTACTTAAGCAAATATCTGAATATGATCAAGTTGGATCTGAGGCTGGGCCTTGTTTCCCCAAGGTCTGAAATTCTACAAATGTGTTTGTCAGTTGATGAAGCAGATTTGGGAATGGTGGAATGATGTGCTTCATCATCATTGTGCAAGAATTGCTACATTATCCTGCTAATATAGCATAGTACTTTTAAAAAAGTAAAACATTTAAAAGATGAAATATATATATATATTCCATTAAAAATTCAGTGGGCTTAGACTACACATTATAAAATGGAAATAACAACAATTATTAGTTTATAGGGTCTAAGTTGCTGAAGCTGGAGTTGAGCTTTAGGTCCTCCTGCCTCCAGCCTGCTGAGTCACTGGGATTACAGTCCTGCACCATCGTGTTTGACTTTGGTACAATTTTTAATTTTCCCTTTCAGTTGCTGACATTCTCCTTTCACTCCTCCTTTTTTGCTTCACCTCTTTTTTCTCTTCCTCCTCCTTTTCTTTTTTCCTTCTTCTCCCCTCTCTCTCTGTATCTACTTTTTTCTCTATTTCCCCTTCCTCTTTCCCTGTCTCTTACTCTCATTCAGTCCTCCCAACAAGCTCAGCAAGAGTGTAAAGTTCTTGAGTTTAATTTATGCCTTTCCCTGTTTAACCATAAAAATCAACCAAGTGTTTATTTCAGATAGCACTAGTATAATGGGAAATAAGCCTCCAATGTGGGGTAATTATTGTTGGTGATGATGTATAAAATAAATGAAAGGATGTTATATGGGAATGTTGACCCTTCAGGGCTTGTAAATGCACATTTCATGGTCCAGATTGTAAACTGAGCCAGTTTGATATTGGCTACTGGAAATGATGTTCGTGCATTTTCAGAACGACATTTGAATGAATCAGTTCAACTTATTGTATTGAATACACTTGCTAACCACATTTTAATGCTGTTCTTCCAGAGCTGCTTTTTGCTGTGGGAAACAGTAGTTGAAAGTTTGAAATCTTCAGAAATTGCTTGATTTTCTTAGAATCTGACATTTCATGTTCTATAATTAAGATTTCATGTTTGTAAGTCTCTCTTCCCCATAGCACATGAGAAAAAGATTTTTCAGGTAGGCCTGATGGTGCACTCAGGAGGCTGAGGCAGGAGGATCACAAGTTGAGGCCAACCTGGG